>NC_069503.1:406731040-407931040 GCF_027579735.1 Bombina bombina | reverse complement strand
TTAGTTAGAATTTTATTTTGGGGGTTTGGTTCTGTGGGTGGTGGGTTTTACTGTTGGGGGGTTGTTTGTATTTTTTATAGGTAAAAGAGCTGATTTCTTTGGGGCAATGACCCGCAAAAGGCCCTCTTAAGGGCGATTGGTAGTTTAGTGTAGGCTAGGTATTTTTTTATTTGGGGGTGCTTTTTTATTTTAATAGGGCTATTAGATTAAGAGTAATTGGTTTTTATTTTTGATAATTTTGTTTTTTATTTTGTGTAATTTAGTATTTTGTTTTTGTAATGTAGGTAATTGTATTTTATTAATTTAATTTATTTTATTTTATTGTAATGTTAGGTTTTAGTGTAAGGCAGGTTAGGTTTTATTTTACAGGTAACTTTATATTTATTTTAGCTAGGCAGTTAGTAAATAGTTAATAACTATTTACTAACTAGTCTACCTAGTTAAAATAAATACAAACTTACCTGTGAAATAAAAATAAAACCTAAGCTAGCTACAATGTAACTATTCGTTATTTTGTAGCTAGCTTAGGTTTTAATTTATAGGTAAGTTTGTATTTAGGTTTAAATAGGTTATTTAGGTAATATTTGTAAGTTTAATTTAGATGTATTTTAATTATATTTGAGTTAGGGGATGTTAGGGTTAGACTTAGGCTTAGGGTTACATTAGGGTTAGGTTTAGGGGGTAATATACTGTATTTATGTAGTGATGTGGGAGGCCAGAGGTTTAGGGGTTAATAGTTTATTTTAGTATATTTCGTTGTGGAGGGCTTGCGGTTTAGTGGTTAATAGGTGTATTATTGCGGTGGTGTGGGCGGACGGCAGATTAGGGGTTGATAATCTTTAAATAGTGTTTGCGATGTGGGAGGGCGGCGGTTTAGGGGTTAGTAGGTTTATTATAGTGGCGACGATTTAGGGAGTTGCGGAATAGGGGTTAATGTATTTTTTAAGTGGCGGCGATGTCCGGAGCGGCAGATTAGGGGTTAATAAATTTATTATAGTGTTTGCGATGCGAGATGGCCTCTGTTTAGGGGTTAATAGGTAGTTTATGGGTGTTAGTGTACTTTTTAACAGTTTAGTTATGCGTTTTATGCTACAGCTGACTTTAGATTGCAGTACAGATCTTCTCATTTTAGGCTGTACCACTCACTTTTTGGCCTCACAGCAAAACTTGTAATACAGGTGCTAAGGGAGTCCCATTGAAAAATGACTTTTTTTAAAGTGCGGTACTGACGTTGCGTGATGGGCAAAAAGGTGTGCGGCACACCTATTCTGACAAGACTTGTAATACCGGCGTCAGGGAAAAAGTATCGTTATGAAGCATAACAATGCTTTTTCACTCATAATGCAAAACTCGTAATCTATCTGAATAAAATTATAAACTAAGCTGTCGCAGGACCATACATATGAAAAGAAAACAATAGCAGAATGGAGGGGGAATTATTTGTGGCTATCAACAGTAAAATAGAACATATAATTAAGACAGAGTTCAATCAAAATGTCAGACCAAAGGTCATCATATAAACAAAGACCTGTGTCCCACAATCTGAAGTAAACTTCATACGTACATGTGTAAATTAGAATAATTCAGCAACAAAAAACAAACCAAAACACATACATTTCCATCATATATCTGGCTGATCAATTACACACAAAGTCCTCAATGACTAAAGTTATTATCCCACTCCAGTCTTGCATGGGATGGTCTGACCACCTTTGAGTAAAGCTAATGTTATATGTTAATTCTGGTGTCTGTCCATTGAAGCCCTCTACATTCAAAAATGTCCCACTCACCATTGGGGGCCAAAACTAACTGGAATGCTAATGGATCAACTTTGTTGTGGCTTATGAACCTGACAGTAATAATGGGCCAAACAGGACGATACCTCAAGTCCAGTGGTGTACTACCTCAAGTCCGGTGGTGCCTAGCAGCAGCCAAAAGCTACCCTGGGCAGATCATTAGCTCTGTGGTCAGAACTCTTATTTCAAGATTACCCTCGCCAATCTCCCAGCTTATTAAGGTAGCGTGGGCTGGGAGTTGAAGCATGCCACTAATGTACCAAGTGAATTGCATTCTCCTTTGAAATCCAGAGTATGTGTCGGTACAAGAGGCCTATCTGCCAATTGCTTAACCAGAGGGAGTTCAGCCATTTACTTGGGCAAGTGGTTAAGCTTTTTAGGAACCTCAGGGGCTATTAAATGTGGTGCTGCTTAAATCAGTCACTCAGCTGTTGATAATAGATGTTGATAATAGATGTAGAGGAGAATCTTCAGTTCCTCCATGAAGTAGAAATTTATATCCACCATCTTACAGGTAAAGGCACCCCAAGCCTGCAGACAGTTGTACTAGGGTTCATAGAGCACTGTAGAGTAGTGAAAGCTGAATCTGCAATGATAGATGTGTTGCAGCCTAGTAGATAATCACTGCTCTACACAGGAGAACTGGGGGGTGAGGGTAGATATAGGCCATAATTAATACTAAGGCCATATTGTTCTAGTACTTAGGGCTAAAGTAAAGATTAAAATTAAATCTTGTGGTGCAGTAAAGTATATCTCAAAATCAAATAGATTATCAGTGGATGATGGCACCAATTACAGATAAACAGCGGATATATCTGCCTCTTGAGCTCAGCCTCAACGTAAGTAGGCCATATTTTGGTCGGTGACGATGGCAGGTTATTAATTACCAATATGATATTGCATTGTGATCTCTCAAGAAGCTTTGCTCAATATTTAGCAAATAAGAACAATTGTGAATGACCCAATAGTTCTCTACAGGTAATAGCGCTATAATAATATGCTCCAATGCACAAGCATTGTATTATTGTTCTAACATGTTCCCTTAAAATGCTGTGCCCACTCTGAAACTTTGGATGTGCGCAAACATATAACAAGAATACTTGTAAGTAAATTGCTGAGTATTTTAAAATTAATTTTATGTCCCTTTACATCCCCCCTCTTTATATTTCTAATATATATTTTGTTAGGCCAACATATTGTAAACCACAATTTCATGTAATTGAACATATCATTCTCCTCATATGCCATTTAAATTTAGATTTATATTCCTTGTAAACCAAGGATGTGGAATCTGATGCTTTTTGTTTATTTATTATTATTATTATTATTATTATTACTAGGAAGAAAGTTAATTAGGCCACCCATTATCTAGACAGTAGAGTATGTTGTTTTAAGAGTTGTAAACCAAGATTTTGCATTGTAGTATGTCCAGTTTTATGGCTAGCTGACTTACAGCCACATTACGAGTTTTGCATTATGAGTGGCTCGCTAATAACTTGCAAGTTATTGTCACCGCTCACCTTTAATAGCGCTGCTATTTCAGGTTTGCAAAAACCCGGCGTTTGCGGGCGATATGGCTGCGTTGAGCTCCATACCGCACAGAAATACAAGCGCTGCTTTTACGTGCTCATGCACGATTTCTCCATAGACAACAATGGGGAGAGCCGGCTAAATAAAAAGCCTAACACCTGCAATCGCAGAGCGTAAAGCTCTGTAACGCAGCCCCATTGATGTCTATGGGGAAAAAAATGTATGTTTAAACCTAACACCCTAACATAAACTCCGAGTCTAAACACCCCTAATCTGCTGTACCTGACATCGCCGACACCTATATTAGACTTATTAACCCCTAATCTGCCGCTCCCAATGTCGCCGCCGCCACTATACTAAAGTTATTAACCCCTAAACCTCTGGCCTCCCACATCACTAACACTACATAAATATATTAACCCCTAAACCTAACCCTAGGTCTAACCCTAACGTAACCCTAACCCTAAAACCCCTAACTTTAACATAATTAAAATAATTCTAAATAAAACTTACTATTAATAACTAAATAATTCCTAAAAATTAAATACATACTTACCTGTAAAATAAAACCTAAGCTAGCTACAATATAACTAATAGTTATATTGTAGCTATCTTAGGATTTATTTTTATTCCACAGCTAAGTTTGTATTTATTTTAACTAGGTAGACTAGTTAGTAAATAGTTATTAACTATTTACTAGCTACCTAGTTAAAATAAATACAAACTTAGCTGTGAAATAAAACCTAACCTGCCTCACACTAACACCTAACATTACAATAAAATTAAATAAATTAAATTAAAAAAATACATTTATCTAAATTACAAAAAATAATAAACACTAAATTACACAAAATAAAAAAAGAATTTATCAAAAATAAAAACGAATTACTCCTAATCTAATAGCCCTATCAAAATAATACCTAACACTAACCCCCGAAGATCCACTTACAGTTTTGGAAGACCGGACATCCATCCTCATCCAGCCGGCAAATTCTTCTTCCAAGCAGCAAGAAGTCCTCAATGAAGCCGGGAGAAGTCTTCATCCAAGCGGCAAGAAGTCATCATCCAGGCGGGCAGAAGACTTCTATCTTCATCCATCCGGCGCTGAGCGGGTCCATCTTCAAGACATCCGGCGCGGAGCATCCTCTTCATACGTCCCAGCCATACACTGAAGGTTCCCTTTAATGGACGTCATCCAAGATGGCGTCCCTTGAATTCCGATTGACTGATAGATTTCTATTAGCCAATAGGAATTAAAGGGTAAAAATCCAATCAGCCAATAGGATTGAGCTCGCATTCTTTTGGCTGATTGGAACAGCCAATAGAATGTGAGCTCAATCCCATTGGCTGATTGGGTGAGCCAATAGGATTAAAGCTCAATCCTATTGGCTGATTGCATCAGTCAATATGATGTTTTACCCTTTAATTCCTATTGGCTGATAGAATTCTATCAGCCAATCGGAATTCAATGGACGCCATCTTGGATGACATCCCTTAAAGGGAACCTTCAGTGTACAGCTGGGACCATATGAAGAGGATGCTCCACGCCAGATGTCTTGAAGATGGACCCGCACCGCGCCGGATGGATGAAGATAGAAGATGCTGTCTGTATGAAGATGTATGAAGACTTCTGCCCACCTGGATGATGACTTCTTGCCGTTTGGATGAAGACTTCTCCTGGCTTCGTTGAGGACATCAGACTGCTTTTTTTTTTTTTCCTGTGTAATCTAATTGCAGTTGCCTGCTTGCGAGCGTGTGTGTCAGGCTCAAAGCGTATACTGTGCCCACTTGCCCAGTGCCACCACTCATATCTGGTGTAACAGTAGTGTAGAAAAAACAACACTTTTTTGACTGTGTTAAATAATAGCAGTCAGTTTCCTTCACACATGTGCGTTTCAGTGCCTGCCTGCCAGGGCACAGTGTCACCCCAGTGCAAATCATATCTGGTGTAACAGTAGTGTAGATTTAAAAAAAACAACACTTTTTTGACTGTGTTAAATAATAGCAGTCAGTTTCCTTCACACGTGTGCGTTTCAGGGCCTGCCAGGGCACAGTGTCACACCAGTGCAACTCATATCTGGTGTAACAGTAGTGTACATTTAAAAAAAAAAAAAAATTGACGTGTGTGTCAGGCCTACAGCGTCTACTCTGCCAACTTCTGCCAGTGCACAGTGCCACTCATATCTGTTGTCACAGTAGCTTGCACGCATTTTACCACTAATCAAAAAAAAAATTACAGGCAGAGGCAGGCCACCCCGCAGGGGCCGTCATGTTCGTGGTGCTGTGATTCCCTTTGGCCCTAGAATAATGCCCAGTGTTCAGAGGCCACGTACCCTGAACTTGAACATTTCTGAGGAAATAGTTTACTGGCTAACACAGGACACCCAATCTTCTACAGCTTCCGCTCGGAACCTTGACGCACCATCCTCCTCTAGCTTAGCTTCGGGCACCTCTCAAGTTACCACTCACCCGCCTGCCGCCACCACCAACACTAGCACCACTGCCGCTTCACTTGATCTGTCAGAAGAGTTATTTACACATCATTTTGAAGAAAAGAGTGATAGTGATGCGCAACCATTATTGCCAGAGGATGTAGATAACAGGGATATGTCTCAGTCAGGCAGCATTAAACACATGGACGTACGGTGTAATGATGATGATGTTGTACCCGCTGCTGCTTCCTTTGCTGAGTTGTCAGATACAAGTGAAGGGGTTGATGATGACGATGCTTCCGTGGATGTCACGTGGGTGCCCGCTAGAAGAGAGGAAGAAGAGGGGGGAAGTTCAGATGGGGAGACAGAGAGGAGGAGGAGACGAGTTGGAAGGAGGGGGAGGTCATTACAAGGAGCTAGTAGCACAGTCAGACAGCATGTATTGGCACCCGGGGTCAGCCAAACAGCACGCCAATCAACGCTTGCTGTTGCCACCACCAGAATGCCATCATTGCAGAGCTCAGCAGTGTGGCATTTTTTGTGTGTGTCTGCCTCTGACAACAGCGATGCCATTTGCAACCTGTGTCAAAAAAAACTGAGTCATGGGAAGTCCAACAGCCACCTAGGTACAACTGCTTTGCGAAGGCACATGATCGCACATCAAAAACGCCTATGGGATCAACACATGAGTACAAGCAGCACACAAACTCAAAGCCGCCATCCTCCTCCTGGTCCAGCATCTTCAGCCACGTCAACCACTGCTGTCCTCCTTGCCCCCTCTCAACCATCCACCACTCCATGTCTCACCTTGAGCTGTTCCTGCTCATCTGCCCACAGTCAGGTGTCTGTCAAGGACATGTTTGAGCGTAAGAAGCCAATGTCACAAAGTCACCCCCTTGCCCGGCATCTGACAGCTGGCTTGACTGAACTCTTTGCCCGCCAGCTTTTACCATACAAGCTGGTGGAGTCTGAGGCATTCAAAAAATTTGTACCTATTGGGACACCGCAGTGGAAGGTACCCGGGCCGAAATTTCTTTGCACAAAAGACAATCCCCAACCTGTACTCGATTGTGCAAAAGGAAGTAATGGCATGTCTGGCACACAGTGTTGGGGCAAGGGTCCATCTGACCACCGATACCTGGTTAGCAAAGCATGGTCAGGGCAGGTATATCACCTACACTGCGCATTGGGTAAACCTGCTGACGGCTGCCAAGCATGGAATGCGTGGCTCTGCAGAGGAGTTGGTGACACTGCCACGACTTGCAGGCAGGCCTGCTGTCACCTCCTTAACTCCTCCTACTCCATCCTCTTCCATAACCTCCTCGGCTGAGTCCTCTTCTGCTGCTGCATCTTGCTCCACATCAACGGCACCCCCCCAGCTCCCCAGGTACTATTCCACATCCCCAATACGGCAGTGTCACGCTGTCTTGGGGTTGACTTGCCTGAAAGCAGAGAGTCACACCGGACCAGCACTCCTGTCTGCCCTGAACGCACAGGTGGATCAGTGGCTGACTCCGCACCAACTGGAGATCGGCAAAGTGGTTAGTGACAACGGAAGAAATTTGGGCAAGTTGACACATGTGCCGTGCATGACATATGTGTGTAATCTGATCGTACAATGCTTTGTGCATAAGTACCCAGGCTTACAGGACGTCCTGAAGCAGGCCAGAAAGGTGTCGTTCCTACATGGCCATGGTGCACTTTTCAGATATCCATTGGCAAAACAACATGCCAGTGAGGCGCTTGATTTGCGACAGCCCGACATGTTGGAATTCAACACTCCTAATGTTCGACCTCCTGATCCAACAAGAAAAAGCCGTTAGCGACTATTTGTATGACCGGGGTGCTAGGACAGCCTCTGCGGAGCAGGGAATTTTTTTGCCACTTTAATGGACGCTCATGCGCAATGCCTGTAGGCTCATGCGTCCTTTTGAGGAGGTGACAAACCTAGTCAGTCACACCGAAGGCACCATCAGCGACATCATGCCATTTGTTTTCTTCCTGGAGCGTGCCCTGCGAAGAGTCCTTGATCAGGCCATAGATGAGCTTGAAGAGGAAGAGTTGTGGTCACCATCACCACCAGAAACAGCCTTATCAGCATCGCTTGCTGGACCTGCGGCAACGCTGGAAGAGGATTGTGAGGAAGAGGAGTCAGAGGAGGAAAGTGGCTATGAGGAGGAAGACTAACCACAACAGGCATCCCAGGGTGCTCGTTGTCACCTATCTGGTACCCGTGGTGTTGTACGTGGCTGGGGGGAAGAAGATACCTTCAGTGAGATCACTGAGGACGAGGAACAGGACATGAGTAGCTCGGCATCCAACCTTGTGCAAGTGGGGTCTTTCATACTGTCGTGCCTGTTGAGGGACCCTCGTATAAAAAGGCTGAAGGAGAATGACCTGTACTGGGTGTCCACGCTACTAGACCCCCGGTATAAGCATAAAGTGCCTGAAATGTTACAGAATTACCGCAAGTCGGAAAGGATGCAGCAGTTCCAAAATAAATTAAAAAGTATGCTTTACACAGCCTATAAGGGTGATGTCATAGCACAACGGGAATCTAACAGGGGAAGAGGTGAAAGTAATCCTATTGCTCCCACGACCACGCCGGCAAGGACAGGACGCTTTACAGATGTGTTGTTGATTTAGGACATGCAGAGCTTTTTAAGTCCTACGCATCGCCACAGCCCTTCGGGGTCCACCCTCAGAGAACGACTCGACCGACAGGTAGCAGACTACCTCGCCTTAACTGCAGATATCGACACTCTGATGAGCGATGAACCCCTTGACTACTGGGTGTGCAGGCTTGACCTGTGGCCTGAGCTATCCCAATTTGCGATAGAACTTCTGGCCTGCGCCGCTTCAAGTGTCCTGTCAGGAGGTATTGTCACTGAGAATAGAAGTTGCCTAGGTCAAAAAAGTCTAGATTACCTCACCTTTATTAAGATGAATGAGGGATGGATCCCGAAGGGACTGACAGTGGGCGATACATTCGACTAAAAAAGGCCTGATGAGATGAGCTTCCTTGGGCTAAAAATGGTCCACAGGCTGCTGTATTTTATCTCTGAATGCCGGATGACTTGCGTGACTTATCCGCCACCAACTAGGGTTCAAGCCGCAATGTTTTAGGGCACTTTCTGCCTGGGAAACAAACATCAATTTTTCTGGCTGCTGCTACAGCAGCTGCTGCAACAATACCTAATTTTTCAGGCATGTGTACATGCCTAATTTTTCTGGCCTCTGGTGCTGCACTGTGGCTTCAAAAGCCAAAAAAAAAAAAAGGCACATAACAGGGATTAAACTGATAGGAATAGTACAATTTAACACACCACTCCTATCTGGTGGCACATTAGATTGCACGCGCAGTGCCCCAAATTCGAAGTAGGAGGACCGACCAAGCATCTTTTTCCATCTCCTGGTTCCTAAAATCGATACATATACACGTCCCCTGATAGAGGACGTAACAGGGATTAAACTGATAAGAATAGTACTACTTAACACACCACTCCTGTGAGGGTTTTCACAGCATGTATGTTCCTTTAAGCAGCTACCTGCATCCTCCTAGTCCTGCCCACAGAGTCTATAAAACACCTGCTCACCCAAAGACAGGTGCTTAGTATTTGTTGCTTTTGACTGAGTAACTCCTGCTCATACTGAGCTCACAATTTTCCTGCAAAGAAGATTGCTTATTCCAACTACTCGTGGATTACTAAAATCTTTATCTGGACCACTTGGCATTACGCCTATTCAACTTAAAAGACTTTTGTACCTGCTTATGGTTTATTCCTTTCAATAGTTACACGGCTGTCGCCGCTTCATGACTGGACTTATTTGAGTGCTACCACACCTTCCTGCTCGGAGTCTGGCTTTTCCCTTACTAGCCGCTATCTCTAAAGCACAGTTGATATTTTTCCTGCTGTTTAAAACCAAGCGTTTCTTACTGCAATTGTGTTACACGGAGTCTGGGCTTGTCAGCGTTCTTAGCTGTCAATCAAACAGCGTGTCAGTCAGCGACTCCTCCCCTGCTTTCCGCGCTACTCCACAGAACGCTGCGAGCAGCAACAGCAGTGAGAAGCAAGAAACCGTTACCATCATAAGGAGGAATTGAGATCAGAGAACTCCTGTTTCATAATTTATGTCAGTCTGCCAGTGTCTCAGAATCACAAGCCTTCCTTTAAAACTGTAAAGCTGTTTTGGACACTTATTACAGTTATACTTATATATATAAAATCACTCTCTACCTTAACTGATATCACTCTCTGCTATAGTGATATTATATTAAGAGGGTGAAACATTCAAACATTAAATTATCTGTTCTGCAGTTGAGTTCCACAAGATACTAAGTTTACTCGATCATTACAGAATACTAAGCCGCAAAGGATTATGGAACCAGCAGAACTTCCTCAAGTGGTTTATAACTTATCCCAGAAAGTTGATCAAATAGCTCACGCAGTGAGAGAACTACAGATGGAGAATAAGACTTTAAAAGATTTATTTAAGGACTCCATAGCAGCTAGATCAGCTCATGATACTGCACCTGAACCTCAAATATCTCTTCCTGAGACTTTCAGCGGAAATAGACGCAATTACAAACAATTTAAAAACTCATGTCACTTACTTTTCACTTTGCGTCCTAAAACCTATACTACAGAGAGGATAAGAGTGTTAACAGTCATCACATTCCTCAGAGGCGAGCCCAGGGTTTGGGCAGACAATTTATGTGAACATGAAGATTCTGCCCTTGCCACCCTAGAATCTTTTTTCAGTCTGATGGACGATTTATATTCAGACAAAGACACCCAATTAACAGCAGAGGCAAATATGAGGGATCTCAAACAGGGTAAGAGGCCCGTAGAAGAATATATTGCGGAGTTCAAACTTTATGCATCTGACTCCCTCTGGAGCCCTATAGCGCTTCGTAACCAATTCCGTCTAGGATTGGCAGAGAATCTGAAGGATGAATTGGCAAGGATAGAATTACCTGCTACCTTAGAAGCATTGATGAAGATCTCCTCTCAAATTGATAGAAGACTCAGAGAGAGACGTGGAGAAAAACTACATACTGATCTCTATTACAAGCATTCACCTCCCAGAACCCATACCAAACCCACACTACCTACATCCGTTCCCATGGAGATTGGGGTGGTTAGAGGACCTCTATCAAATGAAGAGAGGATGAGGCGTAAGACTAGAAACCTCTGCATGTATTGTGGTGATCCAACCCATTCTGTACATGAATGTCCTATTCTTCAGAAGAATAAGAAAAGTAAGTCCACCATTATTTGTTCCTCTCATGTGGTACATAAAAAATCCACTTACTGTAACCTCTCTCTGTTCTTGCAGTGGGATCAGAAAAGGGTACCAACTGAAGCCATCATAGATTCTGGTGCCTTTGGGAACTTCATCGACTCCCAGCTTGTAAAATTAAATAAAATCCCACTTGAGCTGAAAGAAATACCACTTGTACTTCGTGTTATTGATGGGTCCACTATACGTAATGGCCCTATTACACATCATACTGTTCCTCTGAGAGTTGTTACTGAAAACGGCCATACCGAATTCATCTCTTTTGATGTGTTGCCTTCTCCTCATTTCCCTGTAGTTTTAGGTATCACATGGTTGAAGTTACATGAGCCTTCCATAGTATGGACCTCCTCAAAGATGTCCTTCAACTCCTCATACTGTCAAAACACTTGCTTCCCACAGCATCACCTTCTCCATACTCTCCCTGATTCACAAATACTACCCGATTACTACAAAGATTTTGCTGACGTATTCAGCAAGTCTGAAGCTGACACACTTCCACCCCATCGACCGTATGATTGCCCTATCCAACTACAACCGGGGGCAAGCATACCATTTGGGCACATTTATCCCTTAAATGAAACTGAATTGGCACATCTTAAAAACTACCTCGAGGAAAACCTCAAAAAAGGTTTCATAAGACCTTCCACCTCTCCCGCTGGAGCAGGCATGTTCTTTGTGAGGAATAAGGATGATTCACTTAGGCCCATTATCGACTACCGCGAGCTTAACAAAAGGACCATAAAAAATCGCTATCTGTTACCATTGATTCCAGAGATGATTGAACGCCTATCGAATGCTACCATCTTTTCCAAGCTCGATCTCAGAGGTGCATACAATTTGGTACGGATACAGGAAGGTCATGAGTGGCTCACGGCGTTCCGCACTAGATATGGGCTGTATGAGTACTTGGTGATGCCTTTTGGATTGTGCAACGCTCCGGCGACTTTCCAACATTTTATAAACGACATTTTTAGAGATCTACTAGATGTCTGCATGGTCGTGTACCTCGACGACATTCTAATATATTCTAAAACCTTAAAGGATCACATTAAACACCTCCGCTGGGTACTCTCAAGACTTCGTACTCACAAGCTCTATGCCAAGGCAGAAAAGTGTCAATTTCATTGCAAAGAGATTTCATTCCTAGGGTATGATATCTCCCCTGACGGTATAAAGATGCAACATAATAAGGTTGATACTGTTTTGGACTGGCCTCCACCAGCCAACAGGAAGGATCTACAACGCTTCCTTGGTTTCTCCAACTACTATCGAAAATTTATCAAGGGATTCTCCAAGATAGTAAAACCGTTAACCCAACTTACAACCCAGTCCAAACCCTTCATCTGGACCAAGGAAGCATCCACAGCTTTTGACTTCCTCAAGAATAGTTTCTCTACAGCACCTATACTCCGATTCCCTGACGCCTCATTACCATACATCCTTGAAGTTGATTCATCTGACTACGCCCTAGGGGCTGTACTCTCTCAACGCAAGTCTATGTCGGAACCCTTACATCCAGTCTCCTTCTTTTCCAAGATCATGTCCTCTGCAGAAATGAATTACACAATTGGAGACAAAGAACTCCTCGCCATTCGCAGAGCCTTAGAGAACTGGAGACATCTTTTGGAGGGAGCTAAATTTCCTGTCACCATCTACACAGATCATAGAAACCTCCAATTCCTCCAGAATAATAAAACTTTATCAGCTAGGCAGGTCCGTTGGAGCCTTTATTTCTCCAGGTTTGATTTTATCATCCAATATAGACCTGCCAACAAGAACGGGAAGGCTGATGCTCTCTCTAGAAGAGAAGTTAGACCTTCAATTACACAAGAGATCCAGTCAGTGATTCCCCAAGAACGCTTCATTGGAATTACTACACCATTCCTAGCTGAGATTAAGAAACATCAAAAACTAAATGAAGAAAAGACCCACTACCAAGTAGAGAACAAGGATGGCTTACTCTACCACAAGGATAAGCTTTATGTACCTCAAGCTTTAAGGAGTCAGGTTTTAAAATATCATCATGACATACCAACTTCAGGACATCCTGGTGTTAGGCGTACATTGGATTTATTGAACCGTTACTATTGGTGGCCCAAACTGAAGCAATCGGTTAAAGAATATGTTGGTACCTGTTCCACCTGCATTACCTCTAAGAACGAAAGGTCAAAACCTTATGGGCTATTGATGTCTCTACCTATACCCAGCCGCCCCTGGGAACAAATTAGTATGGACTTCATTGTTGAACTACCCTTATCTCATAAGCAGAACACCATACTTGTAGTAATAGACATGTTCACTAAGATGGGGCACTTCATTCCCTACCATAAGGTCCCTTCATCCTCCGAAACTGCTAGGCTCTTCCTAGACAATATTGTAAAATTGCATGGGGTTCCCGCTAGAGTGATAACTGACAGAGGAACACAATTTACCTCGAGATTTTGGGCTACATTGTCTAAACTCCTTCAAGTTGATCACAGATTCACAACAGCATACCATCCCCAAACCAATGGACAGACGGAACGGTTGAATCAATGGCTTGAGGAATACCTCAGATGTTTTTGTTCCTATCAGCAAGACCAGTGGACTTCCTATCTACCCATGGCTGAATATGCCTACAACAACTTAACCAGCTCATCTACAAACTGTTCACCTTTTTTTGCAAATTATGGTTTTCACCCCACACTTTTTCTTAATACTACCTCCAGCACTGATTCCCCCAAATTGGATGACTTCACTATTAGGATTCTAGACAATTTTGATTTCATCAAAAGAAACATACAGAATGCTCAAGCTACGCAGAAAAGACATTACGACCTCAGAAGGAGAACTCCCCCTAACTACTCCATTGGTGACCGGGTTTGGCTTTCCACGAAAAACTTGAAACTACAAGTTCCCCGTAAGAAACTTGCTACAAAGTTTATTGGACCCTATGAGATATCTCGGGTGGTCAACCCTAACGCTGTCACCTTACAACTGCCAGTCGGAATGAAAGTACATCCAACTTTCCACGTCTCTCTTCTGAAACCTTATATTGGATCTAGACAACAAGATACCAACAGTACTGACTCCTCTGTTATAACTGATACTCAAGTATATGAAGTACATTCCATTCTGGATTCCCGTTACAAGGGTTCAATACTGCAATATCTTATCCACTGGAAGGGTTATCCTTCGGATGACGACTCTTGGGAAGAAGCCTCAGCGATTAATGCTCCAAGGCTCATCTCTGCCTTCCACAGTCGCTTCCCGGATAAACCTAGACCTCAAGCTGTGGGACAGCTTTCTTGAGGTGGGGATGATGTGAGGGTTTTCACAGCATGTATGTTCCTTTAAGCAGCTACCTGCATCCTCCTAGTCCTGCCCACAGAGTCTATAAAACACCTGCTCACCCAAAGACAGGTGCTTAGTATTTGTTGCTTTTGACTGAGTAACTCCTGCTCATACTGAGCTCACAATTTTCCTGCAAAGAAGATTGCTTATTCCAACTACTCGGGGATTACTAAAATCTTTATCTGGACCACTTGGCATTATGCCTATTCAACTTAAAAGACTTTTGTACCTGCTTATGGTTTATTCCTTTCAATAGTTACACGGCTGTCGCCGCTTCATGACTGGACTTATTTGAGTGCTACCACACCTTCCTGCTCGGAGTCTGGCTTTTCCCTTACTAGCCGCTATCTCTAAAGCACAGTTGATATTTTTCCTGCTGTTTAAAACCAAGCGTTTCTTACCGCAATTGTGTTACACGGAGTCTGGGCTTGTCAGCGTTCTTAGCTGTCAATCAAACAGCGTGTCAGTCAGCGACTCCTCCCCTGCTTTCCGCGCTACTCCACAGAACGCTGCGAGCAGCAACAGCAGTGAGAAGCAAGAAACCGTTACCATCATAAGGAGGAATTGAGATCAGAGAACTCCTGTTTCATAATTTATGTCAGTCTGCCAGTGTCTCAGAATCACAAGCCTTCCTTTAAAACTGTAAAGCTGTTTTGGACACTTATTACAGTTATACTTATATATATAAAATCACTCTCTACCTTAACTGATATCACTCTCTGCTATAGTGATATTATATTAAGAGGGTGAAACATTCAAACATTAAATTATCTGTTCTGCAGTTGAGTTCCACAAGATACTAAGTTTACTCGATCATTACAACTCCTATCTGGTGGCACATTAGATTGCATGCGCAGTGCCCCAAATTTGAAGTAGGAGGACCGACCAAGCATCTTTTTCCATCTCCCGGTTCCTAAAATCGATGCCATATACACGTCCCCTGATAGGGGACGTAACAGGGATTAAACTGATAAGAATAGTACTACTTAACACACCACTCCTATCTGGTGGCACATTAGATTGCACGCGCAGTGCCCCAAATTTGAAGTAGGAGGACCGACCAAGAATCTTTTTCCATCTCCCGGTTCCTAAAATCGATGCCATATACACATCCCCTGATAGGGAACGTAACAGGGATTAAACTGATAGGAATAGTACTACTTCACACACCTTATAATAATGCAGAGAGAGGCAACGCAGAGAGAGGAGTCTGAAGAAGAGGAGTCAGAGGAGGAAGGTGTCTTTTAGGAGGTGGAAGACCAAACACAGCAGGCGTCTCAGGGGGCTTGTTGTCACCTTTTGGGGACCCTTGGTGTTGTACGTGGCTGGGTGGAGGAAGAGACCTTCAATGACATCAGTGAGGACAAGGAACGGGACATGGCTAGCTTGGTATCCAACCTTGTGCAAATGGGGAGTTTGCGGTTGTGCAAATGGACTGTTTGCGGTTGTTTGCGGTGCGTTAAAGGGACAGTCTAGGCCAAAATAAACTTTCATGATTCAGATAGAGCATGTAATTTTAAACAATTTTCCAATTTACTTTTATCACCAATTTTGCTTTGTTCTCTTGGTATTCTTAGTTGAAAGCTTAACCTAGGAGGTTCATATGCTAATTTCTTAGACCTTGAAGCCCACCTCTTTCAGATTGCATTTTAACAGTTTTTCACCACTAGAGGGTGTTAGTTCAAGTATTTCATATAGATAACACTGTGCTCGTGCACGAGAAGTTATCTGGGAGCAGGCACTGATTGGCTAGACTGCAAGTCTGTCAAAAGAACTGAAAAAAGGGGCAGTTTGCAGAGGCTTAGATACAAGATAATCACAGAGGTTAAAAGTATATTATTATAAATGTGTTAGTTATGCAAAACTGGGAAATGGGTAATAAAGGTATTATCTATCTTTTAAAACAATAAAAATTCTTGTGTAGACTGTCCCTTTAAACGGTGAGTTTGGTCTGTCACTGTGAAGCGGGCGTAACCCTTACACTACCTGATCGATACAACATCATACCTGATGTTTTAAAGCACGTTATTCCAAACAATTTAGGAATGTTAGGTGATTTATGCCCTTTATGGCTTAAAACCAGACTCTGCATCAACTATGTAATTTTCCATGGGAGTTTTGCCATGGATCCCCCTCCGGCATGCCACAGTCCAGGTGTTAGTCCCCTTGAAACAACTTTTCCATCACTATTGTGGCCAGAAAGAGTCCCTGTGGGTTTTAAAGTTCGCCTGCCTTTTGAAGTCTATGGCGGTTCGCCCGGTTTGCCCGTTCGCGAACAGTTCTGGAAGTTCGCGTTCGCCGTTCGCAAACCCAAAATTTTATGTTCGCAACATCACTAATTAGGAGTAATTAGTTTAAATATTTGATAATTTCTTTTTTATTTTGTGTAATTTAGTGTTTATTTATTTTTTTGTAATTTAGTTAATTGTATTTGATTAATGTAATTTATTTAATTTTAGTGTAATGTTAGGTTTTACTGTAAGACAGGTTAGGTTTTATTTTACAGGTCAATTTGTATTTAATTTAACTAGGTAGTAAGTAAATAGTTAATAACTATTTAATAACTAGTCTACCTAGTTAAAATAAATACAAACTTACCTGTGAAATAAAAATAAAACATAAGATAGATACAATATAACTATTAGTTATATTGTAGCTAGCTTAGGTTTTATTTTACATGTAAGTATTTATTTAGTTTTAAATAGGAATAATTAAGGTATTAATTATAATTTTTATTTGGAATTATTTTAATTATGTTAAAGTTAGTGGGTGTTAGGGTTAGGGTTACGTTAGGGTTAGGGTTAGATTTAGAGTTCGGTTTAGGGGTTAATATGTTTATTATAGTGGCGGCGATGTCCAGAGCAGCAGATTAGGGGTTAATAATTTTATTTTAGTATTTGCGATGCGAGAGGGCCTCAGTTTAGGGGTTAATAGGTAGTTTACGGGTGTTAGTGTACTTTTTAACACTTTAGTTATGAGTTTTATGTTACAGCTTTGTAGCGTAAAACTCATAACTACTGACTTTCAGGTGGCGGTACAGATCTTGTAGTTATAGGCTGTACCGCTCACTTTTTGGCCTCCCAGGCAAACTCGCAATACCGGCGCTGTGGAAGTCCCATTGAAAAAGGACTTTTTAAAAAGTGCGCTACTTACATTGCGTGACGGCCAAAAAGGTGTGCGGTACAGCTATACCTACAACACCTGTAATACCAGCGGTAGTGAAAAAGAGCCATAACGCTGCTTTTTCACTCATAACGCGCGGCACAACTCATAATCTAGCTGTTAGTGATTTCCAGAAGAGCCATCAGTCTTTAAATATGTGGTTCTGTCTTGGCCTCTGGTCTGTTTTATGGAAGAGAAGACGTTTTTCCTGCTCATTCAGAAAGTCAAATTCAAGACAATGATTAACAAAAAGACCATAATAGTCAGGTTCAGTTTTCAACAATTCCAGCTATAATGCAAATTGACTGATAGTTTTCCAGACATTGATTAGAATCAACTGTTTACATAGCAATCCTTTATGGAGGAATTCTGAACTAAAAATGGCAGGCTTCAATCCATTAGAGTATGTCATTTTTGCATTACTGATCCTATGGGGGGGGGGGGGGGGTAACACATAAATAATCTCCCACCCAGGAGCTGCAAGTGCTCAGCAGTACATGGCCAGTAAACCAGTCAGAAGTGACAATTACACATAGCTAAGAATCGCCAGTGATTTCCTGCTTGAGAGCTGCAATGTTAGAGGTTTCTAAGTAGGACTTTGCCTATGTGTTAAACTCCTTTTTTTGTAGGTTAGACACATAGGGCTGGATTACAAGTGGAGCACAAAAATATTAGCTCTATTGTGCTCTAACATCACTCAAGTCAAATTAATAGAACTTTTAGTTTTGCGCTCATTTTAGAAGTGAAGTTAAAATGAAGTCTAGAGCACGATAACATCTGGATGCTAAATGCCTCACATAATAGTCTCTGGGTGGTGCTAAAAATTTACGGCTAGATTACGAGTTTTGTGGTATGAGTGAAAAAGCAGTGTTAAGCCTCATAACGCTGCTTTTTCACTACCGCTGGTATTACAAGCCTTGAAGGTTTAGGGGCACCGCACACTTTTTTTGCCTTAACGCAAATTAACGTAAGTCTTTTTTCAATGGGACTTCCACAGCGCCGGTATTACGAGTCTGCCTGGGAGGCCAAAAAGTGAGCGGTACACACTATACCGCCAAGATCAATATCGTAAACTGAAAGTCAGTAGTTATGAGTTTTATGCTACAACACTGTAACATAAAACTCATAACTAAAGTGCTAAAAAGTACACTAACACCCATAAACTACCTATTAACCCCTAAACTGAAGCCCTCCCGCATCGCAAACACTAAAATAAAATTATTAACCCCTAATCTGCCGCTCCCGACATTGCCGCCACTAGAATAAACACATTAACCCCTAAACCGCCGCACTCCCGCCTCGCAAACACTAGTTAAATATTATTAATCCCTAATCTGTCGTCCCCGACATCGCCGACACCTACATTATATTTATTAACCCCTAATCTGCCGCCCCCAACGTTGCCGCCACTATACTAAATGTATTAACCCCTAAACCTAAGTCTAACCCTTACCCTAACACCCCCTAACTTAAATATAATTACAATAAATCTAAATAAAACCTACTATTAATAACTAAATAATTCCTATTTAAAACTAAATACTTACCTATAAAATAAACCCTAAGCTAGCTACAATATAACTAATAGTTATATTGTATCTAGCTTAGGTTTTATTTTTATTTTACAGGCAAGTTTGTATTTATTTTAACTAGGTAGAATAGTTACTAAATAGTTATTAATTATTTACTAACTACCTAGCTAAAATAAATACAAATTTACCTGTAAAATAAAACCTAACCTGCCTTACAATAAAACCTAACCTTACACTACAATTAAATCAATTTCCAAAATTAAATACAATTACCTAAATTACAAAAAAAAAAACCCCACTAAATTACACAAAATAAAAAAAAAGAAATTATCAGATATTTAAACTAATTACACCTAATCTAATAGCCCTAGTTAGGATTTTATTTGGGGGGTTGGTTGTATGGGTGGTGGGTCTTACTGTTGGGGGGTTGTTTGTATTTTTTTTACAGGTAAAATAGCTGATTTCTTTGGGGCAATGCCCCCCAAAAGGCCCATTTAAGGGCTATTGGTAGTTTAGTTTAGGCTAGGGTTTTTTTTTTTTTTGATAGGGCTATTAGATTAAGTGTAATTAGTTTAAATATCTGATAATTTCTTTTTTTATTTTGTGTAATTTAGTCTTTTTTTATTTAGGTAATTGTATTACATTTAGGTAATTTATTTAATTTTAGTGTAATGTTAGGTGTTAGAGTAATTCAGGTTAGGTTTTATTTTACAGGTAAATTTGTATTTATTTTAACTAGGAAGTTAGTAAATAGTTAATAACTATTTAGTAACTATTCTACGTAGTTAAAATAAATACAAACTTGCCTATAAAATAAAAATAAACACTAAGCTAGCTACAATTTAACTATTAGTTATAATGTAGCTAGCATAGGGTTTATTTTACAGGTAAGTATTTAGTTTTAAAAAGGAATAATTTAGTTATTAATAGTAGGTTTTATTTAGATTTATTTTAATTATATTTAAGTTAGGGGGTGTTAGGGTTAGGGTTAGACTTAGGTTTAGAGGTTAATAAATTTAGTATAGTGGCGGCGACTTGGGGGCGGCAGATTAGGGGTTAATAAATGTAGGTAGGTGGCGGCAGATTAGGGGTTAATAATATTTAACTAGTGTTTGCGATGCGGGAGTGCTGCGGTTTAGAGGTTAATATGTTTATTTTAGTGATGGCGATGTCCGGAGCAGCAGATTAGGGGTTAATAAAATAATGTAGGTGTCGGCGATGTCGGGGCAGCAGATTAGGGGTTAATAAGTGTAAAATTAGGGGTATTTAGACTCCAGGTTCATGTTAGGGTGCTAGGTGTAAACATACATTTTGTTTCCCCATAGGAATCAATGATGCTGCGTTACAGAGCTTTATGCTGCTTTATTGCAGGTGTTAGGCTTTTTTTTAGCTGGCTCTACCCATTGATGTCTATGGGGAAATTGTGCACGAGCACGTAAAACCAGCTCACCGCTGACTTAAAAAGCGCTGGTATTGGAGTGCGGTATGGAGCACAATTTTGCTCTATGCTCACTTCTTGCCGGATAATGCCTGCCGGGTTTATGAAAACCTGTAATACCAGCGCTGTAGGGAAGTGAGCAGTGATAATAACGTGCAAGTTAGCACAGGGCAGCTCTTACCGCAAAACTCGTAATCTAGACGTTATTTTGGCTATCTCTTGAATGCTAAGCTGGAGGTGCGCTAAACTGAAAAGTGCTCTAAGCTGAAGATCAAATAGTGGAGTTCTTCACTTACTTTTAAAATATTATTCTACATTGAAATATAAGTTTAAAACACTGCACACATTCACACACACATATACACAGTGGATATAAAAAGTCTACACACCCCTGTTAAAATGTCAGGTTTCTGTGATGTAAAAAAATGAGACAAAGATAAATCATTTCAGAACCTTTTCCACCTTTAATGTGACCTATAAACTGTACAACTCAATTGAAAAACAAACTGAAATCTTTTAGGTAAAGGGAAATAAAAATAAAAAAATAAAATAATATGGTTGCATAAATGTGAACACCCTTTTATAACTGGGGATGTAGCTGTGTGCAGTGACATTACCAAGAACTGGATGTCACTCCAAAATTGATGAAAAGACGAGAAGAAAACTGGTCTGGGAGGCTGCCAAGAGGCCTACAGCAACATTAAAGGAGCTGCAGGAATATCTGGCAAGTACTGGCTGTGTGGTACATATGACAACAATCGCCCATATTCTTCATTTGTCTGGGCTATGGGGTAGAGTGGCAAGACGGAAGCCTTTTCTTACAAAAAAGACATCCAAGCCCAGCTAAATTGTGCAAAAACACATCTGAAGTTTCCCAAAAGCATGTTGCAAAAGGTGTTATGGTCTGATATAACCAAAGTTGAACTTTTTGGCCATAATTCCAAAAGATATGTTTGGCGCAAAAACAACACTGCACATCACCAAAAGAACACCATACCCAAAGTGAAGCATGGTGGTGTCAGCATGGGGTAGTGTTAGGTTTTTTAAGGGGGGATTAAGTGGGTTTTAGAGTAGGGTTGGGTGTGTGGGTGGTGGGTTTTAATGTTGGGGGGTATTGTGTTTTTTTTTTACAGGTGAAAGAGCTGATTAGTTTGGGGCAATGCCCCGCAAAAGGCCCTTTTAAGGGCTATTTGTAATTTAGTATAAGGTAGGGAATTTTATTATTTTGGGGGGCTTTTTTATTTTATTAGGGGGATTAGATTAGGTGTAATTAGATTAAAATTCTTGTACTTTTTTTCCCCCTGTAATTTAGTGTTTGTTTTTTTCCGTAATTTAGTTTATTTAATTTAATTGTAATTAATTGTAGGTAGTTTAGGTAATTAGTTTAATTATAGTGTAGTGTTAGGTGTAATTGTAACTTAGGTTAGGTTTTATTTTACAAGTAATTTTGTACTTATTTTAGCTAGGTAGTTATTAAATAGTTAATAACTATTTAATAACTATTGTACCTAGTTAAAATAAATACAAAGTTGCCTGTAAAATAAATATAAATCCTAAAGTAGCTACAATGTAACTATTAGTTATATTGTAGCTAGTTTAGGGTTTATTTTATCGGTAAGTATTTAGTTTTAAATAGGATTAATGTATTTAATTATGTTAAATTTATTTAGTTTAATTTAAATTATATTTAAGTTAGGGGGGGTTAGACTTAGGTTTAGGGGTTAATAAATTTAATATAGTAGCGGCGACGTTGGGGTCGGAAGATTAGGGGTTAATAAATTTAATATAGTTGCAGCGACATTGGAGGGGGCAGATTAGGGGTTAATAAATATAATGTAGGTGTCGGCGATGTTGGGGGCAGTAGATTAGGGGTTCATAAGTATAATGTAGGTGGCGGCGGTGTCCGGAGCGGCAGATTAGGGGTTAATAATATAATGTAGGTGTTAGCGATAGTGGGGGCGGCAGATTAGGGGTTAATAAGTGTAAGATTAGGGGTGTTTAGACTCGGGGTTCATGTTAGGGTGTTAGGTCAGACATAACTTTTATTTCCCCATAGGAAACAATGGGGCTGTGTTAGGAGCTGAACGCTGCTTTTTTGCAGGTGTTAGGTTTTTTTTCAGCCAGCTCAGCCCCATTGTTTCCTATGGGGAAATCGTGCACGAGCACGTTTTGCCAGCTTACCGCTACCGTAAGCAATGCTGATATTGAGGTGAGATGTGGAGCTAAATTTTGCTCAAAGCTCACTTTTCTGAGGCTAACGCCGGCTTGCAGAAAACTCGTAATACCAGCGTTACCAGCGGTAAGAAAAAAAGGCTTGTTAGCCCCGCACAGCCTTACTGACAAAAAATCGTAATCCAGGCATTTGCTAGCTCAATTTTACAATGGCATCTGCCCAAGCTGAAAAGACCAAAAGCGGAAAAAGTATAATGTTTAGTCATCATCAAAATTGTATTTTGGTCGAATTGGTTATCGAACATTACAATAAAATTAAAGAAGTTTAGAATTATAATAGCGATTAAACATTTTTAATTTTTAATTATAAAGATTAATAATTAATGGGTTAACAAACAATATGGATTGCAATAGACATTTTTAATAACCACTGATTTATTTTTTGTAATATGTACTATATGAAAGTACATTTAAATCAATGTTAATTCAATTTGTCTTGTAATCTCTATTTTTTGTTTAATAATTTTTAGATATATCATTTATTATGTGAAATCGAACTTTCTTGCAACATTTTTTGTATTCATTTTTCTTTGAATTCATAGCAAATAATTTGATATTGCAATGATATATGTATGAACTGAAGTTAGAGGCCAAGAGCAGTGATGTTTAAATTTTGTTTAGAAACTATTTATATGTACATTAAACATGTACTTTAATCGACTAGATTATCCATAATTGTTAAATATTTTAAATTAGAAATATCAAAACTTTGAATATTAAACATCACAGCTTTACATGATTTTAAGGACATAAAATACCTTATATCTTTCGTTGTTCATATATCAGATATCATTTAAATAATGAATAAAAAGTACCTGTGATCCAAATTTAATGTTTATGAGTTTTAAAACTTCATTAAAGTTTAAAATATCCTTTTTAGTATAGTACGCACGTTTCTGCAGCTCTATTACATATGATAAGTATTTTATCAACAATGTTATACCTTAGCAAGACAACAACATGTCATTACTATTTCCTGTCATATGGGGCTTTTGGCATTTTCCAGATAACCATCTAATAATAACTTCAACAAAGTAAAATTTTTGAGGAAATCAGCAATCATATTAAATTTAAAAAAATAATACTTAAGAATTGATAACATTTATAAATCTGTGGGGGGGTTTTGCTTTTGTTCACACCTTTTTTAATATAAATTTGAATTGTAATTGTTAGTCTTAAAAAGACGATATAAAATGTGTAAATATAGACAATAAAAATAATTTAGTTTTTATCTAAATTGTATTTTGATTTAATGTTCTTAAAATCCATATTCTAATGTTACACGTATTTTCAATATTATAGATGTTCGTGCATTACTACAGACTATGCAGGACAGTTTGATGTCCTTATTTGATGGTATGTAATAATTAAATTGTAATCTTCAGTTTGTTAACATATTAATGTATTTTAAATATTATTAATACATATATTACATATATTACACAGAAGATCAGGTCGAAATCCCTTTGGAACCTCTGGTTGAGGATTCTGTATGTCCAGAAGATTAGGATGAGACACAGATAGAGGGACACACACCAGAAGGACCAACTCCAACTAATTCTGAAACACCACAAAATATAATGGTCAATGAATCAGAGGAAGATGAAAGACCTGAAGATGTACCAGGCAGGGGAAATGACATACAAAACCTTACCGACATGGCATTCAGGAATGAGCAAAGGGAATTTTTTAAAGAAATGTTAAGATTGCAAAAAGAAAGAAATGCAATACGAAAAGCAGATTCTGAATTTAAGAGGGATTATTACAACAAAAAATTAGAAATTTTGAATCAAAGATTTTCTAATCAATGAGAAATCATTTTTTCATTTTCATTTTTTTTTGCACTTTATATTGTTGAACAGAAATTTTTAAAGGGTTTCTGGTTGAAAAGTTTGGCACTCCAATTTATTGATTGTTGAAGTTTATATTGAAAAACAGTTAAATGTTTGAAAATGTTGAATATAAGTAATTGTTATTTAAATAAGAAAAATAATAATACATTATTTCAAGAAATACAATCTGTTGATCTTTTAAAACTTTAATAATTGAATAGAATAGAATTTGTTTTATTAACAAATAAACACAACGTTTTTTTTCTCTCTCAGATTACATAACGGGAGTAAATAAGGATTTTTGAGAATCATTCATGTCCAATTTTAAACAATTCAGGTGTTATCCATGGTTTCTGTAATACAATAAAAAATCAAAAATAAATAATTTACAATACTCAAAATTGAATTAAAAAATACCATTTAAAAATCAACACTTACATTAGAAATATCTTTCAATAATTTTCATACGGTTTTGAACACCGGCCCTAGTAGTGTGACAGTTTAATATGTCTTGGGGGACATTCATGTCATCTAAAGGATTCTCTGGACACAATTCCTCTAGGCTTCCTTAAAAATGGCAATGTTATGCAACATGCAGCAGACAAGAATTATGTCATTGCACTTGTCTGGTGAGTATTGCAGGTGTCCTCCTGACCGGTCCAACACCCTAAATCACATCTTAAAACACATATATGTATATATGTTTATAAATGTGTTTATATTTGTATATATGTATGTATATACATATATAAACACATAAATACACATGTATAGACATATATACATATGTAAATATAAATACAGCCACATATTTAGACATGTATATGTATGTATGTATATATTCATTATAGTCCTTTCCATTCCTTTCCATTCAAATACCTTGTCATATACCAAGGGGCCTATTTATTATGGTGCGAGCATGCCCCCATGTGTCTTTATTTTAATGTATTTATGTTATGTTGGTGCTACTTTTTATTTAGCCCTGACTCTTTATGCAAGAACTTCAGTTGCGCTAACCCAACGAGTGCAAATTTATTTGTATTGACTTTCAACCTGTAATATGCGCGCATGTTAGCACAGGTGCGATATTCCAATATTGTGCGCTGATATAGGCAACACCTCTTGTAATCTAGCTCTTAGGGGTCAATTTTTGAAGCAGCGGATGCTACTTCAGACTCACTCCGCTTCAGGTCCGCCTGAAGCGGAAGTTAAGAAGCAGCGGTTCTAAGACCGCTGCTCCTTAACTTGTCCGCCACCTCTGAGGTCTCGGACTGCAATCTGCCAGATCGAATATGACTGGGTTGATTGACACCCCCTGCTAGCGGCCGATTGGTCGCAAATCTGCAAGGTGCGGTATTGCACCAGCAGTTCACCAGAATATGCTGTCACCAGAATATGGCGTATGCTGTCTGCATTTATCGATGTGCAGCGGACATGATCCGCTATATCGGATCATGTCCGCTCGCATCTGCATAAATTGACCCCATGGTATGTATTAACATGAGTGGTCTTGCTTTTAGCATACATTTTTCACTACTATAAGTTAATTTGCAATATATAATATTTATTGAGATATGAAAGGTATTGCAACATATAGAAATGTTATAAAGGTAAAGCAACTTTCTTTATTTACTTCTGACCACTGAACTAGGTGCACAGGTCTTTAAAACAATGTTTTTGAGGTTTGTGGTTAAATTAAAGGATGGTAGGTGTAGCTGTGTGAAGTATGGGAAATTGTTTAATTGTTCATCAAGCAAATTGTTCCCCTGAGAATTGTATATGTAGGCAGCTGTGGTAGAATAACCACTGCTTGTGGTAATAAGAATGAAAGTAGCTCCATACTTTTTAATATCTTTGCTTACCAAGATAGATATTCAGCACACACCAATAACCTACCATTAAAGCAGCAAACATACAATGAAGTTGCCAATGCTTCACAGGAAGTCTTTTCACACCCACTCATTTTTCCACCAAAAAATGTAAAGATTTTAATTTCCTATACATTAATTTAAAGAGTGGCCTATTTATCTTAAATGTAGATTAATTCAAACACGCACACACGCATGCACATACGCAAATATACACACACTCATATATATATATATATATATATATATATATATAGTATGTATATATATTTATTAGATTAGATGTAAGATTATCGTTCTCAAAGCTATAAGCACTGTTCAAAGGGACATGAAAACCATTTTTTTCTTTAAGGATTCAGATAGGTCATACAATTTTAAACAACTTTCAAATGTATTTCTATTATCAAATCTGCTTAATTCTCTTGATTTCCTTTGCTGAAGGAGCAGCAAAGAACTACTGAGAACTAGCTGAACATATCTAGTCAGCCAATCGCAAGGGACAAATGTGTGCAGGCACCAGTTACCAGCTAGCTCCCACTCTTGTAGGATATGTACATATTTTTCGACAATGAATACCAAGAAAACAAAATACATTTCAAAATAGAAGTGAATTTAAAAATGTCTTAAAGGGACATAATACTCATATGCTAAATCACTTGAAAGTGATGCAGCATAACTGTAAAAAGCTGACATGAATATATCACCTGAACATCTTGGTGTAAAAAGGGGAGATATTTTGGGCGCCATGTACTAAGCATTGAAGTGACCGTTCGTCTGTATTTCTGCGTCAAATTTCGCTCACGATCTGCATCTCGTATTTACCAATCTGCGATCGAATAGAAAAAACACTATTTTTCATCAGCTATCGTAATTTTACGCAACTGATCGTTCCTAAGCCCTTTTCCACTTACTACATGTTCGATCGCACATAAATTCGCTGTAATCGGAAATTATGAATGTTACAAGTAATCCGCCCACTCCAACTTTCACTCTAACTTCGCGTGATTTGCTTCGCGACCATTTAGGTAGCGAATACAATAGAAAACTATAGGGGGTATCAACCTGACGCCAGGTTGAAGTACTTAAGTGAAAGGACTAGACTACAATAGTTTCATTATTGGTTTTTGGATCACTGAATGAAGATGGAGACACTTTTACATATGTTTCTATTCAGATTGATTCAATTATGAGGAAGAAGGGCTATACAGGCACCGCTTGAAAACAATAATGGATTGCAAAGAAGGAGAGGTAGAAGAATCAGAGTTCCTAGAGTTTTCCTTCCACGTATGGGTTTGGAAGGCATTTCTGATCGGGAGATTATCCAGAGATTCCGTTTGGACTGAAGCTATTATGGAACTTTATAATGAAATAGCAGAATACCTGGAGCCTATGACAGCGCGTTCACAAGCCATGCCCGGACTATTGGAACTGTTGGCAGCCTTACACTTTTTTGCCACTGGTTCATTCCAAGCTGTGTCTAGCATCATAATTGGCATCAGCCAGTCTGCTTTTTCGAGGCACCTAACCAAAGTAATTGATGCATTGATGGTCGTCTTTCCAAGGTACGTGTGCCTTCCAGCGACTCCTGAAGATTGGCAATCTGTGAAGTCTAACTTTTATAGAATGTCCGGAATGCCCAATGTCCTTGGAGCCATCGATTGCACACATGTTGCAGTCAAACCATCACGAGAACGTGAGGAAGTTTTCTGGAACCGAAAACAGTACCATTCCCTCAACGTTCAGATAGTGTGTGATCATAACATGAAAATAATCAGTGTCCGTTCTAATTTTCCTGGATCCTGTCACGATTCCTATTTCTTGCGTCAGTCTGGGTTATATAGGAAGTTTGAGGATGGAGAGATGCCTGAAGGATGGCTGTTAGATAAATTTTTGTTATTTTTTCTATGTAAAATATAGTAGTATTTTAATTGTCACTTTCATTATGTTATTGAGTTTGATGATATATGTAACTTAATAAATTAGTTAATTGTCTTGAAATTTATCATCTTTGCCGCTTGTATGATGATTATGACACCTAGATGGTCACGTGGGTGAAGAAATAAACCAATTAGGTCATTGACTGCTTAGTAACTTTGTTCTTTCGCGCCGAGCAAAGCTTCAAAGTTATCAATCCGATTGTCTTCAACACAGAGTAGATGCAAAATTTTACTGCTTGGTTTTTAGTACATTCATGTAACAAAGTGCTATCCGCATGGTGTGAATGCCGGCGGGTTAATTCGATACGGTCTGTGCGAAAATTTTGACGGCTTAGTACATGGCAACTTTACCTTATCATTTCTTCAGCTCACCAAAGTAAGTGATCTGTGAACAGTTATACTTCAGCTGCAAATTGAAAAAAACAAAACAAAACAAACAAAAAAAAAATAGCCAATCGTGCTGAGGTCATGCTTTTCTTTGCTGTGATCATAGTAGACTTCCTTAAACTGAATAGGAAAATAACATGACTGTGCCTGTACATACAAGATGAACACTCCCTTGCAAGTCTTGGGACTAGCATCCTGATAGGCTGCTTAAAGGGGCTGATTTATGTAAGTGCAAGCGGACATGATACAATGTAGGGTATCATGTCCGCCTCACATCGATAAATGCCGGCAGCATACCCTGTCTGCATTTATCATTGCACAAAAAGTTCTTGTGAACTGCTTGTGCAATGCTGCCCCCTGCAGATTCAGGCCAATTGGCTGCTAGCAGGGGGTGTCAATCAGTCGATCGTATAGGATCGGGCAGATTGATGTCCGCAGCCTCAGAGCAGGAGGACAAGTTAAGGCTTGCACGGAAACAGGGGCATCAAGCTCCATTCGGAGCTTAATAATTTGACCCCAAAGTCTCTCGACAGCGGGGTGTGAATACTAAGGAAACTTCCTTTTTTTTCATAGAGACTTCGTGATATTTTCTAGTCTGCTTTTTACAGTTATGCTGCATCACTTTCAAGTGCTTCAACATTTGGGTATCATGTTTCTTTAAAATAACATGCTCTTTCTAAATCATGCAAGTTTAGTTGTGACTTTAAAATGTGAGTGTATTTGCTTTCCTTATTAACTGTCTGTAAAGACCTTAGTGCACCGTTGGAGTGTATTTCTTTTTGTTTGACTTTGTTTTACAAGACGCCAGTAATACCAAGAGGACAGCTTGCTGGGAGGCTGCTAATTTAACCAGACTTTGAGTCGTGCACAAAGGGTGCTTTACATTCGTGCGTGTGTGTTTATGTTTGTTTCCTATATATAATTGTTAACTAGTTAATGCACCATTGTAACCATCCCTTCCTTCTTTGTGTGTATTTTCAGATGATTGATGGCTAACCCTATACCAATTAGAAAGGATCTGAACTTGACTCTTTGGAATGGACTATTGAATGTTTGGGCTATCTATTTTATTGTTTGTGTCACTAATGTTGTAGTATACATTACTGAGCACCTCTAGCCTTGTATAAATGCAATGAAGTTGCCAATGTTTTTGCACATCCACTCATTTTCCCAGCTAAGGGTTAAATTACGAGTGGAGCACTAACAGTCGTGTGCAAGCAATATCGGGTTTATCACAGATGTTTGCTCACATCGGAAGTAGCTCTCGTATTACAAGTTTAAAGTAAGTATGCTTACTCGAGCACAATTGAATGTAACACGCGTTGGGATAGCGCAACTTTAGAGCTCTGGTTAACTGTTACACTCGAATAAATGAAAAACATTAAAACACATTTAAAGGGACAGTCAAGTCCAAAATAAACTTTCATGATTCAAATAGGGCATGTAATTTTAATCAACTTTCCAATATACTTTTATCACAAATTTTGCTTTGTTCTCTTGGTATTCTTAGTTGAAAGCTAACCCTAGGTAGGCTCATATGCTAATGTCTTAGACTTTGAAAGCCGGCTCTAATCTAAATGCATGTTTCACCACTAGAGGGCATTAGTTCATGTGTGTCATATAGATAACATTGAGCTCACACACTTGAAGTTACCTAGCAGTCAGCACTGACTGACTAAAATGCAAGTCTGTCAAAAGAACTGAAATAAGTGGGCAGTTTGCAGAGGCATAGATACAAGGTAAAACGTGTTTTATTATAACTGTGTTGGTTATGCAAAACTGGGGAATGGATTATAAAGGGATTATCTATCTTTTTAAACAACAAAAATTCTGATGTTGACTGTACCTTTAAACGTACAGCTACACTCAACACTTTCCGATAAAAATTACTGAAAAAAGTTTTAATAGAAAGTTATAAGTGCTCAAAGATGAGGTCTCAGGTGTTAGAAAAAAAAGGCATTCAAAGGGCTTTAACAAACATTTATATACCTATCTAAACATGTATATGTATGTACAGTATACATTTACATTTATATGTGTCTACATATGTATTTATGTATTAAGTAATGTAAAATATGTGTTCTGTACATTGTGTTTCTCAATTTAGATATTAACCTGGTCGGGTTATCGCACATGAGAAAAGTATTCTTAATGCAGGATCAAGATAGAAGATGCCGCCTGGTTGAAGATTGAAGGGGCCGTCTGGATGAAGACTTCTCGCTGCTTGAATCAGGACGTCGCTGCCGGGATGAAGATTGAAGAGGTCGTCTGGATAAACACTTCTCTCTGTCTGGATTAGGACTTCAACTCCGGGATGAAGATCGTTCAAGTGGGACTTCAAAAACTGTAAGTGGATCATCAGGGGGTTAGTGTTAGGCTTTTTAAAGGGTTTTATTTTTTAGTTTAGGATCTGGGCAATAATAGAATCAAATTCCCTTTTAAGGGCAATGCCCATACAATTGCCCTTTTCAGGGCAATGGGTATCTTAGGTTTTTTTAGAATTAGGTTTTTTATTTTGGGGGGTTGGTTGGGTGGTGGGTTTTACTGTTGGGGGGGTCTTTGTGTTTTTTTTTACAGGTAAAAGAGCAGGTATCTTTGAGGCAATGCCCAACAAAAGGCCCTTTTAAGTTTTTTTTATTGGTAGTTTATTGTAGGCTAGGTTTTTTTTTATTTTGATGGGGCTGTTAGATTAGGTGTAATTCTTTTTTATTTTGGATGATTTCATTTTTATTTTGTATAATGTATATTTTTAGGGGATGTTTTATTTTTTGTAACAAAAGAACTGTTTAACTTAGGGCAATGCCCTAAAAAACGCCATTTTAAGGGCCCCCCAAAAGGCCCTTTTAAGGGCCCTTGGTAGTTTTGGGGGTGGAGGTTTGTATAGTGTTAGGGGGTGTTTATATTTTTTTGGAGCAAAAGAGCTGTTTATCTCAGGGTGTTTTTTTAAGGGTATTAGAATAGAAATAATCTTTATTTTTTTTAATAATTTCATTGTTGTCTTTTGTAATGGTAGTTTTTTACATTTTTTGTAATGGTAGATTTTTTTATTTTTTGTAATGTTAGGTTTTAGTGTTAGGCAGGTTAGGTTTTACTTATAGGAAAGTTTGTATTTATTTTAACTAGGTAGTTGGTAAATAGTTCATAACTATTTACTAACTAGTCTACCTAGTTAAAATAAATACAAACTTACCTGTGAAATAAAAATAAAACCTAAGCTAGCTACAATATAACTATTAGTTATATTGTAGCTAGCTTAGGTTTTATTTCACAGGTAAGTATTTAGTTTTAAATAGGTATTATTTAGTTAATTGTAAATTTAATTTAGATGTATTTTAATTATTTTAAAGTTAGGGGGTGTTAGGGTTAGGGTTAGGGTAAGGATCAAGTCGAGATACAGCCAAGTCTGAAATGGACTCTGATGCTAAGGGAACTAATTATACTTCCACTAGAAAACTGAAAGATTCCCCTGGAGAGGACCCTGCTACCGAGAATACATCTATTCTACAAGCAACCATTTCTAACGCGCTTCAAGAAATGGTACCTTATTTGAAACAGATGGTCATTGGGAGTACAACTCAAACTACATCCACTACTCATGCCACTGCCTCTGTTTCTGCATCTACCACATTGGGGAACTCTGCAAAAATACCTCCTGTAAATCCCACACATTACCTTGTCTCTGCCCTCACTGGAAATTCTTCTAACGAAAGTCACTCATCAGACATAAAAGTGACAAACCTTCCAGCTGAATCGGAGTCTACCAAATTTAAAGATCTACACCTCCCTGCACCTCCTTCACCCAGCTACTGGGTGATTTGGATAACAAATTCCTTGACTCTGAAGGAGAGGTCATATCCTACCCAGAGGTACTCTACCCATCAGCCAGTGCATTGCAAGCTGCTGGGTATAATCGGGATCCTCCAAATCAAAACGATCTTTGTATTTCAACTCTTGTTATGCCTACAGTAGAATCTTCTATGGGTCCCCAAACTCAGGCAGCTGTTCTAAGGAAAGAATCAACTTCATCTGAATGTATTAGGGCTTCAAATGGAACACTGGTTCGTAAAACCGCTCTTCAGATGTTTGAACAGGCCTTGAGGGCCCAGAGTGCGCTCTTTGGAGGGGGCGTCTGTCATTAACCAATCCTCCAGACTAAAAAGAAAAAGAAAAGGTCTGGAAGGAATTCTGCTCCAAGGGGCTGTGTGGGGATTGTTTCCTGCTTTGTGCAAATCCTGCACTTTAGTTATTACCAGGAGAAAGACTTTCCTTTAAACCTGTTACCAGTTTGCAAGGTTGTTTCCTGCTTTGTGCAAATCCTGCACTTCAGTTATTACCAGGAGAAATACTTTCTTTTTAAACCTGCATCTCTGCTTGCTTGTTTCTTCCTTTCCACTCCTGGCGTATGTGGACATAACATACCTGAATAGTATATATTTAACATACCCTGCAAGTATTTGCTCAAAATATTTTGTTATTTAAATAAATCTGATATCTTTCAATTTATAGGGCTTCTACTAGTCTTCATTTAAAGCAACTGTTCCAAATAATGAGGCTCTCACAAAATATCCTGAGACAGAACATGCCAGAATGTGAAGATCCTAAACTAGAGCCCTCTGGGATTATTGCTGTATTGGAATCAGTATTTAAGTTTATCAAGGGTATACTGATTAACTTTATGGAGCTGGTGGAATCGTTATGTCTCCCAACCGAAACCTTGTCTGATGTTGCCTCCAGATCAAGAAAAGGTTGTAAAGAACCCTTAACAGAAGAGGAAAAGATTCAGCAAAGACAACTTAACCTCTGTTTCTATTGTGGGGGAACTGATCACCGCATAACAGGGTGTCCTGTAAGACCCCCTAGAGGATCAAGTCGAGATACAGCCAAGTCTAAAATGGACTCTGATGCTAAGGGAACTAATTATACTTCCACTAGCAAACTGAAAGATACCCCTGGAGAGGACCCAGCTACCAAGAATACATCTATTCTACAAGCAACCATTTCTAACACACTTCAAGAAATGGTACCTTATTTGAAACAGATGGTCATTGGGAGTACAACTCAAACTACATCCACTACTCATGCCACTGCCTCTGTTTCTGCATCTACCACATTGGGGAACTCTGCAAAAATACCTCCTGTAAATCCCACACATTACCTTGTCTCTGCCCTCACTGGAAATTCTTCTAACGAAAGTCACTAATCAGACATAAAAGTAACAAACCTTCCAGCTGAATCGAAGTCTGCCAAATTTAAAGATCTACACCTCCCTGCACCTCCTTCACCCAGCTACTGGGTGATTTGGATAATGAATTCCTTGACTCTGAAGGAGAAGTCATATCCTACCCGGAGGTACTCTACCCAACAGCCAGTGCATTGCAAGCTGCTGGGCATAATCGGGAGCCTCCAAATCAAAACGATCTTTGTATTTCAACTCTTGTTATGCCTACAGTAGAATCTTCTATGGGTCCCCAAACTCAGGCAGCTGTTCTAAGGAAATAATCAACTTCATCTGAATGTATTAGGGCTTCAAATGGAACACTGGTTCGTAAAACCGCTCTTCAGATGTTTGAACAGGCTTTGAGTGCCCGGAGTGTGCTCTTTGGAGGGGGCGTCTGTCACGAACCAATCCTCCAGACTAAAAAGAAACAAAGAAAAAGGTCTGGAGGCATTCTGCTCGAAGGGGCTGTGCGGGAATTTGAGCCTGTGGCTCTGTGCTTACTACACTGTTTGCTTGTGTTTTGAGCCACAGCCAGTTCTAGTAATGGTGAATTTCAAATCATGCAATATCATGCAACTTATAATGCAACTGTTAAATGTGTATTTGTCTAATTGTATTTTCACCTGTGCAAACACAGGTGCACTTAATTTTGAATATAATCAGAGCCAGGGCTGGGCAATATGACCACAAAAAAAAATCACAATTTAAAAAAAAAAAATTGATTGCGATTTAATCACGATTTTATTAAAAATGACTATAAAACCTTCATTTAGCATTAAACAATGTATTTAACACTACAGAATCTTAATGTACATGTTTATCAATGTCCAATACACTATTTGAGCATAAAAATACAAAACAAAAAATAGTTACAATAAAATTTGCTGCCTGTGATGTGATTAAATAGTAGCCACTAGCCAGCTATTAGGTCTTATGACACACAAGTTCACACAACATTGTCATGTTTTATTGGACAGTCATTCTAACAGTGTGGACACAGTGGTAAGATTAACATATGAAGCAGTGAGTGTAAGCATGGAGAAACCTGAAAATTGCTGTCTTTACAACGCTTGACCAACGCTTGACCACCGCCACACTACTCCCAGATGACTGCAGGATGAAAGCCAGTTGCTGCCACACACTCAGAATTCTCAGCAAAAATGGCCATTTTGCAGGCATTCTCAGTTCCGCCCATGGCCACACCCTGGTCCGCCTCTCATACGCTGTCTGCATTTATGATTGCACAAGTAGTTCAAGCACAAGCAAAAACTCATATATCGGTTTAATAAAACCTTATCAAAGAATTCCAGCCGCAACAAAGATGGCGGAATAAGATGTGTTTGACGTCACTGCATCTGCTGGCATCGAGCAATTTGGAGAAAAAGGAAACAGAACACATTCTGCCAACTAGGCCTTTCGGACCCACCTACATATTGGGCCCCACACAGGCCCGCCTAGGTTTTGATGTGACTTGGACCTGAAAAGAAATTTATTTGAAAGAGGTTCACAAGGTGGCTACTTTCTGGAGCTGGGGTAATCCTATGGTTGAATGATCACTTACTCACAGTGAAGTTCCACGAACAGCCAGTCCGGCGGTTACAACCTTCAGACGCTAGAATCCTTTCCTCCATGTCAGTACAGATATACATTTATTTTACATTTTGTGATACTGCCTAAGGAGTTTTCCTCTCCTTCTTTTCATTCACAGGGAACCAGCTCGCAGTGGGATTATTTCATCTCCACAGACAGCTAAAACTGCAGCTGAGGCGTACTGTCATTTTGTATCTTTGCAAGGAGATCGTTCACTTTGCAACCTTATAATACAATATTTTTGTAGCAATTTTTTATGATTTTGTTTTATTTTAATGATTGCATGTAATCTGATGTTTACTTTTGTGGTGTTGATTTTAATTGTTTAGATCACGTGATCATAGTAAACATATTTGTTAATTTTATATTTATTAACTTGGTCCCCACCACTCTTTGGCATTTATTTGCACAAACTAGCATTCCCCTTTCTTGCACTAACTTTATACTCAAAGTTTAGGTAACCCTTGTAGCTGAGTTTGCTTGTTTTGGTCCATTTTAGCGCCAATCTTTATTTTTATTTTTTATTTTTCTGCACTGCAATTTCTTTCATGTAATTGGCAAGAGCCATGAGCTAGTGACGTATGGGATATACAATCCTACCAGGAGGGGCAAAGTTTCCCAAACCTCAAAATGCCTATAAATACACCCCTCACCACACCCACAATTCCGTTTTTACAAACTTTGCCTCCTATAGAGGTGGTGAAGTAAATATGTGCTAAGATTTCTATGTTGATATGCGCTTCTCAGCCTTTTTGAAGCCCGATTCCTCTCAGAGTACAGTGAATGTCAGAGGGATGTGAAGGGAGTATCACCTATTGAATGCAATGGTTTTCCTCACGGGGATCTATTTCATAGGTTCTCTGTTATCGGTCGTAGAGATTCATCTCCTACCTCCCTTTTCAGATTGACGATATACTCTTGTATTCCATTACCTCTACTGATAACCGTTTTAGTACTGGTTTGGCTATCTGCTATATGTGGATGGGTGTCTTTTGGTAAGTATGTTTTCATTACTTAAAGGGACACTCAATCAAAATTAATCTTTCATTATTCAGATAGAGCATGCCATTTTAAACAACTTTCCAATTTACTTTCATTAACAAAATGTGCACATTCTTTTTATATTTAAACTTTTTGAGTCACCAGCTCCTACTGAGCATGTGCAAGAATAAGTGTGTATGCATTTGTGAATGGCTGATGGCTGTCACATGGTACGTGTATGCATTTGTGAATGGCTGATCGCTGTCACATGGTACAGGGGGAGTGGAAAAAGACAACTTTTAAAATTGTCAGAAAAAAAATCTACTACTCATTTGAAGTTCAGACTAAGTGCTATTGCATTGTATTGTTATCTTGCATTTGTTGATTATGCAAATCTACTGTGTTGACTGTTCCTTTAAGACACTCTCAGATATGGTTTGGCACTTTATGTATTTATATACAGTTTTAAATATATGTATTATATTATATTTGCCATGATTCAGGTTTCAGTATATTTCCTTTTGCAGAATGTCAGTTTCTTATCTGGGAAATGCATTTTTTAGAAATGTATTTCTTACCTGGGGTGTAGTCTTTTTTTCAATTGACTGTCATTTTTCGAAATTGCGGGCAGAATTAGGCTTGCGAGGGCACAAAATGCTAAAGTTTATTGCGTAATTCTTGGCGCAAGATTTTTTTGGCGTGAAGTTACGTTTGTTGACGCAAATTCGTCATTTCCGGCGTCTTCGTTGACGCCAGGTCCTTTCACAAGGTTGCGTCATCTATGACGCGAGTGTGTCGTTTCCAGTCGTTTTTGTCGCCAAAAAATATTTTTCTGTTTGTTGTGCGTCATACAAATATTTTCATTATTTTAGACCCCATTCCTATTTGCCTCTTGCCTTTTTTCTATGTCAGAGGGCTATTCTGTTTACATTTTGTCCCATTCCTGAAACTGCCATATAAGGAAATTGATCATTTTGCTTTATATGTTGTTTTTTTTTTCTCTTACATTTGCAAGATTTCTCAATCCGTTCCTGTCTCAGAATTCACTGCTGGATCCCTGCTGCCTGATAACAGTTCTACCAAAGCTAAGTGCATTTGTTGTAAACTTGTGGAGATTATACCTCCAGCTGTGGTTTGTAATAGTTGTCATGATAAACTTTTACATGCAGATAATGTATCCATCAGTAGTAGTTCATTACCAGTTGCTGTTCCCTAAGCATCTAATGCACAAGATATACCTGTAAATTTAAAATAATTTATTTCTGATTCTATTCAGAAGGCTTTGTCTGCCATTCTACCTTCTAATAAACGTTAAAGGTCTTTTAAAACTTCTCATAAGGTTGATGAAATTTCAAATGACCAGCAACATACTGAATTATCCTTCTCTGATGAGGATCTATCTGATTCAGAAGATCCTGCCTCAGATATTGACACTGATAAATCCTCTTATTTATTTAAATTGGAGTATATTCATTCTTTGTTAAAAGAAGTGTTGATTACATTGTATATGGAGGAAACTAATCCTCTTGATATTAAAACTAGTAAATGTTTAAATTCTGTTTATAAACCTCCTGTGGTTATTCCAGAGGTTTTTCCAGTTCCTGATGCTATTTCTGATATGATTTCTAAGGAATGGAATAAGCCTGGTACGTCTTTTATTCCTTCTTCAAGGTTTAAAAAATTGTATCCTTTGCCAGAAGTTATATTGAAGTTTTGGGAAAAGATCCCCAAAGTTGATGGGGCTATTTCTACTCTTGCTAAACGTACTACTATTCCTACGGAAGATAGTACTTCTTTTAAAGATCCTTTAGATAGGAAACTTGAATCTTATCTAAGGAAAGCTTATTTATATTCAGGTCATCTTCTTAGGCCTGCAATTTCTTTGGCTGATGTTGCAGCTGCTTCAACTTTTTGGTTGGATACTTTAGTGCAACAAGTATCGGATCATGATTTGTCTAGCATTGTTAAGTTGATTCAACAGGCTAATTTCATTTGTGATGCCATTTTTGATATTATCAAAATTGATGTTAAATCTATGTCTCTAGCTATTTTAGTTAGAAGAGCTTTGTGGCTCACATCTTGGAATGCTGATATGACTTCTAAATCTAGATTGCTATCTTTCTTTCCAAGGAAATAAATTATTTGGTTCTCAGTTGGATTCAATAATATCAACTGTTACTGGGGGGAAGGGAGTTTTTTGCCTCAGGATAAAAAATCTAAGGGTAAATTTAAAGCTTTTAACCGTTTTCGTTCCTTTCGTCAAAATAAGGAACAGAAACCTAACCCTTCCTCCAAGGAATCTGCTTCCAATTGGAAACCTTCTTCAAATTGGAATAAATCCAAGCCATTTAAGTGATCAAGTCCACATGAAGGTGCGGCCCTCATTCCAGCTCAGTTGTTAGGGGGCAGATTAAAATTTTTCAAAGATATTTGGATCAATTCGGTCCAAAATCATTGGATTCAGAGTATTGTCTCTCAGGGGTACAGAATAGGATTCAGAGTAAGACCGCCTGTGAGAAGATTTTTTTCTCTCACGCATTCCGGTAAACACAGTAAAAGCTCAGGCTTTTCTGAAGTGTGTTTCAGACCTGGAGTTATCAGGGGTAATCATGCCAGTTCCGTTTCAGGAACAGGGTCTGGGGTTTTATTCAAATCTATTCATTGTCCCAAAGAAAGAGAATTCATTCAGACCAGTTTTGGATCTAAAGATTTTGAATCGATATGTAAGAGTACCAACTTTCAAAATGGTGACTATAAGGACTATTCTGCCTTTTGTTCAGCAAGGGCATTATATGTCCACAATAGACTTACAGGATGCATATCTTCATATTCCGATTCACCCAGATCATTATCAATTCCTGATATTCTCTTTTCTAGACAAGCATTACCAATTTGTTGCTCTTCCTTTTGGCCTAGTGACAGCTCCAAGAATCTTTTCAAAGGCTCTAGGTGCCCTACTCTCTGTAATCAGAGAGCGGGGTATTGAAGTTTCCATATTTAGACAATATCTTGGTACTCGCTCAGTCTTTACGTTCTGCAGCCTGTCAGAACCTTCAGTCTCAGTCATTCCCTTCAGTAGCTATGTGCATGGAAGTTTTAGGTCTCATGACTGCAGCATCGGATGCGATCCCCTTTGCTCGTTTTCATATGAGACCTCTCCAGCTTTGTATGCTGAACCAATGGTGCAGGGATTATACAAGGATATCACAATTAATATCCTTAAATCCCAATGTTCGACTTTCTCTGACTTGGTGGTTTGATCACCATGATATCATTTTAGGGGCCTCTTTCGTCCATCCAACCTGGACTGTCATCACAACAGATGCAAGTCTTTCAGGTTGGGGAGCTGTTTGGGGATCTCTGACAGCACAAGGAGTTTGGAAATCTCAAGAGGCGAGATTACCAATCAATATTTTAGAACTCACTCAGGGCTCTTCAATTTTGGCCTCTGTTGAAGAGAGAACCGTTCATTTGTTTTCAGACAGACAATGTCACAACTGTGGCATATGTCAATCATCAGGGTGGGACTCACAGTCCTCAAGCTATAAAAGAAGTATCTCGGATACTTGTTTGGGTGGAATCCAGCTCCTGTCTAATTTCTGCGGTTCATATCCCAGGTATAGACAATTGGGAAGCAGATTACCTCAGCCGTCAGAATTTACATCCGGGAGAATGGTCTCTCCACCCAGATGTGTTTTCTCAAATTGTTCAGATATGGGGGCTTCCAGAAATAGATCTGATGGCATCTCATCTAAACAAAAAACTTCCCAGGTACCTGTCCAGGGATCCTCAGGCGGAAGCAATAGATGCATTGACACTTCCTTGGTGTTATCAACCTGCTTATATTTTCCCGCCTCTAGTTCTTCTTCCAAGAGTGATCTCCAAGATCATCATGGAGCAAAGTTTGTGCTGCTGGTAGCTCCAGCATGGCCTCACAGGTTTTGGTATGCGGATCTTGTCCGGATTTCCAGTGGCCAACCTTGGCCACTTCCACTAAGGCCAGACCTTCTATCTCAAGGTCCATTTTTCCATCAGGATCCCAAATCATTAAATTTGAAGGTATGGAGATTGAATGCTTAGTGCTTAGTCATAGAGGTTTCTCTGACTCTTTTTAATACTATGTTGCAGGCTCGTAAATCTGTTTCTAGAAAGATTTATTATAGAGTTTGGAAGTCTTACATTTCATGGTGTTCTTTTTATAAATTATCTTGGCATTCTTTTAGAATTCCTAGAATTTTACAGTTTCTTCAGGATGGTTTGGATAAAGGTTTGTCTGCAAGTTCTTTGAAAGGTCAAATTTCTGCTCTTTCTGTTTTGTTTCACAGAAAGATTGCTAAACGTCCTTATATTCATTGTTTTGTGCAGGCTTTGCTTTGTATCAAGCCTGTCGTTAAATCAATCTCTCCTCTCTGGGTTCTTAATTTAGTTTTGAAGGCTTTGCAGGCTCCTCCATTTGAAAGAAATTGTTGTCCCTTCCTTGTGTCCTAATCCTAAGAATTCTTTGGAGAAATCCTTACATTCTTTGGATGTGGTAAGAGCTTTGAAATATTATGTTGAAGCTACTAAAGATTTCAGGAAGACTTCTAGTCTATTTGTTATATTTTCTGGTTCTAGGAAAGGTCAGAAGGCTTCTGCTGTTTCCTTGGCTTCGTGGTTAACGTTTTTGATTCATCAAGCTTATTTGGAGTCGGGTCAAGCCCTGCCTCAGAGAATTACAGCTCATTCTACTAGATCAGTCTCTACTTCGTGGGCTTTTAAGAATGAAGCTTCAGTTGATCAGATTTGCAAAGCAGCAACTTGGTCTTCTTTACATACATTTACTAAATTCTACCGTTTTGATGTATTTGCTTCTTCAGAAGCAGTTGTTAGTAGAAAAGTTCTTCAGGCAGCTGTTTCAGTTTGATTCTTCTGCTTTTGATTTAAGTTTTTTCCTTTTATTTATGAGAATAAACTTATTTTTTGGGTTGTGGATTAATTTTTTTCAGCGGAAAATGGCTATTTTTATCCCTCCCTCTCTAGTGACTCTTGCGTGGAGTTCCACATCTTGGGTATTGCTGTCCCATACGTCACTAGCTTATGGACTCTTGCCAATTACATGAAAGAAAACATAACTTATTTAAGAACTTACCTGATAAATTAATTTCTTTCATATTGGCAAGAGTCCATGAGGCCCACCCCTTTTTTCTGGTGGTTATGATTTTTTTTGTATAAAGCACAATTGTTTCCAAATTCCTTTGTTGATGCTTTTTACTCCTTTCTTTATCACCCCACTACTTGGCCATTCATTAAACTGAATTGTGGGTGTGGTGAGGGGTGTATTTAGGCATTTTGAGGTTTGGGAAACTGTGCCTGTCCTGGTAGGATTGTAAATCCCATACGTCACTAGCTCATGGACTCTTGCCAATATGAAAGAAATGAATTTATCAGGTAAGTTCTTACATAAATTATGTTTTATATATTTGTATATATTGGTATCCAGTGGCTGATGTATTTATTAGATTAACTGTAAGATTCTTGTTTTTAAAGTTGCAAATAAAACTGATGGGTAGACATTCACTGGACCAAAATATAAATGACAAAAAGTAAAACTATGTATTCAATTCTCATTCTTAATGCATTTAGTTAGACTCCAAAATATTTTCCATTAAATTTATTGTATCTCCTTTGTATTTGATAACACTTGATATTATAACATACATAAAATATTTTCTCTTGTAAGATGTATCGAGTCCACAGATTCATCCATACTTGTGGGATATTCTCCTTCCTTACAGGAAGTGGCAAAGAGAGCACCCACAGCAGAACTGTCTATATAGCTCCTCCCCTAGCTCCACCCCCAATCATTCTCTTTGCCTACTCTAAGTACTAGGAAGGGTAAAGTGAGTGTGGTGACAAAAATGCTAGTTTTTATTTTCTAAAGCAAAAGTTTGTTATTTTAAATGGTACCGGTGTGTACTATTTACTCTCTGGCAGAAAAGGGATGAAGATTTCTGCCAGGAGGATGATGTTCTTACAAGGGCTGAAGAGTACAGGAAATCTTCAGTTGGGGGACTGTGTTAATTCTAGAAAAGGCTGGCAATATCCCCATGAGGGAAGGGTAAGCTTTATTCAGACACTTAGTAGGAATCCCAGTTTGCATGAAGGGCTCATTAGTTACTGGTGACACTGATAGGAAAAAATGTTTTTGTTTTTTATAAAAGATGCAAATATAACGTTTTTTGAGGGACTTTAAGGGGTCATTGTGGCTTGTTTAAGGGTCATTAACCCACATGGCTAGTTTAAGAAACACTCTGTTGTGTTTCTTTTAGGCCCCATAACATCGAGTGAGGTGGGAGGGGCCTATTTTTGCGCCTCAGTTGCGCAGTTTCTTTTCCTCAGAGACATCCAGCTGCTTCTCCAGAGGTTCCTACTGTGTTTGAGGGCTGTAAAGAAGTTTTTTTCCCCACAAATCGTTCCTAAAGGGCAGGTAGGCGCCACAGCAGAGCTGTGGCAAGGTGGTGAACGTTTTTTACCGTTTTTTGACGTTTTGTCAATCCGGTTTTTACATTAAGGGGTTAATTGTTTATTTGCATAGCTGTGCACAGTTACTAAGGCTTTATGATGCTATTGTAAAAATTTTGTTGAGTTTACTGCTTTTTTTACACTGTTTTGCAGAGTTTGTGCAGCTTTTTTTCTCTTAAAGGCACAGTACTGTTTTTTTCTAAATGTTATTTGCTTTGATTAAATTGTTTTCCAAGCTTGCTTGCTACATTACTAGCCTGTTTAACATGTCTGACACCAAGGAAAATCCTTGTTCAATGTGTTTAGAAGCCATTGTGGAACCCCCTCTTAGAATGTGTCCCACTTGCACTGAAATGTCTATAAATTATAAAGAGCATATTTTAGCACTTAAAAATATTGCAATAGATGATTCTCAGACAGAAGGAAATGAGGGTTTAACATCTAGCTCTCCCCAAGTGTCGCAACCAGTAACGCCCGCACAAGTGACGCCTAGTACCTCTAGTGCGTCAAATTCATTTACTTTACAAGACATGGCCACAGTTATGAATACAACCCTCACAGAGGTTTTATCCAAACTGCCTGGTTTACAAGGAAAGCGTGACAGCACTGGGTTAAGAACAAATGCTGAGCCGCCTGACGCTTTAGTAGCCGTATCCGATATACCCTCACAATGTTCTGAAGTAGGGGTAAGGGATTTGTTATCTGAGGGAGAAATTTCTGATTCAGGAAAGACGCCTTTAAATATGATATGACGGCCTTTAAATTTAAGCTTGAACACCTCCGCTTATTGCTCAGGGAGGTATTAGCGACTCTAGATGATTGTGATCCTATAGTGGTCCCAGAGAAATTGTGTAAAATGGACAAATACTTAGAGGTTTCTGTTTACACTGATGTTTTTCCAGTCCCTAAGAGGATTGTGAATATTGTTACTAAGGAGTGGGATAGACCAGGTATTCCGTTCGCTCCCCCTCCTGTTTTTAGGAAAATGTTTCCCATATCTGACCCCATGCGGTTCCCAAGGTGGAGGGAGCTATTTCTACTCTGGCTAAGCATACAACTATACCTATCGAGGACAGTTGTGCTTTCAAAGATCCTATGGATAAAAAATTAGAGGGTCTCCTGAAGAAAATTTTTGTTCATCAAGGTTTTCTTCTCCAACCTATTGCGTGGATTGTTCCTGTAACTACTGCAGCTGCTTTCTGGTTCAAGGCTCTAGAAGAGGCTCTTCAGATGGAAACTCCATTAGAGGATATTATAGACAGAATTAAGGCCCTTAAGTTGACTAATTCTTTCATTACAGATGCCGCTTTCCAACTGGCTAAATTAGCGGCAAAGAATTCAGGTTTTGCCATTTTAGCACGCAGGGCGTTATGGCTTAAGTCCTGGTCTGCTGATGTGTCATCAAAATCTAAACTTTTGAACATCCCTTTCAAAGGAAAGACCCTATTCGTTCCTGAAATGAAAGAGATTATTTCAGACATCACTGGAGGGAAAGGCCATGCCCTCCCTCAGGATAGAACAAATAGAATGAGGACCAAACAAAATAATTTTCGTTCCTTTCGAAAATTCAAGGGTGGTCCCGCTTCAGCTTCCCCTGCTGCAAAGCAAGAGGGGAATTTTGCCCAATACAAGTCAGTTTGGAGACCTAACCAGGCTTGGAACAAGGGTAAAAAGGCCAAGAAGCCTGCAGCTGCCTCTAAGACAGCATGAAGGGGTAGCCCCCGATCCGGGACCGGATCTAGTAGGGGGCAGACTCTCTCTCTTCGCTCAGGCTTGGGCAAGGGATGTTCACGATTCCTGGGCCTTAGAAATTGTGTCCCAGGGATATCTTCTAGACTTCAAAGACTCTCCCCCAAGGGGGAGATTTCACATTTCTCAACTATCTGCAAAGCATACAAAGAGAGAGGCGTTCTTACGCTGTGTAGAAGACCTACATACCATGGGAGTAATCCGCCCAGTTCCAAAAGCGGAACAAGGGCTGGGTTTTACTCAAACCTGTTTGTGGTTCCCAAAAAAGAGGGAACTTTCAGACCAATCTTGGATCTCAAATTTCTAAACAAATTCCTCAGAGTGCCATCATTCAAGATGGAGACTATTCAGACTATTCTACCATTGATCCAGGAGGGTCAATATATGACTACCGTGGACTTAAAGGATGCGTATCTACACATCCCTATTCACAGAGATCATCATCAATTCCTCAGATTCGCCTTTCTGGACAGGCATTACCAGTTTGGGGCCCTTCCCTTCGGGTTGGCCACGGCTCCCAGAATTTTCACAAAGGTGCTAGGGTCCCTTTTGGCGGTTTTAAGACCGCGGGGCATAGCAGTGGCACCTTATCTAGACAACATCTTGATTCAGGCGTCGACATCGTCTTGGCTTTTCTGAGATCTCACGGGTGGAAAGTGAACATAAAAAAGAGTTCTATCTTCCGTCTCACAACAGTTTTCTTCCTAGGGACTCTAATAGACTCGGTAGAAATGAAAATATTTCTGACGGAGGTCAGAAAATCAAAGCTCTTAACCACTTGCCGAGCTCTTCATTCCATTCCTCAGCCATCAGTGGCTCAGTGTATGGAGGTAATCGGACTCATGGTAGCGGCAATGGACATAGTTCCTTTTGCCCGCCTACACTTCAGACCACTGCAACTATGCATGCTCAAACAGTGGAATGGGGATTATGCAGATTTATTTCCTCAACTGCATCTGGACCAGGAGACCAGAGATTCTCTTCTCTGGTGGTTGTCTCAGGACCACCTGTCTCAGGGAATGTGTTTCCGCAGGCCGGAGTGGCTCATAGTAACGACAGATGCCAGCCTGCTAGGCTGGGGTGCAGTCTGGAACTCTCTGAAAGCACAGAGCTTATGTTCTCGGGAGGAAACTCTACTCCCGATAAACATTCTAGAACTGAGAGCGATATTCAATGCGCTCCAGGTGTGGCCTCAGCTAGCTGCGGCCAAATTCATCAGATTTCAGTCGGACAACATCACGACTGTAGCTTATATCAATCATCAAGGAGGAACACGGAGTTCTCTAGCAATGATGGAGGTAACCAAGATAATCCGATGGGCATAGGATCACTCTTGCCATCTCTCAGCAATCCCAGGGGTAGAGAACTTGGAGGCAGATTTCCTAAGTCGTCAGACTTTTCATCCGGGGGAGTGGGAGCTCCATCCGGAGGTATTTGCCCAGCTGACTCAGCTATGGGGCACACCAGAATTGGATCTGATGGCGTCCCGTCAGAATGCCAAACTTCCTCGTTATGAGTCCAGGTCCCGGGATCCCCAGGCGGTACTGATAGATGCTCTAGCAGTGCCCTGGTCCTTCAATCTGGCCTATGTATTTCCACCGTTTCCTCTCCTCCCACGTCTGGTTGCCAGAATCAAGCAGGAGAACAGCCAATAGAATGCCAGCTCAATCCTATTGGCTGATTGGATTAGCCAATAGGATTGAACTTCAATCCAATTGGCTGATTGCATCAGCCAATAGAATTTTTTGTACCTTAATTCCTATTGGCTGATAGAATCATATCAGCCAATCGGAATTGAAGGGACGCCATCTTGGATGACGTCACTCTAAGGAACCGTCATTTAGTAAGAAGACTTTGTTGGAAGAGGATGCTCCGCGCCAGATGTCTTGAAGATGGACCCGCTCCACGCCAGATGGATGAAGATAGAAGATGCCATCTGGATGAAGACTTCTGCCCGTCTGGAGGACCACTTCGCCTGGCTTGGATGAAGACTTCTCCCATCTTTGTTGAGGACTTCGGCCCGGTTGGATGAAGACTTCTCCCGGTAAGGTGATCTTCAAGGGGTTAGTGTTAGGTTTTTTTAAGGGGGTATTGGGTGGGTTTTAGAGTCGGGTTGGCTGTGTGGGTGGTGGATTTTAATGTTGGGGGGATTTGTGATTTTTTTTACAGGTAAAAGAGCTGATTACTTTTAAGGGCTATTTGTAATTTAGTGTAGGGTAGGGCTTTTTTATTTTGGGGGGGCTTTTTTATTTTGTTAGGGGATTAGATTAGGTGTAATTAGTTTAAAGATCTGTAATTTGTTTATTATTTTCTGTAATCTAGTGTTTTAATTTTATTTAATTGTATTAATTGTATTTAATTTAGGGAATTAATTTAATTATAGTGTAGTGTAGTGTTAGGTGTTAGTGTAATTTAGGTTAGGTTTTATTTCACAGGTAAATTTGCCTTTATTTTAACTAGGTAGTTATTAAATAGTTAATAACTATTTAATAACTATTCTACCTAGTTAAAATAAATACAAACTTGCCTGTAAAATAAAAATAAACCCTAAGCTAGATATAATGTAACTATTAGTTATATTGTAAATAGCTTAGGGTTTACTTTATAGGTAAGTATTTAGTTTTAAATAGGAATTATTTAGTTAATTATAGTAATTTTATTTAGATTTATTTAAATTATATTTAAGTTACTGGGGGTTAGGGTTAGACTTAGGTTTAGGGGTTAATAAATTTAGAATAGTGGCGGCGACGTTGGGGCGACAGATTAGGGGTTAATAAATGTAGGAAGGTGTTGGCGATGTTAGGGATGGCAGATTAGAGGTTAATAATATTTAACTAATGTTTGCCATGCGGGAGTAGGGTGGTTTAGGGGTTAATATGTTTATTATAGTGTCGGCGACGTGGGGGGTGGCAGATTAGGGGTTAAGAAGTGTAGGTAGGTTGCGGCGACATTGGGGAAGGCAGATTAGGGGTTAATAAATATAATATAGGTGTTGGCGATGTTGGGGGCAGCAGATTAGGGGTTCATAAGTATAATGTAGGTGGCGGCGGTGTCCGGAGCGGCATATTAGGGGTTAATAATATAATGTAGGTTGTGGCGATGTCGGAGGCAGAAGATTAGGGGTTAATAAGTGTAAGATTAGGGGTGTTTAGACTCTGGGTTCATGTTAGGGTGTTAGGTGTAGACATAAATTGTATTTCCCCATAGGAATCAATGGGGCTGCATTACTAAGTTTTACGCTGCTTTTTTGCAGGTGTTAGACTTTTTTCAGCCATCTCTCCCCATTGATTTGCCGGCTCTCCCTGTTGATTCCTATGGGGAAATACACGTTATACCAGCTCACCGCTAACATAAGCAGCACTGGTATTGGAGTGCGGTAATGAGCAAAATTTTGCTCAACGCTCACTTCTTGTCTGGTTTGTAAAAACCAGTAATACTAACGCTGTGTGTAAGTGAGCAGTGAGCATAAACTGCTCATTAGCACCGCACAGCCTATAACGCAAAACTCATAATCTAGATGTAAGATTCTTATTTTAAATAAATAAAATAAAAAAAAATTAAAAAAAACTAACATTTCAATATTAAATAATCCTTAACACTACGAATAAAACAAAACCTAACATTACAAACAATTATAAACACTAAAATTACGAAAAATAAATAAACTCTAAGATTACAAAAAATAATAAACAAAATGATCCAAAATAATAAAATTTACACCTAATCTAATAGCCCTATAAAAATAAAAAAGCCCCCCAAAATAAAAACACTCCCTAACCGAACAATAAACTACCAATAGCCCGTTAAAGGGTCTTTTGTAGGGCATTGTCCTAAATTAAACAGCTCTTTTACCTCCAATAAATTACAAAGTTCCCCCAACAGTAAAACCCCCCACCCAACCAACCACCCAAAATAAAAAATCTAAGTCTAAATAAAACCTAAGCTACCCATTGCCCCTAAAAGGGCATTTGTATGGGCATTACCATTAAAAGGGCATTCCGCTCTTTTACTGCCAATCCCTAATCTAAAAAAAAAAACACCCCCCCCAAAAAAAAAATTAGCACTAACCCCAGAAAATCTACTCACGGTTCCAGAAATCCGGACATCCATCTTCATCTAGGCGGCAGGAAGTTTTCTTTCTTCATCCCAGTGTCGCGGAACTGTGGAGGCGCGGAGCATCTTTGCCGGCGGCGCAGACATTCAGCATGGAGGATTCTCTTCATACGGTCACCGCCCTACACTGAAGCTTGAATGCAAGGTACTTATTTAAATATGAGGTACCTTGCATTCCTATTGGCTGACATTGTCAACCGTATGAAGAGGATCCTCCACGCTGGATGTCCGCAACCCCGGCAAAGATATTCCGCGCCTCCACAGCTCTGCTCCTCCACAGCTTCGCAACACCGGGGTGAAGAAAGAAAATGCCTCCGTGAAGGATCAAGATGTCACCGCCTGGATAAAGACTTCTTGCCACCTGGATGAAGATGGATGTCCGGACTTCAGGAACCTTGAGTAGATTTTATGGGGTTAGTATTAGTTTTTGTTGTTGTTTTTTTTAGATTAGGGTTTTGATGGGCAGTAAAAGAGCTGAATGCCCTTTTAAGGGCAGTATAAGAGCTGAATGCCCTTTTAAGGGCAATGCCCATACAAATGCCCCTTTAGGCAATGGGTAATTTAGGATTTTTTTATTTTGGGGGTTGGTTGGGTGGGGGGTTTTACTTTTAGGGGGAACTTTGTAATTTTTTTAGGTAAAAGAGCTGCTTAACTTAGGGCAATACCCTACAAAGGGCCCTTTTAAGGGCTATTGGTAGTTCGTTGTTAGGTTAGGAGGTGTTTATATTTTGGGGGGCTTTTTTGTTCTTATAGTGCTATTAGATTAGGTGTCATTTTTATTATTTTGGATAATTTCATTTTTTATTTTTCGTAATTGTAGCGTTTTTTTTTTTGTAGTATTAGGTTTATTTAAATTTATAATTTTATTTTTTTTATTTTTTCGTAGTGTTAGGTTTTTTTAAATCATGTAATTTAGGATTTTTTAATTGGTAGTTTATTTTATTTTATTAGAATAGTTATGTTAGGTTAATTTATAGTTTAATCTTAGAAGTTTATATTTATTATAAGATAGTTATATTGTAACTTTTAATTTAAAGTTAGGGTGTGTTAGGTTTAGGGGTTAATAGTTTAATTTAGTTTTTGCGATGTGGGGGGCCAGCGGTTTAGGGGTTAATAGGTTAAGTTTATTAGTTACAATGTGGGGGCTGGAGGTTTAGGGGTTAATACTTTATTATATTGTTGGTGATGTACGGAGCGGCAGATTAGGGTATTATATTTATTAACCCCTAATCTGCCGCCGCCAACGTCGCCGCCACCTACCTACACTTATTAACCCCTAATCTGCCGACCGGACCTCACCGCTACTATAATAAAGTTATTAACCCCTAATCCGCCTCACTCCCGCCTCAATAACCCTATAATAAATATTATTAACCCCTAATCTGCCCTCCCTAACATCACCGACACCTAACTTCAAGTATTAACCCCTAATCTGCCGACCGGACCTCACCGCTACTCTATTAAATTTATTAACCCCTAAAGCTAAGTCTAACCCTAACACTAACACCCCCCTAAGTTAAATATAATTTTTATCTAACGAAATAAATCTTATTAAATAAATTATTCCTATTTAAAGCTAAATACTTACCTGTAAAATAAACCCTAATATAGCTACAATATAAATAATAATTATATTGTAGCTATTTTAGGATTAATATTTATTTTACAGGCAACTTTGTATTTATTTTAACCAGGTACAATAGCTATTAAATAGTTAATAACTATTTAATAGCTACCTAGTTAAAATAATTACAAAATTACCTGTAAAATAAATCCTAACCTAAGTTACAATTAAACCTAACACTACACTATCAATAAATTAATTACATAAAATACCTACAAATAAATACAATTAAATAAACTAACTAAAGTACAAAAAATAAAACAAACATTTACAAACATTAGAAAAATATTACAAATTTTTAAGCTAATTACACCTACTCTAAGCCCCCTAATAAAATAACAAAGCCCCCCAAAATAAAAAAATGCCCTACCCTATTCTAAAATAAAAATAGAAAAGCTCTTTAAAAGGGCCTTAAAAGGCACCTTAAAAGGGCCTTTTGCTGGGCATGCCCCAAAGAATTCAGCTCTTTTGCCTGTAAAAAAAAACATACAATACCCCCCCTAACATTACAACCCACCACCCACATACCCCTAATCTAACCCAAACCCCCCTTAAATAAACCTAACACTAAGCCCCTGAAGATCTCCCTACCTTGAGTCGTCTTCACCCAACCGGGCACAGATGGACCAAAAGAAGACATCTGGAGCGGCAGAAGCCTTCATCCTATCCGGGCAGAAGAGGACATCCGGACCGGTAGATATCTTCATCCAAGCGGCATCTTCTATCTTCATCTATCCGGAGCGGAGCCATCTTCTTCCAGCCAATGCGGATCCATCCTCTTCTACCGACGCCTACTCGCCGAATGACGGTTCCTTTAAATTACGTCATCCAAGATGGCGTCCCTCGAATTCCGATTGGCTGATAGGATTCTATCAGCCAATCGGAATTAAGGTAGGAGAATTCTGATTGGCTGATGGAATCAGCCAATTTGATTCAAGTTCAATCCGATTGGCTGATCCAATCAGCCAATCAGATTGAGCTTGCATTCTATTGGCTGATCGGAACAGCCAATAGAATGCGAGCTCAATCTGATTGGCTGATTCAATCAGCCAATCAGAATTTTCCTACCTTAATTCCGATTGGCTGATAGAACGCCAAACTCTAAATCTAGGCGGATGTTTTTTCTAAATCATGAATAAAACATTTGAGTTTCATGTCCTTTTAAAGTGCAGTCTCTCAGCTTTAATTTGAGGGTCTTTACATCCAAATTGGGGGAACTGTTTAGGAATTAAAGCTCTTTAATATTTAGCCACTTCTTTTTCAAGGGACCAAAAGTAATTGGACAATTGACTAAAAAGCTGTTTCATGAACAATTGTAGGCTATTCCTTCATTATTTCATCCTCAATGTAGCAGGTAAAAGGTCTGGAGTTGATTCCAGGTGCCTATATGGTATATGACAAGGTGTTTGAATGAAAATTGCTATAGTGTGTGTGTGTGTGTGTGTGTGTGTGTGTGTGTGTGTGTGTGTGTGTGTGTGTGTGTGCGTGCGTGCGTGTGTAAATTCTATTACTCCAGAGATGCAGGGGGAAATACCAGCTAAGGAACAATAGGCAATAAGGGACATGAGTGTGATAAATATTTCCTCCTATACCCTTAATGACATGGAATTGAGAGTTTGGGGACATGGATTAAACTTTAGCCCCAGTAGGAATTGTGACCTCTTCCAGACCATTCTAGATGTAAATAAATTTGTGCAGCAACTTAAACTCAAGAAATTTTCCTCAGGATTCAACGAAGGTAGAGAGTTTAGGAATGGTTTGGAAGAAATGCAAACACTTAATTTTGAAGACACATGTAGTGTTCTTACATTGAGGTCCTTAGACAGTACCAATTCATTGGACATGCCATATGAGTGTGCTAAAGAGAATTAATTTAGAACCAAATAAAATTTTTACCCAATTCAATCAAGAGGTAAACAATTGGAGTTATTTCATTAAAGGGTACTTGAAGAATTAACTGTTCTCTCGCAAAACAATGTACACACTAAATCGAATATTTCATATAGAAAAAGAGAAGCCTTTAAGTCACTTAATTAACAGAATTAACTGTTCTCTCGCAAAACAATGTACACACTAAATCGAATATTTCGTATAGAAAAAGAGAAGCCTTTAAGTCACTGCAGTCAAAGAAATCATTAGTTATAAAGAACTCTGACAAGGGAGGAAGTGTTGTTATCATGGATAAAAATGATTAGGTGTCTGAGGCATTATGTCAACTAGCTGACCCAAATGTATATAGGAAGTTAAGTGGAAATCCCACTTGTAGATTCCAGAGGGTGCCCTTGTCTCTTTTATGTGATGGTGTGGAAATAGGCATTATAGACCAGAAGACTGCAATGGGTCTACATGTGAGTAAACCAGTACTGCCTATTTTCCACCATCTTCCAAAGGTACACAAGGTACTTGAGAATGTAAGGGACCGCCCAATTGTTGCAGGGATTTTCTCACTGCTTGAACCAACATCTGAATGGTTAGACATTTATCTACAACCCCTTGTAAATAGAATTTTATTAGAGATACTACTCATCTTTTGAAGCTAATGGAGGATGTGAAATGGCAGGATGGTTTTAGCTGGCTGACAATTGATGTGGTGTCTTTATATTCTGCGGTACCCCATGATTTGTGGCTTAGAGCTATATCGTTTTTTCTCGACCGTGAGACTAATCTGAGTAAAGCCTTCAAATCATACCTCATAAGAGTGGTTAAGTTTCTCTTGAAACATAATTATTTCTTATTTGAGGGGGATTTTCTACTACAGAGAAGTGGGACCATTATGGGGGCTAAATTTGCCCCCTCCTATGTCAACCTATTGATTGGTTGGTGTGAGCTGTCCCACGTCTATGCAGATGAGAATCCCTTCAGGGATCAAATCTGTTTTTATAGGATATTCATTTACGATCTTCTGTTTATCTGGCATGGGGATGAATTGATAACAAAAGAGTTTGTGGATTACCTAAACCTAAATTATAAAGGTATTGAATTCACCCATAACTGGAACTACTCAGAGATCGTGTTTTTGGATCTCCTCCTTATTTCATATCCTGTTGCTAAAAAAGTAGACACAACCTTGTACAGTAAACCCATAGGGGGATATTTATCAACGGTCTGGCGGACCTGATCTGACAGTGCGGATCAGGTCCACCAGACCTTGCTGAATGCAGAGATCAATACACTCTCTGTATTCAGCTTTGCACCAGCAGCTCTTGTGAGCTGCTCGTGCAACGCCGCCCCCTGCAGATTTGCGGCCAATCGGCTGCCAGCAGGGAGGTGTCAATTTTCGGAGATGTATGTCCGCCTGCTCAGAGCAAGCGGACAGGGTTATGGAGCAGCAGGTTCACCAGAAACACGGGCCCTCAACTCCTTTTGGAGTTTGATAAATGGGCCCCATAGTCAGTAATAGTCTTCTGCACGCACACAGTAGCCATTCAAAACATGTGCATAAAGCAATAGTGAAGATAATTCCTCCAGTCAAGAAGAAACTGTACTATAGATTCTGACTTTGAAAGAGAATCAATTAATTTGGCACAACGATTTAAAGACAGAGGCTATAATGGAAAGATGGTGGAAAAGTGTCCAAAGAAGTGGCAGCTTTAGATAGGAAACAACTTCTAAGTAAGGGAAAACAGAGACCAACAAGGAGAGAGATTTAGATCCTTCTTGATAGGTGAGACCTTCACAACTTAGGGCTGTGTAAAATGTTCTTTAACATATGTAATTTATTTGATTGAGTGCTCAGAGCACCAGTAACAATATGTCAGGTTAACTACCAGGGACATACATACCAGAATTAAAGAACACTTAGGTTACATATCCAATGATATACACTGTTTAGCACTATCAATTTTTTTTTATTTAGGAGCATAACAAAAATGTTGATAAATTCACGTGGAATGCAGTTGAGGGGGTGTGTACACCACGTAGGGGTGGTAGTAAACAAAAGATTCTTGAAAGACAGGAGATCTATTGGGTCCACAAACTCAAAACACTCATTCCAGGGGGGTTTAATTCACAATTTGATGTAATCAATTATTGGAAATGATAAATATAAATAAATTAAACTAGAGATAATAGGCAATCACTGCACTAATCTCTATACAGTTAGTATGCTTAATTTGGTTATGTTGCTGTAAAGGATAATATGCTCTATAACACAATGAGCAAGAGATTGTGAGAAGTAAAAATGATTTTTTAATTTGTAAACATTATCTAGAGCTTGGGTACAAGTCATCATTATGTATGTGCTGGATATATTATATTTTATGTATGAACAACTGATGTTTGTTTATACAGAGAAGTACTGTATGTATCTTTGTGTTTGCATATATTCATCTATTTGTGTGTCAAGTATGTTAATTATCCTTTCTCTAACTTTTACTACTATTATGATCGTATGTTACTAAAACATCCGTTTTAGATAATAACTTGTAATTTGTAATAAGAAGCTTGTTTGTTCAGATATTTTTCCTACTTGCTGGTGGATAAATGGTTAATATTCTAAATTGTTTTCATTCTAAAAATGGGCGGAGGAATGCCCTATAAAAAAAAACCTTCATTTAGGAAGGAGTATGTCTATGATTACCGCCGACTGTGTTCTTTTTACCTGGATACTCTGCTGCTAACCTTTTAACTTTGAAGTCAAGTCTTGAATTTTATGATTATTCCTTTTGGATGCCTGGATTCTTTCATCTCTGATATATATATATATATATATATATATATATATATATATATATATATATATATATATATATATATCCAACACACCACCAGTGAAGTCTCATGAGTTTGTCAAACAAAGGGAATTTAATTGACGTTTCGGGGATGTATTCTCCCCTTCTTCAGAACGGTTCTGAAGAAGGGGAGAATACATCCCCGAAACGTCAATTAAATTCACTTTGACAAAATCCTGAGACTTCACTGATGGTGTGTTGGACATAATATTTTGGTGATAGCACAGGTGGCATACCCAGGAGGGTGGATTCTGAAATTGAGTTCTTTTATATATATATATATTCATACAAAAAGAGAAGCGTTCTACCAGGAACGAACAACTGCTCAGTAGCTTATTCTATGGCGAGTTACCACTTAGGAGCAGCCTTCGTGAAGTATATCAGTCTGATCCCACCGAGTAAGGGCAGTCCAGCCCCAAAATACAGGCTATATATATATATATATATATATATATATATATATATATATATATATATTAATTGTATTAATATGTATATGGGTGTGTATATGTATAAATGTGTATGTGTGTGCATTTATGTATATACATAAATACACATATACTGTATATACACTTTGGAGCCCTTTACACTCAAATACCTTACAACTTGAAAAATCATAATTTAACAATTTTAAAATTCAATTTTGTGTTTAACTGTTTTACTGTAAACATTTTACATTCCATAGTTCTTCAATTAGAAGAAAATGTTCTTTTTATTTGTAAATATTTATACATATTATATATATATAGTTGCCAGTACCAAAGATGGCCGCAATTTGTGGGGGGGGGAGGGTTAGAGAGCTATTTGGGAGGTATCAAGGAGCTGGGAGAGTGAAAGAGGATCACTGAACTGCAGAATAATAATAATAGCAATGCTAAAAAATAATATTAATAATAAAAAAAAACTAAACTGCATACTGGCAGATTGTATGCCAGTACCTAATGCCATAAGATGTAGGACACAGCAAAGAGGGTACAACACTATTTTATTGCAGAGCATGGAAGTATACATCTGGTACCATAGATCTCACTTAGTAACTGCGACATAGACAATAACGGACCTAAGCCCCGCCCCCATCCGGTGACGTCACTTCCCACTCTCATCACATCTTCCCCCTTTTCAAAGGACAAAGCATACATTTTTCATTTCTTTTTCATTTGAATACAGCAAATAACAAGGTATACAAGAAGCATACAACAACAGTTTTTTATAGTATATAACAAATAACAGGTTAAAAAGAATATCTGTATAAACAACATAAATTACATCCTGACTTGAACATCAGGGTAGACTACCCTAGTCCACAGTGACTATGGGATTATTCCGCCCATACTTCCGGTCACTGTTCTAACTAGTGCTAATCCCGATATCGGGCCAGAAGTCTCACCACTCTTCCACTTGATGTAATTCTACATGAACTGTCCTCTGATACAGAAGAAGGTGATTGAGAGTCTGCTTGAGGCAAAGACGTATCCCTGCTGTGATCTTGCTGAGGGGAAGGCACCCCTCTTAAAACAGGGGATCTCACCGGCGGTGGTACAGAGGCATCCAACTCCAAACTCTCAGGTACAGGCTGAAGATGTTTTTGATTTTGATGTGTGACTGTCCCTCCATCAGTAAGGACTACATAAGACCTTGGTTCTGGAAAGCGTACAATTACCGTAGAAGGCGTCTTCCATTTCTTCTTATCATCCAGTTTAATTCTGACACTTTGCCCCGCATTCAGCTCCTGCAAGGGCCCCACAGAGTGTCTCCTGTCATAGAAGAATCGATAGCCCCTTTTTGCCTCTTCATCCCTCCTAAGGACCTCATCCCGAGGAATAGAGCCAGTTGGCTGGAAGACACCCACAGAGGGTAAGGTGGTGCGAATCTGACGTCCTAGCATTAGTTGTTCCAGGCTAAAACCTGTGGATTGATTGGGAGTCGCCCTAAAGGACAAGAGGGCCAGGTATGACTCAGATTGCTTCAAAATGAACTTTGTTGTTAGAACTGCCCTTTCAGCCATTCCATTGGCCTGCGGGTAATGTGGACTTGATGTGGAATGTCAAAAAATAGACTTAAGTGACCAGCGCCAAAAAATATAAATTACTACAAACTCCAACTAGAAAAAATAGGTTACCCTCAAAGACCTACAGGACTAATCAATACAAAATACAAAGCACTAGGGAGCGCTGAAACCAGCTTAAGAGTAAGGATTATAGAATATATATAATAATAAAACACCTAACCTGATACTAATATGATACTACTATAATAGGCAATATGTATAATACATGTAAATATAAATTGTGAATTATGAATTATGTGTGAAAAAAATCTTTTCAAAATTGGAAAAAATTATATATGAAAAAAATTCTATGTGAAAAAATTCAATTCTATAGAAGATGCCAGCAACAAATACTAGAATTGCATATCTATATATAAAAAACGTTATTACAATATAGGTCGACCTATTCAAGACATACAATAATAAATCACAAAATTAAGAAAAAAAGAAAATTAATATAAAAAACTCCTTAAACCAAAAGTTCATGCATAAGAAACAGTTCCCAGGAGTGGACGATTTTTCGGCTTGTTACTATGTGGACCCACGCTCATACAAGGATGCTGTTTTGTGTATAGTTGTAAGAGGAGCGTTCCCAGGACAAAAGAGGCAGTCGCAGCCAATGATGGTATTTCCCCTACGGACAAGGAATCCTCTTAGTAAATGTCACACAGCAAATAGCAGGAGAAGTTACATCCGTACTTACATAATAATAAGCAGCAACCGGCCTCCAAACTTGAACCAACGATCTGTGGACACACCTTCCAATAGTAACCAATGGCCACTGGAAACAGAAAAGCTTTAAGAGGGAAAAGCAATTAGATATACTAGGCTAGAAACCCAGTGAATTTTTGCAGCTTTCTTTTACAGGATATGCATTCTCGCTCCCAAGGCCTGTTTATAATGGCCAATACTGCACAAAAAACACATAGCAGAGGGTTATTCAGCCACAAGATACCTGCACAAATAAAATACTCAAAAGGTGTAGAGCAAATAGAGCAACTAGTTTCAAAATGTAATATTACTAGTTGCTCTATTTGCTCTATTTTAAACTAACTCCTACCCCTATATTATATTTATTAACCCCTAACTTGCCCCCCACAACGTCGCAGCCAGCTACCTACAATAATTAACCCCTAATCTGCCGACCGCAAAGCCCCGCTACTTAAGTTATCCTTATGTACCCCTAATCTGCTGCCCCTAACACCGCCGACCCCTATATTATATTTATTAACCCCTAATCTGCCCCCTCAACGTCGCCTCCACCTGCCTACACTTATTAACCCCTAATCCGCCGAGCGGACCGCACCGCTACTATAATAAAGTTATTAACCCCTAATCCGCCTCACTAACCCTATAATAAATAGTATTAACCCCTAATCTGCCCTCCCTAACATCGCCGACACCTAACTTCAATTATTAACCCCTAATCTGCCGACCGGAGCTCACCGCTATTCTAATAAATGTATTAACCCCTAAAGCTAAGTCTAACCCTAACACTAACACCCCCCTAACTTAAATATAATTTAAATCTAACGAAATTAATTAACTCTTATTAAATAAATTATTCCTATTTAAAGCTAAATACTTACCTGTAAAATAAATCCTAATATAGCTACAATATAAATTATAATTATATTATAGCTATTTTAGGATTAATATTTATTTTACAGGTAACTTTGTATTTATTTTAACCAGGTACAATAGCTATTAAATAGTTAAGAACTATTTAATAGCTAAAATAGTTAAAATAATTACAAAATTACCTGTAAAATAAATCCTAACCTAAGTTACAATTAAACCTAACACTACACTATCAATAAATTAATTAAATAAAATACCTACAATTACCTACAATTAAACCTAACACTACACTATCAATACATTAATTAAATACAATACCTACAAATAACTACAATGAAATAAACTAACTAAAGTACAAAAAATAAAAAAGAACTAAGTTACAAAAAATAAAAAATATTTACAAACATAAGAAAAATATTACAACAATTTTAAACTAATTACACCTACTCTAAGCCCCCTAATAAAATAACAAAGCCCCCCAAAATAAAAAATGTCCTACCCTATTCTAAATTACTAAAGTTCAAAGCTCTTTTACCTTACCAGCCCTGAACAGGGCCCTTTGCGGGGCATGCCCCAAGAAGTTCAGCTCTTTTGCCTGTAAAAAAAACCATACAATACCCCCCCCCCCAACATTACAACCCACCACCCACATACCCCTAATCTAACCCAAACCCCCCTTAAATAAACCTAACACTAAGCCCCTGAAGATCATCCTACCTTATCTTCACCTCACCGGGTATCACCGATCGGTCCTGGCTCCAAAATCTTCATCCAACCCAAGCGGGGGCTGGCGATCCATCATCCGGTGGCTGAAGAGGTGGCTGAAGAGGTCCAGAAGAGGCTCCAAAGTCTTCATCCTATCCGGGAAGAAGAGTAGATCCGGAACGGCAACCATCATCTTCCAAGCGGCATCTTCTATCTTCATCCGATGAGGACCGGCTCCATTCTGAAGACCTCCACCGCGGACCCATCTTCATCCGGCGACGTCCAACTGAAGAATGACGGTTCCTTTAAGGGACGTCATCCAAGATGGCGTCCCTCGAATTCCGATTGGCTGATAGGATTCTATCAGCCAATAGGAATTAAGGTAGGAATATTCTGATCCAATCAGCCAATTAGATTGAGCCAATAGAATGCGAGCTCAATCTGATTGGCTGATTGGATCAGCCAATCGGATTGATCTTGATTCTGATTGGCTGATTCCATCAGCCAATCAGAATATTCCTACCTTAATTCCGATTGGCTGATAGAATCCTATCAGCCAATCGGAATTCGAGGGACGCCATCTTGGATGAAGATGAGTCCGCGGTGGAGGTCTTCAGGATGGAGCCGGTCCTCATCGGATGAAGATAGAAGATGCCGCTTGAAAGATGATGGTTGCCGGTCCGGATCTACTCTTCTTCACGGATAGGATGAAGACTTTGGAGCCTCTTCTGGACCTCTTCAGCCACCGGATGATGGATCGCCAGCCCCCGCTTGGGTTGGATGAAGATTTTGGAGCCAGGACCAATCGGTGATACCCGGTGAGGTGAAGACAAGGTAGGATGATCTTCAGGGGCTTAGTGTTAGGTTTATTTAAGGGGGGTTTGGGTTAGATTAGGGGTATGTGGGTGGTGGGTTGTAATGTTGGGGGGGGGGGTATTGTATGTTTTTTTTTACAGGCAAAAGAGCTGAACTTCTTTGGGCATGCCCCGCAAAGGGCCCTGTTCAGGGCTGGTAAGGTAAAAGAGCTTTGAACTTTAGTAATTTAGAATAAGGTAGGGCATTTTTTATTTTGGGGGGCTTTGTTATTTTATTAGGGGGCTTAGAGTAGGTGTAATTAGTTTAAAATTGTTGTAATATTTTTCTTATGTTTGTAAATATTTTTTTATTTTTTGTAACTTAGTTCTTTTTTATTTTTTGTACTTTAGTTAGTTTATTTCATTGTAGTTATTTGTAGGTATTGTATTTAATTAATGTATTGATAGTGTAGAGTTAGGTTTAATTGTAGGTAATTGTAGGTATTTTATTTAATTAATTTATTGATAGTGTAGTGTTAGGTTTAATTGTAACTTAGGTTAGGATTTATTTTACAGGTAATTTTGTAATTATTTTAACTATTTTAGCTATTAAATAGTTCTTAACTATTTAATAGCTATTGTACCTGGTTAAAATAAATACAAAGTTACCTGTAAAATAAATATAAATCCTAAAATAGCTATAATATAATTATAATTTATATTGTAGCTATATTAGGATTTATTTTACAGGTAAGTATTTAGCTTTAAATAGGAATAATTTATTTAATAAGAGTTAATTAATTTCGTTAGATTTAAATTATATTTAAGTTAGGGGGGTGTTAGTGTTAGGGTTAGACTTAGCTTTAGGGGTTAATACATTTATTAGAATAGCGGTGAGCTCTGGTCGGCAGATTAGGGGTTAATAATTGAAGTTAGGTGTCGGCGATGTTAGGGAGGGCAGATTAGGGGTTAATACTATTTATTATAGGGTTAGTGAGGCGGATTAGGGGCTAATAACTTTATTATGATAGCGGTGCGGTCCGCTCGGCAGATTAGGGGTTAATAAGTGTAGGCAGGTGGAGGCGACGTTGTGGGGGGCAGATTAGGGGTTAATAAATATAATATAGGGGTCGGCGGAGTTAGGGGCAGCAGATTAGGGGTACATAAGGATAATGTAAGTAGCGGCGGTTTACGGAGCGGCAGATTAGGGGTTAAAAATAATATGCAGGGGTCAGCGATAGCGGGGGCGGCAGATTAGGGGTTAATAAGTGTAAGGCTAGGGGTGTTTAGACTCGGGGTACATGTTAGGGTGTTAGGTGCAGACGTAGGAAGTGTTTCCCCATAGCAAACAATGGGGCTGCGTTAGGAGCTGAACGCGGCTTTTTTGCAGGTGTTAGGTTTTTTTTCAGCTCAAACAGCCCCATTGTTTCCTATGGGGGAATCGTGCACGAGCACGTTTTTGAGGCTGGCCGCGTCCGTAAGCAACTCTGGTATCGAGAGTTGAAGCTGCGTTAAATATGCTCTACGCTCCTTTTTTGGAGCCTAACGCAGCCTTTATGTGGACTCTCAATACCTGAGTTATTTTTATGGTGCGGCCAGAAAAAAGCCAGCGTTAGCTACGCGGTTCCTTACCGACAAAACTCTAAATCTAGCCGTTGTTGGATCATACTAAAGAAACAGGTTGTCACCATTAGTTTCTATATTTTTGGTCATTTTTAATGATCCAACAAAAAGATAAAAGCAAGAGTTAAAAATAAGGGCAGTGTGATCAAGTAGACGCTAGTGCAGTGTGTAATTGAATGAATCTAGGTTGTGTAGTATGGGATATTGTGAAGTTAGAACCAAACACAAACACACAGGCTATGAGCTCAAAGGTGTCCTCCTACCTGCGTACTGCTGGGATTTAACCCAGTCAGCCGATTTCTAACTTAATCCCTATAAGTGAACTAATACAACATTCATACAGTATCAATGTGTCCTTAAGAATCACACTCTTATGCTCATGTGAGATGAGATAGTCTATTGTGTAATAGTAGCCATATAGTAGACGAGTGATAGTATAACGGCTTGACTTGTGATTTCATTCAAAGGTGCAATTTCCAAATACCTGGAATAGTAGTCGATAACGACTAGGTACTTTTCCCGTGCAGCTCGCACAAATAAAAAAGCTATTTTCTGCCATGAGCCTGCAGGCAGCGGAGTAGAAATTAAGGGCTCCCGGCAAAAGGCACATTTTGACACATGGCTTGCAATGTTGGAACTGATCCCCGGCCACCATACTGCCGTAGCTGCCCTTTCTCTGCACTTTGTAATGCCCAAGTGGCCATCATGAATCCTGCTTAACATCTCCTGCCGCATGCTAACAGAAATAACAATGTGGTCCTGTAACAGCACTAACCCATCCAGCTCCGTGAGCTGCGACCTTTCTGACTGGTAAGAACTTAAAGACATCCAGGCTGCCCGAATCTCGGTCAACCTTCTTTTATGTACTTAATAAATTCTTGAAGGTCTGTATCTAAATATGTTTCCATTCTTATTTGTTCTAGCTTCCCTGAAGAAATGGATTTGGAGGCCAGAGCTGAATCTACAAACATCTTCACATCTGATTCCGTTGAAGATTCTTCAGCAGCAGCCAGCGGGAGCCTGGAAAGTGTATCTGCCACAACCAGTTGTTTCCCTGGCACATGCACTGCCTGAATGTTGAACCTGAGCAGCCTCATTAGAAGTCTCTGGCATCTTAGGGGTGTTTTGTCAATATCATAGGAGTTGATTAGAGGGACTAGCAGTTTATGGTCAGTCTCCAGACTAAATTTCTCTAAACCCACTAGGTAATGCTGAAAGTGCTCACAGGCCCAAACTGTAGCCATACACTCTTTCTCAATTTTGGCATTTTTCGACTCAGCAGCCGTCAGTGTACGGGAATAGTAGGCGATGGGCTGTAGTTTGTTCTCATTCAACTACAGGAGGGCGGCCCCTAACCCATAACTGCTCACATCAGCACTAACCACAGTCTTTTTGGAAGGGTCGTAGAACCCCAACACTGGGGCAGACCCCAGCAGGTACCTGAACTGCACAAATGATTCTTCCTGTGAAGGTCCCCAGACCCAGGCAACATCTTTCTTTAGCAACTCTGTGATAGGGTGTAGTATTGTGGATAAATCTGGAAGGAACTTGCCCACATAATTTACAAGGCCCAATATTTGTCTCAGCTCATGTACATCAGAAGGGCTTTTCATCTGTTCAATAGCACGGATTTTATCGGGGTCCGGCTTGATACCATCCCCATTGATGATATGCCCAAAGTAACATAACTCAGCTTTCCTGAAATGGCATTTCTCCTTATTTAACTTCAGCCCGGACTCTCTAATGGTCTGCAGCACACAGCTCAATCGCTGATCATGTTCTTCCAATGTAGACCCATACACCAAGATGTCGTCCATGATGATTGCTGTGCCCACGCCCTCTCTTAGGAGAGAACTCATTTCTCTTTGAAAGATTTCAGGATCAGTGGATATCCCGAAGGGGAGTCTGCAGAAACAAAACCGACCTACCGATGTAATGAAGGTTTGTATCTAGAGGTATCTGCCAGAAGCCGCTAGAAGCATCCAGTGTAGAGAAGAACTTCGCCCCAGCCAATTTCGGAGCTATGTCTTCAAGTGTTGGAAGCACATATCTCTCTCTCTCTTCATGCCTCATTCAGCCTTTTCAAGTCTATGCAGATGCGTACCTTCCCATTTTTCTTTGAAACAGGCACAATGGGGGCACACCAGTCAGTTGCTTCAACAACCTCTTCAATAACTCCCATATTCTTCATACGCAGAAGTTCCTTCTCCACTTGCGGCATGAGCGGGAACAGAATTCTATGGGGAGTGGTAATGCTGTATGGGACTGCGTCACTTTAAATTGATATTCGGACTGGGTTGCAATTCAGTAGGTCCAATTCACCAAACATATCTTCTGAAATCTCATTCACTCTGGTGACTAGGCCCAAACCACAGGCTGCTTTTCTGCTCAAAAAGTTGTTAACACACTGACCTCTAATCACATGCACCCACATGGGGTATTTCCTCTGCTTGTACTCGCAGCTGTCAAGAAATTTCCCCGCACAGTCAATGCGGCCACCAGGACTATGGACTTTTGTTGTAACTTTCGCCAGCTGAGGCTGTCGAGGCAGTTTTATGAATGCTGCAAGGGACATAACAGTGATGTCTGCTACTGTGTCAATCTTAAAGGCAACTTTGGCTCCCATTACAGTAAGAGTAACCCTCCAATCTTCCTCTGAAACAGGCCGTTCAACAACAGACCCTACAAAGGACACTTCTTGAGCATCATGGTCGCTATCCACCTGCATCTCCTTAATATATTCAGTTTTACACACCACTTCAAAATGGCCCATTTGGTTACATTTTCTACATCTTTTGTCTTTAGCAGGGCATATGACACTCTGATCATGGGCACGGTTGCACCATGTGCAGCGGGCATGCTGCGCCCATCCGCTTCTGGGCCTATCTGTTGCCCTTGGTCTACCGCTCCTCTTTAACAACACCAAACTCACAGAATTCAGCTAGTTCATACAGGCTGCGCACAAATGACTCCACAGATTCTCCCACACGCTGGACACGTTTGTGAAAACAAGCCCTCTAATGAATCACATTTCTTTTGGGCACAAAGTGGCACTGAGTTTGTTCATAACTATGTCAAAGTCAAAATCTTCCCCTTCTTGGAAAGTAAAGGCATTGAACACTGGCTCCACCTCTTTCCCGATATAAACAAAAGAGAATTAACTTGTACTTCACCACTCTCCTTGTCCAGCTTGGAAACAATCCTGAAGGGCTGAAACTGCTGACGCCATGTGGGCCAAGCTGCAGGCTGACAAAAATCAAAAGGCTTAGGTGGGGTAAACTTCGACATCGTCATCAATCAGGAAACAGAAGCGCAGGCAAGAACTTCTGACACCATGTCATGAGATGCAGGACACAGCAAAGAGGGTACAACACTATTTTATTGCAGAGCATGGAAGTATACATATGGTACCATAGATCTCTCTTAGTAACTGCGACATAGACAATAACGGATCTAAGCCCCGCCCCCATCCAGTGACATCACTTCCCACTCTCATCACACCTTAGATGGTGGGGATGAGTGTGGTTGGGGGGAAGAGAGCTGTTTGGGATGGATCAGGGGGTGGGAGGTGCCAGGTAGGAGGGTAATCTCTACAATACAGCTAAAATAAACCTTACAAGCTACCTGATTAATCCCTTCACTGCCCAGAATAATAGAAGTGTGGTGCACAGCTGTAATAAGTGGCCTTCTAATTACCAAAAATCAATGGTAAAGCCATGCATGTCTGCTATTTCTGAATGAAGGGCATCCCAGAAAAGCTTTTAAAATAATCTGTGTCATGTTTGCACAAGCGGTATGTAAATAATTTCAGTGAGAAACCCAAAGTTTGTGAAAAAGTTAATGATTTTTTTTATATCATGTCATTTGGCAGTTAAATGGTGGCATGAAATATACCAAAATGGTCCTAAATCAATACCTTGGGTTGTCTTCTTATTTCTGTTTAAATAGAGTGGTAGCAAATTCCCAGTAGCAAAGGTGATAAGAAATCTCTATAAATCTTTTACATATAGAATCTCTACTATTTTTGAAGGATATTCCATATATTATTTAACAGTATAAGGGCTAGAGTACAAATGGCGCACTAACTGTTGCATGCAATAGATATGCCATATGTATAGTAGGTATGTCTAGACTGTGGGACCCTAGAGTTATATTAAAAGTGGGTATTAATCAGAGCTATAGGAGGTGAGCTGGACATAAATGAACAAAACTTCTGTTCTCTTATTTGTGAGTCCTCTAGGGCTAGTATGGTCACTTATGGGCCTAAGTGAGAAATATTGTGAGCGAAAGAGCTCATGTGTTATTTATAATAATTTTGGACCTCTAGGGGATCAAGTAAGCAATATGAGCTAGGGAAACAGTGTACATAAACAATCAAAAGTGGCAGCATATGAAAGGAGTAATGTATCTTAAAAAGCTGATAAATGGAACCTCATTTGTATACGTTGGTTATTGTTTCCAGTTGTGAATAGAGGTCACACGTGGTCCAAGGAGGGTAAATGAGAAATAATATTGGAAATCAACAATTGTATCGACCACTATTGGGCCTTAACAATAAATATAGGTGGGGAAAAAACAGCGGGCCAGAGCCACTCTTAGGTAGGAAGGGGGTTAGCATCTGTTATTTAGTGTCAAAATAAATGTATAGGGAAAAATATAATGATAGTTCTATTGGGAAAGCTGAGATGTCTGAAATTGAGGGAGGAGAGATGGTAAGTACCCCAGTCTATAATCAGAGAGCCATTAATCATACTTATACTTAGGGAAGGGTATAGTTCTGTTTATCACGAATCACATTGGTTTTTAATGTTGTATTGTGCCGTGGTAACAGGAAGAGGAGAAGTGAGGAAAATAGAGCTGGACAATGTGAAAAGTATAAACGGTGTACCTCTTAGCTTGAAACAAATTACACATAGGCAATGTATAAATCAGTAGGGTGTCAGTTATCTAAGGGTTAGAATAGCTAATACTGTGAGATTGTGCAAAGATAAGAGGCAATAGGTAATTAGTAATTAGCAGGATCGACCTTCCCCATGTCTTTGGTGGTTTACAATAAAAATGCTAAGAGAAGTATTTCAACGCTAGCTGAGGATAGTGTAATAGATGATTCGTGCCGGGACATATTAAGGTAGGATAATAGTACTCCAATTTAAAAAAAGGTATGGAAATATAACGTTAGTGCGAGGGGGATGATGAGACTTAAAAATTACATAATGTACTGGTATATCTGATATGGGGGGGCAGTGTCTATATAAGGATATTCCAACCCTATAGGGTTCCATTACTATGAGATCTCTAGGTCAGCCAAGTCATTTTATGGTAGGGGAATTCCTCTGGGGTTTAGGGGCTTAAAAAGGGTGTGATAATGGTATCAGAAAGGAGATAGGAACACCATCCTTAAAAATATAAGAGCATAGAGAGCTGTAATGATATAGCTATTGAGTAGCTGATGTGATAAAGTTTAAAGGTGTGGTAGGAATGTCATCTGGCAGCATCTACCAATACAAACCTCTTCCCTAAAAACAAAATTTCCTAAACAGAATAAATGGGTAACGATAACATAGCTTAACTGGTAAAAACATGAAACTAGAGTGAAAACTGGACAAGGATCTCCCAGCTGAAGGCAGCAATATTTAAAAAAAAAAAAAAAGAGAATGATAATCTGTAGTATGGGATAGGGGTCTGTATGGGGATCAATTCCTCACATGTTGCTAACTACTAGAAGTAGGTTGTGAGGGGTATTTTAGAAAGAGGAGTTACATACTATATGAAATCATTTTATACTATGATGTGAAGATAAAACAACAGGGCCTAATGTAGCCAATTCTGAGGGAAGGGGAAAAAAAATACAATTACAGGGTACAGATAATAAAAGTATATTACTGCCAAGGAACATTCAGCTGAGTAAGGTATGAGCCACATATATACATAGTATGCATTGAAACCCATTATATATTAATAAAACTAGGTTGTAGAATTCAAAGGGTCATTTGGATGGGAAAGAAAAACCCCTGGCAATCAGACTATACAGTCTTCATAGTTAGATGTCATCCACGTAGGTATGATAATATGGAATGTAAAGTTTGTGATACACGTCTGTGACAGATCGTCTGAGATTCTCTCGATCACCAACGGCTTCCCCTTAGTTATATCTTATACAGGCAGCACACTGCAGATCTAATAACTAAAAGGATGCTAAGAGGCTGTCCGGATCTGGGTAAGTCTCAGCCCACAGTGGTTCTCAGTGAAAGTCTGGAGCATGTGTACTGGAGGGGCTGTGGGGCCTGCTCTGCTTTCTCCGGAGCGATAGGGGTGGGATAGCAGAGAAATATGACATCAGCTCTTTTTCTGAGGGACCAGGGATAGGGGGCCGCAATAAAAACTGTCCAGGTGTCTAAGGTTACCGCTCCATTATCGTACCAGATTGGGATCCACAGAGTCCATGACTCCAGACCTCGAGTTGCTCTGTAGGGTGTGGGTAAGTCACTCTTGGTTGCGACGTGAAGTCTCTCCCGCTGCGTAATGGAGGCGTCCAGGGTGAAATTGCTCTTAAGTGATGATGGTGCACGTGTCGCCGTTACCTCAGTGGTCTTAAGTGAGGTGACTCCTGTATTATCTGTGGGGCAGACGTGTGCGGTAGCTTGCGTCTCTGTGTTGTGTGAGGCTGGCTCTGCATGCTTCGCCATCTTAGGTGTGTGGCTATCTCCTTCTCCACCGGCGGTTCTCATGATTTGTGTGAGATTTCTGAAGCACTTATCCATCTTCCGATCCAGTTCCATGAGCAGCTTATGTGCTAATAAAAGCAAGTCTCCCTCCATGAAAAAAAAAAGTTACAGAAGCGGTGATATGGTCTCAGCTTTGCTAGTTAAATTGATACCGCTTTAACCCAGGCGGCTGGGGGGGGTTTTGTAATAGAAAGTTTAGGCAGTTTTCTCAGTAGGCTTGATCCGATCTCTGGGAATCCTAATAAGGCATCTAGGTCATTCCACACAACAGCTTTGATGTAGGCTGAATCTGGGGTGAAATAAATCAGATCTATATATGTTCTTTTTAAAGTTTGAGCAGTAGAATTCAAAGAGCTTCATAAAGTGCGACTTGTTATGGTCGCTGTGTAGCCACGCCCCCACCTGTATATCTAATTTAAATTAACATTATCATAAATATACATATATATATAGAGAGAGAGAAATATACATTTAATTATAAAAATTTTATTTTTTGTATGTGAGGAACATAGGAATTTAAAATATGGCTATCGCGCTTTGCGTCTAATGCTGTGTCGAGTTAGGGAACATGAAGAATTGCTAATCTCAATGCTCGTTGAAATATTACATATTAAATATAACAAAACATAACATATTGTAAAAAATATATATATATTTAATATGTATATATATATATATATATATATATATATATATATATTCTAGGCGATAAGCCTGCCCGTGGGCAGTCTATTTAATAAAAAAAACTACAAACCCCAAAGCACAAATTACACAAAATAAAAAATGCAAAATTACAGAAAAAAATAAACAAAGCTATCCAAAATAAAAAATGTAAACCTAATACCCCTATACAAAATCCCCCCCAAAATAAAAACACCCCCTAATCTAATACTAAGATACCAATAGCCCTTAAAATGGCTTTTGTAGAGCATTGTCCTAAATTAAACAGCTCTGCTACCTAAACAAATTACCAATTACCCCTAACAGTAAAACCCTCCACCCACCAAACCCCCAAAATAAAAAACCTAACACAAAAAGAAACCTAAACTACCTATTGCCCCTAAAGGGGCATTTGTATGGGCATTGCCCTTAAAATGGCAATCAGCTCTTTTCTAGCCCAAAAACCCTAATCTAAAAAAAAAAGCCACCCCAAAAAATAAAGAAAAGACTAAGACTAAGCCCCAAATAGGTACTCACCATTCCAGAAGTCCGGCAGAGAAGGTCTTCTTCCAGTCGGCGCTATCATCTTCTATCTTTATTTGGAACGAAGGCGGCGTGGAGAAGAGGTGCGGAGCTGCCATCCCCGATGTGTGGATCCTCTGTGGCATTGTTCCTCCGCGGCGTGGAGGCTCCTCTTCATCCAATGCTTGTCGTACACTGAAGATTGAATGCATGGTACCGCATTCAATTTGGGGTACCTTGCATTCCTATTGGCTAAAATTTTGAAATTAGCAAATAGGATTGGAGCTACTGAAATCCTATTGGCTGTTCAAATCAGCCAATAAGATTTCAGTACCTCTCATTCTATTGGCTGATTTCAAAATTTCAGCCAATAGGAAAGCAAAGTACCCCAATAAATATGGGGTACCTTGCATTCAATCTTCAGTGTGCGATGGACAATTGCATGAAGAGGAGCCTCCACGCCGCTGAGGACCGCCGCTGCACCGCCTTTGCTCCTGATGAAAATAGAAGATGATGGAGCCGCCTGGAAGAAGACATTCTCCACCGGACTTCAGGAACGGTGAATACCTATTTGGGGCTTAGTCTTAGGGGGGGGTTTATTTTTAAATTTTGGAATTTAATGGGCTGTAAAAGAGCTGATTGCCCTTTTAAGGGAAGTAAAAGAGCTGAATGCCCTTTTAAGGGCAATGCCCATACAAATGCCCCTTTAGGGGTAATGGGTAGTTTAGGTTTTTTTAGTGTTAGATTTTTTTATTTTGGGGGGTTTGGTGGGTGGGGATTTTTAACTGTTAGAGGGGACTAGGCCTCTATTTATCAAGCTGTCAACCGCAAATATGCTGGAATTGCGCAGCGTTTTTGTGGCGAGCCTGATTCACCTTAGTTATCAAACCCTACAGACCGGCAAAAGTAGAATTGATCCGCTGGACTCAGTCCGACACAGATCGATGCTTATGTCACTCCAGATGTTCCGAATGCAAGTTCGGCACAATCTGACTACTTTTGCTAGTTATCAAACAACTAGCAGGTACACTCGGCACTTTTCCGGCCCAGCGTACCTGGTTTTCAACCCGCCGCCTGTAGGAATCAATGGGAGTCTGAAAGCAGTGAAAACTCATGTTCGCTGCTGCCTGATATCCCATTGATTCCTATGGTAATGTCTACACCTAACACCCTAACATGTACCCCGAGTCTAAACACCCCTAATCTGCCCCCCCTATACCGCCGCCACCTACATTCTACTTATTAACCCCTAAACCACCGCTCCCGGAGCCCACCGCCACTCTAATTAACTTATTAACCCCTAAACCGCCGTTCACGGACCCCGCCACAACTAAAGTGTTTAACCCCTAAACCGCCGCTCCTGGAGCCCACCGCCACCAACATTATATTTATTAACCCCTAATCTGCCCCCCCTACACCGCCGCCACTATATTAAATTTATTGACCCCTAAACCTAAGTCTAACCCTAACACCCCCTAACTTAAATATAATTTAAATAAATCTAAATAAATTATTCCTATTTAAAACTAAATACTTACCTATAAAATAAAACCTAAGATAGCTACAATATAACTAATAGTTACATTGTATCTAGCTTAGGGTTTATTTTTATTTTACAGGCAAGTTTGTATTTATTTTAACTAGGTACAATAGTTATTAAATAGTTATTAACTATTTAATAAATACCTAGTTAAAATAAATACAAAAGTACCTGTAAAATAAAGCCTAACCTAAGTTACAATAACACCTAACACTACACTATAATTAAATTAATTACCTACATTAACTACAATTAAAATTAAATAAAATTATCTAAAGTACAAAAAACAAACAAACACTAAATTACAGAAAATAATAAACAAATTACAAGATTTTTAAACTAATTATACCTAATCTAATCCCCATAACAAAATAAAAAAGCCCCCCCAAAATAAAAAAGCCCTACCCTACACTAAATTACAAATAGCCCTTAAAAGGGCTTTTTGCGGGGCATTGCCCCAAAGTAATCAGCTCTTTTACCTGAAAAAAAGTACAATACCCCCCAACATTAAAACCCACCACCCACACACCCAACCCTACTCTAAAACTCACCCAATCCCCCCTTAAAAAAACTAACACTAACCCCTTGAAGATCAACTTACCTTGAGAAGTCTTCACCCAACCGGGCCAAAGTCCTTAACGAAGCCGGGCAAAGTGGCCCTCCAGATGGGCAGAAGTCTTCATCCAAGCCGGGAAGAAGAGGTCCTCCAGACGGGCAGAAGTCTTCATCCAGACGGCATCTTCTATCTTCATCCATCCGGAGCGGGTCCATCTTCAAGACATCCGACTCGGAGCATCCTCTTCTGTCTTGATACGACGACTAAATGACGGTACCTTTAAGTGACGTCATCCACGAATTCTATCAGCCAATCGGAATTAAGGTAGGAAAAATCCTATTGGTTGATGCCAATCAGCCAATAGAATGCCAGTTCAATCCTATTGGCTGATTGCATCAACCAATAGGATTTTTCCTACCTTAATTCCGATTGGCTGATTCTATCAGCCAATAGGAATTGAAGGGACACCATCTTGGATGACGTCACTTATAGGAACCTTCATTCATCAGGTAGTCGTCGGCCAGGAAGGATGCTCCGCTTCGGATGTCTTGAAGATGGAGCCGCTCCACGCCGGATGGATGAAGATAGAAGATGCTGTCTGGATGAAGACTTCTGCCCGTCTGGAATACCTCTTCTGCCCGGCTTGGATGAAGACTTCTGCCCGTCTGGAGGACCACTTCGCCCGGCTTCCTTGAGGACTTCGGCCCGGTTGGGTGAAAACTTCTCAAGGTAAGTTGATCTTCAAAGGGTTAGTGTTACTTTTTTAAGGGGGGATTGGGTGGGTTTTAGAGTAGGGTTGGGTGTGTGGGTGGTGGGTTTTAATGTTGGGGGGGTATTGTACTTTTTTTTCAGGTAAAAGAGCTGATTACTTTGGGGCAATGCCCCGCAAAAAGCCCTTTTAAGGGCTATTTGTAATTTAGTGTAGGGTAGGGCTTTTTTTTTATTTTGGGGGGCTTTTTTATTTTGTTAGGGGGATTAGATTAGGTGTAATTAGTTTTAAAATATTGTAATTATTTTATTATTTTCTGTAATTTAGTGTTTTGTTTTTTTGTACTTTAGATAATTTTATTTAATTTTATTTAATTGTAGTTAATGTAGGTAATTAATTTAATCATAGTGTAGTGTTAGGTGTAATTGTAACTTAGGTTAGCTTTTATTTTACAGGTACTTTTGTATTTATTTTAACTAGGTAGTTATTAAATAGTTAATAACTATTTAATAACTATTGTACCTAGTTAAACTAAATACAAACTTGCCTGTAAAATAAAAAATAAACCCTAAGCTAGCTACAATGTAACTATTAGTTATATATTAGCTATCTTAGGGTTTATTTTATAGGTAAGTATTTAGTTTTAAATAGGAATAATTTAGTTAATGCTAGGAATATTTATTTAGATTTATTTAAATTATATTTAAGTTAGGGGGGTTAAGGTTAGACTTAGGTTTAGGGGTTAATAACGTTAATATAGTGGCAGCGGTGTAGGGGGGGCAGATTAGGGGTTAATAAATATAATGTAGGTGGCGGCGGTCTAGGGGGGGCAGATTAGGGGTTAATAAATATAATGTAGGTGACGGCTGTGTAGGGGGCAGATTAGGGGTTAATAAATATAATGTAGGTGGCGGCTGGGTCCGTGAGCGGTGGTTTAGGGGTTAATACATTTATTAGAGTTGCGGTGGGCTCCGGTAGCGGCGGTTTAGGGGTTAATAACTTTATTTAGATGCGGTGGGCTCCGGTAGCGGCGGTTTAGGGGTTAATAACTTTATTTAGTTGTGGCGGTTTAGGGGTAAAACAGTTTAGTATAGTGTGGGTGTTTAGTGACAGGGTACCAATAAAGCTGTGAAAAAGCCGAAGAGCAGCGAGATCGATGACTGTTAGTTAACAACAGTCCGCTGCTCATCGCCCAGTAATTGGTGTGCGGCTTTTTGACAGCTTTTTTGATAATTTTGGAGAACATATTCAGGTCCGCGGCGGCGATGTTAGGCGATCTTACGCCAGCGTATTGGTGACGTCGAATGCAGGTAAGTTGACAGCTTGATAAATAGAGGCCTTAGTATTTTTTAAATGTAAAAGAGCTGTTTAACTTAGGGCAATGCCCTACAAATGGCCCTTTTAAGGGCTATTAGTAGTTTAGTTTAGGGGGTGTTTTTATTTTGGGGGGCTTTTTATTTTCATAGGGATTAGGTTTAATTTTTTTTTATTTTTGATGATTTTGTTTATTTTTTTCTGTAAATTTAGAGTTTATTATTTTTTGTAATTTTAGATGATTTTTTTTTAATTTAATGTTAGGTTTTATTTAAGTGTAACTTAGTATTGGATTAGGTTAGGGGGCTTAGTAATTAAATGAGTTATTTGCGTTGTCGGAGGCTGGCGGTTTAGGAGTTAATAGTTTAATTAGGTTTATTGCGATGTGGGGTTTTGTCGGTTTAGGGGTTAATAGGTTAATTAGGTTTATTGAGATGTGGGGGTTTGTCGGTTTAGAGGTTAATAGGTTAAATAGGTTTATTGAGATGTGGGGGTTTATCGGTTTAGGGGTTAATATTTTAATTATATTATTTGCGGATTAGGAGTTAATTACTTTATTATTTTTGTGATGATGGCGGTTTCGGTGTTTGTTAATACTTCATGTGGGAGGTTAGGGTTTTTTGTTATACTTTGTGCAGAAAGTTGGGTTTTTTGTTATACTTCGTGCGGGTGGTTAAGTTTTTTTTAATTCTTGCGGGTGGTTACGTGTTTTTTCGTTGTTTTGTGCGGGCGGTTGCGTGTTTTTTTTTTTAAGACTTCGTTTGCCTATGCTTCATCCAGGTGGATTGGGTGGTGAAAGAATCCACCCTGCCATTTTTGGATTCTTTTGGCTGCCTCGCGTAGCCAACATTCCTTTGAGGATGCGTGCACAACTGGCGACACCGGCGGACGTGTTACAAATGCGATTATAGTATATATATATATATATATATACTGTATATATAGCAACTGGTGTGCATAAATGTGTGGAGTGCATTTGGGGGCTTTTTCAGACCATCATAAATGGCTTGAGAATAATTGTTGATTTATTTTTGGGCCATGCCTTATTTTATTATATAGATCTATGATGTGTTGTTAGTAGTTTGGGGTGAAGGGGCAGTGTTGTAATCCAGTAACTATTTTTTTTTTTGGCTAGTCCCTTATGTTGCTGGCACCTAGTGCATGCTGATTTACTGTTTTTTATCCTAGCTGTTTTTGGATAGGGATGGCTGGTGTATGGAACATTTATAGTGGTCAGTCTGTATCCTGTGGGAACCTATTGGTACAGTCAAGGTCTCAGAGGTTGCAAAGATAATTAAGTCCTTAGGCCCACCAAAGGGTATTATATTGCATTTGTTTTTTGCGTTCCCCCACACTGAGGAAAGTCTCCTGGCACATTAATGGTAGCTAATAGTCAGTATTAGGTAGAGTCCATATACATTTCAAACAAGTAACAGGGACACTTGACCATGGATAGTATACTCACACAAATCCTGTGTTCTGGCTGGACACACATGCAGTTACCATTATGAGATCAGTATCACATACACTAATGTTATGCCAGGGCCTGTCCTAGCATGTATGTGTCTTCAATTAGATTTTAAAATAAGTTTAAAATTGCCTCTGCCACTTACCTTGAAATAGTATGTTTTGTGTGCGGCCCAGCAGTGAAACAGTTAATTAGGTAACCACACCCTGCAATTAGCAAACACTGCACAATGCAGATGGCAAGGTATGGTTCTCTTGTTAACTGTTTCACTGCTGGGCTGCACACAAAACTGTCCTTAGAGGGAACACTGGTTGATACTGTACATTACTGTCCTTTTAATCCCTCTGGTGTTTTTTCCTCTGCTGTAACTCTCTTTTGGTACGTGAATAGAGTACCTGTCAATCTGCAAACTATTCACTGCACTCTGGTGTTTTTTCCTCTCCTATAACTCTCTTTTGGTACGTGAATAGAGTCCCTGTCAATCTGCAAACTATTTACTGCACTCTGGTGTTTTTTCCTCTCCTGTAACTCTCTTTTGGTATGTGTACATGTATATTGAGAAAATGATTTTAGGCTACAACTCTCTCTCCTTCTACTCCTCCCACCAAACTTCACAGAAGCATTATGTCATGAGATCAGCAACAGCTTGCTAATTTCCTTGAACCTCTCCTCTCATCCTTCTCCTCCCTTTCCTGCCCTGACCAATCTATCTGCCACTATAATTCCACCCTTACATCCGTCCTTGACAATCTGGCCCCTCTTACCATAGCTCGGAAATCACACACTCATCCTCAGCCCTGGCATACTCCACTGACATGGTACCTATGCAGTTGTTCCCGTACTGCTGAGCGGCGCTGGAGAAAATCTCGGAGTTCAGCTGATTTTCTTCATTACAAATTCATCTTGAACTCCTACTATTCTGCCCTCAATCACTTTAAGCAACATTACTTCTCTACTCTTATCTCTACTCTTTCTTCACACCCAAAACATCTGCTCTCCACTTTCAATACTCTTCTCCGCCCACCCCCAGCTCCTAATACAACTTCTCTGTCAGCTCAAGACTTTGCCAGCCACTTCAATAACAAAATTGACTCCATCAGAAACGAAATCAGCTCTCAACATACTTATATTCTCTCACCCTCTCAAACTCTTGCAATCAACCACAACCCACATAGCCATAAACTTAGCTCTTTCTCCCCTGTTACTGAGGAAGAAGCTTCTGCACTAATACTGCGCTCTCACCTCACTACCTGTCCCCTTGACTCTATTCCCTCACAGCTTCTCCCCTCCCTCTCTTTTACCCTTACCCCTATACTAACACACATTTTCAACCTCTCCCTCAGCACTGGTATATTTCACTTATCTCTGAAACATGCACTGGTCACACCTATCCTCAAAAAACCTGCCCTTGATCCAACCTCCCCATCCAACTACCGCCATATTTCCCTCCTCCCTCTTGCCTCAAAGCTTCTCGAAAAGATAATATATGCACACCTATCTCATTTCCTTACATTAAACTCCCTCCTTGACCCACTGCAATCTGGATTTCGTCCCCATCACTCCACAGAGACAGCAATTGTTAAGGTTACGAACGACCTACTTACAGCAAAATCAAAAGGCCACTTCTCTCTGCTTATCCTCCTTGATCTATCCTCTCTTTTGCTCCAAACCCTCCAATCCTTTGGGAATTTGTGACAAAGCCCTCTCGTGGTTCTCTTCCTACCTGTCAAACCATACCTTTAGTGTAGCCTTCTCTGGGTCCTCCTCTGCCCCATCACCACTTTATGTCTGGGTAAGGATCTGTCCTTGGTCCTCTTCTCTTCTCAATCTACACATCATCATTAGGTTCCCTAATTAAGTCCCATGATTTCCAATATCATTTGTATGCCGACGACACCCAAATCTACTTTTCTGCACCACATCTATCTCCTTCCTTGCTAACCCGTGTCCCTAACTGTCTTTCTCACATCTCTTCCTGGATGTCCTCTCACTACCTCAAGCTAAATCTCTCCAAAACTGAGCTCCTTATTTCCCCCCCTTCTTCCAAAATCTCAATCCCCCAATCTCTCTATAACTGTCGAGAACTCCATCATTACCCCTACCCCGCATGCCCGATGTTTTGGGGTCACATTTGACTCAGATATTTCTTTCACTCCTCACATTCAGTCCTTGGCTAAAGCCTGCCGCTTCCACCTTAAAAACATCTCTAAAATTAGACATTTCCTTACACAAGACACAACTAAGATTTTAATCCACTCTCTCATCCTTTCCAGCCTTGATTACTGCAACTCTGTCCTCTCTGGTCTCTCCAGCTGCCGCCTAGCTCCTTTACAATCCATAATGAATGCCTCTGCCAGGCTTATCTTCCTTACACGTCGCTCTTCATCTGCTGCACCTCTCTGCCAATACCTTCACTAGCTTCCTTAAACACAAAATTCTCACTCTGACATACAGAGCCCTCAACTGCACTGCACAGGATCAACAGTGCTCTGAGAGTCCTAGGTGGCATCTCTATAGTGTGTTTAACAGTGTGTGTGAGGGAGGGAACAGTGGAGCTCATTTAGCAAAGGAAAAAGTGTTGCTCTTTCAAATGTTGGGAGGTATGCAAAGTATTAAAAGTGATATAAAACTACCTTTAGGTTGCATGTTTAAGATGTATTATGACATGTAAATATTGCCTAAATGATATAAGATATTGCTGTTCACACTTGGCCCGATATTGAAAACACTGACAGTCCGACGGTCTGTCGATATATTGACAAGTGGGCTGAACCTCGCTGTCTCAACAAGTGGCGATGTGTCTCCCATAGGAAATAATAGGGATTGCGGCTTCAGTAAAAGACCGCTTCATTGCCACTCATCTGCGATATCAGCGGAAAGGGGGCTGTATTTTTATTCCTATATTTTTCACATAGAAGAAAATGTTCTATTTTTTTTAAAATATATATTTCTGTATACTGTATATCTTATTATTTTTTTGAAAAATATATATCTATACCTATATATCTATATGAATAGAGATAGGTAGATAAATAGATTATATATATATATATATATATATATATATATATTTTTTTTTTTTTTTTTTAAAAAAGAGCATAGAAATTTCAACTATTTATATTCAAAACACATTAAAACATTAAAAATAAATAAAAATGATATTGCATGTTTCAAGGTATTTGACTGGGAAGGGCTCATAAGAGTATATATTTAAATGTGTATATATGTGTATATATGTATGTGTGTGTGCATATGTATGTGTGTGTACATATTTACATATTTAGACACATAAATTCACATGTATACAGATATATACACATAATATGTTTTGTGGAGAAAAAAAACCTTAAACCTTGCACTTTACTTCAGGTCTAAATATTCTAGTGCAGTTTAGGCTTCTGGTCGAGTGCAAAATTATACATTTTAACTTGAACATGAAATACCAGCACAATTTAACATTGTGTGCTAACCCATTGTGTGCTAACATTAACTGCGCTAACCCATCTCTGTTTAATGTGATTTACCATGGACTTGTAATATCAAGTTGAGCGCTAATGTTAGCACGGTCCATTGATATTGCTTATTGCGACCCGCTCTATCATTAGCACACCACTTGTAATCTGGGCCCTTGTAATTAAAAAACATTTCTATTGTCTTGCTATAGAATAACATATCAGTCAATTCTAAACATTTTTAAAATAAAATTAAATCGTGTTTGAAGCAATTATTTTTCAGTAGCCAAAGTCTACCCACCAATTTCCTTATTTGGTGGAACCAATCAAGTCAGGCTTCTGGAGAAGACAAGGATATACACAGTCATTATTTTAGTATACAGGGAGTGCAGAATTATTAGGCAAGTTGTATTTTTGAGGATTAATTTTATTATTGAACAACAACCATGTTCTCAATGAACCCAAAAAACTCATTAATATCAAAGCTGAATATTTTTGGAAGTAGTTTTTAGTTTGTTTTTAGTTTTAGCTATTTTAGGGGGATATCTGTGTGTGCAGGTGACTATTACTGTGCATAATTATTAGGCAACTTAACAAAAAACAAATATATACCCATTTCAATTATTTATTTTTACCAGTGAAACCAATATAACATCTCAACATTCACAAATATACATTTCTGACAATCAAAAACAAAACAAAAACAAATCAGTGACCAATATAGCCACCTTTTTTTGCAAGGACACTAAAAAGTTGTGTTTTTAAGTTGTGTTTCTGGCGAGTCTGAAGACTCGCCAGAAACACGGCCCTTCAAGCTCCGTACGGAGCTTGATAAATGGGCCTGATACTCCAAGCTGTATAGGCTCGAAAGCCTACTACCAATTAAGCATATTAGGTGATGTGCATCTCTGTAATGAGAAGGGTTGTGGTCTAATGACATCAACACCCTATATCAGGTGTGCATAATTATTAGGCAACTTCCTTTCCTTTGGCAAAATGAGTCAAAAGAAGGACTTGACAGGCTCAGAAAAGTCAAAAATAGTGAGATATCTTGCAGAGGGATGCAGCACTCTTAAAATTGCAAAGCTTCTGAAGCGTGATCATCGAACAATCAAGCGTTTCATTCAAAATAGTCAACAGGGATGCAAGAAGCGTGTGGAAAAACCAAGGCGCAAAATAACTGCCCATGAACTGAGAAAAGTCAAGCGTACAGCTGCCAAGATGCCACTTGCCCCCAGTTTGGCCATATTTCAGAGCTGCAACATCACTGGAGTGCCAAAAAGCACAAGGTGTGCAATACTCAGAGACATGGCCAAGGTAAGAAAGGCTGAAAGACGACCACCACTGAACAAGACACACAAGCTGAAACGTCAAGACTGGGCCAAGAAATATCTCAAGACTGATTTTTCTAAAGTTTTATGGACTGATGAAATGAGAGTGAGTCTTGATGGGCCAGATGGATGGGCCCATGGCTGGATTGGTAAAGGGCAGAGAGCTCCAGTCCGACTCAGACGCCAGCAAGGTGGAGGTGGAGTACTGGTTTGGGCTGGTATCATCAAAGATGAGCTTGTGGGGCCTTTTCGGGTTGAGGATGGAGTCAAGCTCAACTCCCAGTCCTACTGCCAGTTTCTGGAAGACACCTTCTTCAAGCAGTGGTACAGGAAGAAGTCTGCATTCTTCAAGAAAAACATGATTTTCATGCAGGACAATGCTCCATCACACGCGTCCAAGTACTCCACAGCGTGGCTGGCAAGAAAGGGTATAAAAGAAGAAAATCTAATGACATGGCCTCCTTGTTCACCTGATCTGAACCCCATTGAGAACCTGTGGTCCATCATCAAATGTGAGATTTACAAGGAGGGAAAACAGTACACCTCTCTGAACAGTGTCTGGGAGGCTGTGGTTGCTGCTGCACGCAATGTTGATGGTGAACAGATCAAAACACTGACAGAATCCATGGATGACAGGCTTTTGAGTGTCCTTGCAAAGAAAGGTGGCTATATTGGTCACTGATTTGTTTTTGTTTTGTTTTTGAATGTCAGAAATGTATATTTGTGAATGTTGAGATGTTATATTGGTTTCACTGGTAAAAATAAATAATTGAAATGGGTATATATTTGTTTTTTGTTAAGTTGCCTAATAATTATGCACAGTAATAGTCACCTGCACACACAGATATCCCCCTAAAATAGCTATAACTAAAAACAAACTAAAAACTACTTCCAAAACTATTCAGCTTTGATATTAATTAGTTTTTTTTGGGTTCATTGAGAACATGGTTGTTGTTCAATAATAAAATTAATCCTCAAAAATACAACTTGCCTAATAATTCTGCACTCCCTGTACTTTAAAACTTTGGGGCTTGGTAAGGAGTCTGAAAATCAGCACAATGTTATTAAAAAATAAGCAAAACTATACATTTAAAAAAAAACAAACCCCTGTATAGGCTATATAAATGGATCATGTACAAAACATTTATGCAAAGAAAAATCTATTGTATAATGTCCCTTTAAAGTGACATTAAACTCAACATATAATTCCCCTGAAAATGTAGTTAAAAAAAACCCTACAATTTCCTTTCATAATTTATTTTGACTAAATACACACAGAGAGAAGTGCACTCACAGGAACGAACAACCAGCTCAATACCATTGTTAGCCTGTTCTATGGCGATTTTACCACCTGGGTGCAACTTCTTTAAGCCCAGTAATGCTTTTCACAGAGTAGAACTCTCCTGTATTATATCATTCTAATCCCGCCTATTACGGTCAGTCCAGCGCCGCAATACCAGGCAATTCCTCCCTGAACAAGGAACACAGAAACCCCAGAAGATCGTTGGGCCTCGTCAGTGAGGTGTAGCCATATTCCTCTAAGCACACTGAGTAAGGAGTCCACGTCTGGTTGCCCCTTTTTTATCTTGGCTACTTTTCCTGTAAAGTTTTTACTTTTGATGTTTAACTTTATGTTTTTTTTTATTGATGGTTTGGTTGTGTATGTCCTTCATTATCTAGCGTCAATAGCATAAGCTGTCTCAGAAATTCAAAATCCATCATTCAGTACAATTTTAGTTTACCTAAAACTTATTTTGCATCTCTTGATCACTCTGGCAGTGCCTTACAATACTCTCATTGTAAGACAATTGAAACTAGAATTCCCTGTTATAGCCAGCATTAATTTTCACAGTAGAATGACCAAACAGAAACATGCTGCTAAATAAGGAAACTGTTGATAAAAAGTAAGTAATTTTAAGGATAGTGATCCTGTACTTCTATGTGTTTAATTCCTGTAAATGGTTTAAACATGAAGTAGAAGTACCACTCAGGACTTGTAGAGCACTGCTGATCCAGTGAGGGAAAAATGCAGCTGACCTAATCACCAGCTGTGGTTTCACAGCTCAGCTGTGTAACTTGAACTGCACATTGGATTAACGGCAGTACTATGTGTTTAACCACTTTACAGGGGATATACACATAGTTATGCTATGCAGGGTTGTTAGTCATAAAATGAAATGCTCTATGGAATTAGAGCATGTCATTTTTCTACTATAATGGCTCTTCACTTAGCTTACTTTCGTACAAGAAGTTCATGGATGAAAATTACTATAACTTAATTAGGAGATTACCTGGCTTTCTGTTTGTAACCAAATGAGCAGAGTATTGACTTCAGAAACTGGTCATAGTAATAGAAGGATGATCTGTAGACAGACCAGGGGTCAGTACTAGAAGAGCCTTTCAAAACCAAGTTCAATCCTCATTAGTAGTGGTGTCAAACTACTTGTGAAAAACTGAGTATCTGTAGAGTGTAACTCATTATTAAAGAATGCTGCTTGTTTTTTTTTAAAAAAAATTGAACTTCTTATTTTTGCATACTCATTCAATTGTGTAAAACCATGTTGCTAGTATTGTGGGTGTTAAATATATATTCTAATGTATTGCTAACCCAGTTACTATCCCCTACCTACTGCAATGTTCCAGCTGAAATACGTCTTAAATTAAAGGGATATGAAACCCAAAAAAATTATTTTGTGAATCAGACAGAGCACACCATTTTTAAAAAGTTTCCAATTCACTTCTATTATCAAATTTGCTTTGTTCCCATGATATTCTGTGTTTAAGAGATACCTAGGTAGGCATCTGGAGCACATGGTAGGAAATATCGCTGCCATCTAGTGCTCTTGCAAATGGATAACATTCTTGTAAAACTGATGCCATATAGTGCTTTAAAAATGGGCAAGCTCCTAAACATACGTCCCAGCTTTTCAACAAAACATATCAAGAGAACGAAGAAAAATTGATAAAAGAAGTAAATTAGAAAGTTATTTTAAATCTCATGCTCTGTCTACATCATGAAAGAAAAATGAGGAGTTTCATATGCTTTTAACCCTCTTACGAAAAGATTTCTCAAGCTCCATTTGCCACAATTAATGAATTAAGCCAATACCTGACAATCTCCCTAATCACCATTGTCTCCTGTCTAAAGTAACCTACTATCCACCAAAACCCACCTGTTCCCAGCATCATTGGCAATACACATTGGTACTGCGCACACAAACAGCAACCATCCAACCATGGAACATTCTAAGAAAACTCACCTACAGAACCCCTATAAAGATTCCTCTACCTAAAGGACTTTCACCACAATATTTATATTATTTATTTCATGTTGAGGAATGTCCTCTGTCTTCATCTGCACAGTTATTCCAAAATGGTCCATCAATCTAAAAATGCTCAACTGTTTGCAATGAGTATAAGGAGTGATTACAGGAGTGAAACAACATATCTTGACACTGAGCCTAAGCTAGAGGTAGGAAAATACATATTGATAGAAGGACTCTTTAGGTAGGGAATCCATTTGGAACGCACCCTTTGGTGATACCATAAGATGAACGTCTTCTTGACAAGCATGAATGTATCATGGTGTGGGGGTAATGGTAAAAACTCTTTAGGCACAGATGTACATTATCTCCTGCACATACAAAGCAATCACTTGTCTTTGGAGTAAATATAAAAAATATAACCTTCAGATTTAAATTAAAAAGAGACAGCGGGAAAATAGATAATTAATGCATTGAAAAGCCTTTTCATAATATATAATTAAATAGTTTACAGAGAATTGAATTTTGAGTTTAAAGTTCATTTAATTGGGTGTCATTGTATGGAGATTCAAACATCTGTAAAGTGTCAACAAAATCCAGCTCTACATATATTTATTGTGATGGCCTCACATTTAAAAATGGCTTTATGTAACATGAAAATACCTCGCATAAAAAGATTGAGATTTAGGCAATTGAATACTTTTGGTAAATTTCATATTCACAGAAAAGATTAATACATATTTTTTTTTTTTTTTTTTTTTTTTTTTTAATATTAGTCTTGCTAAAAAAAATATTTGATATGTCACATAAAAAAGTGGGCTAATCCAAACCATGATTCTATTACAGCAAGTTGCCACCACATGGAGGTGTTAAAGCCAGTTTTTATTCAAGAAGGTCTTATAAATCACAAACTCAGCAGGTAAAAATTATTAGGCAAATGTCAAGTTGGACAAATAATCGGCAAATGTGATTGATGACACATTAGAAAGTCATGGTGAGGGAAAAACATTTAACAGAGCAGTTCTTCATGTATCTAATAAAATGTAGAAAATGAAACAGACAATTGTTTTTGATATTTGTGCAGATTAAATCTTCATTGCCTACTAACAATGTGCTAATTGCTTCTTTTGACCACCGGCCCAGTTTCAGAAGCTTTTGCACAAATGCACTTTATGCACTAGATTACAAAACTAACGCTGCATTATTTCACACCACAGATTGCACATTCTTGTAGGGCAGTATGTATTAGCATTAATTAGAACTGCAAAAGCGAAATGAAGGTTCCACACAAAAAGAAAGTAACATATAGAACAGACATTGTTTTTGTTACCTATGTTATAAATATTGCATTATGCAGAGATGGAATTCTATTATTATTTTAACTGTATGTTTAATAAAAACAATCATGATATTTTTTTTACTATTTAAATAACTTTGTAATATGAGCTCATAAATAGAAGCAATATTGATTGTGCACAAGCAATTTTAACATACAATGTTCCAGATTACAAGTGGAGCGCTATTCATAGCGCAGCATGAGCGCACGTTGATTTTACACGTCCATGGTAAAACAGAATTACCAGAGAAGGTTTAGAGCAGCTGACATCCCTTTAGTGCACCCTATACTTTCAATGGATATTGCAACCGCACTAAACATCAACCATATGACATATTACAACATATTACAACCCTAAATAGACCTCGAAGAACTAGTGTGACTTGAGACCTGAAGTAAAGTGTAAGGGTTAAAAAAAATATCACAAAACACATCACAAACATACTAAAATAAACTATTACACTCATGTGCACATATACATACATATACATACATATGTACACACATATATAGTGGGTATTGAAAAGAATCACATTTTGTTGCTTTTGCAGCCTAAAATAAAGACAGACACAGTTTTTGTTTATCCAGTTATTATTACTCAGTGCAACTTATAACATCCAAGTGAAAGATATAACACCAACATGTCAGGCAAAAATAAAGACAATTCATAAACAGAATCACTGAGTTGAAAAAAGGATCACCCCCTGGTGTCAGTATTTTGTTGAACCACCTTATGCTTTAATTACAGCCTTTAGTCTGTTGGGATATGTCTCTACTAACTAACTGCACATCTAGACTGATGGTATTTTGCCCGATCCATTATTCCTTCTATCCTGACAAGTGCTCCAGTGCCTGCTGCAGAGAAACACACCCATAACAGGATATTAAAACCTCAGTGGCGTATTTAGGTTTTGTGCTGCCCTAGGCACCCAAAATTCTGCTGCCCCCCCTACCCCCACCTCCCCAGGTTTTAGGCCTTTTTTGGCCATAATATTTTTTAGTGAGGATGTAACTTCACTTTGTTTTTCCCATGGCATTTCCAAAGTAAATGTTCATGTTCAAGTGCACATGTTTTTATATGTGTGTGTGTGTATGTTGTGTGTGTGTGTAGTGCAGTGTGCAGTAAGTGTGTGTATATGTTGTGTGTGTGTAGTGCAGTGTGCAATAAGTGTGTGTACATGTTGTGTGTGTAGTGCAGTGTGCAGTAAGTGTATGTATATGTTGTGTGTGTAGTGCAGTGTGCAATAAGTGTATGTATATGTTGTGTATGTAGTGCAGTGTGTAGTAAGTGTATGTATATGTTGTGTGTGTAGTGCAGTAATTGTGTGTATATGTTGTGTGTGTGTATTAGAGTGTGCAATAAGTGTGTGTATATGTTGTGTGTGTGTGTGTAGTGCAGTGTGCAGTAAGTGTGTGTATATGTTGTGTGTGTGTAGTGCAGTAATTGTGTGTATATGTTGTGTGTGTGTATTGCAGTGTGCAATAAGTGTGTGTATATGTTGTGTGTGTAGTGCAGTGTGCAGTAAGTGTGTGTATATGTTGTGTGTGTGTAGTGCAGTGTGCAATAAGTGTGTGTATATGTTGTGTGTGTAGTGCAGTGTGCAGTAAGTGTGTGTATATGTTGTGTGTGTGAAGTGCAGTGTGCAGTAAGTGTGTGTATATGTTGTGTGTGTGAAGTGCAGTGTGCAGTAATTGTGTGTATATGTTGTGTGTGTAGTGCAGTGTGCAGTAAGTGTGTGTATATGTTGTGTGTGTGAAGTACAGTGGGCAGTAATTGTGTGTATTTGTTGTGTGTGTGTAGTGCAGTGTGCAGTAAGTGTGTGTATATGTTGTGTGTGTGAAGTGCAGTGTGCAGTTATTGTGTGTATTTGTTGTGTGTGTGTGTAGTGCAGTGTGCAGTAAGTGTGTGTATATGTTGTGTGTGTAGTGCAGTAATTGTGTGTATATGTTGTGTGTGTGTATTGCAGTGTGCAATAAGTGTGTGTATATGTTGTGTGTGTGTGTGTGTAGTGCAGTGTGCAGTAAGTGTGTGTATATGTTGTGTGTGTGTAGTGCAGTAATTGTGTGTATATGTTGTGTGTGTGTATTGCAGTGTGCAATAAGTGTGTGTATATGTTGTGTGTGTAGTGCAGTGTGCAGTAAGTGTGTGTATATGTTGTGTGTGTGTAGTGCAGTGTGCAATAAGTGTGTGTATATGTTGTGTGTGTAGTGCAGTGTGCAGTAAGTGTGTGTATATGTTGTGTGTGTGAAGTGCAGTGTGCAGTAAGTGTGTGTATATGTTGTGTGTGTAGTGCAGTGTGCAGTAAGTGTGTGTATATGTTGTGTGTGTGAAGTGCAGTGGGCAGTAATTGTGTGTATTTGTTGTGTGTGTGTGTGTGTAGTGCAGTGTGCAGTAAGTGTGTGTATATGTTGTGTGTGTGAAGTGCAGTGTGCAGTTATTGTGTGTATTTGTTGTGTGTGTAGTGCAGTAAGTGTGTGTATATGTTGTGTGTGTAGTGCAGTGTATAGTAATTGTGTGTATATGTTGTGTGTGTGTAGTGCAGTGTGCAGTAAGTGTGTGTATATGTTGTTTATGTGTAGTGCAGTGCGCAGTAAATGTGTGTAGGGGTAGTAGGAACAAAAAGTGCTACCCCACAAAAACCAGCTGACCTGTAGCATTGATATTCCTTATAGTAAGGAGAGAATTTGTAGCTACAATGTAGCATCAAAACAGAGGACAACAGCTTTGAGCCGTCATGTGTAAACATATGGAAGGCGGCTGGCGGTAAGCCGCCCGGACAAAATTAATGTTATTTTTTTTATCCACGCAGTCAGTGCAACGGCCAGGGGCAAGTTCCGCCCCCCCAAATTTGATACCCTAGGCACGGGCCTTGTTGACCTAGGCCTTAATATGCCCCTGTACTACCTCCATTCTTTACTGTAGGTATGGTATGGTGTTATTTGGATGGTGAGCTGTATTGGATTTCCTCCAGACATATCGTTTGGTGTTGAGGCCAAATAATTCAATTTTAGTCTCATCTGACCATAACACACTTTTCCTTGTGGCCTCAGAATCTCCTAGGTGTTTTATGGCCAAGCTCAGTTGTTACTGCATGTGGCCTTTCTTGAGGAGTGGATTTTTTCTTGCAACCCTCCCATACAAGCCACATTACTGGAGAATTCCTGAAATTGTTGTCACATGCATACTATGACCACTCTTTGTCATAAATTCCTTCTTCAGAGTTGCTGTGGGCCTCTTGATAGCCTCTCTGACCAGTTTCCTCCTGGTTCTTTCATCCAGTTTGGAGCGACATCCTGATCCAGAGAGCACCTGTGTTGTACAAAATACCTTCCACTTCTTAATAATAGACATCACTGTGCTTCTAGGCATTCATAAACCCTTTGATATTTTCTTGTATCCATCTGCTGACTTGTGCCTGTCCACAACATTATCCCGAAGATCTTTTGACAATGCTTTGCCACCCATAGTTGATTGTTTGCTTCAGTTTCACTACCAGGGACTGAGATGCTCCAGAAAAGCTCTTTTCATGCTGAGCTAATCAATATGCCCCAGCTGATCACAGTTGAAGGTCAAATGGCTTTGTGTATGCCGTTGAGAAGGTGATTAGCTACACCTGATTGAGTTTACAAGTAATTTAAGGAGGGGGTGATCCTTTTTCCAACTCACTGATTCTGTTTTTGATTTGTATTTATTTTTGCCTGACATGTTGGTGATATATCTTTCACTTGGATGTTATAAGTTGCACTGAGTAATTACAAAAAACTGTGTCTATCTTATATTCAGGCTGCAAAGCAACAAAATGTGATTATTTTCAAGGGGGGTGATTATTTTCAATACCCACTGTATGCACATATATATACATATACAGGTACAAATCCCAAATTCAGAAATCCAAAATCCGAACTTATTCTGAAATCCAACTTTTAAATTCTGTAAGTCACAATCTTCTCTGTCTGTGTCTTTGGTTTGTTTGTTTTTGTGTTTTATAATGCAAATAGAGTATATTTATTTAAAACAACAAATCTTCTGATTACATTTCTGTACCATATATATATATATATATATATATACTGTGCTATATAATGACATGTAAATATTGCCTTAATGACCTAAGATATTGTTGCTTACATTTGGTTACATCGTCTCTCAAAACTGTCCCATTTTACAGTTGCAAATATTCCAAAATCCAAACTATTCCAAATTCCAAACCTTTTCTGGTCCCATGCAGTTTGGATAAAGGTTTCCTACCTGTATGTGCATTTTTAGACCCTTCCCATTAAATTAGTATTATTATTATTATTATTATTATTATTAAATTAAAATATGCAATATCTTTTTTATTCAAAGTTTAATGATTTTATTTTAATAGAAGTACTTAAACTTCCTGTGTTCTTTACTTAGAAAAAAATGTTACTTTTATATTTAATATAAATAAATAAATATATATATATACTAGTCGATATATATATATATATATATATATATATATATATATATATATATATATATATATATATACTAGTCTAATTTATTTTTAAGCTACAGATGTAGAAACACACCTATTTTGTAACTCTTCTTTTATATAAATATTTAAGCCACAGGTGTAGCAATACTTTAATTTTAATAGACTACTGTCTTAAATATATCAAAAATATTTTCTGTATAATAAACTACAGATATAGCCACACCCTATTTGGACAAACTACTGTGCTAAATAAATACCAGATTTCTCCTCTTTAAATTATGCCTACTTTAAGTATATTTATTTATATACAACATTTTTAGTAAAACAGGCATCATTTCCAGTTATTAATTTGCCTTGTTCTTGTCTGTCTATGACCTTAACTTTTACATCTGCAGACAGGGCCGGATTGGGCCGCCGGGATACCGGGAAAAATTCCGGTGGGCCAGCAGCTGCCATAGTGTGTGGAGAGGAGCAAGCAGTGAGAACAGCACAGGCAGCGCCACAGCACAGTGTGAGGGAGTGCAGTGCCCATTAGTTTGCCCCAAAATTGTTTTTATTAATTTAGAAGTGTAATAATAAGCTCCCTTTCTATTTCCATAAAATAATGCACATGGTTAATGTTACAATCGTCATCAGGTCGCCTCTAGCTGCTGTTACTACAGAGTATAGTGAGAACTTCCCCGCTATGTGCCACTTACATCTCAGCTTGAGAGTGTTGCTGAGGTGACATCACGCTACTATCCTGTTACATGTACGTGACCCCACCCCACATGATCAGCTCTCCTCTTCACAGACCAGAGACGCAACCACCCCTGCGACGGCATGACGGCATCTGCACCGTCACCCAGCAAACAGCTGCCGCTGCGTGTTAACCCTCGCTGTTCTGCCGCCTGATGGGTCCATGTAGGATAAGTAAGTGATTGTGAATGAGAGGCTGCTGGACAAAAGCATGCAGGTTATTACCGGGGCGTGCAGTAGGGATCCACAGGCGCGGTAAGTAGGGTGACCATATTGCCACTTTAAAAAGGGACACATATGATAAATAAATATGTCAGGGCTGTTTAAATAAATGTTTTATATAAAAACCTGACATATATATTTTTCATATGTGTCCCTTTTTAAAGCAGCAATATGGTCACCCTAGTTTTAAGGCCACATGCGCCTAGTAGTTTATGTTTAAATCCATTGGCTGCTAAAGAGATAGCAGCTGTTTCTGGCAGCCAAGGGGTTAATTGGATACTGTGTTATGCTGGTGGGTCTGTAAACCGAACGGGTAGTGAGCGGCTGAGCCAGCTGTACATCATTTGTTAAATATGTTGTATAGTGTTCAATGTAGTCTTAACCTATGGTATTGGTACATACAGGTTGTTCTATATTGGCCTGTCACTGATCAAATGGGCTGAGGGTTCAATCTTGCATGCAGTGAATGTATAATATATAAATATGTGTTATGTGTGTGTAATATATATATATATATATATATATATATATATATATATAATGACATTGTAGTGATCAACTAATTAAATAATTGGTGAAATCTGAGCTGGGGGGGGCGGGGCTAATCTGGAGGTGGCTGGGCTGGGCCGGGCCATACAAATTTCTAGGGCAGGTCTGATTTACCAGTCCGGCACTGTCTGCAGAGCTTTTTACCCATGTCTTCTTCGTAATACAAAAGGAAGTCCTGTATTACTTGGGGCTAAGTCTATTCGGGGAATGAAAACATTTTGCCCTTCAGTTGTACCTGTTAATACTTGTGCAATAATTAAATTTTCGTGCAATGCTTTCGCAACCAATCTGGTGCCATTACAAAGACCTTTTTTGATGTTAAGATTGCGCTAAAGCATAATAATACTACCTATTTTAAGATTGAGTTTATGAACTGGCATTTCAGAAGGAGACAATTCATTTAAAAACTCAACTGGGTAATTATCCCTATCGTCCTGTGGTTCATCATCAATGGAATCTGTAAGTAGAAGTTTCACCTTCTAACAAACTCAGAACTTCCACATTGATTTTCTCAACATCAATTTTTTTGGGACTTAAAATGGCCATTTTTGAAAATTTAAAAGCATTAGAATCTTTTTACTCTTCACCAAAAATCTCCTTTACAATGGAGTCTTTGCAGATCATTTGGGATGGAATTTCAAAGATGTCTTCATGAAAACCATGCTGTTTGTCAGTAGTCCATCGCCAAGCTTTAAAAGCCAAGAGCTAAACTCTGGATCAACAGATCTTACATTATTAGTCAGCTTCAAAAATTTAAACTTAAGCCAGAGTGGATTAAATTTTATGCTGGCTTCAACTATAGCTGATCTTCTTTTGTGTGCAACAACAGGAAGAGTTTGTCTGAAATCACCTCCTAGCAGAATAGTTTTGCCTTCAAAAGGTTTGTTGTTATTCCTCAGCTCTTGAAGGAGTTTGTCGATACATCAGAGTGCATCACTGGAAGACATGGTTGATTCATCCCAAATAATAATCTTTGTAGTACAGATCATTTGTGCATCATTAGAAGTTTGCCTCATGGAAGAGGTTAAAATATCAACAAAAGAACTGGCAACTTAAACTGCGAGTGGTATGTTCGTCCACCTTCAAGCAAATTTGCCGCAATACCTGTTGAAGAAACTGGTAATACTACCTCACTATTTCCTCTAAATGTCCTCAACAAAATCTTGTATAGGTAGGTTTTACCCCTACCACCAGGACCATCAAGGAAATAACACCTTTGTGTTAAACTGTCATTTTCCAATGCAACAATGATTTCTTCAAAACTTTCAATTTGAAGGGCATTAAAAGATGCCTTCATTTAAACTCCAGTATAACTTTCAAAAGAAACATCATAGAGATCTCTGGGATTTTCAGGTAAATTGGAGGATTTGGTAAATGAAAATCTTGACAATTTTTTCCATGAACAATTAAAATATCCTGAATATCTCTCTATATAATTTAAACAATTTTGACACTCTGGTGTGTGACCTGGATGTCTTGAAAAGTCTTCAAAAAAAATTCTTTGTACTTTTCAAAAAGTTCTTTAGCATTTGGTGTAGATGCTAAAACACAAATATGAGCAAAAAGCTCTCTAAGCAGTCGAGTCATCATTTCACTTGCAGCTTCATGAAGAGATAAATCCCAAGATTGATCATCTTCAAAAAGATAACGTTTTTGAGCTGCTTCTTTAAATGTGTGAAATTGAACACCATCAATTGTTCGAATATCTTCAAAAGAAGTTGCTCCTTTAACATGAAGTAAAAGCAAGCGTAAACAAAATCTCTCAACATCTGAAATTAAACTTACTGAGTACATACGACCAATAGTGTTATCTGCTCGATCTTCTACTCTTTTTTTTCCATGTCGTTGCCTTTTGATGGAAAACAAAATGCTGAGGAATATCAGTGTAAAGATATGCATGAGCTGACAAATCTTCTTTGTTTAATTTAAACCAAGCAGTCAAAGTTGTGTCTCTATAATGTGTTCTTTCTACTGCAGTTTCAATATTGTCTTCAGTAAAATATACTGACTGTTCTCCAGGAAGGTGAACTTGTAATCACACAATCGTATGCGATTGATGGTGCATATGAAAGCCAAAAAGCCTCCATGCTGCTTCTAGAGCACTAACATATCTAGAATCCATAAATGAAGTTATCTCATCATGAAGAAGTGTTTCATGTTCTTTACTTGCAATATTTGAACAGTCATGCCCTTTATAAATATATGTAAATATGTACTTTACACTTTTTATAGAAGCACAGCTTTCAATATTAATATGGAAGTTGTATTTTAATGTCAAGTATGGGTTGTATGGTAAAACCCAAGAGTTATTTTTTTTACCATTTATTTCAATTAAAAGACTTTTTTTACTTCTCTTGTAACGTGGATAACCATCTACAGTGATTAAAGTTTCTTCTTGGAAATATTTTGGAAATTGCTTAGAGCAAACCCCATCAACCATACATGGAGATCTTAGATTATGCTCCCCACAGGGGCCATGTATCATGTGTTTGGTAACAATTGCATGTAACTGTGGATTGACTTCAATGTCAGGTATTCAAGCACAAATAAAGCTATCAATTACTTGTGCATTTGTAGGCTTATCTTGTGCACATAATATAAGCAAAATATGTGCATGAGGTAATCCATGTTTTTTAAAATTCAATTACATGAACTTTGGCAGCTGGTTTACCCAAAACATGTTTCTTTGTGATATCATCAAGAATTTAAATGGAAAAACTCTTGCCACTTAATCAGGTCGAAATTTAACTGCTTGACCTTCTTTCAGATTTAAAACAATGTCAGACCATTTTGGGTTACATGTCATAGTTATAAAAAAATCAGGCTTCCCATACTTTTTTACAATAGCCATGGCATCTTGGTAATTCTGTACCATGTTTCTGTGACTACCTTGGAATGTAGATGGAAGTATAACTGCTTTGCCTGGAAGTAAGCCCTGGTCTGCAGCTACACTTTGAAGATGGTCCATGAGACCTGTATACTTTTCAACCCTTAATTTGGACTGATTTTGTCTTACATACTGTAGTTTAAACGATTACCTTCTGTCTTAATATATGCATCTCAAAGTACTGCTGAGTCAATTTGCCAGCACTCAGAAATGGGTTAAACTCATGACGGATGGAAAGTATATATCCATAACATTGCATTTGTGTGACCCTTTCTCTTGGCTTTGCTAAGGATTAAGTTCTTATATTTTTAACAATAGTAGGGTTGTAATTAAGTTTCATTTTAGGTCACCAACTTTAATCCCCAAAAGGGAAATGAAGTGGACACAACATTGGCTCCAAATATGGATCTAAAATACTTATCCTTTCTGTTTTTTTTCATTGTTAGGACTTCGACAATGAATAATAAGATCTCGCTCAAGAGGAGGTTCACCACCTGCATTTTGGAAAATAATAGCTACCTCATTACACCGAGGAGCATTATATCTACGTCAATCGTTTTTACGATCTTCTACTATTGCCATGGTCACAGTTGCAGGTGTAACACCATTTCAAGATGCATTTTCTAAACATTCCTGTTCTACTTCATACAACATTTTACATGCTTCAGCAAAAGGTTTGTTTAAAGCCATAAAAGAACTCAACTTAGTCATTAATTCAGGGTTGCAATTTGTATTTTCATCGATCATAAGGCGCTGTTGTGCAGCCTCATCTGGATCAAGACTACAGTTGTGCAAACTTTCTATTATCCTCATTGAAAGGATGAAGTGATCCAGTTCTGTGATATATTTGTCCATTAATTCTAAAACTGTAAGGGCCATAACTGGGAGGAGGAGCAATATTCGCCCCCATTGAAGCAAATGCTAATGAATTATTAAAAGATCTAATATTTTTGTAAGTTTTTTTTTAATATTTATGACTTCCTGTCATTAAACTTTCTATTGAAGGAGCATCTTTAATAGCTTTAATATTTACTTTTCCTTTGCTGCAGCATTGACTAAATAGTTTGTCTGATGGCTGCTCTTTTGCAAAATGTACAGCATCACAGTTGGTGCATATAACATTTAGCTCTCCACAGTTATGATCTAATAAATCATCATATCTCGCAAGTGCTGTAATGTGTTGAGTACGTTTTGCCAAATTTGTATGATAGCGTTTAACATAACTTGAACTGTTTCCTTTTATTTTCCCTTTCTGTATTGCTTATACTGAGCTGATTTTGTGTTTCTCATTGTTCATTTTCTGAACGTGCTTTTCTATGAGCATAAGCATTTTTTTGTTCTTCTTTATGTCTCTGATTTTCTGTCATATTTGCTCTCTCTTTTCTTTTCTGAACTGATTTTGCTTCCCTTAAATGGGCCCTTTCTTCATCAGTTTTTTTATTTTTATTTATTCTATCTCTCTCATTTCGTCTCTTTTTTTGCATCAGATTGTTGTTCTAAAGGTAAATTTCTTTTAGAGGGCATGTTTTCTTAATTTTAAATTAAAATTATTTTTTATTTTTTGATATATATATTAAACCTACAGCAGTAGCAAAACCATAAATATATATATATATATATATATATATATATATATATATATATATATATATATCCAACAGGTATACTGAGAGCCTTATCTCGATGGACTGTTGTCCTAAAATATATGCCAAATATATAAAAAGATAATAAGGCTACAGATGTAGCAATAATATTTATTTTTGTTATAATGTTAAAGATATAGCAACACTTTATTTAGCAACGCTGCTTTTATCTATCTATCTATCTATCTATCTATCTATCTATCTATCTATCTATCTATCTATATATATATATATATATATATATATATATATATATATATATATATTAGAGACAGAAAGGTTATCAGCGCTAGAAGTGTATGAGTATACTGGTCTTAATATATGTTCCCATCCACTACCCAGAACAGATATATATATATATATATATATATATATATATATATATATATATATATATATATACAAGACACTTGCAAGTTATGTAGTAAACAGTCTCATAAATTTAAGGATGGTTAGTCTATGGATGTATAATGTTCCTTATGTCCACAGTGCTAGTTCCTGTGTGCTGTGTAAGTTTGGCAGCCTATCTGTATGAAAGGAATGTCCCTCGCCGGGCGAGGTTCCTCTTAGAGATCTGAAAGGTATGAAAAGACAGGCGCCAGAGGGCACACTTCGTGTAATACGTTCAAATATTTGGCATCTGTATAGCAGTGGGGGAAAGTCCACGCTCACCTGGTATACCCTCAAGATATGAGGTATTTTTGGGCACTTGTGTTAGTATACTTTCACTCCTCAGCAGTCCTCTCGCTTGTCCACGTGTCCTCACTGGTTTCTTGGCTTTTTGGTTATAGTCCCAAGTAGCAAGGAATTGCCTCCAAGTATATGGTATGGGAGTGAGAGGGGGGTGTTTATATATGTATTATATTGATACACTACTAACACAAATATGGAGTAAAACCAGGTTTTAATATATCATAAAGCAATAACAATAACAATAACAGTAATATGTGAGTATAAAATATATATAGCCCACTGTGGTTTGTGGTGGGTAAGCAGATAGAAACCAGCGACAATAGTATGTAGCTATAGAGCCGTAGCCAGACCCAGTGTATGTTCCAACGTTCTGGATACGAAAACAGGGCTGGCTAATTTGCTCTAATATTTCAGTATAATGCTATGGAGCACTTAAGGATCCGTTTCGGGCCATTGCGCTATAGTAGATAGTTCAGTACCCAAAATCCTTATGCAGCTCCGTATAGAAACTGACTGCACAGTGTGCAGTATCGTTACGTGTGTGACGTGCGGCGGGGGGCAGAGCCTTACGCGTTTCGTAACCAATGGGTTACTTCATCAGAGGTATATATATATAAACCTACAGGTTTAAAGACAGCCTTATTTGAATGGACTGCTGTCCTAAATATATTGAAAAAATAGCTACAGGATATATGATAAAGCTACCAAAGTAGCAAAAATTTATTGTGAAACTGCTTTAATCTATATATAATTATTTCTACAGGTGTAGTGACAGCCTTTTTTATGTTCAACTGTCCTATATATACAGCACAAATATACCAGTTTAGCCAAACCCTATTTGCCAAACTTATTGAAAATGTATATATATATATATATATATATATATATATATATATATATAAAACCAACAGGTATAGTGACAACCTTATCTGGATGGACTGTTGTCCTAAATATATTCCAAATATAGTATAAATAATAAGGCTACTGATATAGCATTAATATTTATTTTTGTTATAATGATATTGATATAGCAACACTTTTATTAGCTATGCTGCTTTCGTCTATATATATAAATTCATCTACAGGTGAATTATATATATATATATATATATATATATATATATATATATATAACACCCTTATTTGAATGGACTACTGTCCTAAATATATTGAAAATATGAAATTCTAATAAAACAACAGAATATGTAATAAAGCTACCAAAGTATCAAAATTGTATTTTAAAAACTGCTTTAGTCTATATATAAATATTTCTACAGGTGTAGTGACACAAAGGTATATGATAAGAGAAGCACTCTATGTAATTGGTTATCCTTACCCATGGGCACATTTAAATGCAATAAAGGTAAATGTAATATGTGTTCACACTACATACACTGTGTACCTTTTAAGGTGTAAATGTGAGTTGCTCTATGTAGGGCGTACCAAAAGGAAGACGAGGACTAGGTTTAATGAACACCTGTATAATATAAAGAATGACCTCAAAAAACATACGGCTAGATTTACGGCTAGATTTAGAGTTCTGCGGCCAAAGGGGTGCGTCAGCTACGCATGCTTTTTTTCCCCCGCACCTTTTAAATACCGCCTGTATTTAGAGTTCACAGAAGGGCTGTGTTAGGCTCCAAAAAAGGGAGCGTAGAGCATATTTACCGCCACTGCAACTCTAAATACCAGCGTTGCTTACGGACGCGGCCAGCTTCAAAAACGTGCTTGTGCACGATTCCGCCATAGAAAACTATGGGGCTGTTTGAGCTGAAAAAAAACCTAACACCTGCAAAAAAGCAGCGTTAAGCTCCTAACGCAGCCCCATTGTTTCCTATGGGGAAACACTTCCTAAGTCTGCACCTAACACCCTAACATGTACCCTGAGTCTAAACACCCCTAACCTTACACTTATTAACCCCTAATCTGCCGCCCCCGCTATCGCTGACCCCTGCATATTATTATTAACCCCTAATCTGCCGCTCCGTACACCGCCACAACCTACGTTATCCCTATGTACTCCTAATCTGCTGCCCCTAACACCGCCGACCCCTATATTATATTTATTAACCCCTAATCTGCCGCCCCCGCTATCGCTGACCCCTGCATATTATTATTAACCCCTAATCTGCCGCTCCGTACACCGCCGCAACCTACATTATACCTATGTACCCCTAATCTGCTGCCCCTAACACCGCCAACCCCTATATTATATTTATTAACCCCTAATCTGCCGCCCCCAACGTCGCCTCCACCTACCTACAATAATTAACCCCTAATCTGCCGACCGGATCTCACCGCTACTCTAATAAATGTATTAACCCCTAAAGCTAAGTCTAACCCTAACACTAACACCCCCCTAAATTAAATATAATTTAAATCTAACGAAATAAATTAACTCTTATCCTATCAGCCAATCGGAAATTGGAGGGACGCCATCTTGGATGACGTCCCTTAAAGGAACCGTCATTCGCCGGGAAATCGTCGGTGAAGATGGATGTTCCGCATCGGCGGGATGACCATGGATTCGGAAGAAAGAAGATTGAAGATGCCGCTTGATAGAAGACTTCAGCCCGATCATGGACCTCTTCAGCTCCCGCTTGGATGAAGACTTCAGCCCGATCATGGACATCTTCAACTCCCGCTTGGATGAAGACTTCAGTCGGATCATGGACATCTTCAGCCCCCCGCTTGGGCTTGGATCAAGACATCGGAGGAGCTCTTCTGGATCGATCGGTGAACCCGGCGTGGTGAAGACAAGGTAGGGAGATCTTCAGGGGCTTAGTGTTAGGTTTATTTAAGGGGGGTTTGGGTTAGATTAGGGGTATGTGGGTGGTGGGTTGTAATGTTGGGGGGGTATTGTATGTTTTTTTTTTACAGGCAAAAGAGCTGAATTCTTTGGGGCATACCCCGCAAAGGGCCCTTTTAAGGGCTGGTAAGGTAAAAGAGCTTTGAACTTTTGTAATTTAGAATATTGTAGGGCATTTTTTTATTTTGGGGGTCTTTGTTATTTTATTAGGGGGCTTAGAGTAGGTGTAATTAGTTTAAAATTGTTGTAATATTTTTCTAATGTTTGTAAATATTTTTTTATTTTTTGTAACTTAGTTCTTTTTTATTTTTGTACTTTAGTTAGTTTATGTCATTGTATTTATTTGTAGGTATTGTATTTAATTAATTTATTGATAGTGTAGTGTTAGGTTTAATTGTAGATAATTGTAGGTATTTTATTTAATTTATTTATTGATAGTGTAGTGTTAGGTTTAATTGTAACTTAGGTTAGGATTTATTTTACAGGTAATTTTGTAATTATTTTAACTAGGTAGCTATTAAATAGTTATTAACTATTTAATAGCTATTGTACCTGGTTAAAATAAATACAAAGTTGCCTGTAAAATAAATATTAATCCTAAAATAGCTACAATATAATTATAATTTATATTGTAGCTATATTAGGGTTTATTTTACAGGTAAGTATTTAGCTTTAAATAGGAATAATTTATTTAATAAGAGTTAATTTATTTTGTTAGATAAAAATTATATTTAACTTAGGGGGGTGTTAGGGTTAGAATTTGTTTTAGGGGTTAAAAAATGTATTAGAGTAGCGGTGAGCTCTGGTCGGCAGATTAGGGGTTAATGCTTGAAGTTAGGTGTCGGCGATGTTAGGGAGGGCAGATTAGAGGTTAATACTATTTATTATAGGGTTATTGAGGCAAGAGTGAGGCGGATTAGGGGTTAATACATTTATTATAGTAGCAGTGTGGTCCGGTCGGCAGATTAGGGGTTAATAAGTGTAGGTAGGTGACGGCGACGTTGGGGACGGCAGATTAGGGGTTAATAAATATTATGTAGGTGTCGGCGGTATTAGGGGCAGCAGATTAGGGGTACATAGGGATAACGTAGGTGGCGGCGGTGTACGGAGCGGCAGATTAGGGGTTAAAATTTTTTAATAGAGTGGCGGCGATGTGGGGGGGCCTCGGTTTAGGGGTACATAGGTAGTTTATGGGTGTTAGTGTACTTTAGAGCACAGTAGTTAAGAGCTTTATAAACCGGCGTTAGCCCAGAAAGCTCTTAACTACTGACTTTTTTCTGCGGCTGGAGTTTTGTCGTTAGAGTTCTAACGCTCACTTCAGCCAAGACTCTAAATACCAGCGTTAGAAAGATCCCATTGAAAAGATAGGATACGCAATTGACATAAGGGCATCTGTGGTATGGAAAAGTCGCGGCTGGAAAGTGAGCGTTAGACCCTTTCATGACTGACTCTAAATACCAGCGGTAGCCCAAAACCAGCGTTAGGAGCCTCTAACGCTGGTTTTCACGGCTACCGCCAAACTCTAAATCTAGCTGTTAGAGTTTGGCGTTAGCCGTCAAAAGCAGCGTTAAGGGGTCCTAACGCTGCTTTTTACCGCCCGCTGGTATTTAGAGTCAGCCAGGAAAGGGTCTACCACTCACTTTCTTTCCGCGACTCCAGGCTACCACAGATCCCCTTACGTCAATTGCGTATCCTATCTTTTCTATGGTATTTACCTAACGCTGGTATTTGGAGTCTTGGAAGAAGTGAGCGGTAGAGCCTCTACCAACAAGAATCCTACCACCAAAAAAAGTCAGTAGTTAAGAGCTTTATGGGCTAACCCCGGAATATGAAGCTCTAAACTACTGTGCTACAAAGTACACTAACACCCATAAACTACCTATGTACCCCTAAGCCGAGGCCCCCCACATCACAAACCCTCTAATAAAATTTTTTAACCCCTAATCTGCCGACCGGACACTGCCGCCATCTACATTATAGTTATTAACCCCTAATCTGCCCCCCCAACATCGCCGCTACCTAACTACAATTATTAACCCCTAATCTGCCGACCGGACCTCGCCGCCACTATAATAAATGTATTAACCCCTAAACCGCTGCACTCTCGCCTCGCAAACACTATAATAAATTGTATTAACCCCTAATCTGCCCTCCCTAACATCGCCGCCACCTACCTACAATTATTAACCCCTACACTAACCCTAACCCCCCTAAATTAAATATAATTTAAAGAAATCTAAATAAAATTACTATAATTAAATAAATTATTCCTATTTAAAACTAAATAACTAAACTAAACTAAATATTAACCCCTAATCTCCCGCCCGCAACGTCGCCGCTACTTTAATAAATGTTTTAAACCCTAAACCTAAGTCTAACCCTAACACCCCCCTAACATGAATATAATTTAAATAAAACGAAATAATATTCCTATAATTAAATAAATTAATCCTATTTAAAACTAAATACTTACCTATAAAATAAACCCTAATATAGCTACAATATAAATAATAATTACATAGCCTAGATTTAGAGTTCTGCGTTAGCCGTCCAAACCAGCGTTAAGGGGTCCTAACGCTGGTTTTGGCTGGTCGCTGGTATTTAGAGTCTTGTAGGTAAGGGTCTAACGCTCACTTTCCAGCCGCGACTTTTCCATACCGCAGATCCCCTTACGTCAATTGCGTATCCTATCTTTTCAATGGGATCTTTCTAACGCTGGTATTTAGAGTCTTGGCTGAAGTGAGCGTAAGAACTCTAACGACAAAACTCCAGCTGCAGAAAAAAGACAGGAGTTAAGGGCTTTATGGGCTAACGCCGGTTTATAAAGCTCTTAACTACTGTGCTCTAAAGTACACTAACACCCATAAACTACCTATGTACCCCTAAACCGAGGCCCCCCCACATCGCTGCCACTCTATTAATATTTGTAATTATTTTAATTAGGTAGCTATTAAATAGTTATTAACTATTTAATAGCTATTCTACCTAGTTAAAATAAATACAAAGTTGCCTGTAAAATAAATATAAATCCTAAAATAGCTACAATATAATTATTCGTTATATTGTAGCTATATTAGGGTTTATTTTACAGGTAAGTATTTAGCTTTAAATAGGATTAATTTATTTAATAAGATTTATTTTATTTCGTTAGATTTAAATTATTTTTAATTTAGGGGGGTGTTAGTGTTAGGGTTAGACTTAGCTTTAGGGGTTAATACATTTATTAGAGTAGCGGTGAGGTCCGGTCGGCAGATTAGGGGTTAATACTTGAAGTTAGGTGTCGGCGATGTTAGGGAGGGCAGATTAGCGGTTAATACTATTTATTATAGGGTTTTTGAGTCGGGAGTGAGGCGGATTAGGGGTTAATACATTTATTATAGTAGCGGTGAGGTCCGATCGGCAGATTAGGGGTTAATAAGTGTAGGTAGGTAGCGGCGACGTTGGGGGGAGCAGATTAGGGGGTAATAAATATAATATAGGGGTCGGCAGTGTTAGGGGCAGCAGATTAGGGGAACATAGGGATAACGTAGGTTGCGGCGTGTACGGAGCGGCAGATTAGGGGTTAAAAATAATATGCATGGGTCAGCAATAGCGGGGGCGCCAGATTATTGGTTAATAAGTGTAAGGTTAGGGGTGTTTAGACTCGGGGTACATGTTAGGGTGTTAGGTGCAGACTTAGGAAGTGTTTCCCCATAGGAAACAATGGGGCTGCGTTAGGAGCTTAACGCTGCTTTTTTGCAGGTGTTAGGTATTTTTTCAGCTCAAACTGCCCCATTGTTTTCTATGGGGGAATCGTGCACAAGCACGTTTTTGAAGCTGGCCGCGTCCGTAAGCAACGCTGGTATTGAGAGTTGCAGTGGCGGTAAATTATGCTCTACGCTCCCTTTTTGGAGCCTAACGCAGCCCTTCTGAGAACTCTAAATACCAGCGTTGTTTAAAAGGTGCGGGGGGGGGGGAAACGCGTAGCTAACGCACCCCTTCTAATGCAAAACTCTAAATCTAGGCGATTGTATCTATTTTCAGATTTATATTTATTTTACAGGCAACTTTGTATTTATTTTAACTACGTACAATAGCTATTAAATAGTTATTAACTATTTAATAGCTACCTAGTTAAAATAATTACAAAATTACCTGTAAAATAAATCCTAACCTAAGTTACAATTAAACCTAACACTACACTTTCATTAAATTAATTAAATAAATTAACTACAATTACCTACAATTACATTTAATTAAATAAACTAATCTATAATATAAAAAAACAAAACACTAAATTACAGAAAATAAAAAAATTATACAAGAAGTTTAAACTAATTACACCTAATCTAAGCCCCCTAATAAAATAATAAAGCCCCCCCAAAATAAAAAAAAATTCCCTACCCTATTCTAAATTACAAAGTAATCAGCTCTTTTACCAGCCCTTAAAAGGGCTTTTTGCGGGCATTGCCCCAAAGTAATCAGTTCTTTTACCTGTAAAAAAAATACAACCCCCCAACATTAAAACCCACCACCCACATACCCCTACTCTAACCCACCCAATCCCCCCTTAAAAAAAACCTAACACTAACCCCCTGAAGATCTCCCTACCTTGAGCCGTCTTCACCCAGCCGAGCTGAAATCTTCATCCAATCCGGGTGATGTGTTCCTCCATCCGGGCGAAGTCTTGATCCAAGCGGCAAAGAAGAGGTCCTCCATCCGGGCGATGTCTTCCTCCGGCGGCATCTTCTATCTTCTTTCTTCCGGCTCCATCTTCAGACCGCCGATGCGGAACATCCACCTTCCCCGATGGACTAACGACGAATGATGGTTCCTTTAAGGGACGTCATCCAAGATGGCGTCCCTCGAATTCCGATTGGCTGATAGGATTCTATCAGCCAATCGGAATTAAGGTAGGAAAAATCTGATTGGCTGATTCAATCAGCCAATCAGATTGAAGTTCAATCTCCCAAAGATTGCAAAGAAGAGTGGGCACATCTTGCCAAGTCAAGATGTGCTATGCTGAAAAACTCATACCCAAAAAGACTGAGTGCTGTAATATAATCAAAAGGTGCTTCAATAAAGTATTAGTTTAAGGGTGTTCACACTTATGCAACCTTATTATTTTATTTTTTTATTTTTATTTCCCTTTACCTAAAAGATTTCAGTTTGTTTTTCAATTGAGTTGTATAGTTTATAGGTTTATTTGAATGTACTACTGTTCTAAATATACTGAAAATATGAAATTTCTAATAAAACAACATAATATATAATAAAGCTATAAAAGTAGCAAAATGTATTGTGAAAACTGCTTTAATCTATATATAAATATTTCTACAGGTGTAGTGACATGACAGCCTTTTCTTTCATGTAAGTGGCAAGAGTCCATGAGCTAGTGATGTATGGGATATACATTCCTACCTGGGGGGGCAAAGTTTCCAAACCTCAAAATGCCTATAAATACACCTCCCACCTCACTCATACTTCAGTTTTACAAACTTTGCCTTCGTTGGAGGATGGTGAAGCAAGTTGTGCTTGATTTCATTTGTGAAAGACTCTTCTAAACATTTAAAAGCCCAGTTCCTCTTAAAGTACAGTGTTTGTCTGAGGGATGTGAGGGCATATTTGCCTAATGATGCCATATTTTCACCTATGGTAGGCTGACCATATTGCCGCTTTAAGAAGGGACACATATGAAAAATACATATGTCAGGGTTCTTATACAAAACATTTCTTTAAACAGCCCTAAAAACAGCCCTGACATATGTATGTTTCATATGTGTCCCTTTTTAAAGCGGCAATATGGTCACCCTACCTATGGGAAATCTATTCTAAGGCTCTCTGAAAATTCGGTCTTGGGGATACATCTGCTACCTCGCTTTACAGATCGACATTATACTCCTCATTACCTCTGCTGATATGTTTCAGTACTGGTTTGGCTGTCTGCTATTTGTGGATGGGTGTCTTCAGGTACGTATATATCTTTTTTTAAGACACTCTCAGCTATGTTTGGCACTTTATATTTTTAAAGTTTTAAATATATATTGCATATATAAGTTATTGGGTGAGGTCTAGGCAGTTTCGTAATGGAAAATTATGTTTGGGAGAAATTTAGTAAATTTTTTTCTTACCTGAGGTTCCAGCTAGTTGTAACTTTGGTCTTTTTTTTCAAATTTTTACAGGCAAATTAGGCTCGCGATGGCGCAAAATGCTTCTATTTATTGCATCAAACTTTGTGCAATTTTTTGGGGCGCGAAGGTTGCGTTTGTTGTGACGCGAGTCACATAATGTCTTGCATTTTTGTTGATGCAAATTTTTTTGCCACAAAGTTGCGCCGTTATGACGGAAATCGTGTCATTTCCTGATAACCTTGGCGCCAAAAGTTTTTTTCTCAGCATTTGCGTCATCTTTGTTGGCGTAATTTTTGGTGCCAAATTTTTTTTTATATTAAGTCTCTCCCTCTTTTGCTCTCTGCTTTCATTTGTTACAGAGGGCTATGATATTTGCTTTTGTTTTTCATATAAGTATTTTTTCCCATTCCTGAAACTGCTATTTTGTGGAAATTGGATATTTTGTTTAAATGTTATTTTTTTTCTTTTTTGTTACATTTTTCAAGATGTCTCAAACTGATCCTGTCTCTGATGTTACTGTAGAAACTATGCTGCCTGTACACAATTTCTAACAATGCTAAGTGTGTATATTGTTTAATTAGCTGATTTTATTTCTTCAGCTCAAATATGTGGCACTTGTTATGTTTTATTATTCATACTGATAATGTTTCTATAGTAAATATACAAAAATAGAAAAAAACAGCGAGCCATACAAAGCACGTAGAAGATTTAAAATTCCAAAAAATCTTTATTTAGACAAACATGGGGTTATAAAAAAGCGTAATGTGCAGCAGAGAGCAAGCTGTTTTATGCGTTTTGGCCGTTAGGCCTTATTCATAGACATAGGGAGCATCAATACAATCAAACTTAAATACCCTTAAAACAAAAAGTGATTGGCTGCTGTTAAATTACGTCACTATTACACCTGTGCTTAAAGGGACATAGCTTATTAATACTTTGTTTTTGTCCACTGACAAAGGAGTTTTCCTCATTGGAAAGTATTACATTGTTAACACTTTCAACTCCTAATCATAACAATTGAATTGTGTGTGTGGGACAAAAGATGTGTGTACCATTATTTACATATATGTAAATATTTTTAACTTAATAGAGATGTACACAGGTTGTGAGACAACTTCTACACTAAATAGAAGTGGCCAGTTAACATTGGTAAGGTAAGGGTGCAAGAGGAAAAATCAACGAGTATCATAAAGGATGCGACTTCTATAGCACAGGAAAAAATAAAAATAATAAATAATTGGGTATGTTTAAATCAACAGATACATCAAATACTAAAGACCCAAAAATTAATTTAAATATATTTCATTTTTTCTCCTATTATAGCTGTGTATTTCACTATTATATAAAAATATGTTTTCAAAATTTATATTTGAAGCTCATACTACCCTTGTTTTTAGCTATTACAATGTTATTAATGTTGCCATAGATTAATAATATCTCCATCTATGTTAAGACCCTTTGGTCTTCTAGGCTGTAGACAGAAGATCCAAAAGGCCTCTCTATTAAGAAGTCTGTTGGTTCTATTCCCCCCTCTTGGAAGAGGGCGAACATGTTCAATGACCTGCCAACTGAACGAGGACACGTTTTTGGCATGGCGATATATATAAAGTGTCTCGCCAGATCGGATACTTCCCTGCCATTACTAATGTCGTTGAGGTGTTCTCTAATTCGCACCCTACTTTCACGGGTGGAACAGCCTGTATACTGTAGGCCACAGCTTGTACACTCAATGAGATAAACAACGTAAGTGGTTCTACAGGTGGAACAGCAGTCAAGGTTATACACCTTCTGAGTCTGTCTTGATTGAAAATGAGAGCCAACTTTAGCATGCGAGCAGGCAATGCAACTTGTAAAATGACACTTAAAGTGTCCATTGACTGTTAACCAACTGTTCATCTCAACCCTAGGCTGTTTGAGTACACTAGGAGATACCATGTTGCCAAAGGTACATCCTCTTCTAGAGACAAAATTACACCCTTTACCAACATAATCTTTGAGACTGTCCTCAGCAGTGACTATGGGTAGGTGTTTAGAGATAATCCCACAAATTTCAGTATATTGGGGACTAAATGTAGTGGAAAAGAGGGGTTTAGACTTATCAAATCTGTTTTTATCATTATCAGCTTTACGATCACTCAATAGGGTTATAGTAAATATGCAAGTACTGTTTTACCTTCACAGTCTAATGTACATGATATTACTGTTGATATAAAGGATTATATTGCAAAAGATATAGAGAATGCTATGACTGCTATTCCGCCTTTAAATTAACGATCTCTCCTAACTTCTCATAAACCTTTGAAGTTTGTATTGATTGACAGCATACTGTAGTATTTCTGCTGATGTGGTTTTCTCTGACTCAGAGGATCAGAGACTGATTTTGATAAATCAAACTTTCAAATGAATGTATTCATGCTTGATTAACAAAGTATTGTTTACCTTGAGTATTGAGGAATCTAGTCCTCTTGATAACAAGAATAGCAAATGTTTGAATTCTGTTTTTTTAAGCTTCTGATGTATCTCTTGAAGTTTTTTCTTATTCCAGATGATATCTATCATATGTTTAGTAAAGAATCTAAACTTACTACTTCTTTCTACCTTTTTTCTAGGATTAAAAAGCTATATCCTTTACCTATGGCTAATTTAGTGTTTTTAGGTAAAAGGCCCTAAAGGTGGGGCTATTTCTTCTCTTGCCGAACGTACTTCTATCCTATGGAAGATATTTCTTCTTTTAAGGATCCTTAGAAAGTTTGTTTCCTATCTTAAGAGAAGCATATTTCCATATTGGCCATATTTTTTAACCTGACATTTCTATGGCTAATGTTGCTGCTGTTTCAACTTTTTGGTTGAACAGTTTAGTTATCAGATCTTGATTTCTCTTTCTTTTACTTCAACATGCTAATTATTTCTTTTATGATGCTATGATGTATGTCATTTTATCTGATAATAAATCTTTGTTTTTAGCCATTTTTACTAGAAATGTTTTATGGCTTTAATCTCTGATATGGTGTTTAAATTTAGATTACTATCTTATTATTTTAGGATAGTAATTTTTAAAGGTTTTCTATTGGATTTTATTATCTCCTCTATTACTGGGGGAAAGGTAGCCTTTTCTGTCCCAAGTTAAGAAATCTAAGGGTAATTTTTAAACTCCCAATTGTTTTTTCATTCCCCTAAGGCCAGTTCTACTGGCGGGGGGTATCGAATAGATTTCAGAATAAAAACCTCCCATGGGAAGATTCTTTTCCATGTTATAACAAACCCTGTGAAAGTGCAGGTTTTTCTGAAAGGTTTTTCAGATTTAGAGTTTTCAGGGGTGATGGTTCGAGTTCCTCTGCAGGAACAGAGTTTGGTTTTCTATTCAAATCTATTTATTGTCCTAAAGAAAAAATTTGTTCAGACTAATTCTGAATCTAAATTTTTTTATATCGTTTTGTAAGAGTCCCAGTTTTCAAGATGGTGACTATAGGGAGTATTCTGCCTTTCTGTTTAGCAAAGTTACTTCATGTCCACAATAGACTTACAGAACACTTATTTTCAATTCATTCAGACCACTATTGTTTTCTGAGATTCACTTTTCTAGATAAGCATTACCAATTTGTCGCTTGTCCTTTTGGGCTAGTGGCAGCTCAGAGATTTTTTTAAAAGATTCTTTGTGCCCTTCTATATGTATTCAGAGAGCAGGGTATTGTGGTGTTTCCTTATTTGGATGATATTTGGTACTAGCTTTAATTTTTTCATTCAGCAGAATCTCACTTGATACAACTAGTGTGGTCTCTTCAAGACAAGGTTGGAGGATCAATTTACAATAGTGTTTCTTGATTCCTTAGACAAGAGTCACCTTTTTAGGTTTCCAGATAAATTTTAGTATCTATGTTTCTTTCTCTGATAGACTAGAGACGAATGAAGTTAATTTTAGTTTGTCTAAACCTTCAGTCTCTATTTTTTGCTTCAGTGGTGATATGCATGGAAGTTTTTGATCTCATGATTGCAGCATCAGGTACAATCCTCTTTGCTCATTTTCGTTTGGGGCCTCAATTTTCTATTATCAAAACTGGTATACTTAAACCCCAACACTTTTTTCTCTCTGATTTGGTGATTGGACTATCACCTTATTGTTCAGGGGGCCTCATTTGTTTGTCCTACCTGGACTGTATTCTCAACAGATGCAAGTTTTTCAGGTGGGGGAACTGTCTGAGAGTCTCTGACAGAACTTGGGATTTGGAAACCTCAGGAGGCAAGGTTACCAATCAATATTTTAGAACTTCATGCTATTTTAAGGGCTCTTCAGGCGTGGTCTCTATTGAAGAGATAACTTTTTCATTTGTTTTTTAAACAGACAATATCATAACAGTGGCATTTGTCAATCATCAAGGAGGGACTCGCAGTCCTTCAGTTATGGAGTTATGGACGGAATCCAACTCTTGTCTAAATTTCTGCGATTCATATCTCAGGTATAGACAATTGGGAAGGGGATTATTACAGCCGTCAGACTTTATATCTGGGGAGTATTCTCCATCCAGATGTGTTTTTCTTTTATCTTACTCAGATGTGGGGTCTTCCAGAAATAGATCTGATGGTCTCTCATCTAAACAAAAAGCTTTCCAGATACCTTTTCAGGTCTAAGGATCCTTAGGCGGAAATGGTGAATGCTCTAGCAGTTTCTTAGTTTTCACCAACCTGCTTACTTTTTTCCGCCTCTGGTTCTTTTTCCAAGGGTGATCTCCAAGATCAAAATGGAAGGATCTTATGTGTTTCTGATAGCACCAGCTTGGTCTCTCAGGTTTTGGTATGCGGACCTTGTCAGTATGTCCAGTTGCCAGCCTTGGTTACTTCCTTTAGGGCCAGGCATTCTGTTTCAGGGTCTGTTTTTTTTCCATGAGGATCTCAAATCTCTAATTTTGAAGGCATGGACATTTAGCATTTACGTGTTTAGTCATAGAGGTTTCTCTGACTCCGTTATTAACATTATGATACAGGCTCATAAGTCTGTTTCTAGTAGAATTTATTTTCGGGTTTGGAAAACCTATCGCCTAGATTACGAGTTTTGTCGATAAAAACTTGCGGGGCTAACGCTCCTTTTTTTTCCAGCGCTCCCTTAAAACAATGCTGGTATTACGAGTTTTCTGAATGGCTGCGTTAGCCTCAGAAAAGTGAGCGTTGAGCATAATTTAGCTCCACTTCACACATCAATACCAGCGTTGCTTACGGTAGTGGTAAGCTGGAAAAACGTGCTTGTGCATGATTTCCCCATAGGATACAATGGGGCTGAGATGGCTGAAAAAAAATCTAACACCTGCAAAAAAGCAGCGTTCAGCTCTTAACGCAGCCCCATTGTTTCCTATGGGGAAACACTTTCTAAGTCTACACCTAACACCCTAACATGAACCCAGAGTCTAAACACCCCAAACTTTACACTTATTAACCCCTAATCTTCCGCCCCCGCTATCGCTGACACCTACATTATATTATTAACCCCTAACCTGCTGCTTCGGACACCGCCGCCACCTACATTATCCTTATGAACCCCTAATCTGCTGCCTCCAACATCGCTGACACCTATATTATATTTATTAACCCCTAATCTGCCGCCCCCCAAAGTCGCCGCCACCTACCTACAGTTATTAACCCCTAATCTGCCGACCGGACATCGCCGCCACTATAATAAATGTATTAACCCCTAAACCGCCGCACTCCCGCCTCACAAACACTATAATAAATTTTATTAACCCATAATCTGCCCTCCATAACATCGCCGCAACCTACCTACAATTATTAACCCCTACACCTGTCTAACCCTAACACCCCCCTAAATTAAATATAATTTAAAGAAATCTAAATAAAATTACTATAATTAAATAAATTATTCCTATTTAAAACTAAATATTTACCTATAAAATGAACCATAAGATAGCTACAATATAACTAATAGTTACATTGTAGTTATTTTAGGATTTATATTTATTTTACAGGCAACTTTGTATTTAATTTAACTAGGTAGAATAGCTATTAAATAGTTAATAACTATTTAATAGCTACCTAGTTTAAATAATTACAAAATTACCTGTAAATAAATCCTAACCTAAGTTACAATTACACCTAACACTACACTATCAATAAATTAATTAACTACAATTATCTAAACTAAAATACAATTAAATAAACTAAACTATATTACAAAAAAAACAAACACTAAATTACAAAAAATAAAAAAATATTACAAGAATTTTAATCCAATTACACCTAATCTAAGACCCCTAATAAAATAAAAAAGCCCCCCAAAATAATAAAATCCCCTACCATATACTAAATTACAAAAGTAATCAGCTCTTTTACCAGCCCTTAAAAAGGCTTTTTGAGGGGTTGCCCCAAAGTAATCAGCTCTTTTACCTGTAAAAAAAATACAAGAACCCCCAACATTAAAACCCACCACCCACACACCTCTACTCTAAAACCCATCCGATCCCCCCTTAAAAAAACCTAACACTACCCCATTGAAGATCACCCTACCTAGAGCCGTGTTCACCCAGCCGGGCACCACTGGTCATCTGATCCGTCCAGAAGTCTTCATCCGATGGGGCAGAAGAGGACATCTGGACTGGCAGAAGTCTTCATCCGATCGGGGCAGAAGAGGACATCCAGACCGGGAGAAGTCTTCATCCAAGCGGGATCTTCTACCTTCATCCATCTGGCACGAAGCGGGTCCATCTTCAAGACATCCGACGCGGAGAATCCTCTTCTTCCCGACGACTAACGACGAATGAAGGTTCCTTTAAATGACGTCATCCAAGATGGCGTCCCTCGGATTCTATCAGCCAATCGGAATTAAGGTAGGAAAAATCTGATTGGTTGATTTAATCAGCCAATCGGATTGAAGTTCAATCCGATTGGCTGATTGGATCAGCCAATAGAATTGACCTCGCATTCTAGGGTAGGGAATTTTATTATTTTGGGGGGCTTTTTTATTTTGTTAGGGGTCTTAGATTAGGTGTAATTAGATTAAAATTCTTGTAATATTTTTTTATTTTTTGTAATTGAGTGTTTGTTTTTTGTACTATAGTTTAGTTTATTTAATTGTATTTTAGTTTAGATAATTGTAGGTAATTTATTTAATTAATTTATTGATAGTGTAGTGTTAGGTGTGTTTGTAACTTAGGTTAGGATTTATTTTACAGGTAATTTTGTAATTATTTTAACTAGGTAGCTATCAAATAGTTATTAACTATTTAATAGCTATTGTACCTAGTTAAGTTGCCTGTAAAATAAATATAAATCCTAAAATAGCTACAATGTAACCATTAGTTATATTGTAGCTATATTAGGGTTTATTTTATAGGTAAGTATTTAGTTTTAAATAGGATTAATTTATTGAATTATAGTAATTTTAGTTTGTGTTATTTAAATTATATTTAATTTAAGTGGGTGTTAGGGTTAGACTTAGGTTTAGTGGTTAATAACTTTATTATAGTAGCGGCGACATTGGGGGCGGGAGATTAGGGGTTAATAATTGTAGGTAGGTGGCGGCGGCGTGGCGGGGGCAGATTAGGGGTTAATAAATATAATGTAGGTGTCAGCGATGTTAGGGGCAGCAGATTAGGGGTTCATAGCTATAATGTAGGTGGCGGCGGTGTCCGGTCAGCAGATTAGGGGTTAAATAATTCTATTATAGGATTTGCGATGTGGGGGGGCCTCGGTTTAGGGGTTCATAGGTAGTTTATGCGTGTTAGTGTACTTTGTAGCACTGTAGTTAAGAGCTTTATATTCCGGTGTTAGCCCATAAAACTCTTAACTACCTACTTTTCTATGCGGTAGGAGTCTTGGAGGTAGAGGCTGTACCGCTCACTTTTTCCAAGACTCGTAATACTGGCGTTAGGCAAATCCCATTAAAAAGATAAGCAATTGACGGATAAGCAATTGACGTAAGGGGATTTGCGGTAGCCAAAAGTCACGGAAGAAAAGTGAGCGGTACACCTGTACCTGCCAGACTCGTAATACCAGCGGGCGTTAAAAAGCGGCGTTAGGACCCCTTAATGCTGCTTTTTAAGGCTAACACAGAACTTGCAATCTAGGCGTATATTTCTACTCATGATTATTCTTGGCATTCTTTTAGAATTCCTAAGTTTTTGTAGATTCTTCAGGATGGTTTGGATAAACATTTTGTTTGCAAATTCTTCGAAAGGACAAATTTCTGCTCTTTCTGTCTTATTTTATAGAAAGATTGCTAAACTTCCTGATATTCACTGTTTGTTCAGGCTTTGATTCATATTAAACCTTTTTTTAAATCTATTTCTCCTCCTCGGAGTCTCAATTTTTGTTTTGAAAATTTTACAGGCTCCTCCTTTTGAATCTATGCATTTTCCTGACATTAAATTACTTTCTTGGAAAGTGTTATTTCATTTTCCATCAAGATAAAGCTGTTTTTGCCTAAAGTTGTGAATTCTAACAACATCAATAAGGAAATTGTTGTTCCTTTTTTGTGTCCTAATTTTAAGAATACTCTTGAAGGGTCTTTACATTCTTTAGATGTGGTAAGAGCTTTGAAATATTATGTTGAGGCTACTTAAGATTTCAGAAAGACTTTTAGTCTATTTGTTATTTTTTCTGACTCCAGGAAAGGTCAGAAAGCCTCTGTTATTTCTCTGTTTTTTTGGTTCAGATTTTAAATTCACAAAACTTAGAGAATTACAGCTCATTCTACTAGATCAGTTGCCACTTCTTGGGTTCTCAAGAATGAAGCTTCAGTTGATCAAATTTGCAAGCAGCAACTTGGTCTTCTTTGCATACCTTTTCTTTCCGATTGGCTGATTGGATCAGCCAATATAATTGACCTTGCATTCTATTGGCTGATCCAATCAGCCAATCGGATTGAACTTCAATCCGATTGGCTGATTAATCAACCAATCTGAATTTTCCTACCTTAATTCCGATTGGCTGATAGAATCCTATTAGCCAATCGGAATTCGAGGGACGCCATCTTGGATGACGTCATTTAAAGGAACCTTCATTCGTCGTTAGTCGTAGGGAAGAAGAGGATGCTCCGCGTTGGATGTCTTGAAGATGGACCCGCTCCGCGCCGGATGGATGAAGATAGAACATGCCGCTTGTATGAAGCCTTCTCCCGGTCCGGATGTCCTCTTCTGCCACGATGGGATGAAGACTTTTGCCGGTCCGGATGTCCTCATCTGACCCATCGGATGAAGACTTCTGGATGGATCGGATGACCAGTGGTGCCCGGCTGGGTGAACACGGCTCAAGGTAGGGTGATCTTCAATGGGGTAGTGTTAGATTTTTTAAGGGGCGATCGGGTGGGTTTTAGAGTAGGGGTATGTGGGTGGTGGGTTTTAATGTTGGGGCGTGTCTTGTATTTTTTTGTTACAGGAGAATGAGCTGATTACTTTGGGGCAATGCCCCGCAAAAAAACCCTTTTAAGGGCTGGTAAAAGAGCTGATTACTTTTGTAATTTAGTATAGGGTATAGGATTTTAAATTCACAAAACTTAGAGAATTACAGCTCATTCTACTAGATCAGTTGCCACTTCTTGGGTTCTCAAGAATGAAGCTTCAGTTGATCAAATTTGCAAGCAGCAACTTGGTCTTCTTTGCATACTTTTTCTTTTTTTTTTATCTTTTTTATGTGTTTGCTTCTTCGGAAGCAGCCTTTGGTGAAAAAGGGTTTTCAGGCAGTTGTTTCAACTTGATTCTAATGCCTTTGATTTGAGGTTTTTTGAAGTTTTTAAGAAAACAATTATTTTTGGGATTTCATTTCTCAGCGGAAATAGCTGTTTTTTATTTTTTCCCTCCCTCTCTAGTGACTCATGGACTTCCACGTCTTGGGTATTATATCCCATACGTCACTAGCTCATGGACTCTTGCTACTTACATGAAAGAAAACATAGTTTATGTAAGAACTTACCTGATAAATTAATTTCTTTCATAGGGGCAAGAGTTCATGAGACCCACTCTATTTTTTTGTGGTTATGACTTTATTTATAAAGCACATTATTTTTTCCAGTTCCTCTTTTTGTATGCTTTTTACTCCTTTTTATACACCTCACTTCTTGGCTATACGTTAAACTGAAGTATGAGTGAGGTGGGAGGTGTATTTATAGGCATTTTGAGGTTTGGGAAACTTTGCCCCCTCCAGGTAGGAATGTATATCCCATACGTCACTATCTCATGGACTCTTGCCACTATGAAAGAAATTAATTTATCAGGTAATTTCTTACATAAATTATGTTTTTTATGTTCAACTGTCATATATATATATATAATAAATATACCAGTTTAGCCAAACCCTATTTGCCAAACTTATTGAAAATGTATATATATATATATATATATATATATATATTTATTTATATATATATATATATATATATATATATATATATATATATATATATATATATATATATATATATAAAACCAATAGGTATAGTGACAACCTTATCTGGATAAATATTGCTGATGTAGCAATATTCTCTATTTTTGTTATAATGATATTGATATAGCAACACTTGTATTAGCTATGCTGCTTTCATCTCTCTCTCTTTCTCTCTCTCTCTCTCTCTCTCTCTCTCTCTCTCTCTCTCTCTCTCTCTCTCTATATATATATATATATATATATATATATATAAATTAATCTACAGGTGTTGTAACATCTTTTTTTGAGGATCTGATTTCCTAAATATATTTATGAAATATAAATGTAATCTAAAGTTAAAATTGAAGGACTTATTTGGACAGACTACTGTCTTTAATATATAAAAAAATGTTTTAAATAATTATATAAATCTCTATGTAATATATATAATCTACAGATGTAGCAACCCCTATTTGCTTTGTCTTTCTTAACTATAGTAGAATTTACAACTATTTTTGAAAGAAATAAAACTAAAATATGTATTTATTTATTTTTTAAATAAAAAATAGTATACCTTATTAATGGCTAGATTACGAGTTTTGCGTTATGAGTTAAAAAGCAGCATTATGGGTTATAACGCTGCTTTTTCACTACCGCTGCTATTACAGTATTGCCAAAAAAGCTGTACCGCTCACTTTCTTGGCCGTACCGCAAATTAACTTACGCAATTTGCGTAAAGTCTTTTTTCAATAGGACTTCCATAGCGCCGATATTATAAGCATTTTCTGGGAGGCCAAAAAGTGAGCGGTACAGCCTATCCCGCAAGATTCGTAACGCAATCTAAAGTCAGTAGTTATGAGTTTTACGTTACAAAGCTGTAGCATAAAACTCATAACTAAAGTGCTAAAAAGTACACTAACACCCATAAACTACCTATTAACCCCTAAACTGAGGCCCTCCTGCATCGCAAACACTAAAATAAAATTCTTAACCCCTAATCTGCCACTCCGGACATCGCCGCCACTATAATAAACATATTAACCCTTAAACCGCCGCACTCCCGCATCACAAACACTAGTTAAATATTATTAACCCCTAATCTGCCGCCCCTAACATCGCCGCCACCTACCTACATTTATTAACCCCAAATCTGCCGCTCCGGACATCGCTGCCACTATAATAAACATATTAACCCCTAAACCTAACCCTAAATCTAACTCCAACACCCCCTAACTGTAATATAATTAAAATAAATCTAAATAAAACATACTATTAATAACTAAATAATTCCTATTTAAACTAAATACTTACCTGTAAAATAAACCCTAAGCTAGCTACAATATAACTAATAGTTACATTGTAGCTAGCTTAGGTTTTATTTTTATTTTACAGGCAAGTTTGTATTTATTTTAACTAGGTAGAATAGTTACTAAATAGTTATTAACTATTTTCTAACTACATAGCTAAAATAAATACAAATTTACCTGTAAAATAAACCTAATGTGAGTTACAGTAACACCTAACCTTACACTACAATTAAATAAATTACATTAATTAAATACAATTACCTAAATTACAAAAAAATAAAAAACACTAAATTACTCAAAATAAAAAAAGAAATTATCAGATATTTAAACTAATTACACCTAATCTAATAGCCCTATCAAAATAAAAAAGCCTCCCCTCAAAAAAAAAAAAACCCTAGCCTAAACTAAACTTCCAATAGCCCTTAAAAGGACCTTTTGCAGTGCATTGCCCCAAAGAAATCAGCTCTTTTACCTGTAAAAAAAAAAAACACCCCCCAACAGTAAAACCCACTACCCACACAACCAACCCCTCAAATAAAATCCTAACTAAAAAAAACTAAGCTTCCCATTGCCCTGAAAAGGGCATTTGGATGGGCATTGCCCTTAAAAGAGCATTTAGCTCTTCTTCAGCCCAAAAGCCCTAATCTAAAAATAAAACCCACCCAATAAACCCTTAATATAATCTAACACTAACCCCCGAAGATCCACTTACTGTTTTGAAGACTGGACATCCATCCTCAACGAAGCCGGGAGAAGTCTTCATCCAAGCGGCAAGAAGTCCTCAACGAAGCCGGGAGAAGTCTTCATCTAAGCCGGCAGAAGTGGTCCTCCAGACGGGCAGAAGTCTTCTGCCAGACGGCATCTTCTATCTTCATCCATCCGGCGAGGAGCGGCTCCATCTTCAAGACATCCAATTGAGCTTGCATTCTATTGGCTGATTGGAACAGTAGGTTAGTGTAAGACAGGTTAGGTTTTTTTAACAGGTAAATTTGTATTTATTTTAACTAGGTAGCTAGTAAATAGTTAATAACTATTCTACCTAGTTAAAATAAATACAAACTTGCCTGTAAAATAAAAATAAACCCTAAGCTAGCTACAATGTAACTATTAGTTATATTGTAGCTAGCTTAGGGTTTATATTATAGGTAAGTATTTAGTTTTAAATAGGAATTATTTAGTAAATGATAGCAAGTTTTATTTAGATTTATTTTAATTATATTTAAGTTAGGGGGTGTTAGGGTTAGGTTTAGACTTAGGTTTATGGTTTAATAAATTTAATATAGTGGCGGCGACGTTGGGGGGGATAATAAATATAATGTAGGTGTTGGCGATGTCAGGGACGGCAGTTTAGGGGTTAATAAATATAATGTAGGTGTCGGCAATGTCGGGTTCGGGAGATTAGGGGTTAATAAATATAATGTAGGTGTCGGCAATGTCGGGGGCGGCAGATTGGGGTTAATAAATATAATGTAGGTGCCAGCGATGTTGGGGGCGGCAGATTAGGGGTTAATAAATATAATGTAGATGTCGGCGATGTCGGGGCAGCAGTTTAGGGGTTAACAAGTGTAAGATTAGGGGTGTTTAAACTCAGGGTTTATGTTAGGGTGTTAGGTGTAAACATAAATTTCGTTTCCCCATAGGAATTAATGGGGCTGCATTACGGAGCTTTATGCTGCTTTTTTGCAGGTTTTTTTTCAGCCGGCTCTCCCCATTGATGTCTATGGGGAAATTGTGCACGAGCATGTAAAACTAGATCACCGCAGCTTTCAGCAGTGCTGGTATTGGAGTGCGGTATGGAGCACAATTTTGCTCTACACTCACTTTTTGCCTGATAACGCCGGGTTTATGAAAACCTGTAATACCAGAACTGTAGGAAAGTGAGCGGTGACAATAACTTGCAAGTTAATGCCGCACCGCTCATAACGCAAAACTCGTAATCTAGCCGTAACAAAGTAAATCCTTGGTAAGAGCTCAGTAGTACTCATGGTCCCACTTTCACCTGTATTCCGCTCTGAATTGTTTGTTCCTTCACAGCACTGCACGTTGTCTCCTTCTCAGCACTCGTACAGGGTGCGACATTGGTCGTTAAGGGGTTAAGTAATAAGATGATAATTTTCCATTGTTCTCTCTGTGTATTGAGCTTTAGTCTTCCAGAAAAATATAAGATAAGGAAGCAAGTGTGTGTACACAAAGTGATAACATAATGAGATATTTTGAAACTCAGCCTATTGTGAGTTACAGGGAGTGCAGAATTATTAGGCAAGTTGTATTTTTGAGGATTAATTTTATTATTGAACAACAACCATGTTCTCAATGAACCCAAAAAACTCATTAATATCAAAGCTGAATATTTTTGGAAGTAGTTTTTAGTTTGTTTTTAGTTATAGCTATTTTAGGGGGATATCTGTGTGTGCAGGTGACTATTACTGTGCATAATTATTAGGCAACTTAACAAAAAACAAATATATACCCATTTCAATTATTTATTTTTACCAGTGAAACCAATATAACATCTCAACATTCACAAATATACATTTCTGACATTCAAAAACAAAACAAAAACAAATCAGTGACCAATATAGCCACCTTTCTTTGCAAGGACACTCAAAAGCCTGCCATCCATGGATTCTGTCAGTGTTTTGATCTGTTCACCATCAACATTGCGTGCAGCAGCAACCACAGCCTCCCAGACACTGTTCAGAGAGGTGTACTGTTTTCCCTCCTTGTAAATCTCACATTTGATGATGGACCACAGGTTCTCAATGGGGTTCAGATCAGGTGAACAAGGAGGCCATGTCATTAGATTTTCTTCTTTTATACCCTTTCTTGCCAGCCACGCTGTGGAGTACTTGGACGTGTGTGATGGAGCATTGTCCTGCATGAAAATCATGTTTTTCTTGAAGGATGCAGACTTCTTCCTGTACCACTGCTTGAAGAAGGTGTCTTCCAGAAACTGGCAGTAAGACTGGGAGTTGAGCTTGAATCCATCCTCAACCCGAAAAGGCCCCACAAGCTCATCTTTGATGATACCAGCCCAAACCAGTACTCCACCTCCACCTTGCTGGCGTCTGAGTCGGACTGGAGCTCTCTGCCCTTTACCAATCCAGCCACGGGCCCATCCATCTGGCCCATCAAGACTCACTCTCATTTCATCAGTCCATAAAACCTTAGAAAAATCAGTCTTGAGATATTTCTTGGCCCAGTCTTGACATTTCAGCTTGTGTGTCTTGTTCAGTGGTGGTCGTCTTTCAGCCTTTCTTACCTTGGCCATGTCTCTGAGTATTGCACACCTTGTGCTTTTGGGCACTCCAGTGATGTTGCAGCTCTGAAATATGGCCAAACTGGTGGCAAGTGGCATCTTGGCAGCTGCACGCTTGACTTTTCTCAGTTCATGGGCAGTTATTTTGCGCCTTGGTTTTTCCACACGCTTCTTGCGACCCTGTTGACTATTTTGAATGAAACGCTTGATTGTTCGATGATCACGCTTCAGAAGTTTTGCAATTTTAAGCGTGCTGCATCCCTCTGCAAGATATCTCACTATTTTTGACTTTTCTGAGCCTGTCAAGTCCTTCTTTTGACCCATTTTGCCAAAGGAAAGGAAGTTGCCTAATAATTATGCACACCTGATATAGGGTGTTGATGTCATTAGACCACACCCCTTCTCATTACAGAGATGCACATCACCTAATATGCTTAATTGGTAGTAGGCTTTCGAGCCTATACAGCTTGGAGTAAGACAACATGCATAAAGAGGATGATGTGGTCAAAATACTCATTTGCCTAATAATTCTGCACTCCCTGTAAAAGCACAAAACCAGCTACTTCATATACACAAATAAACCTGAAAATGCAATTTCTCATACATTTTATACTCTGCAGCTGGTGTAACAAGTCATTGAAAATACATAAATATAGAAACAATTTTACAGTGTACCGTTCCTTTAACCCTATTTTCAGATATAGGATAAATGGTAAAATTTTATTTTGTGTGTGTGCACGTGTGCACGTGTCTAGTTTATATCAACAATTAAACACTGCATTGCTAGAGATCACAAACCAAAATAATATATTTTAAAAGAATACTGGGTTTCTACAACGTCAGCAGTTTAAGGACACACCCCTTTCACACCTTCTGAATTCACTTCTCTAATGCCAATCAAATGATAAATTTAAATCAACTACTACACTGATCTAAGCAACCACTGACAAACAGCAACATACCTAACTATGCAGGAAACACATTAGCATCCCAGAGGGTTCTGTAATTAGTGGTAAATCTCACATTTTGTAGGAATAAACTTCACACAAAATCACTAAAATAAATATTAAATATCTATTGCATTGTTTTTATACTTTGTTTAACTAAACATTTTTAGGGGATTGCATTTTTAGTTTAAAGGGACAGTCTACTCCAGTATTTGTATTGTTTAAAAAGATAGATAATCCCTTTATTATCCATTCCCCAGTTTTGCATAACCAACACTGTTATATTAATACACTTTTTACCTCTGAGATTACCTTGTATCTAAGCCTCTACAGACTGCCCCAGTTCTTTTGGCAGACTTGCATTTTAGCCAATGTTATCTATATGGCACACATGAACTAACGCCCTCTAGCTGTGAAAAACTATCAAATGTATTCAAATAAGAGGCAATCTTTAAGGGCTTAGAAATTAGCATATGAGCCTACCTAGATTTAGCTTTCAACCATGAATACAAAAAGAACAAAGCTAATTTGATGATAAAAATACATTGAAAAGTTGTTTAAAATGACATACCCTATATGAATCATAAAAGTTTAATTTTGACTAGACTGTCCCTTTAATGTCCTTTTAAGTGGAAGGTGGAAATGCTTTCACAACCATTGTCACTTTGACTCTGTAGAAGCATTTTAATATATAACATGCAAATATTTGGTAACAGTTTTACCGCCTCTTCAAGGCTGCTAAAAATGCCTATAGATAGACTATTAGAGACTTCTGCAAAAATAACTGTTACTTTCAAGTTTAGGAAGACACTTGTATTAAAAATGGTTTGCATTAAATCATTTTCAGGTTTGATGTCTTTAGGGTTTTTAACAGCCTATACCTTGTTTAAAAACATCTTTCATTTATATGTTTCAAGTTTACGTACGCACATCACCATGCTCTTTACATTTAACGGAACTCATAGGCATCTATTAACAACAGTAGTATCTAGCAAAAACCTTGTTAAAGTGAGATATACTTGTTATGTATAGTAGCTGTTATACTGGCTAAACAGAGACTTTCTGAATTATATATTTTCAAGAAAGCATAAATTATTTTGCAAAAAAATAACGAAAGTGATGAATAGGTGTTACCTTTTACAGCCATCTAATTTGGTATTAAAAATGTTATTTTTATCTATATATTTAACACACAAAAAAGGCTTTTTGCTGTCTTCTAATTAATTGGCTAAACATGTTCTATTGTTTTTTTACTGCAAATATTTTCAAGTTAGACTCTTCTCATTAAATTCAAAATTCAATTCCTGCATAATAAAACATTGCAGTGCTCAATCATTATGGGCTAGATTACAAGTGGTGAAGTAAATACCGCCCCCGCTCCCACCACTCGACTTCTGCTCTTTGCGCGAGTCGGGTAGCGCTCGTATTACAAGTTGAAAGTAAATGGTTATCGCTTGAGCGCTAACCTGACTGACACAAAGAGCAGAACTTAGAATATCCTGATCGTGTTAACATACTCTCTCACTGACTTCAATGGAGAGAGAAAAGTGGGAAAAAACCCTAACACCCATACTCGCGTGCTAACCACAATCCCCATAAGACCCCTACTCTAATAGCCTCTAAACCACAACATAGCCCATGGCAAAGTCCCCGCTACATGATTAAACCCTAACCCGCCAGCCTCACACATCGCAAAGTAAACCTTCAACCCTTAACTGCCACCCCCACATTGCAAAGTAAGCTTCTTCATTCTTCAATATTAATCCTTAAAATGCATTTTATATACCCTTGCATTATTGTTGGCTGATTTTCATGTTCAAATTCAAATCAGCCAATAGAATGAAAGGTTTAGGGATAATAGTTTAGAAGGTTACTTTGTAGTGTGGGGTGCAACGGTTACGGGGTTAATAGTGTAGAGAGGTAGTTTGTGATGAGGAGGGTGGCAGTGTAAGGGTTAATAGTGTAGTTTAGGGCAACTGTTTCCTCTGGACAAACTCTTTACGCGACCTAAAAGTTTGAGTGGTAAATGCGATTGTGTTCGAGAGATCGCATTTACTTTCAACTTGTAATACGAGTGCACATTACCACTCAACGCTACATATATAATTAATTTGCAGTCATTTTAACAGCATGCCACGTGTAATATGGATTTGAACGTAAAAAACATTGAGATTATGTTTACCCTCCTTACACTAACGATAGCGCTCCACTCATAATCTAGCCCTATATATTTTATGAATTGAATATTTTGCTTAAGAATGGCACAATTTACCTACAAATTACTAAAATATTACTGAAAACTGCAGATTTGGAAAGGATATATTCTAATCTTTTAGAAAAGCTAATTAAATAGTATAAGTTAGATTACAAGTGAAACACAGTGTAGGGTGCGTTATCCTTATTATGACCCTGTACTAAGAAGAGAACACAATCTGCTATTGCAAGTGAAGGGTAAAAAAAGGTTTACCAGAGAATCCTAACGTGGCAGACATTTTTTTAGTGCACCCTATACTTATACCTATGAATGGAAAGTGCAGGGTGTTCTATAATAAATCATATGGTGAGTTAAAGGGACAGTCTACTCCAAAATGTTTATTGTTTAAAAAGATAGATAATCCCTTTATTACCCATTCCTCAGTTTTGCATGACCAACACTGTTATATTAATATACATATTACCTCTGTGATTACCTTGTATTTATGACTCTGCAGACTGCCCCCTTACCTCAGTGCTTTTGACAGACAGGCAGTAAAGCCAATCAGTGCAGACTCCTAAATAACTCCACGGGAGTGAGCACAATATTATCTTTATGACACACATGAACTAGTACTGTCTAACTGTGAAAAACTTTCAAAATGCTCTGAGCTGAGAGTCGGTTTTCAACGGTTTTAGTAATTAGTTTGAGCCTAGCTAGGTTTAGCTTTCAAAAATACCACCAAGGGAACAAAGCAAATTTGATGATAAAAGTCAATTGGAAAGTTGTTTAAAATTGCATTCCCTATATGAATCATGAAAGTTTAATTTTGACTAGCTACAAAAAATAACGCAGACATATTTAGTGTTTTTGGAGACCGTAAGTAAGAATATTTCAAATGGGGAGATTGATACCAAGCAAGGCCCCCAGGCAAACTTTAGGGAGGCCACCCTACTCCATGGCCCTCTGCGACAGACCCTCCCTGTGCCCCCCACCCTCCAGACTGGACTCCACACTGTAGGACCCCCAGAGGAACCGACCAAGGCCCCCAGTACTTCCACATTTAACTGCTTAGTTACTGAAGCCATCAGCTCCAGCTTACAACCACTGCACTTGCTCATTTAAACACCAGGTGCTATTTGCCCGACTGCTCAGTCCATCAATGTATTACATTTTATAAATATTAAATGTAAAATAATTATTAAAAAAGTTTTCACTTTTTAGGGATATGCTATAAGACAAGGTATTAGACTGGGAAGGACTTAAAGTTATGTATTGAATGCCACAAATTACGTCTTCAGAAGTAATGCCCACTAGCTCTCTCAAAAAGTTCAAATATCCAAGTTATAACACAAGCACTCACTGGACTTGATACAGGTGAAATTAAAAGTGTTTTATTCTAGACCCCATAAGACGTTGATTGTTTCATTTTAATTTCCATTCTAATAGTGCCCCCCAGGAGATAGGCCCCCCTATTATTATTATTATTATTATTATTATTATATTATATTATATCATACTATAATATATTGGAATTTTGTAATAACTTACACTCCATTCTATTTTATATAGTAGCCCACCCCCTCCTAGACTACCAGCCCACGATAACAACAAGCCTAGGCCAATCCATTTTCTAAGGCTCCACTCCCTCCTTTCCCCCCGCCCAATCCCCTGAAACAGGGGTTTCCCCCCCACACTTTTCTACTGAGCGTGTTGGCTAAATGATACCTGCATATTCCTGACCTACCTCTCATACCTTTCAGGGAACTCCCTGACCCCCCCCTCTACCCTTCTATTGAGCGTGCTAGTTACAGAATACCTGAAAACTCCCTTTCCTACCTTTTTACACCTTTGAGCTTACTTCATAAGCAGTGGAAAATAAATCCCATTGAATAATATTTAAGTATTACTTTCATGTATGTCATCAGGTTATCACACCCACTACAATCATAATCTGAAATTGTTTCAACTGTATAATATTGTATGACTTAATTGGTACCTTAATTTGACTGAACCTTACTTGCTTGCTTGGTTTACTCCTGGTCCTCTCTTCCTTCCCTCCCTTTTTTGCCGGTCTCACCTAAGACCCCCACAATCCTTTATCCTCTTCTCCACTTCTAGTTTTCCCGCTCTTCTCTCTACGTGTATTTTCCCTTCCCTCGTTCCCTTCCATTCCTCCCCTTTTTTTTTCTTCTCTCCTTCAAACATGGTACGTTCACCTCCCCTCACTTTTACCACATTAAACGTTAGAGGACTAAACTCTCCAACAAAGAGAAGCCTTCTAGTTAATTACTTATCATTGCTAAAAACTGACATTGGCTTCCTTCAAGAGACCCATTGGGTAGATGGAGATGAACTGAGACTTAAAACTCCGCTATTCCCTTATATACAGTCAGCGTCCTATATAGGCAAAGGTAGAGGAGTTGCGATCTTGATCAATTGAAATCTTTCTTTCCAATGTCTGCATACAGAACAAGATATAGAGGGGCGATATGTAATGGTAGTATGTAAGCTGAATAATTGCACATTCACTCTGGTTAATATTTATGCTCCCAATCAGGGGCAACTGAAATTTCTTAGAAAGACTTTTGCTTTGGTCGATAAAATTAAACAAGGAACTGTCCTCATAGGAGGAGATTTCAATTCAGTATGGGAGCCAGAGCTGGATAAGAAATTTTCCGGTTCATTTTCTAGCGATGCCCATGTTAATTCATCTGCCCCAAGGTTCCCGAGACTTGGTATACCAGTATCAGCTCTTCGATGTCTGGCGCTCCCTACACCCTACTGAAAGGGATTATTCATATTTATCGCCAACACATAGATCCTATTCTCGGATTGATTCTTTTTTTACGGATTCATGGACTTTAAATGATGTTCGCACAGCTAAAATATCTCCCTGTTCATGGTCGGACCATGATGCGGTAACCATCACACTGCCTGGTAATACAGCGCTCACATCCAGACCTAGATGGAAATTCCTGCAATTCCTCTGGACGGATGCACTATTTTTGGGGTCGCTACAAGAGGCAACCACTGACTTTTTCTGACATAATTCGGAAGAAGACACCTCCCAGCAGACTAGATGGGGCACGTTCAAGGCATACATTCGAGGGTTCTGTATCAGCAAACTGGCTAAAGCCAAAAAAGATAGAGGGGGACCCCTGGGTAAATTGATGTGCGACCTCCGAAGAGCAGATAGGTTGAATAAAATCAACTCCACCCCAATTCTCTCAGATGAAATCTTTCGCCTTAAGTCCCTCATTAAAGAAAGGGAAATTGAAAGAGTCCAGGAAGCCGCAATGCGGTTCAGACAGCTCATGAAATCTAAGAGTAATAAAGCGGACTCCCTTTTAGCAAAAAAGCTGCTACAAAGAGCAGCAGCAGCACGTATTACCTTTATATCTCATGAAGGCCGAATTGCATTTACTCCAGCAGACATCGGCTCTACGTTTGCGGAATTCTACTCCAAATTGTATAATATTGATGCGCATGAGCACCCCAAATCGGCTTCCGTTCAGGATATTTCAAACTTCCTGAAAACCTTAAACTTACCTCAGCTAGTGGAGGCCGATAGGGAAATATTAACACAGCCATTCTCATCCAGAGAGATTGAGAATGTTCTAAAGCAGATACAAAACAACAAAGCCCCTGGACCGGATGGCTTCACAGGGACATTTTATAAGAAATTGAAACCGCAACTCATGGGAATATTAAAGAAGCTCTTTAACGAGATTAGGGAATCGGGAGAGATTCGTAGGGAATTCCTGGAAGTTACTATTATTCCCATCCCCAAGCCAGGAAAAGATCAAACAGAATGTGGTAATTATCGTCCTATATCCCTTATTAACCTGGATACTAAGCTTTAATCTAAACTAATTGCCAACAGAATTATTCACCTACTCCCCACAATACTACACCACGACCAAGTCAGATTTATGCTAGGTAGACAGGGACCAGAAAATACAAGGCGGTTTATTTCAGTCTTTACTGAGCAAACAGATTTGGCATCCCTATGGTGGTCCTGTCGTTAGATGCCGAAAAGGCCTTCGACAGGGTCAGGTGGGATTACATCTGGGAAGTCCTTCGTTCCTTTGGGTTCCCCGAACCCTTCATTACAACAATTAAGATCTTATACTCAGCCCCACATGCGAGAGTGAGGGGCATGGGATTTTGCTCTTCAGAGTTTTCAATCCGTAATGGAACTAGGCAAGACTGCCCCCTCTCACCTCTTATCTTTGCACTGGCAATGGAACCTTTCGCCCAGAGAATCAGACAGTTTGACCGGATCACAAGGATACCCATCCTATCACCCCCAGAAAAGATAGTTCTTTTCGCAGATGATGTGACCATGCTCCTAATGACACCACTGACTTCCATACCTGCAGTTTTTAATGTGATTCACCACTTTGGTGAACTAAGCTATTATAAAATCAATTACACCAAGACGGAGGGATACCCCATACAGATAGACCAACCCACCCTATTATGGCTTCAGTCCCTCTACTCCTTTTCATGGTCCACAAAGAACCTTAAGCACCTAGGTATACTCTTAAGTGTGGACCCTGACCAGATAATTTGAGATAACTACAGTCTATTACTTCATAATCTCAGAGTTTTAATAGAAATGTGGGACTTTAAAGAGCTATACTGGTTAGGCAGGGTAGCCTCTGTTAAAATGTCCTTGATCCCGAAGATTCTGTACATATTTAGATGCATCCTGCTTAATGTTCCAAAACCCACTCTGTTCCATATCAATAAACTCTTCGCTGACTATATATGGCAACACAAGGCACACAGATTAGCCTATAACACACTACATAGATAATTCCCCCGGGGGGGATAGCGGCACCTAATATTTTTACCTACTATGAGGCAGCAAGATTATCTTGCGTTTCTGAATGGGGCATCAAAGAAGATAGACCAGGCTGGTATCTCCTAGAGGCCTCGGGGATACTGGAAGACCTGAGTTTGATAGACCTGATTTGGGTTTCTAATGGGAGGAAATTAAAACCCTACCTACATAATGTTGTAGTGAAACATAACCTGATCATTTGGGAATTCCTAAGAAATCGATTATTAATTGCCCCCCATCCCTCACCAATGCATAGCACAGTGGGTCTATTTTGGGACCTCAAGAATATTCACTTGGGCGACTGGGTACTGAAAGGATACTCCACAGTTGGAGATTTTTTCGATCAGAATCAAATTCTGGACCTTACATCGATACGGACCAGGTTTTATCTGATCCCACCTTGGTTTCCTTTTGAATCTATAAGAGTTCTCAGCTTTCTGAGGGCATGGGGATTTCTCACTGCTTCTACTAGGAAACCCACTCCATGGGAGATCGGATGGAGTATGGGCTGTAAGCAACCTAAACCCCTTACATTGTACTATAATCTACTCCTATCTGACCTTACCCAGGGGATACCATGGCAATATAAGGCATGGATTAGGGAGGTGGGCACCAACATTCTTGATCAGGACTGGGACAATGCTATTTCTCTTACAAAAAAGACCATACACTGTATCACTATGCTAGAAGTCTATGTTAAGGTACTGCTGAAATGGCATAGAACCCCTGTCAGACTTGCCAAAATGTATTCGGGATCCACATCCCTGTGTTGGCGAGAGTGTGGAGATGAAGGGACTGACCTTCATATCTGGTGGGAATGCCCGAAAATATCCTCACTTTGGAGAGAAGTTGAGGACATGTGTAACTCCCTGCATTTAATGAATCAGATAACACCACTTAGCGCTCTTCTACATATAATGGCAGGGGATATAACACAGATAACACAGGAGACTGCTGGTATACATTTTCATGGCAACTAAGCTATGCATAGCGAGATCCTGGAAATCCTCAGAACCCCCAAGCCTTTCAGAAATCAAAGGCATGATTGACTATATGTCAAATATGGAGAGACACTTTTTCAACTCGATCAATCAGATGGACACCTATTGGCTAATATGGGACGCTTGGCTACATAAATAAGGAGATTTCTTGCATATCTCAAAAACCAATCTGTTCCCCCTTTTATTTTATATCTTTATCTTTTTTTTTTCTTCCTCCCTTCTATCCTCTTAACCTCTTCCCTATCCCATTTTTCCCCTACCCTATACCCTATTCCTCCTGGTCCATTCACTGACACCCACCAACCTGGTGATCATTTGTAATGAACACTAATCATCTAAGTGGGCTTTTTGTCATTAAAGTTTGTATTAGATAGACCCATTAAAGATTATGTAACCGATTATTTACTGATAATGTGACATACCATATTTGCTTATTTTACATTTGGATAACATGAACAGTATCTGTACCAATGTACCACTATTCTGAAAGTTTGTATAATACTGCAACTGTTAAACTATGTTACATATGGAACATTTCTTCTTTATTGTTCACACTTGAACTTGATGATTATGTTTACCTGTATAAAAATTATTTTTTTTTTCAATAAAATAGATTTAAAAAAAAAAAGTGTTTTATTCAATATAAACAAGTGACGTTTCAGGGTGTTCACCCCTTCATCAGACCAACAATTGTACAGAGTGAATCAAACATTTTATACCCATTGAAACCCCACCCACTGTGCAAAAACCGCACAACTGTTGCCATAGCAACCATAGAAAACGCTCATAGTTACTAATCCTGTGTTAATATTATACAGTGCAATAATAAACATATAGTGTAGTAATAGTGGGAAAATTTGTAGAACATCAATTCTTTGCTATTGATAAAACCAAATTCTCTATTTAATATTATCACAAACCTCAGTTGTTATTCCTGCACTGAGAAAATAGCTGCACTGAGAAAATTGCTTCCTAAGCCCCGCCCTCAAACAACAAGGGAATGTATCAAAAACTATTTGACATAACGGTATCCAAATCAATGTATAGATGTGTATAAAGATACAAATGTCTAGTGTAATCACTTCCAACTCCTATAGGTGTACCTATAGTCCTATATTGGACCTAGTAATAGAGATAACAAGTCTATATACCAGCTATTATCTAAGATATTGCTCCAAATGTATCCTCAGAGTTACCTATATGTAGACAAACTGATCGAAGTATTTTCAAAAAATAAAATATAAAAATGCTAAACAAAAGTCTAGTTAAACATATAGAATTAAACACATAGATAAAGCTAGCATCAGGGAGCAGACGTAAATGTTCACTATGTGTATGTTACATCCATATACATATCTTAAATGTCTCATATTAGTTACATCATGGGAAAAGTAAACTATGCAATTATAAATGGATCAAAATATCAAAATCATATAGAATTAAACACATAGATAAATCTAGCATCAGGGAGCATACGTAAATTTTCACTATGTGTATGGTACATCCATAGAAATATATCTTAAATGTCTTATTACAGTTACATCATGGGGGAAATTAAACTAAACAATTATATATGGATCAGATTAATAAGATCAATAAATCAAAGTCTATCTACAAGAAGCAGTGCCAGTCCACATTTGTGTTAAGGTCCCTGGGTTGTACCATATCAAGCCTGTAGATCCATCATGCTTCAAATTGTAAAAGGTGCTGGTCCCTATTCCCACCCCTCTTCAGAGGGGGAACATGATCTATCAGTTGGAAGAGTAGGTCCTTGAAAGTGTGGCTCTTCTCCGCAAAGTGCCTGGCTACAGGCTGATCGCTATAACCTTTGTCTATGGCAGCCCAAATGGCACTCCTATGATTGGCCATACGTTTCTTTATATCGTCTGTCGTTTCCTGATGTAAAACAGACCACAAATGCAGCTGAGCATATATATTACACATTTTGTAGTGCAGGTCAAATAATGTTTAATCCTAAACCTCTAATTGGTATGTGGAATAAAACACTTTTTATTACACCTGACTTGTTTATATGGAATAAAACACTTTTTATTACACCTGACTTGTTTATATGGAATAAAACACTTTTTATTTCACCTGTATCAAGTCCAGCGAGTGCTTGTGTTATAACTTAGAAATATACAGTATATATATATATATATATATATATATATATATACAACTTTAACAGGTAAGTCCAGCACCTTTCTTAATGCTATTATTTCAGCATTTTTTCAGCAACCTTTTCCAGGATTAAAGTAGTGCACGTCCGCTGAGTGGGGTCTGCCAGCCCACATATGTGAATATAGTAAAGCAAGATAGCGTCAGCACTTATTCATACAAAATTCCACTTTATTGAGGCAACAGACAAAGTTAAAAACAGCGACGTTTCGAGTCAACACAGACCCTTAGTCATGCATGACTAAGGGTCTGTGTTGACTCGAAACGTCGCTGTTTTTAACTTTGTCTGTTGCCTCAATAAAGTGGAATTTTGTATGAATAAGTGCTGACGCTATCTTGCTTTACTATATATATATATATATATATATATATATATATATATATATATATATATATATATATATATATATATTATATATATATATATATCTATACAGGTGAAACTCGAAAAATTCGAATATCGTGCAAAAGTTAATTTATTTCACTAATGCAACTTAAAAGGTGAAACTAATATATGAGATAGACTCATTGCATGCAAAGCAAGATAGTTCAAGCCGTGATTTGTCATAATTGTGATGATTATGGCTTACAGCTCATGAAAACCCCAAATCCACAATCTCAGAAAATTAGAATATTGTGAAAAGGTGCAATATTCTAGGCTTAAAGTGTCCCACTCTAATCAGCTAATTAAGCCATAACACCTGCAAAGGGTTCCTGAGCCTTTAAATGGTCTCTCAGTCTGGTTCAATAGGAATCACAATCATGGGAAAGACTGCTGACCTGACAGTTGTGCAGAAAACCATCATTGACACCCTCCATAAGGAGGGAATGCCTCAAAAGGTAATTGCAAAAGAAGTTGGGTGTTCCCAAAGTGCTGTATCAAGTGCTGTTACCAACTTTGCAGGAGCAATGTGTGCAATTTAATAACACTCTGAATTTTATCATTTGCAGAGGATAATATATATAAAACCTGAATCCTTTTAGTTCTGATTTGTCTATTAATTAAACTGAGACCAGATCAATAAACAAACTTAGGCCTAGATTACGAGTTGTGCGTTAGGGTTAAAAAGCAGCGTTGGCCGGTCCCAACACTGCTTTTTAATGCCTGCTGGTATTACGAGTCTTGCAGGTACAGGTGTACCGCTCACTTTTTTGGCTTACGTCAATTGCGTATCCTATATTTTCAATGGGACTTGCATAGCGCCGGTATTACGAGTCTGACCAAAAGTGTGCGGTAGACCCTCTCCTGTCAAGACTGGTACCGCATTTTAAAGTCAGTAGTTAAGAGTTTTACACTACAACACCGTAGCATAAAACTCTTAACTAAAGTGCTAAAAAGTTCACTAACACCCATAAACTAATTATTAACCCCTAAACCGAGGCCCCCTACATCACAAACACTAAAATAAATATTTTAACCCCTAATCTGCCGAACCGGACATCGCCGACACTATAATAAATATATTAACCCCTAAACCGCCGCACTCCAGCATCACAAACACTAGTTAAATATTATTAACCCCTAATCTGCCGTCCATAACATCGCTGCCACCGACCTACATTTATTAACCCCTAATCTGCCACCCAAAATGTCGCCGCAGCTATATTAAAGTTATTAACCCCTAAATCTAAGTCTAACCCTAACCACCCCTAACTTAAATATAATTACAATAAATCTAAATAAAATTACTACAATTAACTAAATAATTCCTATTTAAAACTAAATACTAACCTATAAAATAAACCCTAAGATAGCTACAATATAACTAATAGTTACATTGTATCTCGCTTAGGGTTAATTTTTATTTTACAGGCAACTTTGTATTTATTTTAACTAGGTAGAATAGTTATTAAATAGTTATTAACTATTTAATAACTACCTAGTTAAAATAAAGACAAATTTACCTGTAAAATAAAACCTAACCTAAGTTACAATTACACCTAACACTACACTATAAATACATAAATTAACTAAATTAAATACAATTAATTACAATTAAATAAAATTATCTAAAGTACGAAAAACAAACAAACACTAAATTACAGAAAATAATAAAGAAATTACAAGATTTTTAAACTAATTACACCTAATCCCCCTAAAATAAAAAAAAGCCCTACACTACACTAAATTACAAATAGCCCTTAAAAGGGCCTTTTGCGGGGCATTGCCCCAAAGTAATCAGCTCTTTTAAATGTAAAAAAAAATTACAATCCCCCCCAACATTAAAACCCACCACCCACACAACCAACCCTACTCTAAAACCCACCCAATACCCCCTTAAAAAAACCTAACACTAACCCCCTGAAGGTCACCTTACCGGGAGACGTCTTCACCCAACTGGGCCGAAGTCCTCAACGAAGCCGGCAGAAGTCTTCATCTAACCGGGCAGAAGTGGTCCTCCAGATGGGCAGAAGTCTTCATCCAGACGGCATTTTTTTCTACCTTAATTCCGATTGGCTGATAGAATTCAGAAATCAGTCAATCGGAATTGAAGGGAAGCCATCTTGGATGACGTCATTTAAAGGAACCTTCATTCAGTCATCATCCGTGGAAAGAAGAGGATGCTCTGCATCAGATATCTTGAAGATGGACCCGCTCCGCGCCGGATGGATGAAGATAGAAGATGCCGTCTGGATAAAGACTTCTGCCCGTCTGGAGGACCACTTCTGCCCAGTTGGGTGAAGACGTCTCCCGGTAAGGTGATCTTCAGGGGGTTAGTGTTAGGTTTTATTAAGGGGGTATTGGGTGGGTTTTAGAGTAGGGTTGGTTGTGTGGGTGGTGGGTTTTAATGTTGGGCGGGATTGTAAACTTTTTTTCAGGTAAAAGAGCTGATTACTTTGGGGCAATGCTGCGCAAAAGGCCCTTTTAAGGGCTATTTGTAATTTAGTGTAGGTTAGGGCTTTTTTATTTTGGGGGGGCTTTTTTTATTTTGTTAGGGGGATTAGATTAGGTGTAATTAGTTTAAAAATCTTGTAATTTCTTTATTATTTTCTCTAATTTAGTGGGGTTTTTTGTACTTTAGATAACTTTATTTAATTGTAATTAATTGTATTTAATATAGGTAATTAATTTAATTGTAGAGTAGTGTTAGGTGTAATTGTAACTTAGGTTAGGTTTTATTTTACAGGTATATTTGTCTTTATTTTAACTAGGTAGTTAAGAAAAAGTTAATAACTATTTAATAACTATTCTGCCTAGTTAAAATAAATACAAACTTGCCTGTAAAATAAAAATAAACCCCAAGCTAGCTACAATGTAACTATTAGTTATATTGTAGCTATCTTAGGGTTTATTTTATAGGTAAGTATTTAGTTTTAAATAGGAATAATTTAGTTAATGATAGTAATTTTATTTAGATTTATTTAAATTATATTTAAGTTAGGGGGTTTATGGTTAGACTTAAGTTTAGGGGTTAATATGTTTATTAAAGTGGCGGCGTTGTTGGGGGCAGCAGATTAGGGGTTAATAAGTGTAGTTAGGTTGCGGCAACATTGGGGGCGGCTGATTAGGGGTTAATAAATATAATGTAGGTGTCGGCGATTTTGGGGGCAGCAGATTAGGGTTTCATAAGTATAATGTAGGTGGCGGCGGTGTCCGGAGCACCAGATTAGGGGTTAATAATATAATGTAGATGTCGGAGGCAGCAGATTAGGGGTTAGTAAGTATAAGATTAGGGGTGTTTAGACTCGGGGTTCATATTAGGGTGTTAGGTGTAGAAATACATTTTCTTTCCCCATAGGAATCAATAGGGCTGCGTTAGGAGCTTTACGCTGCTTTTTTGCAGGTGTTAGGTTTTTTTCAGCTGGCTCTCCCCCATTGATTCCTATGGGGAAATCGTGCAAGAGCACGTTTAACCAGCTCACCGCTAACGTAAACAGCGCTGGTATTGAGGTGAGATGTGGATCAAAATTTTGCTTTTCGCTCACTTTTGTGCGGTTAACGCTGGGTTTCTAAAAACCCGTAATACCAGCGCTGTCTGTAAGTCAGCGGTGAGCTTAATCTGCTCGTTAGCACTGCACAGCCTCTAACGCAAAACTCGTAATCTAGGTGTATGTTTATTAAAAGAATTATTGGAAATAATAAGCAATATGTGAATAAAGCAAATCAATAAGCATACATCATTACAATGATTTAATGATTATCAGGTTAAAAGTAATGAAAACAAACACTAAGGCCTAGATTTGGAGTTCGTCGTTAGCCGTTAAAACCAGCGTTAGAGGCTCCTAATGCAGGTTTCTTACGTACTCCGGTATTTAGAGTTCAGTTACCGACACTCAAAAAAAACCTAACGCTCACATTTCTACCGCCACCTCTGACCCAGTAGTAAACATATACCGACAAAAAAAACATCCACGAATCAAATAAAAAATATTACACAAACTACACTTACAGTCATACAAACACTACACTATGTTTATTTTTCATATTTAATAATTTTTCAGCAAAATACAAAGGATTAAAGTTGCGAGATCTCGGGTGTTTGAAAAAAAACAACACAAATCCATTTTCCCATTGACTTACATTGACACACGGGAAAAGACCCTCAAATACCTACATCTAACTAATAACATGATCACAAACATACACTCATCGATGCATACAAACAATATACACCACATGACATACACAAAATATTTATTTATTACAAAAAGAACACGATTTAGTTACTTTTTCACACAAGCTCATGACGTCACTCACTTTATGAGGAAAACCAGTCTTAGAAAAAAAAAATGACCAATTTTCATAGCCTCCATTGACTTCTATTGGGAAGACGTGCTCGTGCACGCGAAACCCTCATTTCCCTAACGCACGCAAATAGCGTAGACAGAAAAACTCCAAATACCAGCGCTAGAAAAGACATGATTTCATGCGTTAGACCCAGCTATGATAAATAGATCAGGAAATGACTATTTCCCTATGGTGGATTTATGGATTTTACTGTTTGAATATTAACAACACCATTACATTCTTTCTGACTTTTATATTACATCAACTACAATTCAACATCACTAGTAACAACATTTTAGGTTTAAAAATATTACATTTAAACGGACACAAAAATAATGTCAACTTTTCAGGATTCACAAACACTACACAATGGGAAACAATTCTCATTTACCTTTATTATTGCATTTCAGTTATTCAACTCATATGCTTGCAGCAACAGCATATCTACATAGGCTTAACACATGATCACTCATGGATGCACATACATTACTTTTAACATTCACTCATACATGTGCATTCAAATGATGGGGGACAAACACATTACATTCTCTAGAGGAATCACAAAACACAACATATGGATTTTAATGTACTTTTAACTTCATGATTCCATCACCAGAAACCATTAGGAATTACGTACAACAAGAACATCAGTACACCAGATTACAAATGTCACTTTATGGGAAGGAACAACAATGCCAGACCGCTATATAGAAGTCAGCATATGTGGGACACAATCACAATATATACGTACATGTACATAACACGCATCAACCATCACGCAACCACAAAGCACACATTTAGATTTTATTCAGCACACAATAACAATGTAGTCAAATACAACAACACAATGAGGATTTATGAACTACATAGGCAGGGTAATAATATCATGACGTCATTAGAAGATTCAACCATACACATCACAGATTCACCACTGTACCGCCCCTTTCGGAACTTTAACACTCAATACTACAATACAACATATACGTAAACAACTGTTTGGAACAGCATTATTAAGGCGATTTCAATAGGACAATTAATAAATATTGTCAGATCGCAAATCACTTATATATATAATACTACAGATGACAGCCGGAAGTTCTTCAGTATTAGTGCCATTTGAATAGGACGCATACAATATTGACATCTCGGCAATCACTTATATATACACAATACTACAGATGACAGCCGGAAGTTATTCAGTATTAGTGCGATTTGAAAGGGACGCATACAATATTTACAGCTCGGCAATCACTTATATATACAATACTACAGATGACAGCCGGAAGTTATTCAGTATTAGTGCCATTTTAATGGGACGCATACAATATTGACATCTCGGCAATCACTTATATATACAATACTACAGATGACAGCCGGAAGTTCTTCAGTATTAGTGCCATTTGAAAGGGACGCATACAATATTGACATCTCGGCAATCACTTATATATACAATACTACAGATGGCAGCCGGAAGTTATTCAGTATTAATGCGATTTGAAAGGGACGCATACAATATTGACAGCTCGGAAATCACTTATATATACAATACTACAGATGGCAGACGGGAAATTCGGAATTATTATTGCGATTTTAAAGGGACGCATACAATATTGACATCTCGGCAATCACTTATATATACAATACTACAGATGGCAGCCGGAAGTTATTCAGTATTAATGCGATTTGAAAGGGACGCATACAATATTGACAGCTCGGAAATCACTTATATATACAATACTACAGATGGCAGACGGGAAGTTCGGAATTATTATTGCGATTTTAAAGGGACGCGTACAATATTGACAGCTCGGAAATCACTTATATATACAATACTACAGATGACAGCCGGAAGTTATTCAGCATTAGTGCAATTTTAAAGGGACGCATACAATATTGACAGCTCGGCAATCACTTATGTATACAATATTACAGATGGCAGCTGTTACTTTATCGTTTACAATATTGCAGCAACATTGATCGATCACATTCGATGCACATTATACCCAACTATGCACTTTCATTCATGTTAGCCTGGACGTGTGCTTGTTACTATAAGATCGCGTTTAAGAAATATTGATTACGCATATGAACAAACATTACAAACATGCACTGTATGTGTGATATTTGACACTTTCACATTGAGAATCATTGTTTGAAACTAACATTTCAGCAAACAACAAATAAACTCCCACTGTGAAAGCATTCGCGCCGCTCACATACAAACAAGTGAATACAATTAGCAATCATTACAAACTCAATACCATTGGACTAATTGTACTATAAATCCCCCAAACAACATGGCCAATGCATCACTTGTGATCCACATCAGATCAAGTGCTTACCTTGTTACGCTGTTTTGAAAGATGGATGACGATGACATGGTAGACGCTGCTGGTGCTGCTATTGGCGAACTAGCTGTTGGTCGAATCAGGCAGCCTCGGCGGCTCAGACTGAGACGAAGGGGTCATCTGGTTCGAGGTCCTCGTGTCTACAGGATGAGACCCACCTTGGAAAACATGAGTGACTTTGAGGTTTTTGATAAGTATCGGCTCGATCGCGAACAGCTCATTGGCCTTTACGATCTTCTTAAACCTCATTTGGAGCCACGTATAAGAATAAGGACTGCTGTTCCCGCCATGAGTAGGATGCTAAGCTGTCTATACGTCCTGGCCTCCGGGAGTTTTCAATCCGGACAACTGTACATGCATGGCCTGGCTCAAGGTACATTCTCTGTGGTGTTTGATAACTTTCTGGACGCCATGGTACGTATCAGTAAGCAATACATAGGATTCCCACAGAATGATGGTGATTGGAGGTGCCTGAAGCGGGAATTCTTTGATATTGCTCAAATGCCCAATGTCTTGGGAGCCATAGATTGTACCCACATTGCACTGCGTGCTCCAATTGATGACTCGCCCTTCAGAAATCGCAAACATTTTCATAGCCTTAACGTGCAGTATGTTTGTGACGCACAGATGAGGATTATGCATGTGTGTGCGAATTTTGGAGGGGCTTGTCATGATGCCCGCATCCTCTCTCTGTCGTCCCTGTGGAGACAGTTTGAGGAAAGACAAATGCCCCCTGGTTATCTCGTTGGTGAGTATTTGTGCACAACATGGTTAATTATTGTGACAATTCCCACTGTAGTTTAAAAATGTTAGCGTAATGTTCAGCTATAGGATGCAATTTAACCATATATTTTCCCCCCGCTAATGTCTACTTTTAGTTCAATGCAGATATGTAGCATGTCTTACCTTAAATGCTCAGAGAATGTAATGTAACCATGTAGTTATCATTTTACACAAGGCTTGATTTAGGAGAAATACGCATATGTAGCATGTCTTAGCTGAAATGGGAAGATATTAGCTAATGCAATTTAACCATGTCATTGTCTCTTTCCGCAAATGTCTTTTAGTTCAATGCAGATATGTAGCATGTCTTACCTTAAATGCTCAGATAGAGAATGTAATGTAACCATGTAGTTATCATTTTACACAAGGCTTGATTTAGGAGAAATACGCATATGTAGCATGTCTTAGCTGAAATGGGAAGAAATTAGCTAATGCAATTTAACCATGTCATTGTCTCTTTCCGCAAATGTCTTTTAGTTCAATGCAGATATGTAGCATGTCTTACCTTAAATGCTCAGATAGAGAATGTAATGTAAGCATGTAGTTAGCATTTTACACAAGGCTTGATTTAGGAGAAATACGCATATGTAGCATGTCTTAGCTGAAATGGGAAGATATTAGCTAATGCAATTTAACCATGTCATTGTCTCTTTCAGCAAATGTCTTTTAGTTCGATGCAGATATGTAGCATGTCTTACCTTAAATGCTCAGATAGAGAATGTAATGTAACCATGTAGTTAGCATTTTACACAAGGCTTGATTTAGGAGAAATACGCATATGTAGCATGTCTTAGCTGAAATGGGAAGATATTAGCTAATGCAATTTAACCATGTCATTGTCTCTTTCCGCAAATGTCTTTTAGTTCAATGCAGATATGTAGCATGTCTTACCTTAAATGCTCAGAGAATGTAATGTAACCATGTAGTTAGCATTTTACACAAGGCTTGATTTAGGAGAAATACGCATATGTAGCATGTCTTAGCTGAAATGGGAAGATAGAGAATAATATTGAACTAGATATTTTTAAGTTAAAATAAACATTTGTTAATGGATTATCGTGTACCAAAATTTTTATTGTACTACAAATACTATTTTGAGGATTCTGTTGGAATTATGTTCTGTTCATAATTTACAGGTGATTCTGGGTACATGAGCCGGCCTTGGCTCATTACCCCCTTGCGTAGCCCGACTGATTTGTCTGAGGAGCGCTACAATAGGGCTCATAAGAGAACCAGGGCGGTGGTTGAACGGATGTTCGGCCTCCTGAAGATGAGGTTCAGGTGCCTGGACAGGTCGGGAGGAGCCCTCCAGTACAACCCAAAGAAGGTGGCTAAGATCGTTGTAGCCTGTAGCGTCCTGCATAATATTGCACAGCGGGCTGGGATGCTGCAGGCCGTCCGGCCGGACAGAAACCTCCTCAGAGATGAGGAGGATGATCCTGTTCTAGAGGGGCCATTCCGGGACAAGGGCCTCAATGTCAGAGCAGACATCATCAACCGCAACTTTAGATGGTAAAGAATAGAAGTTAGACTGGAGTATTAACAATAGATGTGAACTGTAGGGAAATGACAAGTAGAGAATTGTGCAAACATGTTAGGATTGTTCATCAAATGCTAAAAATGTGTTTCATTTATTAATATAGGTGATGCTCTGGCCATTGGGTCCTGTAGCGAGTCTTTGCCACCTGGTTTTTAAAGAGGACATCAGCTGGTAAGTATAAATGTCTGGACTGTTGCTGGCATGAATTGTACACAAATACATCATATGGCATACATTTTATAAACTAGTATTTAGTTTACACATTACTTAAAATGTAAATACTCAGAAAGGGATCCTCTAGCATAACTATCCTCTATCATGACTATGGTTCAATGTCACACATTAGAGGTTTGTTCTGCTCAATATGACTCATCTTCACACTTGATAGAACATAACACAAGATGCTACACAGTAAGCTAGTGTCAGGTTTCATAAGTTGTGTGTATACCTTTAAATTCTGGCTGACCTATCATGCTTTCACACCCCCTTTATAACACCTGCAAAACTGTCATTCCTTGCTTAGTAATTTGTTAGAACTGCCACGGTAGTACAACTTCTCCTGGATTACTTATATTCACTAATATCAACTGGATTCAAGATCCTGAATCTCTTCAGAACTATTGTCTTTAAAAAATACCGCTACTAACTTCTCTGCTTACTACTAACTTTTAACAGTGCTTGTGCAAGTCTCTTTTCAGTTTTTTCTGCTACCGTTTACATTGGATAACAGATTGTCTTCGTGGATTTACTATCAAAATTCTCTCAACTACCTTGACCAAGGATTCTGCATACAGAATGGTAAAGATACTTTTTACTTTGAACATTTAATCATTCGCTTACAATTTACAGATTAAGTTTCTGACATTCGGCTTTCTGCCGCAACTCGTGCTCTGACGTCAGACGCCATTCTCGGAGCAGACCGGAACACAGTAACTCTTTGCATCGCAACTAATTTCAGCAGCCGCAAGTCTCCGGTAAGAAGGCGATACTGTCTTTAAGGTACAGCTTCATCTACCTGAGTGTCTAAAGTCTTATAACCTGATCAAACAATCTTTCTCTCAGTTGTCCGCTTTTACCCTAGCTTGCTACTTATGAATGACTGTTTTCTCCTATTCGTCTAACTAATGCAATACCTTAGCTGAAGATTATACTAAGTTTAACTTGAACGCAAGTCCTCATACTATACAAGGATACTTTTCAAAACCAACTTCATGTGATGCATTATCTGATAAGATTTGAAACTTAATTGAATACTATTAACTTTTCCTCAGTTATTCTTTATACTCTTGTCTTATAAAGTTAATAAGATAAGTTGTCATACTGATAAAATTATTTCCATCAATTTCAGTATACTTTTGCATCTTCTGGTACATTATCATAATAACCACACCTGAAACATCTGTTAATACTTCTACATAGTGTTAATAATTATTCAGGTGTAACACATATTACATTTTTATGTACTAGATAAGAGAAATCCTGTTGTACCAGTTACATATTACTAAGCCTTAAAAAATTATATCAATGGAACAACCAGACCTCCCACAGGTTGTTTACGATATGTCCTAAAAGATGGACCAGATGGGAAAAGCTATCATAGATTTACAAACTGAGAACAAAGTTTTGAGGGGGCTTATAAAAGATTCTAAGGAACACTATTCCAGCTCTCTGGAACCTCAAGTTTGTCTACCAGAAATATTTTCAGGAGATAGGAGGTCATATAGACAGTTCAAAAATGCATGTGCTCTCCTATATAACTTAAAACCTAGAACATACCCGACTGACAGGGTGAAAGTCTTAACCACCATATCATATCTAAGGGCTGAACCTAGGATTTGGGCAGACCAACTGTGTGAAGCTAACTCTCCTCTTCTGAATTCTGTAACTGACTTCTTTCAGGCCATAGATGCACTTTATTGTGACACCGACATTCAGCTTTCTGCAGAGTTGAAAATGAGACAATTGAAACAAGGTAAAAGGCCCGTCGAGGACTATATTACGGAATTTAAGTTATATGCTACAGACTCATCTTGGAGTCGAATTTCTCTGAGAAATCAATTCAGGCTTGGTCTCTCGGAGACATTGAAGGATGAGCTTGCACGCACTGAAATACCTGAGTCTCTTGAAGCCTTAATGAGATTGGCTACTCAAATTGATCGCCGAATTCGAGAGCGTAAAGCAGAGCGCTATCATACTGATTCCCAGTATAAGGTTCAAGTCACAGTTCATCCAAAAGTACCCACAACTTCAACAGAAAAGACCACCCCCATGGAGATTGGCATGTTGCGAGGACCCCTAACTACAGATGAAAAATTACGTCGCAGGGCACAGCGCCTATGTATGTATTGTGCCGACCCTACCCACAGAGTCACTGACTGTCCAACTCTACGCAAGAACAAGAAGAGTAAGTTTACATTTATGCATAAGACTGATTCTCATGAGAGTTCCCAAACTTATTGTGACTTATCTCTTTTAATACAGTGGGACCATAAGAGGTTGAACGCCAAAGCAATAATAGACTCCGGAGCTTCAGGCAACTTTATGGATATCAATTTTGTTCACCTCAATAAAATACCTGTTGTTGAAAAGAAATCACCTGTATTCCTCAGAGTTATTGATGGGTCCACTCTCACAACAGGACCTATCACTCAAAACACTATACCTCTTTTAACTTCTACTGATTCAGGGCATATTGAATTTATTGTTTTCGATATCATTCCATCACCTCATTTTCCTCTTGTTCTAGGATTAACCTGGCTACAGTTACACAATCCTCTTATTAACTGGCAACGTCTACAAGTAAACTTTACTTCACCCTATTGCAAAAGTACATGTTATCCACAACAAGACATATTACTCACAGACTCTAATACTCCACCATTACCATCATTCTACACAGATTTCTCTGATGTATTTAGTAAGGTAGAAGCGGAGACTCTACCTCCCCATCGGATTTATGATTGTCCGATAGAATTAATTCCTGGTTCTACTCTCCCTGTAGGTCATCTATATCCATTAAGCCAACCTGAACTCAACCACTTAAAGGAGTACCTCTCTGAAAATTTACGCAAGGGTTTCATAAGACCTTCTACATCCCCTACAGCAGCTGGAATGTTCTTTGTCACAAATAAAGACAAAACTTTAAGACCAATAATTGATTACCAGGAATTAAACAAATGCACAGTAAAGAACCGCTACCCGTTACCTTTAATTCCCGAGTTAATCGAAAGATTAACTGATGCAACTATTTTTTCTAAGCTTGATCTGAGAGGTGCGTATAATCTCATTCGTATACGCCAAGGGGACGAATGGCTCACTGCGTTCAGGACCAGATACGGTCTTTTTGAGTACTTAGTGATGCCATTCGGTCTCTGTAACGCTCCTGCCACGTTCCAGCATTTCATTAACGACATCTTTAGAGATTTGCTGGACGTGTGCATGGTGGTGTACCTCGATGATATTTTAATATACTCAAGAAATGAAGAGGAACATATCAAACACGTTCGTTGGGTGTTGGCTAGACTCAGAATTCATAAACTTTATGCCAAGCCAGAGAAATGTTCTTTCCATGACACCACCATATCGTTTTTGGGTTACACCATCTCACCCTCTGGTATACAAATGCAGACTGAAAAAGTAGAAGCCGTAAAAGATTGGCCCACACCTATGAATAAAAAGGAGTTACAGAGATTCCTCGGTTTCTCGAATTATTATCGAAAATTTATTAAGGGTTTCTCAGAGATCGTCAAACCACTCACACAATTAACTGGAACAAGTTTACCTTTTAAATGGACTCCAAACCATACTAAAGTCTTTGAACAACTGAAGACATCCTTCACAACTGCTCCTATTTTGAGGTTCCCTGATGTTAACTTACCTTATATTCTTGAGGTCGACTCCTCTGATCATTCTATTGGTGCAATACTGTCTCAACAAAAAACTGATACTGAACCATTACACCCTGTTTCATTTTTCTCTAAAGCAATGAATCCAGCTGAGAGGAATTATGCAATAGGTGATAAAGAGTTACTGGCCATCCGTAAATCACTGGAGTTTTGGAGACATCTCTTAGAAGGGGCTTTACATCCTATTATAATTTTTACTGATCACAAGAATCTACAATATTTACAAAATAATAAAACCCTTTCATCTAGACAAGTACGTTGGTCTCTTTACTTCTCTAGATTCGATTTCCATATAATCTATCGTCCTGCCTCTAAGAATGGTAAAGCCGACGCTCTTTCAAGGCAAGAATCAGATCTACCTGAGATAACATACCCAACAAGTATCATTCCTACAGACCGATTCCTAGGCTTTACTACAACCTTTCTTAAAGAGGTTAAAAGGTTTTCTACTCAACCACCATCAATTAAGAACACTCTCATATCCCAGAAGGATGGTATTTACTATTTTAAAGGAAAGATGTATATTCCTAACGAATTGAGGCATCAAATTTTACAACAACATCATGATTCTCCTCTAGCCGGACATCCTGGCGTTTCACGCACTATGGACTTACTATCCAGAAAATATTGGTGGCCTAACATGCTTTCCTCAGTCCTTGATTTTGTTAAATCATGCGTTGTTTGTCAAGTTTCAAAAGCAGAAAGAAAATCTCCTTATGGTCTATTAATGCCTATTTCCATCGCAGAAGGTCCCTGGCAACAAATTAGTATGGACTTTATTGTTGAATTACCACCATCAAATAATTATACGACTATACTAGTTGTCTTTGACACCTTCACTAAAATGGCACACTTCTTGCCATTTCACAAATTACCATCATCATCTGAAACAGCTACATTGTTCATCGATAACATCATCAAATTGCATGGTATCCCAAAAACAATCATATCTGACAGAAGTTCTCAATTTACCTCAAGGTTTTGGAGGAACTTGTGTCTATCCCTGAAAATAGATCACCATTACACTACTTCTTTCCATCCTCAAGCTAATGGACAAGCAGAAAGGTTAAATCAGTGGTTGGATGAATATTTAAGGTGCTTCTGTTCATATCAACAAAATGATTGGTATAAGTTTTTAGCACTCGCTGAATTCGCATACAACAACTTAACCAATTCCTCAACAAAACTTACACCATTCTATGCCAACTATGCTTATCATCCGAATTTTGATTCACTTTCACCTACTCCATCCGTATCTCCAACTGTAGACGAGTTGAATAATACCATTCTTGATAACTTCAGATTCCTCAAGCACAATATTGCCAAAGCACAAGCAACACAAAAACACTTTTATGACTTACGTCATAGGAAGCCTCCTGTGTATAAAATTGGTGATATGGTTTGGTTATCCACAAAAAACCTTCGCATTCAGGTCCCTAGTAGAAAACTAACCCAAAAGTTTTGTGGTCCTTTTCCTATTTCACGAATTGTTAATGAGAATGCAGTCACGCTAACTCTGCCTGATACTTTGAAAGTTCACCCAACTTTTCATGTATCATTGCTTAAACCGTATCTTCCCACTAGATCGACTCTTCCACTACTGCCTTCCAACTTGAATTCGGAGGATTCAGGGATTTATGAAGTTCAATCACTACTCGATTCCAGATTCTATAAAGGAGTGTTACAGTATTTAGTTTGTTGGAAAAAATTTACCAAAGAAGAAGACAGCTGGGAACCATCCTCTAATCTTCAAGCTCCTCGCTTGGTGGCTCAGTTTCACCAACGTTTTCCTGATCGTCCGCGGCCTTAAGCTGTGGAACAGCTTGCCTGAGGAGGGGGTCCTGTCAGGTTTCATAAGTTGTGTGTATACCTTTAAATTCTGGCTGACCTATCATGCTTTCACACCCCCTTTATAACACCTGCAAAACTGTCATTCCTTGCTTAGTAATTTGTTAGAACTGCCACGGTAGTACAACTTCTCCTAAGCTCCTGGATTACTTATATTCACTAATATCAACTGGATTCAAGATCCTGAATCTCTTCAGAACTATTGTCTTTAAAAAATACCGCTACTAACTTCTCTGCTTACTACTAACTTTTAACAGTGCTTGTGCAAGTCTCTTTTCAGTTTTTTCTGCTAACGTTTACATTGGATAACAGATTGTCTTCGTGGATTTACTATCAAAATTCTTTCAACTACCTTGACCAAGGATTCTGCATACAGAATGGTAAAGATACTTTTTACTTTGAACATTTAATCATTCGCTTACAATTTACAGATTAAGTTTCTTACATTCGGCTTTCTGCCGCAACTCGTGCTCTGACGTCAGACGCCATTCTCGGAGCAGACCAGAACACAGTAACTCTTTGCATCGCAACTAATTTCAGCAGCCGCAAGTCTCCGGTAAGAAGGCGATACTGTCTTTAAGGTACAGCTTCATCTACCTGAGTGTCTAAAGTCTTATAACCTGATCAAACAATCTTTCTCTCAGTTGTCCGCTTTTACCCTAGCTTGCTACTTATGAATGACTGTTTTCTCCTATTCGCCTAACTAATGCAATACCTTAGCTGAAGATTATACTAAGTTTAACTTGAACGCAAGTCCTCATACTATACAAGGATACTTTTCAAAACCAACTTCATGTGATGCATTATCTGATAAGATTTGAAACTTAATTGAATACTATTAACTTTTCCTCAGTTATTCTTTATACTCTTGTCTTATAAAGTTAATAAGATAAGTTGTCATACTGATAAAATTATTTCCATCAATTTCAGTATACTTTTGTATCTTCTGGTACATTATCATAATAACCATACCTGAAACATCTGTTAATACTTCTACATAGTGTTAATAATTATTCAGGTGTAACACATATTACATTTTTATGTACTAGATAAGAGAAATCCTGTTGTACCAGTTACAGCTAGTGACAGAAATTTCTTATGAAATGGGGGGTGGGAGAGGGCTACAGAAATGATTCACACACTTGTAGTAATTTTGAATAAACCTTTTATGCCATTAGGGAGCTGACTTAATCTAAAGACTGAAAGGGAAGAATTAGAAGCCTGACAGTGAAGATTGCCCAGACTGACAGTGGAAAAAGCCAAGATTGAAATTGAAGTATACCAATGGGATCATGTCTGGCATTATCTTTCAAATCTGCTGACCTTGAAAAGCATACAAAGACATGTTCACATGGTAAGTGCCAACTATTTAATAGAATAAGGCTGTTGAGGCATCCTATTGGAGACACTTAGATGATTTTCTAATTTTTAGATGGTATTTCACAGTCCTCTATTTTTGAAATGATGAATAAGACACCTATTGAAGATCAACTGTTTAGCCCTGAATTGACTTTCAAAGACCATGCATTATCCAGGTTGGTGTACCAATGCATGCTAGTTAAGAATCACAGGAAGAATGTTGAATATTAGTAGCTTACATACATTAGTCATATTTAGTTCTTAATTAGATATTTAGGGATCACAATCAGACACTTAGATGATTTTCTAATTTTTAGATGGGATTTCAGTCCTCTATTTTTGAAATGATGAATAAGACACCTATTGAAGATCAACTGTTTAGCCCTGAATTGACTTTCAAAGACCATGCATTATCCAGGTTGGTGTACCAATGCATGCTAGTTAAGAATCACAGGAAGAATGTTGAATATTAGTAGCTTACATACATTAGTCATATTTAGTTCTTAATTAGATATTTAGGGATCACAATCAGACACTTAGATGAATTTCTAATTTTTAGATGGGATTTCAGTCCTCTATTTTTGAAATGATGAATAAGACACCTATTGAAGATCAACTGTTTAGCCCTGAATTGACTTTCAAAGACCATGCATTATCCAGGTTGGTGTACCAATGCATGCTAGTTAATAATCACAGGAAGAATGTTGATTATTGGTAGCTTACATACATTAGTCATATTTAGTTCTTAATTAGATATTTAGGTATCACAATCAGACACTTAGATGAATTTCTAATTTTTAGATGGGATTTCAGTCCTCTATTTTTGAAATGATGAATGACACCTATTGAAGATCAACTGTTTAGCCCTGAATTGACTTTCAAAGACCATGCATTATCCAGGTTGGTGTACCAATGCATGCTAGTTAATAATCACAGGAACAATGTTGATTATTGGTAGCTTACATAAATTAGTCATACATATTTCATCATTAGATATTTAAGGATCACAATCATAAAAAGGAATACATATTATAGTTGATATAGAGGTATTTGAATGGACATGAAATATTACATTTATGTTCAACATATATATTATAGAAATTTGATATACATTTTTATGTATAATTCGAAAATCATATATATTTTTTGAAAATATAATAAATAAATATCTGTAAAAAATGTTGAACAAAGTTAGAGCATAGACACAAGATGATTGTAAATGTATTTTATGATTCTTTGACTACGTGTGTATTAACTTTTGTCCAAAATTTTTTTACATTTCAGATTGGCATCTGATGACTTCCAGGAATATATTTTTATTTTTGGTTCAGAAACTATTACATTTTAAAATGGTAATAATATAAAGTTTAGTATTAAATACACTATTTGGAACAGATTATAATAAATATCCATATAATCTGTCAATAAAAATCAATTTGACTCCCATGACTGGTAGTTGTCTATTTGACAAGCACATGCATAAGATCAAATAATGCTTTAATTGTTGAAAATCCACTGATTCAGAGAATATTACATTAAACTATCTTTTTTAACATTCATTGGGGAGTGAGATCCATCGATGCTTTTATTTTGAAATTATTAGATGTGAAAATTATTTCGGATATGTAGTCAATTTCACAAAAATTAATTTTTTTCACTTTTAAGAAGGGGAAGTGGTTCAATTACATTAAAGTGACAGTGTTGTTGAATGTAAAATTAATTTTATAAGATCTTGTATCTTCCTTAGGTATCTCAAAACATTATTTGCAAAAAATTTTTAAATTTTACATTTATAAATGGTAGGTCATTTAACTTTATATTTTTCACAAGCTAGTTATTGGATGGCAGGTTAATCGATTTGATTTTCTAGTGGAGTCATTTAACTATAGTTAATAATATTATGTAGTTTTTAAAATCTTACCTCTTGGGTTAGACATCACATATCTATATATAATTTTCATTCCCCTTTAGTTTATTTTGACAATGTTAAATCAACATTACAAATGTTTTGGTCCTTAAAGGGACATTCACAAAGTATATTGTGTATTGATTTTTAAATTATTTATAAAATAATTTAAACATATTTAGAAAGTACTATAGAATTACATTCAGTCTTTAAATATACTTTGTAAAAAAAAAATCAATGCACAGATCTTAGTCAATTACATAAGGTATCTATGTGCAACCAACAATCAGCATCAAAATAGCCTATGTAGATATGTATTTCATAAAAAAAAATATATAATTACAATGTAATGATTGAACACCAAAACATATTAAGTTGTTCAAATATTATAATCTTATCCAAAATGCATACATAACATATAGCTTAATGTCCTTCTAAGCTGAAGACTCCGAAATACCTCCTTTACAATATATATTTCAGTCAGTGTGTAAAACAATCCAGAAGTTAATCTAAATTTTATTGACTCATATGTTATACTAATTTATCAAATGAAGGTGCCTAGGTTTCTGATATTTCAAGCATTATTGTGAAATGTTTATTTAAAGGGACATGAACTAAAAATATACTTAAAGGGAGACATTTAAAAAATTAATGATTTATACATTCTGAATGAGTATTCTATTTTAAGCAATTTAAAAATTGTCTCATATTATGAATGCTCCTTGTGATGTTGCTATCATTAATTTAAAAATAAGGCATTAAATAGATAATTTATTAGCTTCAGTACTCTGGACTGAACTTGGTTTTTTGTGGTGGATTAATTTATCCAACAATCATCAAGGACAACCCAGGTTTTTGAAAAAATTGTCCTTAATCTCAAATATCATTATTGATTTGCAAAGAAAGATAACAAGATAATTGTTAACATTTGAGAATCGGATTAAATTATAACGTTGATTAACATTTCATGCTCAATCTGAATCACCAACGCTAAATTTGTTTGGACAGTGTCCCTTTAAGAGATTTAAAGAGTGTATTTACTTCTCTTCCTATCTTGACATACTTTGCTTGAAAAGCATATCGAGATAGGCTCAGTAGATGAAGATTGGTGGATGCACATAGATGCCTTATGTGATTGTCTCAACCATGTGCATTTAAATTTCTTCTGTTGAGGATATCTAAATACTAAGATACATTGATTTACATTTTAAAGTCTAAACAATCTTCTATCTCTACAGATCATTTGATACAATTGTTTGTTTGTAATGTCTATTTAAAAATAAAGACGCCATTGCACAATAACATATATGAGCACTTCAGACAAATACAAGCTCGAGGTTTATTTACTAATAACAAACAAACCTGTAGTTTAACATTTATAAACAGATTATCCAAGTGAATGACCTTATAACCTGAATTTGAACATTCAGAAATATTGCGTGGGAAACGCATCTTGAAACACCAGATTAGCATCTTTAAACATTAGAGACTAATGTCACGCAATAGCACACAATCAATGTGCATTATGAAATACATTTAATAGAGCAATATCAATACTTCACAATAAGTCAATAAATGGATTTTATGAACAATAAAGACATACAATATTAAATGTGTATTTGTATTAAAGAAACAGACCGTTATTAAACCGATAAATGTCTACAACATTAATAATGTGACAGTATTAGATGTTAAATAAAATTTAATCATTAATAGTTAACGGATCACGGATATTAAATCTGCGTCACACATATCCGCATGACAGGCCCATGAGTTACAAATAAGTCTACATGAAAAATGAAGTTACAGCACCACCATGAGGTATGTGTAAGGAAGTTACTAAGATATGAAACATTAAGGAACGGCCAATCAGAGTTCATCACACAAACACAACTTGAGTCAGGATGGTCTCACAGACATTCTAACAATATTTCAAACTTTTATCCAATCAGATGTACAGATAACTTGTCCCATGGTGCATCTCATGTTTACTTCACCATATAAAAGTCCATTACACGTTGCCATCTTTGTCAGTTCTCTAATGCCTGCAGGCAGTATATCTGTTTTTGTTTTCCCAAAAAATCGACAACCCAGCAGGCATGTCAGCTCCCAGGTTCACCAAGGAGGAGAGCGCTGCACTGGTCCACGCCGTCAAGGACTTTTATCCCCAGCTGTTTGGGAACAAGAGGAGGTTGACAGATGCGCCTGTTAAGAAGGCCCTCTGGGAGTCTATCACCAATCACCAATGCGGTTAGATTGGTGTGTGACGTCCAGAGGACCCAGGATCAGATCATGAGGAGATTCGGAGATATGAGGTTGCGCTTAACAAAAAAAGTCAACCTCATAAGGGACTGGGTACAAGCCCGTAAAAGAGGGGGCCAAAGAAAGGCCCCGCGGAAACTATACCTACTCCCTTATGAGGTGACTTTATGCGAGCTCCTCAATCTCCGGGTCCCCAAAAGATTCAGATCCTCGCCATCCTCGGCCTCCTCTTCTTCCCTCCCAGCTGCGGGATCTGAAAGTCCTGACGCGGGGGCCAGGGCAGCTGCTTCTCCGTCCGGTGGCCTGGGAGGAGATGGAGAATCTGAACCAGGTAATTATCCAACTTCATATAATATCTTATTTTTTTTTTTAAGCAATAAATGTGTATATAGTCAAATACTAAACCTATACAGATCTCACAACATACACTACATATGATGTTTAGATATCTGATTTTAGATTAGTGACACATGAAATAGGAATGATGTGTCTTGCGCTCTACAGAATATGCGTCACAGAGCGAAAATGGAATTGCGCATACACGTTAACATGGCTTTGCTGTAAGTGGCATTGCTTTATACATGTTGGTCAAATGACGGATGCGTAATTCCGATTTGAATCATTGCGCAATGATCGCGAAAATGGAATTGCGCATACACGTTAACATGTCTTTGCTGAAAGTGGCATTGCTTTATACATGTTGGTCAAATGACGGATGCGTAATTCCAATTTGAATCATTGCGCAATGATCGCGAAAATGGAATTGCGCATACACGTTAACATGGCTTTGCTGTAAGTGGCATTGCTTTATACATGTTCGTCAAATGACGGATGCGTAATTCCGATTTGAATCATTGCGCAATGATCGCGAAAATGGAATTGCGCATACACGTTAACATGGCTTTGCTGTAAGTGGCATTGCTTTATACATGTTGGTCAAAATGAAATGTGAATTATTATATATGTGAAGAATACAGTATTCTTATTTTCAATATTATACATAATAAAAAAAGAATAATCCAAATAAATTATAACATATGCACATCAATTGATGAGAATGAAATAACACCAAAAAATAATTAAAGCTACAGTAAACAACACAACTGATTGAAAATAACAGTACAGGATATATTTATCATGAATTGAATTGAGGAAACAATTAACTCATGGGACTACCAAATGATTAATAGTTTAATATTGATTTGCTAATAATGTAAAGATTTTAAACATGGCATGATTTGTATTAATGATATGCAATCCTCATTTAATATATTACAGATATGGATGTTGCTGCTGGATCCTTAAGGCAGGGCTTGTCACAGTATGGTATGTCTCATTTTAATTGACATTTGTCTTAGAAACATGGACAGAACATTACATACTAAATCCACATTGTTCAATATTTATATGTAATGTCCCTTTAATAGATGAAAATTAAATAATTCTTCAGATATCCTTAAATAACATATTAGATTTGAATTGCATGCTCAATCCCATTGATTACATCAACATATGGAGTAGAGAATTCATTAACACCAACATTATCAAATCAATATAATTTTATATTGAAGGGATACTGATCTACTATTATTAATGTTGTCATTCAGATAGAGTATGCAATATTAATAAACATTTAAATATAATACTATCATCATATGTGAAATATTCTATTGCTAAATGTATTTTAAAATCAAGAATGTACGTTTATCTGCATCTCAATTTTGGTTGAACAACCTGGGTTTTTATTGATGATTGGTGGATACCTTCAACAAACAATATTTATTGAATACAATATTGCTTATCTGCCTTTAAGATTAAAATGTAGCAACATTAAAATTATAATATGAGTCAATGTTAAATCATTTTGAACAGTTTGAACAGAGAAATCAATGATTTAAATTAATCATGTCAGTGTCCCTTTAATAAACAATAGATTCATTCATCTTTACATTCTTTGGATTAAACAATATTGATATATAATTCACATATTCACTGTTGGAGTTACTTTATAGATATCAGCATACTCTAACAGCACCATGATTACATATTTGTACTAATCAATTTGGTTTTGTATTGTGATAAATATGTGTTGTGTCCTAAACAAGATTACTGTACATTGCACAAATGGCTCGATGTGCCACATGTGTTTGTTTAGATTTGTCAACAGCTGCTCTTCAAAATGTGGTTTGTGTGTATTCTTTTAAGAACATTGATCAATGGGTATATTTAGATATGCAATAGCATCGTATGAGATGAGTTTGATGTCTAATATAGTCTGAAATTAACCCCTTAACGACCGAGGACGTGCAGGGTACGTCCTCAAAAAAAAGGCAGTTAATGCCTGAGGACGTACCCTGCACGTCCTCGGTGTGGAAAGCAGCTGGAAGCGATCCAGCTGCTTTCCGGTTATTGCAGTGATGCCTTGATATGGAGGCATCCTGCAATAACTCTAGATGGCCATCCGATGCAGAGAGAGCCACTCTGTGGCCCTCTCTGCACCGGACATCGATGGCCGGTATCGTTGGTGGGTGGGAGCCGACTTGGGAGGCAGGTGGGCGGCCATCAATGGGCCGGGTAATGTAGAGGGGGGCGGGATCGGGGGCAGGGCCGATGGGGGCGCGCACGGGCGCGCGCGCGTGCACGGGGGCGGCGGGCGGGTGGGCGCGTGCACGGGGCGGGAGCGGGTGGGAACGCTACACTACAGAAAATATAACTATGTATAAAAGTTTGAGAAAGGGGTATTTAATTTCAAGAAAATATAAATCAAAGGTATCTAGGAGGGGGTGGGGGGTTGGTCTTTGGTGGGGCAGGGAGCTACACTACAGAAAAGGGGAAAAATTAAAAAAATCAGCAATTTTATTCTAAGCTGGGTACTGGCAGACAGCTGCCAGTACCCAAGATGGCGGCCATTAAGACAGAGGGGGAGAGTTAGAGAGCTGTTTGGTGGGGGATCAGTCAGGTTGGGGGCTAAAGGGGGGTCCTACAGAGCAGCATATGTAAATATGCCTTTTCTTTTTTTAAAAAAAAAGCCCAAATATAGCTTTTATTTTAGTACTGGCAGTTTCTGCCAGTACTTAAGATGGCGGGGACAATTGTGGGGTGGGGGAGGGAAGAGAGCTGTTTGGGAGGGATCAGGGGGTCTGATGTTTCAGGTGGGAGGCTAAGCTCTACACTAAATCTAAAATTCACCCTGCAAGCTCCCTACAAGCTACCTAATTAACCCCTTCACTGCTAGCCATAATACGTGTGATGCTCATTTAGCGGCCTAAGTACCAAAAAGCAACGCCAAAGCCATATGTGTCTGCTATTTCTGAACAAAGGGGATCACAGAGAAAAATTTACAACCATTTATGCCATAATTGCACAAGCTGTTTGTAAATAATTTCAGTGAGAAACAAAAAGTTTGTGAAAAAGGGAACTTTTTTTTTTTATTTGATCGCATTTGGCGGTGAAATGGTGGCATGAAATATACCAAAATGGGCCTAGATCAATACTTTGGGTTGTCTGCTACACTAGACTAAAGCTAAAATTAACCCTACAAGCTCCCTACAAGCTCCCTAATTAACCCCTGCACTGCTGGGCATAATACACGTGTGGTGCGCAGCGGCATTTAGCGGCCTTCTAATTACCAAAAAGCAATGCCAAAGCCATATATTTCTGCTATTTCTGAACAAAGGGGATCCCAGAGAAAAATTTACAACAATTTATGCCATAATTGCACAAGCTGTTTGTAAATAATTTCAGTGAGAAACCGAAAGTTTGTGAAAAAGTGAACGATTTTTTGTATTTGATCGCATTTGGCGGTGAAATGGTGGCATGAAATATACCAAAATTGGCCTAGATCAATACTTTGGGATGTCTTCTAAAAAAAATATATACATGTCAAGGCATATTCAGGGATTCCTGAAAGATATCAGTGTCCCAATGTAACTAGCGCTAATCTTGAATAAAATGGTTTGGAAATAGCAAAGTGCTACTTGTATTTATGGCCCTATAACTTGCAAAAAAAGCAAAGAACATGTAAACATTGGGTATTTCTAAACTCAGGACAAAATTTAGAAAATATTTAGCATGGGTGTTTTTTGGTGGTTGTGGATGCGTAACAGATTTTGGGGGTCAAAGTTAGAAAAAGTGTGTTTTTTCCATTTTTTTCTCATATTTTATAATTTTTTTTATAATAAATTATAAGATATGATGAAAATAATGGTATCTTTGGAAAGTCCATTTAATGGCGAGAAAAACGGAAAATTACAGCTAAACACAAACACCGCAAAAATGTAAAAATAGCCTTGGTCCCAAACGGACAGAAAATGGAAAAGTGCTGTGGTCATTAAGGGGTTAAACATATGTTCAATACATCATTTTTAACAGAATCCCCTTGATTCAATCAAGCATTTTCTGGTTTAATGACTGCTCTATTCTTCACATTTTCAAGTTGATTAATCTTAAAATTCGATACAGATGTGATTTAGTGATATCCCAAATGTGTTTCCTAATATATATCTATATCATTCATAGAGAGAGTTGGTGTGGTGAGCCCACAGGAATCCAGCAGTGACATAGAGCCGCCTTTGCGGTCTCCTGGTAAGTCCATTGACTCATTTATATGTCATTGAATGTGTATTGGTAATTAATATTATGAGCATGATTCTGATGAAGCATAACATTTGAAACAAACATATAATTTTCTCTTCTGATTATATATTAATTTTCTTTTAATATTGAAAGATTAATAATTAAAACTTTATTAGTCTACACATTTGTTATTCAGAAGATGTATAGCATATGTTTGTTTCCATGTTCTTTTTTGACAACAGTCATCAAGTGATACACACATGAGAAATCTTAAATGTTCTATGTACTATGCTTTTATGATTTGTAAATTAATACAAACAATACATCGAAAATATGAATCATTGAGAATAACAAATCTTATGTAATTTGTATGCTCCATCAAAATGATGTAAATCATAACTTTGGGTGTGTATATCTTTAATGCAACATTGATGTGTGTCTTTGAGCAACAGTAACATATGTTATAATATCTGTTCTTAACGTGTACACAACATGTTATGTTTTACAGAGATTGATTTAACATGTGTGACGAAGGAGGAAGAGGCTGCCTTGAAGTCTGATGGTATGTGAAATATATCTATCATGTTTACAACATGTTGCTTTATTGGAAATCATTTTATTGAAGGCATTCAAAGTGTACAGCTTTTGCACTTTAAAAAGGAATATTATTTCTCTGTTCAAATACACTACTGCCCCCTTTATATATCAGGCATCATGAAGATATGCTTGGATTTGTTTAAATATTTGGATTTTAAATTCATGCCATCATGATGTCACATGCATATTCTAGCCCAAACCACAATAATAATTTTAGAATTGTACAGACAGTCATTGATATTCATCTGAGTGCCTATATGCATACCATATCCTCATGTCATCATTGTTTAGAAATTCAAACACACTTCTAAGTATATTGCAAACATAATCAAGTTAAAATGCGTTGATTTGATTTCATGATGTATGAGATGTTAATATATTTATTATATTTATTTCAGATGGATCCTCTGCTTCTGGTCATCATTGTTCCTCCCCTGCCCAGTCCCCTGCCCAGTCCCCTGCCCAGCCCCCTGCCCAGTCCCCTGCCCAGCCCCCTGCCCAGTCCCCTGCCCAGCCCCCTGCCCAGTCCCCTTCCCCTCCCGGCCCTTCCCATTTGTCCTGTCGTATCCCTCCCAAAAAACGCCCCTTCGTCCCCCTTCGCTGCTCTCCCCGTCTTTTGGCCCGTACAGCTACCCCAGCTGCCCAGCCCCCAACTCACCACTCCCCAGCTGTACAGGCTACCCCAGAGCAGCAGCCCATCCCTCCCCAACCCAATCCCATCCCTCCCCCCTGTCTCAACCTTCATTGTCCTGGGTGTCGGATTGTCCTTCCCAGGCACAGCTGTAAGTATCATTCAAAATCCACATTATAAGATACTTAAAGGTACACTGAAGGCAAATTGTTTCTATTGTGATTGAAATAGAGCATGCAATGTTAATCAAATTTATAATTTACTACTCTTATGAATTATTCTTCATTCTCTTGATATCTTTATTGAAACAAAGAAATGCCTATAATTATTTAAAAAAATAAAATAATTGTGGACATCATTTCTTTATTGTTGGATGAATGTATCCATCAACCAGCAGGGACAAACAAAGTTGATAAACAAATATGGCCTGCCCTAAAAACCGACATTCTTGCATTCAAAATCTAGCTATAGAATTCAAACATTTAAAGAATATGTTTAATTTTTAAATATTTGTAATGTCATGCTCTATCTGAATCAGTCAATTAAATATTTAGGTTCAGTGTCCCTTTAATTGGATATCACTACATATACCAATCACCACTACTTGGATCCAACAATTAATGTACAAATGTTTATACATTATCTCTTGTCTAACCCAGTGGGAATGTAATTTCTTCAGGTTGCTATGTTTACACAGCTTGTCCTCAATGCCAAAATGTTTAAGGATAGGTGTGCCTACCACAGTATAATTAAAATATTTAAATTGCTAATGTAAGTACAATGTAAATCCTTTAACAAGATTTTATACACTCAAGCTGTATAAGTGGATCATCTAAAACCAATTAAAGGGGACAACATGTTTGAGTAAACTGTCCCTTTAATGATTTCGGTCTGTCTGAATAACATAATTCATGTGTAAAGAATAAATTTAAACTAATTGATGTAAAGAATGATTTGTCTTTATGATGACAATGTATCTTTTCTATATTTTTCGTCTGTTGTGTAATTATCCTTAATATTTAATGTATTCTTTATTTTAGGCTGTGACTCAGCATGGCTCATGCTAGAAGGGATAGCAAGAGTAGAGCAGGCCGTGTTGAGGAACGCAGCTGTCCTGAGAGGGATGAACGACACCATGCAGGCCCAGCTCCGGGTTCAAGACTTGACTCTGCGTGCAATTATGCGATTAAGTTCAAGGCCTGAATCTGGAGCTGGACATGCACAGGACGATGAAGAGGATGACCAGTAAGTGGAGGATCTGGAGATGCTCCAAGGTGGCAGATAAGAATCCTCCGTCCACATGTTGATGTTTTTTTTTATTGTTGCCATTTGGCCTTTTTAAAAGTTTATTGTTGTGCCTGTTGCACTCTTTTACCTTGTCATATGTCTCCAATGGGGCTATGGTGGCCCTTGGCAACTCTCTTCATGGACTGTGATGCACTCTTTTACCTTGTCATATGTCTCCAATGGGGCTATGGTGGCCCTTGGCAACTCTCTTCATGGACTGTGATGCACTGTGTTACCTTGTCATATGTCTCCAATGGGGCTATGGTGGCCCTTGGCAACTCTCTTCATGGACTGTGATGCACTGTGTTACCTTGTCATATGTCTCCAATGGGGCTATGGTGGCCCTTGGCAACTCTCTTCATGGACTGTGATGCACTCTTTTACCTTGTCATATGTCTCCAATGGGGCTATGGTGGCCCTTGGCAACTCTCTTCATGGACTGTGATGCACTCTTTTACCTTGTCATATGTCTCCAATGGGGCTATGGTGGCCCTTGGCAACTCTCTTCATGGACTGTGATGCACTGTGTTACCTTGTCATATGTCTCCAATGGGGCTATGGTGGCCCTTGGCAACTCTCTTCATGGACTGTGATGCACTGTGTTACCTTGTCATATGTCTCCAATGGGGCTATGGTGGCCCTTGGCAACTCTCTTCATGGACTGTGATGCACTGTGTTACCTTGTCATATGTCTCCAATGGGGCTATGGTGGCCCTTGGCAACTCTCTTCATGGACTGTGATGCACTCTTTTACCTTGTCATATGTCTCCAATGGGGCTATGGTCGCCCTTGGCAACTCTCTTCATGGACTGTGATGCACTCTTTTACCTTGTCATATGTCTCCAATGGGGCTATGGTGGCCCTTGGCATCTCTCTTCATGGACTGTGATGCACTGTGTTACCTTGTCATATGTCTCCAATGGGGCTATGGTGGCCCTTGGCAACTCTCTTCATGGACTGTGATGCACTGTGTTACCTTGTCATATGTCTCCAATGGGGCTATGGTGGCCCTTGGCAACTCTCTTCATGGACTGTGATGCACTGTGTTACCTTGTCATATGTCTCCAATGGGGCTATGGTGGCCCTTGGCAACTCTCTTCATGGACTGTGATGCACTCTTTTACCTTGTCATATGTCTCCAATGGGGCTATGGTGGCCCTTGGCAACTCTCTTCATGGACTGTGATGCACTGTGTTACCTTGTCATATGTCTCCAATGGGGCTATGGTGGCCCTTGGCAACTCTCTTCATGGACTGTGATGCACTATTTTACCTTGTCATATGTCTCCAATGGGGCTATGGTGGCCCTTGGCAACTCTCTTCATGGACTGTGATGCACTCTTTTACCTTGTCATATGTCTCCAATGGGGCTATGGTGGCCCTTGGCAACTCTCTTCATGGACTGTGATGCACTGTGTTACCTTGTCATATGTCTCCAATGGGGCTATGGTGGCCCTTGGCAACTCTCTTCATGGACTGTGATGCACTGTGTTACCTTGTCATATGTCTCCAATGGGGCTATGGTGGCCCTTGGCAACTCTCTTCATGGACTGTGATGCACTGTGTTACCTTGTCATATGTCTCCAATGGGGCTATGGTGGCCCTTGGCAACTCTCTTCATGGACTGTGATGCACTCTTTTACCTTGTCATATGTCTCCAATGGGGCTATGGTCGCCCTTGGCAACTCTCTTCATGGACTGTGATGCACTCTTTTACCTTGTCATATGTCTCCAATGGGGCTATGGTGGCCCTTGGCATCTCTCTTCATGGACTGTGATGCACTGTGTTACCTTGTCATATGTCTCCAATGGGGCTATGGTGGCCCTTGGCAACTCTCTTCATGGACTGTGATGCACTGTGTTACCTTGTCATATGTCTCCAATGGGGCTATGGTGGCCCTTGGCAACTCTCTTCATGGACTGTGATGCACTGTGTTACCTTGTCATATGTCTCCAATGGGGCTATGGTGGCCCTTGGCAACTCTCTTCATGGACTGTGATGCACTCTTTTACCTTGTCATATGTCTCCAATGGGGCTATGGTGGCCCTTGGCAACTCTCTTCATGGACTGTGATGCACTCTTTTACCTTGTCATATGTCTCCAATGGGGCTATGGTGGCCCTTGGCAACTCTCTTCATGGACTGTGATGCACTCTGTTACCTTGTCATATGGCTCAAATATTCCTTATTTTTACAAGATTGTTTCTAAACGTTGTTGATGTTTTCTTACATACTAATAAAAGACATGTAATTGCACGATTCTTTGTCCTCATTCTTCATGTTATTTTTTTAAAGCTCTAGTTTATCTTGTTGATCCTTAAAGGGACCTACCAAAAATATTTTTATATTAAAAATCATATATGTAAGACAATTGTAAATTACTTTAAGATTAACATCTCCAATGTAATATTATTTGTCTTTATATATTTTTCTCTTAGCTTTATCATTGCATGATTATGATTAGCATAGTAATTGTTTTATATATGTATATATAGATTGTTATTTGTGTATATATGTATATTTCAATTTTCACATCCATGTGTGTATTTAGAAACTCTGCATGAATTGATGCACCTTTAACAAATGATCTGAGGATTGATACAATGATATAATCCCTGTAAAGGGTTCATTTTATTGAAATAGTATTGTCTATGTGTATCCGCTTTTTAAAAACAAAATAATGTCCCTTTAAGGGATGGTGAGCACAATTGTTAATGAATGTATTTCCATTTCTAAAGCGTTTTTGTCCTTTTTACATGAACAAGGACATATAATCTTATTAATAAACAATCTTATTGTAATGTTGACAGCACATGTATTTCATTTTCTATTCTATCTTTTTTTAAAAGTGTAACCAAATAAATCTCTGTGTGTAATGCAAATATTTTAGATGATGAATATTTGTTTAAAAATATGTTAACAAAATACTTCTCCTCCCATATATGGCTATAGGTAGGCTGACCATATTTAAACTTGAATAAATGACACGTTTAATCAATCCATGTATCATTATTGTTATTCCAAAACAATCAAAACATATCTTAAAACATCAATGGCATATGTATTTCTCATGTGTATCTTTTAAATGTTAAAGATATACACCATAGCTATAGTTCAAGGGACAGTCAAGTCCGAAAAGATGATTCATGATTTGGTGACATTCCTAGATAGCAATCTAGACACATACTAGTTACTAAAATATAAATACGTTTTTTAGTGATATGCCAAGCTGTCAACTGAGTCCTTGTATTGGCTGCGGTTTTTCAGCTATCTCGGATGCGCCATGTTGCTCAAAACGTCACCTGCCAGGCTGTCCAATGATTCCTTGTATTGACTGACGTTCTTACGTGATCAAGAATGTTCCTTTTATTGGAAGGCGTTCTTACGTGATCAAGGAAGCGCCATGTTAAGACGTCACATGCAAAGGTAAAAAAACGTATGATTGGATTACGTAGGCCCGCAATATTTGTTTGTGCACGTTAAACACGTTTGTGACTGCAGCCAATTTTAAAAACCTTGAGAATATGTATTATTTGCATCATGTTACATTGTTGACCCGTAGCTGATCAAGACCACCACATTCTCTTTTGATGGATGTCTGGTTGAATAAACGAACGAAAGCAAAATGTTTTCATGCATATGATATTTCGAGGCAAGTGCAAATCTCTATAGTCCATGTTGTTTAATATGTTTGTCAACAATATGTTCCTTTTTCAGAAAAATGACTGTTGTTTTTAATGTTAAAGATATCTAATTAATAAATATTTTGTTTCTAGTTAGATAGTCCATTGTTTAACAAATACACGTTTCATTTTGCTTCTGTTCAAAGAAAATGTAATTAATTATCAGACTCCTCGCCAAGCCTCTAAGTTTCATGTGAGTACCATCTCCAGCTTTCTCCTATTTGTGTAAAGGGTCTTTTCATATGTTAATGATGGTGTATTGTCTTGTTTTACGGTTGTAATGGGGGTTCATCTATATTTTCAATAGAGATAACCCGATTTTCTTTGAAAGTGTTTGAAGCTTTGTAATATTGATATCAGTATATGTTAATCTTGTTGTTTGTAGTAGTGTCTATTACATACAGTTCTGTTAAAAATATAGTATACTGTCCCTTTAATGCAAATGTTGATTTTTGTATCATGTATGAGTTCCACATTGTTTAATCTTCAAATATATTATTGTTAGCATATTTTCACCACCCACTCCTAAAAGGACTTTAAACCATATTCATTGTTCAAACAAATGTCTTTCTTAAAAAAAATTAACACAATAATGTCTCTTTAAGAAAATATACTTTATTTAACACGTCAATATAAATCTGATTTCAATATTTAATTTTTGACCAAGTACATGTAGATATACCAACAAGCTTCAAATATGTGTTAGCATATGTAATTTTGTTAAAGGGACAGTTTAGAAAACAAATAATGTTTTGCATTATTATAAAAGTCAATTTTGTAATATCAATGATATCAACGGTTTATCACCAATTAATCATTTGTCTTTGTTTATTTAAATTTGCTAGCTAAACCTATGAGGTTCGTGTGCTCATTTCTTGGAGCTTGAAGAGTGCGTGTAATCATTATACAATTTGACCACTAGAGGGCATTTGGATAGCATTTGTATATGTAAAACCTTGTGCTCATACAGCCTATTATTTACCATGTATTGATCATTGATATCTAAAAGGTTGTTATGTCAGAACAACAAATAAGTGGTCATTTTTCCTAGGCATAGATACAAGGTTAAGCACATAAGTCACACGTATTTCTCCATGTTTTGTTGTTTCCAACTTGATAATGCGTAATACAGTGTTTTCTTTGTAATCAATAATTTTCTGACTGTCCCTTTAAGCTGTGTTATTGGCATTCAAACAGTAATATGCCATCATGGATAATTGTAATGGTAATTTTGTTTGCGATTCGGGAAACAGTTTGGACATCACATCACAGAAACCAATCAATATCATGAACAAAGATAGGTATGTGATGATGTGGTTTTCACACACTTATAACCCACACTCTGCAAACAATCTTCCTCCATGGACCCGGTCCCATAGAAGTAGATTATATACAGAGTGTGGTCCACAAGTGTATGAAAACCACATCATCACATACCTATCCATTACACATTAAATAAAAAAAACATTAAAGATGAAAATAAATACTTACTTCCTCTTCCTTCCCCTCTTCCCACGGGGCTGAGGCTCTGGGAGGGGCAACTGCCGACTCCGAAGAGTTCTCCTTGGAGAGGTTGTGGGAAGAGTGGAAGGAAGAGTACTGGGACTACCAAGGTGAGGAGGAGAAGATGGCTGAGGAGGAGAAGATGGCTGAGGAGGAGAAGCTGGCTGAAGAGGAGAAGATGGCTGAATAGGAGGAGATGGCTGAAGAGGATGAGATGGCTGAAGAGGAGTAGATGGCCCGGCAGGAGTAGATGGCCCGGCAGGAGTAGATGGCCCGGCAGGAGGAGATGGGCCGGCAGGAGGAGGCCCAGCAGCAGGAGGCCCAGCAGCAAGAGGCCCAGCAGCAAGAGCCCCAGCAGCAGGAGGCCCAGCAGCAAGAGGCAGACCAGGAGGTAGACCAGCATGCGCCTCCCGGAAAAAATTGAACATCTCTTGGTGCAGATGAAAGATTCTGTTTTGGCCTTGTTCCATTCTATTGAGTATGTTTATTATTTGGTTTTGTCCTTCAATTATTTGATTTTGTCCATCAAGTATTCGAGTGCGGCCTTCGATATTTTGTATCCGGGAGTTACGCATCTGGTCTATGTAGTCCAGTAGAACCCGCACCTCCGCTATTTCCTCTTGTTGTGCTTGGCGGGGTACGCGTGCACGGCGGGGTGCCCATGCACGGTGGTGTGCGGGTCCTTGAGGGTCCTCTGGTTCCGCGTGCTCCTCCTCTGCTTCCGGGGCCTCTTCATCAGCTTCCATGCGCTCTTCGTCACGGGGGCCTCTTCCCTCCGAAGTGGAAATTCCTCCCCACCACTCTCATCCCGGGGAGATAGATGAGGCTGTGTTTCTTGTGCTGCCTCCTCCCCAGACTCTGTATATTAAAAAAAAAAAAAAAATGTATACAGGGAGTGCAGAATTATTAGGCAAATGAGTATTTTGACCACATCATCCTCTTTATGCATGTTGTCTTACTCCAAGCTGTATAGGCTCGAAAGCCTACTACCAATTAAGCATATTAGGTGATGTGCATCTCTGTAATGAGAAGGGGTGTGGTCTAATGACATCAACAACCTATATCAGGTGTGCATAATTATTAGGCAACTTCCTTTCCTTTGGCAAAATGGGTCAAAAGAAGGACTTGACAGGCTCAGAAAAGTCAAAAATAGTGAGATATCTTGCAGAGGGATGCAGCACTCTTAAAATTGCAAAGCTTCTGAAGCGTGATCATCGAACAATCAAGCGTTTCATTCAAAATAGTCAGCAGGGTCGCAAGAAGCATGTGGAAAAACCAAGGCGCAAAATAACTGCCCATGAACTGAGAAAAGTCAAGCGTGCAGCTGCCAAGATGCCACTTGCCACCAGTTTGGCCATATTTCAGAGCTGCAACATCACTGGAGTGCCCAAAAGCACAAGGTGTGCAATACTCAGAGACATGGCCAAGGTAAGAAAGGCTGAAAGATGACCACCACTGAACAAGACACACAAGCTGAAACGTCAAGACTGGGCCAAGAAATATCTCAAGACTGATTTTTCTAAGGTTTTATGGACTGATGAAATGAGAGTGAGTCTTGATGGGCCAGATGGATGGGCCCGTGGCTGGATTGGTAAAGGGCAGAGAGCTCCAGTCCGACTCAGACGCCAGCAAGGTGGAGGTGGAGTACTGGTTTGGGCTGGTATCATCAAAGATGAGCTTGTGGGGCCTTTTCGGGTTGAGGATGGAGTCAAGCTCAACTCCCAGTCCTACTGCCAATTTCTGGAAGACACCTTCTTCAAGCAGTGGTACAGGAAGAAGTCTGCATCCTTCAAGAAAAACATGATTTTCATGCAGGACAATGCTCCATCACACGCGTCCAAGTACTCCACAGCGTGGCTGGCAAGAAAGGGTATAAAAGAAGAAAATCTAATGACATGGCCTCCTTGTTCACCTGATCTGAACCCCGTTGAGAACCTGTGGTCCATCATCAAATGTGAGATTTACAAGGAGGGAAAACAGTACACCTCTCTGAACAGTGTCTGGGAGGCTGTGGTTACTGCTGCACGCATTGATGGTGAACAGATCAAAACACTGACAGAATCCATGGATGGCAGGCTTTTGAGTGTCCTTGCAAAGAAAGGTGGCTATATTGGTCACTGATTTGTTTTTGTTTTGTTTTTGAATGTCAGAAATGTATATTTGTGAATGTTGAGATGTTATATTGGTTTCACTGGTAAAAATAAATAATTGAAATGGGTATATATTTGTTTTTTGTTAAGTTGCCTAATAATTATGCACAATAATAGTCACCTGCACACACAGATATCCCCCTAAAATAGCTATAACTAAAAACAAACTAAAAACTACTTCCAAAACTATTCAGCTTTGATATTAATGAGTTTTTTTGGGTTCATTGAGAACATGGTTGTTGTTCAATAATAAAATTAATCCTCAAAAATACAACTTGCCTAATAATTCTGCACTCCCTGTATATTAGCATATTTGCAAATCAAGCTTTAAATGACTTAGCTTACGATACAATTATAAATGCAGATTCATTAATCCACTTTGAAATCTAACAAACAATCAATACCATTTCCGCTTTTTCAAAACCGTGTTTGTGATATATCTGGTCAATCTGATTTTTTTCGCGTTTGTTTTCAGTCTGTTTAAATGCACACCTAACCTATAGCCTACATACTGATGTAACAGCAAAGTAATTGAATGTGTGTAAACAACGTTATAGCATTAATCTGATCCTTAAAGGGACATGAAACCCAATGTTTTATCTTTCATGATTTAGAAACATACATTTATTATCAACTTTCAAATGTACTTTTCTTATCTAATTAGCTTAATTCTCTGGATATTCTTTGCTGAAAAGCATATCTAAATATGCTAATAAGATGCTGATTGTTAGCTGAATATAGCTGCCTCCTGTGATTGTTTCACCGTGTGCATGGCTATTTCTTCATTAAAATATATCTCAAGAATGATTCAAATTAGGTAATATAAGTACATTTGAATGTTTTGTCAAATTGTATTCGCTACCTCAATCATGAAAGTAAATGTTTGCGTATAGTGTCCCTTGAAATACATTCGTATGTGAAATTATTGTTCAATGAGCTTACCGTCAGATGAGAGTGGCAGGTTCCCGGTATCAATTCCTCCGATACCGACTATTTCCACCTCGGAGATGCTGGGCCGCAACATTTCCTCCCATCGGCAGTACTCTGTTTCCAGGGCAGGTCCGCCACAGGTTCCTGCGGCATTTCGGGCCTCCAGACTTAACTTTTTCTTGAGATCCATCTTACAGTCCCGGTAGCGATGTTTTATCAAATCAAGATCTCTGTTCCGGCCACCCACTGCATTGACTGCATTTCTTATCTCATTCCAGAGCCTCCTCTTGTCAGTTGGGGTAGTCTTCTGGTGCTGCAGCCTCCTATACCTGGCCATATAGGCCTCTATGAGGGCCTCCTTCTCCTCCATCGAAAACCTCGCCTCCCTAGTCGCCTTGGCCTTCCCCTGTGACGATGCCCTCTGTTTCCCGGACTGTGAAGCCCTACTCTGTCCGCCACTGGGCCCAGCCACTTGTTCATCTTGAACCAAGTGGCTGGGTCCACCCACCGCTTCCACCCCCGCTTCCTGCCCCCCTTCCTGCCCCCCTTCCTGCTCTGTTCCTCTCCCCCTCCCTCTCCTCCCCCCTCTACCTCTCCCCTGCCTGGCCTCCATCTGTTCCCTAAACTAAACCCCAAATAATCAAACAAAAAGTGAGTGTGATGAAATGAAAGGGGGTCAAAATAAAGAACTAAAAAGACAAAAAAAGTGCTGAAAGTGTGAGAGGGATGTAAAAAAACAAAGAGGGTAAGGAGTATTTAAATAAACCAAAAGAAGAAGACTAAAAGGAGGATATGTAAACTAAATGTAACTAGGGGATGGGTATGGGATGGGTATGGGGTATGGGATAAGAGTAAATGGGATGAAACGGAATGGGACTACAGGGAATGGGGTATGGAGTGTAGTATGAGGGGGTAGGGGGTATGGAGTGTATGTAGTGTTATTGATAAGTGTATGTATGTATTGAATGTGTTTGCGTGTAAATGTGTTAAGTGTACAGAAAAATCACTCGCTCGCTAACTCACAATACTACTAATTCTCACTAACACACTACTATTAATTCTCACTAACAAACACTCCCACTAACTCTCACTAACTACCAGTAACTTACGCTCCCACTAACAACTCTCACTAACAACTCCCACTAACTCACTCACGCTCCCACTAACAGACTCTCTCCCACTCCCACTAACTCCCACTAACTCACTCACGATAACACTAACAACTGACTCTCTCACGCTAACACTAACTCACTCACAATAATTCACCAACTCTCTAATATTAAACCTCCAATCTCCAAAGACCCAACAGCAACACAGTCAAAGAAGCCCTGCTTGTGTGGTGCTTATATACCCTGTGTAAATGTTTAATGATGTACCAATTTCCGTTGTAATTAGTGTTCAGGTGTGCTTTATTAGCAATTAATATTAGTGCAATGTGTATTAGGTGTGTGAATTTGCGCATGCTCATTTTGAGTTAGTATTTGTGGAATGTGTAGAATGCGATGATGTCATAGTGGTCGTTTTCTCTAACATTGTCCAATAGTATTCTTTTTAAATGTGAATTTGCGATGGTGTGTTCTTAGTGAAGTGTTGTATATGTATGTTTGTCCTAATATATAGTGATATTGAATGCGATTATTTTTCTAGTGTATGTATATATTTTTTATTCCTTGTTGTTATTTTGCGATTTTCCGCATCTTAAAGTATATGCGTATTCCCCGTATTAAATTTTATTAAAAATCCCCCCGTTTGTGAATGTGTAATGCTTGTGTGCTTTGTTGATTGATTGTTGTTGTGACATTTGCGGCGTGTTATTGTTGTGCATGATGTGGTATGCGTCATATGACCGAGCTGTGCGTATTCTCGCGAGATCGAGTGTTAGGTGAAAAAAGCTATTTTTTTGCTTTCCCATTGATCTCTATGGGAGACTGTCTTACGCGGGCAGTATTACGCGTGTGACATACACGCGTTAGGAGCATCGTTAGATGGTCTGTTTTGAACTCTAAATACCGGAGTCAAACAATGCCGTGCGTTAGACATAAAACACGCATGGCGTTAGCAACCCATCTACCGCCGAACTCCAAATCTAGGCCTGTGTGATTTTATTTGCAGTAGCTTGCGTGTATAATAGAGAAACATAAGTTTTTGTTGTTTAAATTCTCAGCATAGCTGGCAAGAATCAGGTAAAACTAATAATCCTGGCAAACCATAAGAAAATTATATTGCCAGATTCCTGATTGACCCAGTGTTATTGACGACAGATAAGACCAGGTTAACAGGAATTACCTAACAACATATTTGTGACTATAAAGGGCAAACCAGAATTAACTCACCTGATTCATTAATAAAACTTTGAATATAAATGTAAAGAGCATAAATCATATTAATAAAACTGTTTCATGTGGGTTTGTTTCATACTTCATCAACATTAGGGGATTCTTCACTGGGGTTAAGTGTAAATAGACCCTCTTAGGTTACCCCTGGACCCTCTCTCTGCATTATCCTGACTTGTCTATCTGGTCAGCTTAGCCTCCCATCTCCTCTGGATAGGGTGTGGTCATCATGCATGCTTATTGTGGTCCCTTGTGCCGTCTGCTTGTGTCCCCCTCCCCCCCCCCGTTTGTGGGTGAGTGTGTATTTTATGGAAAACGCTTAACTCCACCCCAACTGATAAGGTTAGGTTCACATAAATGATTGGCTAACACTAATTACAGATTAATTAAAATTTTTGTTAATAAGCTAAGATTTAGAAGTTAGAATATTTTTCCCTCAGAAGATGGCACTCGTCACTAAGCTATAACAGACAAATATGTATTTTGTAAATATATTCTGAAAAACAAGTCGGTATCTCTATTTGACCATTAACCAAGGTTGAACCCCACTAATGATTATAGAAAAAGAGACTTGCTGGAACCATGTATGACAAACATGGGGATATTTGTGGATATTTAAACCACTAATATAATGATGCAGTTATGTTGGGGACCTTGAATATCATAGTAACTAAATTTGAATTATTTTGATAAAGTACAAAAACCTCACAGTAAGCAATTATATACTGACAAGCATCACTAGCTAATAGCTACATACTAATACTGATAAATAATATATATGTGTATGTGTACCTGAATCTTTAACGCCTAGATTTAGAGTTTTGTTGGTAAAGACCCGCGGTGCTAATGCTGCTTTTTTTTCCAGCGCACTCTTAAGACAAAGCTGGTAGCTGGTATTTAGAGTTGTCTGAATGGCTGCGTTAGCCTCAGAAAAGGGAGCGTTGAGCATAATTTAGCTCCACTTCAACTCTCAATACCAGCGTTGCCTACGGTAGCGGTAAGCTGGAAAAATGTGCTCATGCACGATATCCCCATAGGAAACAATGGGGCTGAGCTGGCTGAAGAAAAACCTAACACCTGCAGAAAAGCAGCGTTCAGCTCCTAACGAAGCCCCATTGTTTCCTATGGGGAAACACTCTCTAAGTCTACACCTAACACCCTAACATGAACCCCGAGTCTAAACACCCATAACCTTACACTTATTAACCTCTAATCTGCCGCCCCCGCTATCGCTGACACCTGCATTATATTATTAACCCCTAATCTGCCGACATGACACAGCCGCAACCTACATTATACCTATGAACCCCTAATCTACTGCCCCTAACATCGCCGACACCTACATTATATTTATTCCCCCATAATCTGCCCCCCCAACGTCGCCGCCACCTACCTACACTTATTAACCCCTAATCTGCCGACCGGACCTTGCCGCCACTATAATAAATGTATTAATCCCTAAACCGCCGCACTCCCGCCTCGCAAACACTATAATAAATTGTATTAACCCCTAATCTGCCCTCCCTAACACAAGGTAGGAAAATTCTGATTGGCTGATTCAATCAGCCAATCAGATTGAAGTTCAATCCGATTAGCTGATCCAATCAGCCAATCGGATTGAGCTTGCATTCTATTGGCTGTTCCGATCAGCCAATAGAATGCGAGTTCAATCCGATTGGCTGATTGGATCAGCCAATCGGATTGAACTTCAATCTGATTGGCTGATTGAATCAGCCAATCAGATTTTTCCTACCTTAATTCCGATTGGCTGATAGAATCCTATCAGCCAATCGGAATTGAAGGGACGCCATCTTGGATGACGTCACTTAAAGGTACCGTCATTGTGTAAGAAGACTCCGGATGAAGAGGATGGCTCCGCGTCAGCTCCTTGGAAGATGGCTCCACCCTACTCCGGATGGATGAAGATTGAAGACGCCGCCTGGATGAAGACTTCTACCGGATGAAGGACCTCTTCTGCGCACCTTGGATGAAGATTTCGGCCCGGTGGGTGGAGACGACTCAAGGTAGGGAGATCTTCAGGGGGTTAGTGTTAGGTTTTTTTAAGGGGGGGTTGGGTGGGTTAGAGTAGGGGTATGTGGGTGGTGGGTTTTAATGTTGGGGGGTTGTATTTTTTTTACAGGTAAAAGAGCTGATTACTTTGGGGCAATGCCCCACAAAAAGTCCTTTTAAGGGCTGGTAAAAGAGCTGATTACTTTGTAATTTAGAATAGGGTAGGGCATTTTTTTATTTTGGGGGGATTTATTATTTTATTAGGGGGCTTAGATTAGGTATAATTAGTTTAAACTTCTTGTAATTATTTTTTTATTTTCTGTAATTTGGTGGGGGGGTTTTGTACTATAGTTTAGTTAAATTTAATTAAAATTAATTAAATTTAATTGTAGGTAATTGTAGTTAATTTATTTAATTAATTTAATGATAGTGTAGTGTTAGGTTTAATTGTAACTTAGGTTAGGATTTATTTCACAGGTAATTTTGTAATTATTTTAACTAGGTAGCTATTAAATAGTTATGAACTATTTAGTAGCTATTGTACCTAGTTAAAATAAATACAAAGTTGCAGGTAAAAGAAATATAAATCCTAAAATAGATACAATGTAATTATTAGTTATATTGTAGCTGTATTAGGGTTTATTTTATTTATTATATAGCACAGTATTTAAGAGCTTTATGTTCCGGCGTTAGCCCATAAAGCTCTTAACTACTGACTTTTTTGGCGGTAGGAGTCTTGTCGGTAGAGGCTGTACCACTCACTTCTTCCAAGACTCCAAATACCAGCGTTAGGCAAATCCCATTGAAAAGATAGGATACGCAATTGATGTAAGGGGATCTGCGGTAGCCTGGAGTCGCGGAAAGAAAGTGAGTGGTAGACTCTTTCGTGCCTGGCTCTAAATACCAGCGGGCGGTAAAAAGCAGCGTTAGGACCCCTTAACGCTGCTTTTGACGGCTAACGCCAAACTCTAAATCTAGGCCTATGTAAATACATATGATCAATTTTAACCCTATATTATATAGCACAGACATATGTGATTAATATGCAATGTCAAAATTGTGAATTTTCCCAGACAATTGTCCTGACAAGCACATTAATAGAAAGTTATGTGGAAGGGAAACGTGTGGAATAAAAAGGTGCACAAGCAGCAGTGATGAACGCAGCCTGGAGAGGATTGTCAGGAAAAGGCCATTCAAAAGTGTTGGGGACTTTCTCAAGGAGTGGACTGAGGCTGGAGTCAGTGCATCAAGAGCCACCACACACAGACGGATCCTGGACATGGGCTTCAAATGTCGTATTCCTCTTGTCAAGCCACTCCTGAACAACAAACAACGTCAGAAGCATATTACCTGGGCTAAAGAAAATCAGACCTGGTCTGTTGCTCAGTGGTCCAAAGTCCTCTTTTCTGATGATAGCAAATTTTGCATCTCATTTGGAAACCAAGGACCCAGAGTATGGAGGAAGAATGGAGAGGCACACACTGCAAGATGCTTGAAGTCCAGTGTGAAGTTTCCCCAGTCTGTGTTGATTTGGGGAGCCATGTCATCTGCTGGTCTTGGTTCATTGTGCTTCATTAAGTCCAGGGTCAACGCAGCCATCTACCAGGAGATTTTGGAGCACTTCATGCTTCCTTCCACAGACAAGCTCTATGGGGATGCTGACTTCATTTTCCACAGGACTTGGCACCTGCCCACACTGCCAAAAGCACAAAAACCTGGTTCAATTACCATGGGATTACTGTGCTTGATTGACCAGGAAACTCGCCTGACCTGAACCCCATAGAGAATCTATGGGGCATTGCCAAGAGAAATATGAGAGACATGAGACCAAACAATGCAGAAGAGCTGAAGGCTGCTATTGAAGCATCCTGGTCTTCCATAACACCTCAGCCGTGCCACAGGCTGATAGCTTCCATGCCACGCCGCATTGAGGCAGTAATTGCTGCAAAAGGGGCCCAAACCAAGTACTGAGTACATACAGTATGCATGCTTATACTTTTCAGAGGTCCGATATTGTTCTATGTACAATCCTTGTTTTATTGATTGCATGTAATATTCTAATTTTCTGAGATTGTGGATTTGGGGTTTTCATGAGCTGTAAGCCATAATCATCACAATTATGACAAATCACGGCTTGAACTATCTTGCTTTGCATGTAATGAGTCTATCTCATATATTAGTTTCACCTTCTAAGTTGCATTAGTGAAATAAATTAACTTTTGCACGATATTCTAATTTTTCGAGATTCACCTGTATATATGTTTAAATATGTTTAAATATGTGTACATGTATATTAATGTATTTAAATGTGTTTATATGTATTTACAGTCATATATACACATATAAAAACATTAATATATAGTTACACATTTATAGACATATATATAAGTGCATTATAGCCCTTAGTAGGCTGAAAACATGATAAAACAAATGTATGCAATATTCATATTTAATAATGATTTTAACTATGTATTTACTGTAAATATTTGACATTTGCTATGTGAATATGCTATGTTGTTTGGGGTTTTTTTTTCAACAATTTTTTTTTTAATCATTGACTTTTTTTGGGAATGCGAAAATGCAATGTAGTTTTTGCAATCTTGTGTGTTTTTTCCCTCCACTTTCTTTTCTCCATTGATTTCTATTAGGGAAAACATGCATGCACACATGGAAAATTACGTTTGTTTTTTCATGCTATTCGGGTTACCTACCGCTAGCGCAAAATACGTTTTTTGAAAATGGTAATATGAATGCAACCTGACTAGTGCAAAAATGCTTAACACAAGCAGAGTTTTCATGATCGTGGAACAAAAAATACAATTGTAATCTAGCCCTTATGGGCCTATTTAACAAAGGTCTGGCGGACCTGATCCGACAGTGCGGATCAGGTTCGCCAGACCTCGCTGAATGCGGAGAGCCAATTGGCTGCCAGCAGGGGGGTGTCAATCAACTCGATTGTACTCGATCGGGTTGAATTGTGGCGATGTCTGTCCACCTGCTCAGAGCAGACGGACAGGTTATGGAGCAGCGGTCTTTAGACCGCTGCTTCATAACTGCTGTTTCTGGCGAGTCCGAAGGCTCGCCAGAAACACGGGCTTCAAGCTCTGTACGGAGCTTGATAGATATGCCCCTTAGTCAGGAGAAACCAGACATCTTTTGGTGTGGCCTGCGTTTAATTGGTGTTCAGCACATACAGGAAAAATATCATCTGACACAGACATAAGATTATGATTTTATATTAAAAGACTGAATTTTTCTGTATTTGGTGGTAAATATTCAGTAAAATTACATTTTACATATATACATTTTTGGTTAGTTTTTAAACGTCTTGTATAAAATTGCTTAAATATCTTTCACTGGAAATCAAATAATGTTGCTTTAGCGTGCCAAATAAAATTAAGGTTTTGTTTTTTTTAGAATCAATAATGTTCTGAAAAAAGTCACTGAGAAAGGGAACTTAAAGGGACAGGAAACAAAATGTTTCTTTCATGATTTGTATAGAACATACAATTTTAAACAACTTTCCAATGTACTTCTATTATCAAATGTGCTTCATTATTTTGTTATCCTTTACTGAAGGAAAAAGCATTACAGTACTGGCAGCTAGATGAACACATCTAGTTAGCCAATCAGATGTGTTCAGGCACCACTCAGCAGCTAGTTCCCACTAGTGTAGGATATGTGCGCATTCTTTTTTAACAAGCGATACCAAGAGAACGAAATAGGAGTCTTAAAATGACATGCTCTATCTGAATCATGCAAGTTTATTTTTGACTTTCCTATTCCTTTATTTTTTATTTTTCTAGCAATAGGTATTAAAGGAACAGTAAAGTCTTATTTGAAATGCACAATACTATATTGCAATTGATTACAATCATTTTTACAAAATAATTCTGCATTCAAAAATGATTCTTTTAATAGTAAGTTTTATTCTCCTCTCACACATGTTCCAATTGACAAAAAAGCTTCTTTTTTTTCCATATGTGTATGCTTTGCATGTAATATTTTACCTGAATGTCACATTAATTTTACGTGGACAATGTAAATATTTCATAACTTCTAAATGGTAAGTAAAATATTTTATATGATTAATAAAGTTTTTTTTGTTTGTAGTGCGGTTGTAGGACAATATACTCAAACACCTGTGTCTTGGTATCTTGTATTCCACAGTTCACTCTTGATACTGAAAGCACATGTCAAAGCTTTTCTTGATGTTTTTGTATTTGCTCCCCACTGCACCACTTTGCCCTCAGGATTCTGCTGTTTAGAAGCTAAAACCTTCTCAGGGGACCTTACATGTTATATGCTTCTCAAGTGTTTCCAGAGACGTTTTCTGATTTTAACACCACAAAGTGCCTTTTTCTGTCATGCACTTTTGGAATGATGCATGATGGCAGGAGATATAAGGATGGAAAGCTATGGGAAAATCTTTTTTCTAAGCATATTCAAGAAAAGTACAACTAAAAAAGTACATTAAACATATTTAACCTCTTACTTGCTTGTTTAGCATAAGGCAAAAGTAAACAGATACCTCCCCTCAGATGAGAAATCAAACCTCAAAACTTACAGTAAATTATTATTATTATTTATATATTTACTTTTGGGAAAAGTGCATTATGCATAGAACACGACTGTGTGAATAATAGGACACATGATTAAGTTGGACTTAACTAGAAAAGCAAGATATATTTATCAATAAAGGTTGATATAATTACATTTATTCAAGTAATGAAAATTATGTTTGAACATAAATATAAAGCTAGTAATGTCAAAATTACTAGACGTGCATTCGTCTATTTGTTTTTATAAAAGAATGTTGAATATGGCGGCGGTTAGTGGTATTTGGGCCTTTTCAGCTCCAGATTTATTTGTATGAAACTGGATTTGCACATATCTTTGTGTGATGTACTTTCACACTAAGGCCTAGATTTGGAGTTCGGCGGTAGCCGTCAAAACCAGCGTTAGAGGCTCCTAACGCTGGTTTTGGCCGCCCGCTGGTATTTGGAGTCAGTGATTAAAGGGTCTAACGCTCACTTTTCAGCCGCGACTTTTCCATACCGCAGATCCCCCTACGCCATTTGCGTAGCCTATCTTTTCAATGGGATCTTTCTAACGCTGGTATTTAGAGTCGTTTCTGAAGTGAGCGTTAGAGCTCTAACGACAAGATTCCAGCCGCCTGAAAATAGCAGGAGTTAAGAGCTTTCTGGCTAACGCCGGTTCATAAAGCTCTTAACTACTGTACCCTAAAGTACACTAACACCCATAAACTACCTATGTACCCCTAAACCGAGCTCCCCCCACATCGCCGCCACTTGATTAAAATTTTTAACCCCTAATCTGCCGACCGCCACCTACGTTATACTTATGTACCCCTAATCTGCTGCCCCTAACCCCGCCGACCCCTATATTATATTTCTTAACCCCTAACTTGCCCCCCACAACGTCGCCGCCAGCTACTTAAAATAATTAACCCCTAATCTTCCGACCGCAAATCGCCGCCACCTACGTTATCCCTATGTACCCCTAATCTGCTGCCCCTAACATCGCCGACCCCTATATTATATTTATTAACCCCTAATCTGCCCCCCACAACGTCGCCGACACCTGCCTACACTTATTAACCCCTAATCTGCCGAGCGGACCTGAGCGCTACTATAATAAAGTTATGAACCCCTAACCCGCCTCACTAACCCTATCATAAATAGTATTAACCCCTAATCTGCCCTCCCTAACATCGCCGACACCTAACTTCAATTATTAACCCCTAATCTGCCGACCGGAGCTCACCGCTATTCTAATAAATGTATTAACCCCTAAAGCTAAGTCTAACCCTAACACTAACACCCCCCTAAGTTAAATATAATTTTTATCTAACGAAATAAATTAACTCTTATTAAATAACTTATTCCTATTTAAAGCTAAATACTTACCTGTAAAATAAATCCTAATATAGCTACAATATAAATTATAATTATATTATAGCTATTTTAGGATTAATATTTATTTTACAGGCAACTTTGTAATTATTTTAACCAGGTACAATAGCTATTAAATAGTTAAGAACTATTTAATAGTTACCTAGTTAAAATAATAACAAATTTACCTGTAAAATAAATCCTAACCTAAGATATAATTAAACCTAACACTAGACTATCAATAAAATAATTAAATAAACTACCTACAATTACCTACAATTAACCTAACACTACACTATCAATAAATTAATTAAACACAATTCCTACAAATAAATACAATTAAATAAACTAGCTAAAGTACAAAAAATAAAAAAGAACTAAGTTACAGAAAATAAAAAAATATTTACAAACATAATAAAAATATTACAACAATTTTAAACTAATTACACCTACTCTAAGCCCCCTAATAAAATAACAAAGCCCCCCAAAATAAAAAATTCCCTACCCTATTCTAAATTAAAAAAGTTACAAGCTCTTTTACCTTACCAGCCCTGAACAGGGCCCTTTGCGGGGCATGCCCCAAGAATTTCAGCTCTTTTGCCTGTAAAAGAATAAATACAATACCCCCCCCCCCAACATTACAACCCACCACCCACATACCCCTAATCTAACCCAAACCCCCCTTAAATAAACCTAACACTAAGCCCCTGAAGATCTTCCTACCTTGTCTTCACCATCCAGGTATCACCGATCCGTCCTGGCTCCAAGATCTTCATCCAACCCAAGCGGGGGTTGGCGATCCATAATCCGGTGCTCCAAAGTCTTCCTCCTATCCGGCAAGAAGAGGACATCCGGACCGGCAAACATCTTCTCCAAGCGGCATCTTCGATCTTCTTCCATCCGGAGCGAAGCGGCAGGATCCTGAAGACCTCCAGCGCGGAACATCCATCCGGACCGACGACTGAACGACGAATGACTGTTCCTTTAAGGGACGTCATCCAAGATGGCGTCCCTCGAATTCCGATTGGCTGATAGGATTCTATCAGCCAATCGGAATTAAGGTAGGAATTTTCTGATTGGCTGATGGAATCAGCCAATCAGAATCTAGTTCAATCCGATTGGCCGATCCAATCAGCCAATCAGATTGAGCTCGCATTCTATTGGCTGATCGGAACAGCCAATAGAATGCGAGCTCAATCTGATTGGCTGATTGGATCAGCCAATCGGATTGAACTTGATTCTGATTGGCTGATTCCATCAGCCAATCAGAAAATTCCTACCTTAATTCCGATTGGCTGATAGAATCCTATCAGCCAATCGGAATTCGAGGGAGGCCATCTTGGATGACGTCCCTTAAAGGAACAGTCATTCGTCGTTCAGTCGTCGGTCCGGATGGATGTTCCGCGCTGGATGTCTTCAGGATCCTGCCGCTTCGCTCCGGATGGAAGAAGATCGAAGATGCCGCTTGGAGAAGATGTTTGCCGGTCCGGATGTCCTCTTCTTGCCGGATAGGAGGAAGACTTTGGAGCCTCTTCTGGACCGGATTATGGATCGCCAACCCCCGCTTGGGTTGGATGAAGATCTTGGAGCCAGGACGGATCGGTGATACCTGGATGGTGAAGACAAGGTAGGAAGATCTTCAGGGGCTTAGTGTTAGGTTTATTTAAGGGGGGTTTGGGTTAGATTAGGGGTATGTGGGTGGTGGGTTGTAATGTTGGGGGGGGGTATTGTATGTTTTTTTTTACAGGCAAAAGAGCTGAAATTCTTGGGGCATGCCCCGCAAAGGGCCCTGTTCAGGGCTGGTAAGGTAAAAGAGCTTGTAACTTTTTTAATTTAGAATAGGGTGGGGAATTTTTTATTTTGGGGGGCTTTGTTATTTTATTAGGGGGCTTAGAGTAGGTGTAATTAGTTTAAAATTGTTGTAATATTTTTATTATGTTTGTAAATATTTTTTTATTTTCTGTAACTTAGTTCTTTTTTATTTTTTGTACTTTAGCTAGTTTATTTAATTGTATTTATTTGTAGGAATTGTGTTTAATTAATTTATTGATAGTGTAGTGTTAGGTTAATTGTAGGTAGTTTATTTAATTATTTTATTGATAGGGTAGTGTTAGGTTTAATTATAACTTAGGTTAGGATTTATTTTACAGGTAAATTTGTTATTATTTTATCTAGGTAACTATTAAATAGTTCTTAACTATTTAATAGCTATTGTACCTGGTTAAAATAATACAAAGTTGCCTGTAAAATAAATATTAATCCTAAAATAGCTATAATAATTATAATTTATATTGTAGCTATATTAGGATTTATTTTACAGGTAAGTATTTAGCTTTAAATAGGAATACGTTATTTAATAAGAGTTAATTTATTTCGTTAGATAAATATTATATTTAACTTAGGGGGGTGTTAGTGTTAGGGTTAGACTTAGCTTTAGGGGTTAATCCATTTATTAGAATAGCGGTGAGCTCCGATCGGAAGATTAGGGGTTAATAATTGAAGTTAGGTGTCGGCGATGTTAGGGAGGGCAGATTAGGGGTTAATACTATTTATGATAGGGTTAGTGAGGCGGATTAGGGGTTAATAACTTTATTATAGTAGCGCTCAGGTCCGCTCGGCAGATTAGGGGTTAATAAGTGTAGGCAGGTGTCGGCGACGTTGAGGGGGGCAGATTAGGGGTTAATAAATATAATATAGGGGTCGGCGATGTTAGGGCAGCAGATTAGGGGTACATAGGGATAACGTAGGTGGCGGCGGTTTACGGAGCGGCAGATTAGGGGTTTAAAAAAATATGCAGGGGTCAGCGATAGCGGGGGCGGCAGATTGGGGGTTAATAAGTGTAAGGCTAGGGGTGTTTAGACTCGGGGTACATGTTAGAGTGTTAGGTGCAGACGTAGGAAGTGTTTCCCCATAGGAAACAATGGGGCTGCGTTAGGAGCTGAACACTGCTTTTTTGCAGGTGTTAGGTTTTTTTTCAGCTCAAACAGCCCCATTGTTTCCTATGGGAGAATCGTGCACGAGCACGTTTTTGAGGCCGGCCGCGTCCGTAAGCAACTCTGGTATCGAGAGTTGCTTTTGCGGTAAAAATGCTCTACGCTCCTTTTTTGGAGCCTAACGCAGCATTTGTTTGAACTCTCGATACCAGAGTTAATTTTATGGTGCGGCCAGAAAAAAGCCCGCGGAGCGTTAACAGCCCTTTTACCGCCGAACTCCAAATCTAGGCCTATGAAAGCTGGCGCTTTATAAAAATGAATAGGCAAATGCACATGCCTACAATTACTCTATATTTCTTCTAAAATTATGTTTTGTTTAAATTCCTTAACTATTTTTCTATATTTTATTTACATTTATCTCATTCAGTGATGTATATAGTATTTGTGCCGCCCTGGACATTGGTAAGTTGGCTACTCAATGAGTCCCCACCACTAACAATTTGAGGCCATATTTGCCTCATACATTTTCACATCTAAAAGCAAAATAAGTATGAAGGCGTCAAGCACCCCATTAGTGATTGATTTGTAGTAGAAGTAATAAAAAAAACATCTGGAGAGTATAGAGTTGTAACTTTACTTTCCAATAAAGGCTTTGGAAGTAAGGTTTGCAATGATTTTAAACAATTTAAACATATATTTAAATGTATTTTAAATTCAAAGGTGAGGAAGGAGTGTGGCTCTGAAAAGCATTGTGGTTACTGTTTGGCCAGACAGACAACTATTGGGAGACGTCATCCTTAATGTTTTTTTTAAATGCAAGTATACCTTTTTATTGTTTTTGAATGTTATTTTTATATTTAATTAAAATACTTCTTAACAATTCATGCGCTGTCTCTTTAATTCATATTTTTTTTTCTTTTTAAGAGACCTACATATAAAGGGGCCAAGTTAAATTGGCTTGTAAACTTGCTGCAAGGGCCAAGGGGTGAGCTAAACATAAGGCTGTAAAGGCAGCTGAAGTCCGGTGCACTCTGTGTTTCCCTTTGTCAGGGTCAGATCAAGAAAGGTGAGATAAGCTTAGCACATATGACTTGCAGACCTTTCCCTTTAATAGTGGCAACTGTGTTTTCTGTGCTTCGGAATCTGCTGTTTGTGACCTGGACATTGGAAGTGACCCCAAAATCGTTTTGGCATTAAGACCTATGAGGGAGTTGTTTAAAGGCCCTTGCTCCACCACTGGACTCTGGAAAGGTGGAAACATATTGTCTGGAGTGATGAATTATGCTTCACTATCTGGCAGTTTGATGGAAGAATCCGTGTGGTGGATGCCAGGAGAATGCTACCTTCCAGAATTCATTGTGCTTAATGTTAAAGGTTGGTAGAGGAGGATCAATGATCTGGGACTTTTTAGGGTTTGGGCTAGGCCCCTTAATTCTTGTAAAGGGTTATCTTAATGCTACAGGATACAAAGACATTTTAGACAGTAGGGCTCTTCCAACTTTGTGGCCTGCTCAAAGCCCTGACCTCAACCCCATTGAAAACCTTTGGGATGAATTGGAATTCAGATTGAGTGCCAGACCTTTTCATCTAACATCAGTGCCTGAACTTACAAGTGCTCTTTTGGCTTAATGCCAGCCTCGTGAGTTCCAACTACACCAATACTGACTGTTGAATAAACAAAAATGTAACAATTGACTCCCAAATCATTCCTCTTCTGTGTTTAATGCGTTGTCATTTTATAAAGAAACTACCAGGTGAATTTGTTATATCGGAGATGAAGATGTTAAATGTATATGGAAAGTTGTGGTCTAGTACCATTTAAAAAGTGGGAATTATATTTTTATGCATGGCATGATTAAGGGTGTGCGGCCCAAAACGTTGCTGTTTGCTACTTTGATGCACAATAAATACATTATGATTTAATAATTTTGGCATGCTGCTGCTATATTTACTTCTTTATCCCCACAGCATACCAACAAAGTTTGACCTATTTGTCTGTCTGACCTAACTATGCATCGTTTCATCATTAAAACATTAAATAATATGAATAGATTCATAAATCATTAAAAAGATAAAGAAATAATAGTAGAAATATTCTCTGTAAAAGGTGTACTAATGAAAAGCACCCAGGTAGATTTCAATTTTGACCTTTCTATCTCTTTAAATTTATTTCTGAAATATTTGTTTCTTCTACTTCTGGCTGGAGTATATATACTACCTAGAAACAGGTGTATATATAAAAATATACGGTAAAGCGCTATAAACTTATCCCAAACAATATGATGTTATTATAAACCCTGTATAAAATATTTGTCAACATATGGGTACACTGGTAACTGGATTATACATACAGCCAGTACACAGGTACTCACAAAGTCCAGAGTCAAAATAGCTGGTGTTTTAGTCCGAGAAATGTCTCCCAAGTCACAGAGAGAAATGAACAGAAATGTGTGTGGTCTCGCTGCTCCTCCAAAAAGAACTTCCAAAGTTCCCAAGAAACTGTATCAAAAAGAGAAAAAGAGGAGCGCCGACTCAAATGTAGGGATAAAACAATTTATTAAAACATGAAAAACGGTTCAAAAACACTCACAAGATAAGAGGGGTAAATTTCATATCTAGGCCGTCTGCCGTGAATATTCCCCTGCGGTCAGTTTGCAGTCACTCCGATGTTGGGAGATATATATTCTGGCTGTTAGAGTCTCACGCTTTGTAATCAGTCCTTGCCACACCGCTCTGCAGTCGCGGGTGGTGATGTAGAGTTCAGCGTGCAGTCTCAGTGATTGAAAATGGATCAATGCACTACGGATCCCTTGTAGGGACAAACGAAGTAGCGAGCCTGGATCTTTCTTCTACGCGTTTCGTCCTGATCGACAGGACTTTGTCAAGATTCTTGAGGGAGTGACTGCACGCTGAACTCTACGTCACCACCCGCGACTGCAGAGCGGTGTGGCAAGGACTGATTACAAAGCGTGAGACTCTAACAGCCAGAATATATATCTCCCAACATCGGAGTGACTGCAAACTGACCGCAGGGGAATATTCACGGCAGACGGCCTAGATATGAAATTTACCCCTCTTATCTTGTGAGTGTTTTTGAACCGTTTTTCATGTTTTAATAAATTGTTTTATCCCTACATTTGAGTCGGCGCTCCTCTCTTTTTCTCTTTTTGATATATATACTACCTGTCCATGTAATTTCATTTTACTTTACCCTATGACAGGCTGCACCATGAGCTAGATTCATGGGGTGCTTGTTTTTCTTCCAAGTGGCCTCATTATTTAGTTAAGATCATGTTCGTAACTCATAAAGGCTCATTTAACATATCTTTTCTTGTGTTTTATTATTGGGCATTCCTTTAATTAACAAGCATAGTTCAGTTAAGTGCCTCAGGACATGATATCGCACACAGCAAATGTAATTATCTATGTCTGTTTTACAAGGATGGATAGAACGTGAATCCTCTCAAAAACCTCATAGACATCAACAAGAAACTTGCATAAATAAAAAGAGAGAGAAGAGCTCAACCTGAGAACGAACAATAGCATAATAGCTTGTTCTATGGCTAGTTAACACCCAAGAAGCAGCCTCTTTTTGCTCAACATGTGCCTTTCACAGAGAAGAGCTTTCCTGAAGCATATCAGTCTGATCCTGACTTAACAGTACAGTCCAGCCCCGAAATATTAGTCACTGAAAATGAACAGGCATGGAAGTTATTGTAGCTTTTGTTCTGTCTCAGCTGAGTGCGTCACTCTCTCTTTTTGTATTTATGCAAATTGGACGGGTCTCCCTAAGAGTAATGGGGGAAACCAGATGTGGACTCCTTGCACACATGCCTTTAGAGAGATGCAACTGCACCTCACTGACGAGGCGCAAAGAAGGCTGAAACGATTGTCTGGGGTTGTTGTTTCTCTTGTTCAGAGAAGTATTGCCTGGTATTTTAGCGCTGGACTGTCATTGGGCAGTGTCAGACTGATATGCTACAGGATATTTTTTTCTCTGTGAAAAGGCATAGATTGCTAAAAGAGTATGCACCCTGAGTGGCACTGAAAATGAACAGGCATGGAAGTTATCCTAGCTTTTGTTCTGTCTCAGTTGAGTGCGTCACTCTCTCTTTTTATATCAACAAGAAACTACCTGTCATTGCTCTGGTGTATTTTAGAGATATGGTCACGGTTTTTACCTTAAACCTTTTTTAAGCATGTGGAATTCATAAAGATTCTATTGCCCTTTTGAAGTATCTTGTAACATAGACATTGTTTATTATTTCAAAACTGAAGAGGATGTCTCATTTTTCTTTTTTTTTCTTTTTTAAATTGCTTGCATATATTGAAGCAGACTGTTTTTTTACAAGAGGGAGTTGCTTTTCTTTTTCAAGAAGTTAAGGGTTGTGCCAGGCACAAAATTGCCCTCTTACCTTAATTAATGTTGGGTACATATCCAGCGGTAGGAAGAGGGTTACTCATTGGTGTGAAACACTAGCAATGCTCATCAGACACTTGCTCCATCTATTTATCATGTAATACAGATTTTTGGATGTATCTTGGAGATGGAGCAGAAGCCATCTCATTTAGGGCCTGGTGAGAATGTCTGAAAAGGTCCATCAATACTGTGAGATACCTCAAAGAATTTTAGAAAAGCAAATTTTAGCTTAAGAGCTGTTTATATTACTTTGCAGATTGCTTTATTTAAAAGGAGAGACACATATATCACATTATAATGCTCAAAAGAACCAAAGATTTTTCATGATTTATCTCCATTTCAGAACGTTTTTGCTCATCAGGCCCTTATTTCACCAGCTTGCGCTAACATAAACAAGGTTTGAAGTTTGATACAATATTCCATGTGTGTCAAAGATAGAGCCTTCTCCAGCAGTGATACTGAACATGGCACAAATCTTAAGGCTGGCACTGTAAATGCTACTGTATATATATTCTGGAAATGACTATGGAAAAGGCACCAAACGTAATTCAGGGATTTATAAATTGTTTGTGAGACAGTGAGACTGGATTCTCCCTGTCTGCTGCTTCCCAATTACTGATTGATCTCTGAGCTTCAGACCTTGGCTTGCCTTTGACCATCACTTTCAAACCACCCTCTGCACAGCCAATCCAGTACCTAACAGATGTAATTATATTTTGAAACTGGGGCAACTAATATTATTTTAATTGTGCTGATCATGCCACTCAACAGAAGTGACAAGTAAAGAGTATAAATATTTATAAATTCAGCAATTTTTTAAAGTTGCAATGTTCCAGGGAGTTTTTTCAGGAACCAGTTTCTTTGAACCTAAGGCCATTGTTGCCTAAAAAATGCAGGACATTGTTTACCTTTGACCTAATTGATCAAAGAAGAGGAGGTAAGATAGCCATACTGAAAAGGATTTTCAATTCCCTGAATGCTTGTTTAACTTTTGTATAACTTTTGTATACTAAATTAACAGAAGGACATCTTTAAATGTTATATACAGGGAGTGCAGAATTATTAGGCAAATGAGTATTTTGACCACATCATCCTCTTTATGCATGTTGTCTTACTCCAAGCTGTATAGGCTCGAAAGCCTACTACCAATTAAGCATATTAGGTGATGTGCATCTCTGTAATGAGAAGGGGTGTGGTCTAATGACATCAACACCCTATATCAGGTGTGCATAATTATTAGGCAACTTCCTTTCCTTTGGCAAAATGGGTCAAAAGAAGGACTTGACATGCTCAGAAAAGTAAAAAATAGTGAGATATCTTGGAGAGGGATGCAGCACTCTTAAAATTGCAAAGCTTCTGAAGCGTGATCATCGAAAAATCAAGCGTTTCATTCAAAATAGTCAACAGGGTCGCAAGAAGCGTGTGGAAAAACCAAGGTGCAAAATAACTGCCCATGAACTGAGAAAAGTCAAGCGTGCAGCTGCCAAGATGCCACTTGCCACCAGTTTGGCCATATTTCAGAGCTGCAACATCACTGGAGTGCCCAAAAGCACAAGGTGTGCAATACTCAGAGACATGGCCAAGGTAAGAAAGGCTGAAAGACGACCACCACTGAACAAGACACACAAGCTGAAACGTCAAGACTGGGCCAAGAAATATCTCAAGACTGATTTTTCTAAGGTTTTATGGACTGATGAAATGAGAGTGAGTCTTGATGGGCCAGATGGATGGGCCCGTGGCTGGATTGGTAAAGGGCAGAGAGCTCCAGTCCGACTCAGACGCCAGCAAGGTGGAGGTGGAGTACTGGTTTGGGCTGGTATCATCAAAGATGAGCTTGTGTAGCCTTTTCGGGTTGAGGATGGAGTCAAGCTCAACTCCCAGTCCTACTGCCAGTTTCTGGAAGACACCTTCTTCAAGCAGTGGTACAGGAAGAAGTCTGCATCCTTCAAGAAAAACATGATTTTCATGCAGGACAATGCTCCATCACACGCGTCCAAGTACTCCACAGCGTGGCTGGCAAGAAAGGGTATAAAAGAAGAAAATCTAATGACATGGCCTCCTTGTTCACCTGATCTGAACCCCATTGAGAACCTGTGGTCCATCATCAAATGTGAGATTTACAAGGAGGCAAAACAGTACACCTCTCTGAACAGTGTCTGGGAGGCTGTGGTTGCTGCTGCACGCAATGTTGATGGTGAACAGATCAAAACACTGACAGAATCCATGGATGGCAGGCTTTTGAGTGTCCTTGCAAAGAAAGGTGGCTATATTGGTCACTGATTTGTTTTTGTTTTGTTTTTGAATGTCAGAAATGTATATTTGTGAATGTTGAGATGTTATATTGGTTTCACTGGTAAAAATAAATAATTGAAATGGGTATATATTTGTTTTTTGTTAAGTTGCCTAATAATTATGCACAGTAATAGTCACCTGCACACACAGATATCCCCCTAAAATAGCTAAAACTAAAAACAAACTAAAAACTACTTCCAAAAATATTCAGCTTTGATATTAATGAGTTTTTTGGGTTCATTGAGAACATGGTTGTTGTTCAATAATAAAATTAATCCTCAAAAATACAACTTGCCTAATAATTCCGCACTCCCTGTAGTAAAAGGCTTTAAAGGGATATAAAAGTGCAAATTGAAAATGCTCTTATACGTTTAAGCAATTGATCAACACTAAGTTTGTGTTTATCCTTTTTTTATTAAACAGTGCTTGTTAGTTACACAAAGGAATTTTTTGGAGGGGTACCACCACCTCTGTCATCTCATAACAGGTAATTTATGTAATCGGCATGTAAATACTCTTGCCTTCACAATAGGAAACTGCCAAATAAATCAAGCATTGTAAATAACTTTGTCCATTTGTTTTTCTCAAAGTTACTGAGCCTCAATGAGTACTGGCACTTTTTTTTTTTTTTAATAAAAGCACTGGTTACACACTTGTTATGTTTGCTTGCTTAGTTTACATAGAGGTTTACCATACTGTCAGGGTATTGCTGAGTTACATTATATAAGATATATATATATATATATATATATATATATATATATATATATATATATATATATATATATATATATACACATATACTGTATATGCATTATAAAGATAAATAATTCATTTATCTTAAAATATTAACCCTGGGTACAAATGTTTTGAAATTGTAAAGTACAGGTCTTTTCAAACAGGCCTGAAACTACATCCCAGACACAGACCTCCCCCTGGCTATTCTAAAATACAGATGGATGCCTCAAAGAACAAAAGGAAATAAACATTTCTCCCAATAGTGAAGGCAGATCACTTCAAAGGGATTTTTATCACATGGCACTCTCAGGTTTGAACACCAATATATGGAGTTTCCTGCCTAAAGAATTATATCTCCTGAACCCCTGTAGTCAGAGAGAGACCTGACATTTGCAGTTTGAGATACATTTCCAGGATGGACAGGAAATGTAAATGTCTATCATCTAAGTGTTAATTATTCCATACTGAGTTAAATAAACAAAACCCTAGACTCTTCATCTGAGTTAAAAGTATCTAAGAAAGTCTTTTAAAACCTGTATATTTTGAAAGCATATAAGATTAAAACTTAAATATATAAAATGTATAAATAAAATACTCAGATTATATAAACAATATATATATATTGGTCTGGGAGATATACCTTTATGCCTGATATACTATATTAGATAAGTGTCTGATGTGTTGAGTGGGTAGCTGTATTGGTGAAATTAAAATGTTTGACTGTGTCAGAATAAAACTATATTGATTTTTCTTTGTTTTAGGAATCTGATGTGAAAAGGAGGTTTTGAAATACATACATATTTAATAAGTTATCCTATTAAGATAATCATGAATGTGGGTCCATATTTTAAACATTGTTGAGACGTGAAATGGTGAAGTGAAATATCTGTAATGAGTGATCAATCATTATAATGCTCCTATATATCTGTCATGATTTAATTGCTACAGAATTCTATTGCAGGTATGTATGGAATATAGAGATATGCTCAAAAATGCAATGTAATACCAGGAAATTAAATGATATGATTATATGAAGAGCAAATAATTAAGAATATAATTACTTATTAGTATGGCTCCATGATTAATCACATCAGACTGCTACTTACAGTATTTCTAAATATACCCATGTGTATTAAACATATGGTTTATTTAAGCTAGGAAATTATGAATGCATTAAATAGATATTGTGTAAATATATATATATATATATATATATATATATATATATATATATATATATATATATATATTTATATGTGTGTGTAATTGAGAAACAGAATATTTTAATATACATGTCTCATTCCCATTCCTGTTGTTTTTCCCCCAATGCGCTAAAACCAGTACTACAAAAGTTTTGGCTGTTAGGAGTGACATTTCCAGTAGCCAATGAGAGATAAGGGCGTATGCAAATTCTATTGAGTGATTAAAAATGGGGAGGAGTTTGGTCTCTGACAAAAGATCTTTGCACAGATAGAGAAGGCCCTTTTTTTGCTGCTTATTTTGGTGACTAAGTGAGCCTTGCCTGTTGTCCTTAATGCAATCCTGCCTTGCTGCCATTTTGTTTACAGAGAAACGCGAGTGTGTAAACACACTTTTCTGTAAGACAAATCCTGTTGGGACCCTCTTTCTGGATAAGAGATTATTTATCTTGGATGATTACTAGAGCCGTTTCCGGTTCCTGAGGGAGGAGCTAGCACCGCTCATGGACGCTGAGCATGGGTTCCGGAATAGCTCGCTGAAAAACTTCCCAGCTGACTTGCCCGTTGTTGGAGGTCTTCTACCTTCCTAGGGCAACTGCATCTGCTGCTAGGTGCTATCGGTAAGGACCGCCGGAACAAGTTTGGTGGCTTGGTCGCTGGAGGCAGTTCAGTGACGCAAAGAGAAGGGAAGCCCTTCATAATTCCTGATTCCCGACTGAGGGAAGTCCGCAATGGTGACTTTAAGGGATGCCAGAATTAAATAAGCCAGATCTGGGAGCCGATACATTGAGTGCTGCTGGGCGGTAAGATAAAGAGCTGCCGATTATCGCCTTAAAGATCTCACAGCCTGACTCCCCTGAGGTGCACTGGGCCAGCTGAATATTGACGCTACTGGAGCTAAAGTATTTACACGTAACAGTGCAAGAGAGCAGCAGGAGGAGGGCTGTGCTTCATCTGTTGGTTTTCCCTTTTCCTCTTGGTGGCCATTACTTCGCCTGTGTACCGCAAGTTATCAAAAGGTAGAGCAGGTGGAAAGAAAGCATATGTGGCGACGAGGAAGTGAGGAACCTACCATTGGTATTGCAAGTATACTATTCTGCATGTGATAGATGACATAACGATTTGACTGTATACACATTTGTGATTCTTAGTCCACTGGTTTTCCCTTCTCACATGCTGTGCAAATACTGGGCTACTACGACACAGGTGTATCTTGAAGGACTTTGTGTCCAGAGGTTGAAGCCCAAGAATCCCTGGTGCTAGGTGGAGGAAAGTGGACATTAGTGGACATTAGTGCCTATAATTATGTATACAAAATGGCTACATAATAATTAACGCTGTGTTTTTTTCCCTACTATGCGCTCCTGAATTTAGAGACTTTCAGTTTGTTTGTACAAGCCTAAGCAGTATTATAAAACTTGGTAACGAGCATACGTAGAATTATAGAATAAGGGCCTATAAATGAGCCGCCATTTATTACTATATTACTATATCAATACAAATGCAGAAGCTATGGTATAAGGTGTGTAGAGAAAATCTAAATGTGCTTCTCAAATTATGAATATAAGTAACTGAGTTGGAAATATTTAAATTACATTATAAGTCTGTGTTTTTGATATTTGCATTAAATAGGCCATAATGATTTCTGTTACACTGTGTTAAAACTATGCTGCTTAAAGGAAAGCATACTTAGCAATATATTACTGAAGTAATCTGCAACACTAAAATGGTATCCTGTAATAACATGTTTTACAACTCTATATCTTTTTTTCTTTCTTTTTTTCTCAATGTCTAAAATTGTTCCGCACAGGAATAAATAGAGCAATATTCTTGGTGTAGAGTATTAACCTAAGAATTGTTATAGTAACGAGTCTATTATATGCTGCAACTTTGTAAAGGTAACAGGTAATAGGTTATAGGTGTTCTCTCTTCTTGTAATAAATAAGACAGTTAAAGCGGTGTGGACGGTGGATAAAGTTTCTCCTAATAGTTTTTCTTTTTCTTTCTTCCTTTTTCTTTTCTTTTTTTGTTTTTTTCCCTCTTCTTTTTTCTCTGTTTTCACTTGATACACTATAGTAGAGTTTAAGGTTCTTTTTTTTTCTCCCTTTATATAAACAGACTAGGCAGACATTCAGCTGCTTGTTTTTCACAGATTATTGTACAAGAGTATTGTAAAATTTTGTATAGATTTACTTAAAAGAAAAAAAAAGAAAAAAAAGAGGGTCACACTTTATGTCACATGGATAAATATATCACTAATATTAAAGCTAGCTCCCCAGCCATGCCTGCCAACAAAAGGATAGAAGGGTACGTACATCTGAAACACATCTAGAAAATCCCAGTGAATTAGCAATACACAAAATAGACACACAACCACTTGTAGCTCAGATTTCTGAGATTTTTTTACCACAATTTGAACTACTTAAATCACAAATGTCCAGTATAATGGTGGAGTTTAGACAGTTGTAATGTATATGGCCCTAATACCACAGACCACTCTTTTTGGGATAATATCATCGCCAGGCTATGTCTAAAATCTGAACAGAACACAATATTAGCAGGCGATTTTAATTTAGCACCGATCTCCTCATTGGACAGATTTTCACCTAAACAGAGTTACTTGGTCCCGCAGAAATCTAAGATTTTCTTTCAAATTTGTAAAGACGTAAAATTACACGATGTATGGCGTATTCAACACCCTGATAGCAAAACCTACACTTGTGAGTCCCGTGTGTATAGATCTTTTTCAAGGATAGATTTTTTTTTAGTTTCTGACTCTCTTTTAAGAGATGACACCGAGACAAATATACATGATATAGTATTATCAGATCATGCCCCTCTGTCATTGGTGATAGGTGCCCTGTACGCCCTTATGAGAGATAAGGGCGTATGCAAATTCTATTGAGTGATAAAAAAATGGGGAGGAGTTTGGTCTCTGACAAAAGCTCTTTGCACAGAGAGAGAAGGCCCTTTTTTTGCTGCTTATTTTGGTGACTAAGTCAGCCTTGCCTGTTGTCCTTGTTGCAATCCTGCCTTGCTGCCATTTTGCTTACAGAGAAACGCGAGTGTGTAAACATACTTTTCTGTAAGACAAATCCTGTTGGGACCCTCTTCCTGGATAAGAGATTATTTATCTTGGATGATTACTAGAGCCCTTTCCTGAGGGAGGAGCTAGCACCGTTCATGGACGCTGAGCGTGGGTGCCGGAATAGCTCACTGAAAAACTTCCCAGCCGACTTGCCCATTGTTGGCGGTCTTCTACCTTCCTAGGGCAACTGCATCTGCTGCTAGGTGCTATTGGCAAGGACCGCCGGAAAAAGTTTGGTGGCTCGGTCGCTGGAGCCAGTTCAGTGAAGCAAAGAGAAGGGAAGCCCTTCATAATTCTTGACTCCCGACTGAGGGAAGTCCGCAATGGTGACTTTAAGGGATGCCAGAATTAAATAAGCCAGATCTGGGAGCCGATACATTGAGTGCTGCTGGGTGCACTGGGCCAGCTGAATATTGACGCTACTGGAGCTAAAGTATTTACATGTAACAGGTGCAAGAGAGCAGCAGGAAGAGGGCTGCGCTTCATCTGTTGGTATGTGGCGACGAGGAAGTGAGGAACCTACCATTGGTATTGCAAGTATACTATTCTGTATGTGATAGATGACATAACGATTTGACTGTATACACATTTGTGATTCTTAGTCCACTGGTTTTCCCTTCTCACATGCTGTGCAAATACTGGGCTACTACGACACAGGTGTATCTTGAAGGACTTTGTGTCCGGAGGTTGAGGCCCAAGAATCCCTGGTGCTAGGTGGAGGAAAGTGGACATTAGTGGACATTAGTGCCTGCTATAATTAAATAGGCCAGAATGATTTCTGTTACACTGTGTTAAAGCTGTGCTGCTTAAAGGAAAGCATACTTAGCAATATATTACTGAAGTAATCTGCAACACTAAAATGGTATCCTGTAATAACATGTTTTTCAACTCTATATCTTTTTTTCTTTCTTTTTTTCTTGATGTCTAAAATTGTTCCGCACAGGAATAAATAGAGCAATAGTCTTGGTGTAGAGTATTAACCTAAGAATTGTTATAGTAACAAGTCTATTATATGCTGCAACTTTGTAAAGGTAACAGGTAATAGGTTATAGGTGTTCTCTCTTCTTGTAATAAATAAGACAGTTAAAGCGGTGTGGACGGTGGATAAAGTTTCTCCTAATAGTTTTTCTTTTTCTTTCTTCCTTTTTCTTTTCTTTTTTTGTTTTTTTCCCTCTTCTTTTTTCTCTGTTTTCACTTGATACACTATAGTAGAGTTTAAGGTTCTTTTTTTTTCTCCCTTTATATAAACAGACTAGGCAGACATTCAGCTGCTTGTTTTTCACAGATTATTGTACAAGAGTATTGTAAAATTTTGTATAGATTTACTTAAAAGAAAAAAAAAGAAAAAAAAAAAAAGAGGGTCACACTTTATGTCACATGGATAAATATATCACTAATATTAAAGCTAGCTCCCCAGCCATGCCTGCCAACAAAAGGATAGAAGGGTACGTACATCTGAAACACATCTAGAAAATCCCAGTGAATTAGCAATACACAAAATAGACACACAACCACTTGTAGCTCAGATTTCTGAGATTTTTTTACCACAATTTGAACTACTTAAATCACAAATGTCCAGTATAATGGTGGAGTTTAGACAGTTGTAATGTATATGGCCCTAATACCACAGACCACCCTTTTTGGGATAATATCATCGCCAGGCTATGTCTAAAATCTGAACAGAACACAATATTAGCAGGCGATTTTAATTTAGCACCGATCTCCTCATTGGACAGATTTTCACCTAAACAGAGTTACTTGGTCCCGCAGAAATCTAAGATTTTCTTTCAAATTTGTAAAGACGTAAAATTACACGATGTATGGCGTATTCAACACCCTGATAGCAAAACCTACACTTGTGAGTCCCGTGTGTATAGATCTTTTTCAAGGATAGATTTTTTTTTAGTTTCTGACTCTCTTTTAAGAGATGACACCGAGACAAATATACATGATATAGTATTATCAGATCATGCCCCTCTGTCATTGGTGATAGGTGCCCTGTACGCCCTTATGAGAGATAAGGGCGTATGCAAATTCTATTGAGTGATAAAAAAATGGGGAGGAGTTTGGTCTCTGACAAAAGCTCTTTGCACAGAGAGAGAAGGCCCTTTTTTTGCTGCTTATTTTGGTGACTAAGTCAGCCTTGCCTGTTGTCCTTGTTGCAATCCTGCCTTGCTGCCATTTTGCTTACAGAGAAACGCGAGTGTGTAAACATACTTTTCTGTAAGACAAATCCTGTTGGGACCCTCTTCCTGGATAAGAGATTATTTATCTTGGATGATTACTAGAGCCCTTTCCTGAGGGAGGAGCTAGCACCGTTCATGGACGCTGAGCGTGGGTGCCGGAATAGCTCACTGAAAAACTTCCCAGCCGACTTGCCCGTTGTTGGAGGTCTTCTACCTTCCTAGGGCAACTGCATCTGCTGCTAGGTGCTATCGGCAAGGACCGCCGGAAAAAGTTTGGTGGCTCGGTCGCTGGAGCCAGTTCAGTGAAGCAAAGAGAAGGGAAGCCCTTCATAATTCTTGACTCCCGACTGAGGGAAGTCCGCAATGGTGACTTTAAGGGATGCCAGAATTAAATAAGCCAGATCTGGGAGCCGATACATTGAGTGCTGCTGGGTGCACTGGGCCAGCTGAATATTGACGCTACTGGAGCTAAAGTATTTACATGTAACAGGTGCAAGAGAGCAGCAGGAAGAGGGCTGCGCTTCATCTGTTGGTATGTGGCGACGAGGAAGTGAGGAACCTACCATTGGTATTGCAAGTATACTATTCTGTATGTGATAGATGACATAACGATTTGACTGTATACACATTTGTGATTCTTAGTCCACTGGTTTTCCCTTCTCACATGCTGTGCAAATACTGAGCTACTACGACACAGGTGTATCTTGAAGGACTTTGTGTCCGGAGGTTGAGGCCCAAGAATCCCTGGTGCTAGGTGGAGGAAAGTGGACATTAGTGGACATTAGTGCCTGCTATAATTAAATAGGCCAGAATGATTTCTGTTACACTGTGTTAAAGCTGTGCTGCTTAAAGGAAAGCATACTTAGCAATATATTACTGAAGTAATCTGCAACACTAAAATGGTATCCTGTAATAACATGTTTTACAACTCTATATCTTTTTTTCTTTCTTTTTTTCTTGATGTCTAAAATTGTTCCGCACAGGAATAAATAGAGCAATAGTCTTGGTGTAGAGTATTAACCTAAGAATTGTTATAGTAACAAGTCTATTATATGCTGCAACTTTGTAAAGGTAACAGGTAATAGGTTATAGGTGTTCTCTCTTCTTGTAATAAATAAGACAGTTAAAGCGGTGTGGACGGTGGATAAAGTTTCACCAAATAGTTTTTTTTTCTTTCTTTTTCTTTTCTTTTTTTTGTTTTTTTTCCTCTTCTTTTTTCTCTGTTTTCACTTGATACACTATAGTAGAGTTTAAGGGTCTTTTTTTTTTCTCCCTTTATATAAACAGACTAGGCAGACATTCAGCTGCTTGTTTTTCACAGATTATTGTACAAGAGTATTGTAAAATTTTGTATAGATTCACTTAAAAGAAAAAAATAAAAAAAATAAAAGGGGGTCACACTTTATGTCACATGGATAAATATATCACTAATATTAAAGCTAGCTCCCCGGCCATGCCTGCCAAACAAAAGGATAGAAGGGTACGTACATCTGAAACACATCTAGAAAATTCCAGTGAATTAGCAACACACAAAATAGACACACAACCACTTGTAGCTCAGATTTCTGAGATTTTTTTACCACAATTTGAACTACTTAAATCACAAATGTCCAGTATAATGGTGGAGTTTAGACAGTTTTCTAGTAGGCTCACAGAAGTTGAAAATAGAGTTTCAGCCAATGAAGATCTAATATATAAACAAGAGCAAAATATAGAGGATAACAATAAGACACTGAAAAGATTGCAGGATAAAATTCATGAACTGGAAGACCGTTCACGCCGAAATAATTTGAAAATTATTGGCCTTCCGGATAATGGTGATTTTGCAGACCTGATAGTATTTGCTAGTTCCACACTACCCACTGTGGTAGGTATACCACCAAATAATCTCCCAATACTAGTCGAAAGGGCACATAGGTTTGGTAGAATCAGCGATAGTCAAAAAAACAAAAATTATAACAGACCAGTGATGGTTAAATATCTAAACTACCAAGATAAGATGAACATACTAAGACTCTAAAGGAAAATGGGAAACCTATACATAGGCCAAGTTAAAATATTAATTTTTCAAGATTACTCCAGTGAAACCGCACTCAGATGGAAAGAGTTGGCTCCGTTCTGTACTAGATTAATTAATGCAGGTTTTAAAGCCAAACTTGTATATCCGGCTAAAATAATATTTGAGGAAACAGAGGGTAATGTAACTATAACTAATGAGGTAGATGCTAGAGAGTATTGCAAAAAAATGCGGGCACTCTAATCTGGGATTGGGAAAATAAATCTTTGATTTTATGAGTATTATTGCTTTACTGATCTGAATATTTCTTTTCTTTTTAATTTGTTCATGATGTCATTTTTTCTTTTTTTTGGTTTTGGAGTATATCAAAAATAAAATTTTATATAAACGTAAAAATGTATATATTACAGTTGTTGGTGTTTGGATTTGAGATTTTTTTTTTTCTCTTCCTCTCCCTCTTCCTCTCCTCGCTCACATCTTTGCTACTATCCTGTATATGTTATCGGGGCTAAATAGCCAGCGTGAACCGTTTTAAATAAGATTAGATTAAGAAAATTAAGATTATCTCCTGGAATATAGGGGGAATAACGTCACCTAAAAAAAGAAAGCAGATTATCAAACATTTGGTGAAGTTTCGCCTGGATATTGTATTATTACAGGAGACTCATTTAAAAAAGAAAAGCAGAAGCAGATAACCTTAAGTGTAAATGGGTCGGCCAGGTCATAGCCTCAGATTGTTCTAAGAGGAAAAGGGGTGTTGCTGTTTTATTTAGCAAAGATTTTGAGTATAATATAAAGGAAACTTGAAATCGATTTAAATGATAGATGGATAATCCTTTCAATTGAAGTAGCGAAAGCTAAATACACATTATGTAATGTATATGGCCCTAATACCACAGACCACCCTTTTTGGGATAATATCATCGCCAGGCTATGTTTAAAATCTGAAAAGAACACAATATTAGCAGGCGATTTTAATTTAGCACCGATCTCCTCATTGGACAGATTTTCACCTAAACAGAGTTACTTGGTCCCGCAGAAATCTAAGATTTTCTTTCAAATTTGTAAAGACGTAAAATTACATGATGTATGGCGTATTCAACACCCTGATAGCAAAACCTACACTTGTGAGTCACGTGTGTATAGATCTTTTTCAAGGATAGATTTTTTTTTAGTTTCTGACTCTCTTTTAAGAGATGACACCGAGACAGATATACATGATATAGTATTATCAGATCATGCCCCTCTGTCATTGGTGATAGGTGCCCGGGCAGGTCAGAACACTACAGCGAATAATTTCTATTTCCCAAAGCACATGATAAATAATGTCCCATTTCAAAATTGGCTTAAAAACAAATGGAGAGAATATAGCATTAATAATAAAAAACTATGTGGACAGACTGGAGGTGTTTTGGGAGGCTGCAAAAGCGTTCCTCAGGGGCGAGATAAAAGCCTATATGATTATGGTTAAAAAGAAGTTTAAGGCACGAGAATTACAACTGGCTAATACAGTGACCAAGACATATCAAAAATATATAAACACTCCACTTAGGAAATACTGGGATAAATACAAGTTAGCTAGACAAGATAGGGATCTGTTCCTCTGCACCAAAATAAACAATGAGGAGATTAGAATGAATGCACGATACGCTGGCCGCTATGGCAAGTCTGCTAAATATCTTGCAAGATTAGATAGGGTCAGAAAGAAGAACAATACAATTGAAAAAGTTATCATGCGAGATCAGTGTTACACACAACCTAGCGACATTCAAAATTTCTTTTTAGATTATTTTAAAAATATATATTCTGCCAAAGCAATAGATCTCCATAGTAACACACTTTTTTGGGAGAAGATTATGTGTCCCAGGGTCACATCAGAACAGCTTGAGTCAATTAAGAGCCCATATCTATGACTGAAGTCTTAAAAGCCATAGAAGATACCAAACTAGGGAAGGCCCCAGGACCAGATCAACTACCGGCAGAGTTCTTTCGAATACTCAAATCAGAGATTGTCCCTATGTTAACATGTTTGTTTAATGAATATTACACTGATGGAAGAGCAATGTCACGGTTCATCTTGGCGTCAATGATCACCCTTATTCTTAAAAAAAAGAAGAATCCATCAGACCCTGGGCCATATAGACCCATCTCCTTGTTGAACACAGACTACAAATTGCTTACCTCATAATTGCTAACCGTTTAAGAAAACCATTACAGGAAATCATACATCCAGATCAATCGGGATTCATGATAAATAGATCTTCCACGAAGAAAATACGGAAAACTAACATGATCTTAGAACACTTTTGGAATAGGTTATCCTGAGATAAAATAGTACCTATATTTGACCTTGCTATGGTGATGGTTGATGCCGAGAAGGCCTTTGACTCCATAATCTGGGAACATCTATTTAATGCCTTGACTAATTTTGGTTTCTGTGGCAATGTGATAAATTTCATCAGAATTTTATATAATTATCCGGTATCGGCGATCGTGGTCAATAATAGTCAAACCCCTTTCTTTAAACTGGAAAGAGGGACGTGACAGGGATGCCCACTTTCCCCCCTTCTTTTTAATATAGCCACAGAGCCACTAGCAATTTATTTAAGACAAGAATTAGAAGGAATAGAATTTGGGAACCAAAAATGTGTGTTATCACTCTATGCTGATGACTTATTACTATACTTTGAACACACTAGTTTAAATATACCAATAGCCATGAGGTCATTGAATTTATTTAGTGCAATTTCAGGTTACAAGATTAATACCACAAAAACTGAGATTCTCTGGATTTGTAAAAATAAAGATAGTTTGAAACATCATAATTTAAAAGAGGTAGAGAGCTTTAGATACCTAGGAGTTATACTACATAGAGACCCGAACATGTGGTATAAACTGAATTTTACACCTTTTTTTTTCCCAGATATCCTCGAAATTGCAGCGTTGGTCTTTTTTTCGATTTCTCTTTCTGCCAAAGTAATGCTGATCAAAACTATTATTTTCCCTCAAATAACATATATTATGAACAATCACCTGTTATATATTAAGGACCAAGATGTCAGGATTTTTAATCAGGCATGCGCCAATTTTTTTTGGACTAAGGCCAGACATATGCTTGCGATAGCAAAGCTATCACTATCCAAGGAATTTGGGGGTCTAGCATTCCCCGATATAAGGGCTTATAATATCGCCATATTAGCAAGATATGGAGTCGACTGGCTGCTATCTAATAATCATTTGACCAACTTAACAATTGAAGAGAATCTTATACAAGCCTTCTCCCTCAAAGCAATATTACATTACCCATTTTCAGGCCTATCGGATAGTATCAAGAGAACTATTAGCCTATTTAAGGTGGTTAAAGCATGGCAACAACTATGTGGTCGTTTTCAGATTAATTTCCATATCTCTGCCTTTTTACCTATTAGAGGAAATCCTGACTTCATACCCGGCTGTCAGTACTCGATACTTAATAATTGGGCAGAAAAAGGTTTAACCAATTTAATACAATTATTTGATGAGAGATCCAATATAAGAACATTTGATGACATAGCTGCTGCATATAATCTATCAAATAAAAGTTTTTATGCATACTTGCAACTCCGAAAATTTTATAAACAAAAATTTAGAGTTTGGAAACTGGTCGGAGAACTTTGACATAATTGGGGACTTTATAAACACATACAGACAAGGGAATCGATCAATATCTTTATTGTATAAGATCTTTATTGTATAAGATACTTTTGGCCAAGCAAGGTCAATTAAATCTAGAACAGTTTTTACTATATTGGTCCAAACATATTGAAGAGATTAATTATGATAATATCAAGAAAGGCCTTATGTGGTTAAATGCGGCTCCCTTACATTCTACATGGAAAGAATACCATTTAAAGCTCCTCAATAACGCATATATCTCACCCAAGAGACTAGCTAATTGGAAACCAGGACAAATAGGTTGTTGTCATAAATGTTATAGGCCGGGAGCTGATTTGCTCCACTGTTTTTGGTATTGCCCTAAAAGACGACAATTCTGGCAGAAAGTTAACTTTTGGTTAAATAAACACTTATCAAACTCTCTTTCTTTTACAGAACAGATTTGTTTTACTTGTAGCGCTTGTGTATGGGGTGACCTATAGCTCCTGTCTAAAGCGGATCCCCAAGTGTCCGCGGTGCGTAATGTAGTTAAAAAAGATATAATAAGATAGGAGCGCCAAAGGAGGCAAGGCCAAAAGTTAAGGGAATAGATGGTATAATGTAATCGGGATTGGGATTAATCCTGTGTGAAGATGGACCACAAAGGTTGTGTTAGTCCTATCAGTGTGTTAATAGATTTGTTGGATGCGTGAAGTCCAAGCGTATATCTCTTTGGACTGGGGTTTATAATCGCATACACTAAAAATGCACGTTTAGATGCAAGTTTTGAAATTGAATGTATATTACAGTGGAGAATTGCTCGATAGGAACAATAAATAGCACAGAACATACGTTTTCCAAATAAAATATCACAATTTAATACAAGTTACATAAGAAAATATGGATCCATATCAATATTGGAATAATCTTAAAAACAATATTACGGTATAATCCTAAAACATTTAAAATGGGTGAAGTCTATCTGACAAGATCTTCACGTATACAAAAGGGGAACAATAATATAACAGCTGTATAACAAATACTAAATGTTCTAATAAAATAACAGTGTAAATATAGCAGTAAGAAACTAGATATGGTGTGGAAAAATAATGTGATCTCTAGATAACAGTGGTGGCAGTCCAAATTAGTGGGAGGTAGTTCAATCCGTGAGAGAACATGAAATCCAAAGGTAAAGCAAAAAAGAATAAAGTCCACACAAAAACGTCTTTCCAAAGTGTATAATTCCTTCAAAAAACGTGATGTCTCGAAAAGATGAAAAATATATATATAAATGTGGCTAGTGTGTGCACAAACTAGTGAACGTGATCACTAAAAAAACAATAAAAAAGTTTAAAATGTTTTTAAAACTTCAAAGAGCCTGTGGTTCTCGAAATAACACAAAAAATGGAATTAAAAAAATAATTGCTATTCCGGGAATTGTGACCCGGCAATGTTAACCCGGAAGTGTCTTATGGGCCTTACTTTGTTATTTGTCAAAATGAAATATTTTAGTCATAGAGCCCTATTTAGTGGGGCTAACTAGTGCTTTTTAAGCTCTAATGTGTGTCCATTATTATTTCGATTATATTGGTGTGACCCCTTTTCACTCGGAAGTCTAATCCGCTTCCTGTTGGTGGGTTTGTTTACACCGGATGTCATATTGCGTAAAACCGGAAGTGTGAGAATTACGTACTTCCGGTTTGGTCGTTAGACCTTTGATATTGATTTCTTCCGGGTCATATTATATTTTATATTATATTTTATGTTTTGAGTCGTTGATTGGTTAGAAAATAGATTAGAATGCCCTTATGTGGCTAATTCTAACCTTTGCTCCAGAGTTGGAGAAAATTTTTTGGAGGGTTGTTCTGTTTGTTTATGGCGATCAAAATTCCTTTAGATATATTGGAATTCGTCCTGCACCTATATGCCATAAAAAGTCATATGATTAAAATAATATGTTTTACATCAGACTCTTCCTAAGGTCTTAATCATAAGATACTGTGATGTGTAGTATTAGGCTTAGTTTATATTAAGCATAAACCCATCCTATGTTACGGGGAGTAGAACAGAAAGTTGTTAAATGGGGAAAATTGGTTGTTGTGTATACTAAGTGGAGATTAGAGGATTGAATTGTGTGTTGTTGAGCAAATGATGAGATGTCTAGTAAAGATTCAGATCTACAGATTGTAATTTTGTATGTAGGAGGTCTACCATATCAAATTCCTAAGTGAGACTTTCTAATATTCCTAGAGCTATGCAGTCAGTATCGGTGTGTTGGACTGGACTGTAATGTAGCTTATTTTGCTTTAGGCTAACAACATAGTTTCACATGTCCTGTGTGTGATGGCTGTTTAAATTGTTACTGAAACAGTAGACCATGTTCTCTGAATAGGTCCCTGCATATTTGTGTCACTTGCTTCTTTAGATGGGAGGACTTCCATCAAATCTCTTTCTTTTACACCAAGCAGAATTTTTTTGTTATATACAGAGGATCAGAGCCAGGATATTATTAATACAATCATTTTAGTGGTCCGTAACCTGATCTTGAGAAATTGGAAGAGTAAGAAACCCCCTTGTTTAGGGTATTTAGTGAAGCAGTTAAATTGCAAATTATTTTTGAACAACATAATATAACAAGTGTACAGAATAAACAAGTTCAAGGCTTTTTTAATAAATGGATTAAGATCATTCAATCATTTCCTATCTCTACACAATACATATTGACCAAAACGTTTCATAAATCTGAATATTTCGATGGTTTGATATTAAGAGACTTATTTCCAGTTTCTTGGTATTAAGTTATTAAACCTGGCATTTGAGATAGTGAGTTTAGGCTAGCTTCGGGGGGCGAGGAGAGAGGGTGTTTTTCCCTTCTTTTTTTTTTTAACTTCCCCTCTACTCGCTCTCTGCATTTGCACTTGAGCTTATTCATTTAATATGATGTCTTTGTTTTATTTTTTGTCATTATAATATATACAAAACATGATGACATGGTTATCTGTTTAATTCGTAAATAATGTTGTGTAAAAATACTTTTAAAAATTCCAGCAGTGCATGTTTATTATTAAGAAGGCCATCTATGGGCAAAATGTAATGTTGTTCAATTTACATAATGATGTAATCATATCTGTTTTTTCTTTTCTTGCTCTCTTTTGCTACGTTATGTTACATTGTATCTGGCCTTGCGTGGCGCAATAGTTGCAATTTGATTTTTTTTTTTTTTTGCATCCACTGTTGGTTATAAAAAAAAGAGATTATTTATCTTAATTCTCATCTAAAATTGGTGCAATATTTCCCTACGAATGATAATTCTGGAACGTTGAACTCATATTGGTTACTGGTAATGTATTAACGGTTGTTTTATATTTTTAATGTTTTAAAGCAAAGATATTCTTTATTGCTGTAGTTTAATAGAAGCTGGTATAAGGGGTACTGTATAGTTGCAACATTAGTATTAAATAGCTCAGTGTATTTCATATATTAAATATAATTCAATTATTATTGAGAAAAGGATCAGGCCTTAATATTTATAAATTTGATTGAGTTACAGTGATATATTTTTAAAATTGCATTTATTATTGTGGTTAAATCTCTGGTTAATTATTTGAAGTATTATAAGACTATTTTGGGCCAAATAGTTTAGAAGAAGTTCTATTAGATTTGAGATTTGGTAAGATTTGTGTTGAAAGATTTGGTTATATTGTTAAGTTAGTAATCCATATTTTGGTGTTGGAGTAAGTGTTGCTGGTTAAATACAAATTGTTCTGGTAAAATCCATGTGGGATATTTGTTAAGTGATTAATTTTGAGTTAAGGTAAATTTATAGAAATATGTAATCCATTCATGGTATAATAGACAATATTTGGTGAATAGCAATTAATCTAAATATCTCTATAGCATGCTTTATATTTTATTTTAAGTATTGTTACAACTAGACATGTGTATTTGTTCATAATTAGTACACTATTTTCTGCATAAATATAATCGACGTGTTTATAGAGATTAACTGGTCAGAACTCAGGAATTAATTTAATTTGAGATTAAATATTAATGTTTATAATAATTGTATTGTCATAATTTTTAGATATCTCAATATCATTCTGGAATACACAATAGAAATTATATAATGTTTCACTGGAGTGTATTGACAAATTCCACTATATTAATTGGAGATATTGCTGACGATCATTTTATGATCAATTATTAATATTCATAATTCCATTAATCAAAAATATTGTTACTTTAAAATATATAGCACATTGGAGGTTACTGCTGAGTTAGAATTAAATAATATTGTAACCTAGGATATATAACAATTGGCCGCTAGCAGGGGTGTCAATTAACCCGATCGTACACGATCGTGCAAATTGATGTCTGCAGCCTCAGGAGAGGCATACGAGTTAAGGAGCAGCAGTCTTAAAGGGACACTGAACCCAAATTTTTTCTTTCATGATTCAGATAGAGCATGCAATTTTAAGCCACTTTCTTATTTATTCATATTATCAATTTTTCTTCGTTCTCTTGCTATCTTTATTTTAAAAAGAAGACATCTAAGCTTTTTTTTTTTATTCAGAACTCTGGACAGCACTTTTTTATTGGTGGATGAGTTTATCCACCAATCAGCAAGAACAACCCAGGTTGATCACCAAAAATGGGCCGGCATCTAAACTTACTTTCTTGCATTTCAAATAAAGATCCCAAGAGAATGAAGAAAATTTGATAATAGGAGTAAATTAGAAAGTTGCTTAAAATGCCATGCTCTATCTGAATCACGAAAGAAAAAATTTGGGTACAGTGTCCCTTTAAGACCACTGTTTCCACCAAGTCTGAAGGCTCGTGCGGAAAGAGGTGCCTTAGGCACCATTGGGACCATAATAAATCGGCCCCAAAACTCCCTCTACAGATTGCTTCATGACATTGTTATGCATACTGCTAGCATATACTGCTCAAATTACGGGATTACTTTTGAACTGTTTACATAACCTCATGGAAAAGGGCAAGTTTCAACCAGGCCAAAAGAAAGAGGAAAAATTAAAAACATTTTTTTTTAATTGTACACTCTATTTAAAATTTTACTTTTATTTCTATGTCCCTTTAAAAAATATTTATTTACTGTAGCTAAAATGCTACTGTCTGTTTAAGTGTAATGAAATGTTTTAATGTATTGAAATAGGTGTTAACATTTTCAGTAGGAAAACTTCTGGTATGTGGTCTTTATCTTGACTTTTCTTGTACTCTCACCTTGGAAACTCCCTTAGTAGAACTTCACTTATAAATCTGGTCACTTTGCATTAAACCAGTGTGAGAAAATGAGATAGCAGTAAATCTATTAACACATTTGCTCAAGTGTAATCGTTAGAGAGGTCTAAGCGGCATAATGTTTTACATGTACATAATATAACAGACCTGTTAAGGTCTTAGGTTCAAAAAATCGAATGTGGTCAAAAGCAATTACAGGTCTTTTCTCATAACCAAGTGCTACTCACAGCATCAGTAGGGGAGCCTTAGCTTGTCAGCCAGGATACTAAATTTATTTGTCACCTTGCTACATAACAATCAATACAGATCTATATGAGGTCTCTGCAGCAAGTGAAAAGGAAAATAATTTGAAGGAACTCATTTCTGTGTATGTGATGACAATATATTTATACATCAAAACCCAATGCTGGAATATGGAAAATGAAATGTCAGCTGATTTTCAATGCTTCTTACATTTTTCACAGGAAAAAATAAATAAACTCAAAGTGTGAAATGTTCAATAGTAAAGCAGAGACATACTGTATAAATAGTCTCTCCATCCACATTATAGCCTCATGGTGCATAGCCGGCATCTCTGCACACAGGGAGGAGATAAAACTTCAGTAAATATAGTTTTAGAACGGAAGCAAAAATGTAATATGAATAAAAGTGCTTGTTTAAAAGAATTTAAACTGTCACTTTGTTTGCAAAATTTGTATTGTTTTGCAGTCAAGGAACCAACCAAAGCCTCTTCCGTATCCTTATCTTATTTACTTTGCTGTGCTGTTTCCAACAGAAATTAATGAGCACCACCATCAATCAAGCGATTCCTAAGTAGAATGTTGCATTGTTAAAGTTCTGAAGTTTCATTATTCATTTCAGGATCATCTTTGGGGGCATTGGGAAAAAAAGTGAGTTTGCAATAAAGGGCTGGATTATGAGTTGAGCACAAATTAGCACTCCTGCTAGTGCGTTAACTCTGCAAGATGAAGGCTTTTTGCAAGCAGCCAGTTGTGCTCGTAAACAAGTTGAAAACAAAAGGTACTCCCATAGAAGTCAATGGAGTGCGATAAATTAAGCACTAAACCCGACATAAATTTTTTTAATGTGTTAAAACCTAAGGGCTTGATTACAAGTGAGTCGCAAATGGTTTTACGCTAGCGTAATCGTGTTTTTGCGATCCATTTTCATTGCACTGATATTACAAGTGGAACAAAAACGCGATTGCGCTAGCACAATCGCCATTTACACTTCAATACTTACCACAATCTCAGAGCTGTGGTTAACTGTTTCCCGTAACTAAAAAGTTGCACAAAACACTTCAAAAATACATTAAAAAGTACACTTACACTGTCTAATAAAAAATTTTTTTATAAAAATATTGCACAAAAAAAGTTATAAGGGTTCAAAGATGTGAGCTGCCAAAGTACTTATACATACATATACATACAGATACATTGCTAAAGATGTATTTGTATGTGTATATATATATATATATATATATATATTTACAGAAATAAAAGCAGGGTATCAAATTGCGCTGTGTATCAATGCATGAAATTAAACTGCAAATAGTCTCTCCTGATGTATTTTTCAAGGCAGCTGAAACTGATGGATCCACTATCACCAGTGGATATGGGGGAATCTTTGGCAGTAGTTTAGGTGGGAACAGGGCTCATAGAAAGGGAGAGAAGAAAAAGAAAAGGCAACCAATAGTGTAATTTGTACACACAAAGGTGATGTGTTTTGAAATGCAAAACATTTGCTCACCTTGTAAGACCTCAAATGTGTGAGGTATGTGATGTTCACAGAGGGGATATGTATCCCTATCTGTGTTAAAGATGCGTCTTTATTTTCTGCTTCCACCTCTTATAGTATGGTATAGAAGTGGTGATGAGATTGTGGCTCCCAATCAGAGTATTTCAGATGGTTTACGTCTTGTCATAGGAAAATAAATGACTCTCCAGTCACAATGCTGTTGTTGAATAAATCTATGCAGTAAGGTGTAAAGATCCAGACTTTTACTTGTGCAAAGTTGAAGATAAAACAAATGTCCCAGAGTAAAATATCTAACAATGGAAATTTTAAATGTTTGCTGATTAAGTAACAGTTGAATATTGCTCAGTTCGATTATCCAGTGAAAGTTTAATAAACCTGGCTTAGGTGAGGCGTTTCTGTGAAAAATAGTAAGGTCCTGTTGGAGATACACACGAACAGTCCTGCTGAGTCTTTCAAACTTCGTTTGCATGTGGTCTCGACCGGAAGTGATGTCTTTGTTTCACTGCATTGCTAGCAGTCATTACACAGTTATAGGGCTCCATGTACGAAGCAGCGAAAGCTGCTCCGGAGCCTTTGCGGGGCAGGTTCGCATATGTGAGCCTGCTTCCCGCAATGTAAGAAGCAGCGGTCATTAGACCGCTGCTTCCTACACCCTACGCCACCTCTTAGGTGGCGAAGCAAAATCACAGAGAGCTCGCTCGCTCTCGGTGATTGACATCCCCTTCAGTCGCGTGATTGGTCGCGCGACTGAAGGGGCGGGCATTACACACTCCGCTGAGTGTGTAATGATACATACGGGCAAGCGGATCAATGGATCCGCTGCCCGTGTGTAGCGGAGGTGGGCGGACAGCTTTGCGAGTTAAGAAGCTGTCCGCCCGCCTCTTAGTACATGGAGCCCATGGATGTTAATGCAGGGGAAGAAAGACTCTTCTGTTCTAGGGATCAAGAAGTTTTATATATATATATATATATATATATAATCACACGCAGGTTCATACCTGAAGAAAAGTCTGAAAATGTTTAAAAGGCAAACAGCTGCTGAGTATGTATGTGTGTGTATATACGTATATATGTGTATATATATATATACAGTATATATATATATATATATATATATATATACAGTATATATATATATATATATATATATATATACACATGCACACACACAGAGGTTCATACCCCAAAAAAGTTAAAGAATATTTAAAAGGCAAACTGCTGCTGAGTGCCTTCACTTCCCCTAGTTCCACATCCTCCTTGCATGCTTCAGTATACCAGCAACATGCAGGGAACATAGTTGCCAACAGTTCCTGAAATGTACCCTCCAGAAGATTTGAAGGGCTGCAGCTGAACTGGGGCATGTGTGACACAAGTTAATGAGGAGGAGCTGCCAGTGAGGCTGTCCATGCAGCAAATAGTCTGTTTGATCACTCAGAGCAGATCTAGGCAGGGACTTGCTGCACCTTCTCTGAGTGATCGATTTTTAAACTGCCCGAAGAGAAAACACTTCCAAACAGCTCCTCCACACCAGGTAATGAGATGCGCGGGGTTCTTGTAAAAGACAGTGGATTACTTGGCTACTGCTTTAGATAATTTTTTGGGGTCAATTTACTAATGTTTGAGCGGACATGATACAATGTAGCTTATCATGTCCACTGCACATCGATAAATGCAGACAGCATACGCTTTTGGCATTTATCATTGCACCAGCAGTTCTTGTGAACTGCTGGTGCAATACCACCCCCTGCAGATTTGCGGACAATCGGCCGTTAGCAGGGGATGTCAATCAACCCAATTGTATCTGATCAGGTTGATTTCTGTCTGCCGCCTCAGAGCAGACGGACAGGTTATGGAGCAGTGGTCTTTAGATCACAGGGCATCAAGCTCCATATGGAGCTTGATAAATTGACCCCATTGTGTGAATATTTGTATTGTTTAGACAGTAACCTTCAAATGTTAGCCCTCTGTATCATCTGAAGCTTACTGATTTTTAAACATATACCACTTCCTACACACAGTGCAAAATATGAAATTTGCTGTCAGACTAAATAAAACAAAAATCCATTTGCCCCCAACAGTTCACTCAGTCCAGTGCTGTGCATATTCACACAGTAAGATCAGCTTCATTGAGTGTTTGCTGTGTCTCTCTTCCTGTTTATAGTAATTTGACACACTGCAGCCTAGCTCCTCACCAACACCTCTGCCCTCAGAGTGTCATTAGGAGGCTTGCTCTGATCTTCCTTGACAGTCTGGGTTTAGCTGTACTCCACGTTAGTCTCTTCAGTAGGGCAGTGGTGGCTTTAAAGCAGTTATTAACTTGTAAGGTGGGCCTTGCTGCATTTTCCTAACATGTTGCTACCCTGGTATAGAAAGCCTGAGTAGGTTTACTCTGTCTTTCTTTTTCTACAGGTCTCTGTGAGGAGTGGCATCCTCTCATACCTAGTAAGCTGTGCTCCTGCCGGACAGCCAGATGCTGGTAAGTGCTTTTGTCTTCTTAGTATTGGGGACTTGCATTTATGAGTTTTTCTTTGCACATTATTTGGGACACATATTTATACTTTAGAAGGATATTGTAGGCAGGATGCAGGCACTTTTGTGACAGGAGACCAGGGGTTATTACTGGATGATAGTATACCCTGAAGATTTGGCTCATGTGTTTAGAGGCAATTTAGGTTAATAATATATTTTATTGCCTATTGTTTTAAAGAGGGTTAATATATTCGGGTTTTGAAGAGCTCAATACCTTTTATCAGGCTTTAAGTTTTAAAAGGATGTTTGCTGGGGTGGAGAGTGCACTTTTTCTCAGAAGGAGATTCCGCTGCGCAATTTTATTGAACTCGCCCTGTAAGTTTCAGTGGCTGCAGAATCCAAGTACCTTTGCAGCCTTTTCGTTCGCCTTCATACTGTTTTTAATGTATTCCTCAGGCTTATGTACATATTAATGAATTATCTCTGGGCATCTGGAATGAAGCCCGATACTATCAATTTAACGCTTCAATTCCAGCTTTCTTGTGAAGGAGTGCGGCACCATTTTGCGGCTCTCGTCGGCTCCGGTCATGTGACCCCGCCTCTTCAGTGTCTCCGTCTGTGATCGGAACTGCAGATAATAGCAGTTTGGTCTTTCGGGGTATTGCGGGAGTTCTCTTGCATTTAAATATTACAATGGGACTTATGTGTCAATGTATTTTTATTAAAGTATTTAATACATTATGCCTGTTTTTTCTATTATATAATAAAAAAAAATATACATATGAATCTGAGGAGGATTCGCTCCTGCAGTTCTCCTCAATCTCTGGGTGGAGTGTGCTTGCTTACAGATTTTACAGCTCAGGTATCATCTATGACACTTGGGGCTTTGTCTGTTTTTCCTTACCTACAGGGAAAATGCAAGAGGACATTCAAATTTCAGATAGCAAGGTTTCTGTTCCATTTCTACTACCCAGGTTGATCTCCCTCCCAGGTTTTGGTGAAGAGGATTCGCTGGTAGCTTCTGAGGGTGAAGTCTCAGATTTGGACAGTATAATTTCTTTATCTGATGCTGAAATGATCTCCTTCAGATGTATGCTGGAATACCTTGGCTACTGTTAAAGGAGGTTTTGGCTGCTTGGATGACATTGATACCCCTGTCATTGTCAACCTTTGAAAGTTTTCTATTTTGTTCCTTCCTATGAAGAAGTGTTTTCACATGCCTGGAACCTTTACGGGTCCATGGAGAAGGTTTAATTGTTCTGTCTTAGCAATGCGTTGCCTTATTAGACTTGCTATACTAACCTGCCGGGCATTGTGGCTGATAGCTTGGTCAGCTGAGAAGCCTACCTCTGACTTAGTGGTAAAGCCTAGGCTTTATAGTTCATTTTATGTTTAGGATGAGACCTTGTTTGGACTTGGTCTGCCTGAATTATCCTCTGACTTTTTGGGAAGATGTTTCTCCCACTCGTCAAGAAAGTAGGACTAAAAAAGAGTTTTCCTTTTTCCTCTTTCTACAAGGTCAGTCATGCCTTTGAAAAGGTCGGTGAGGTAGCTCAGTTGGTGACTGCCCTGACTACTAAAAGTCTGTTTAAAAGATCCAAGGTCCCAGGTTCAGATCCCGGCAGGGCCGACTCAGCCCTACATCCTTCGAGGTAGATAAAATGAGTGCCATTAATTTGGGTAATAATAACAACTATTAAATAACCAATCTTGGCCCGATCTAAGATTTCCCTTAGTTTCAGTCCCAGTCTGGGAATGGCCTCCAGGTTTTACCTCAAGTTTTTTTCAGGGTCTGACCTTCAAAGCAGTATTCATATCCTTTGGATCAAGAGGGCCTGGTCATAAGAACTAAAGGATGTGTATTTTTTGCTCCCTTGGTTCGAGATCTTCTTAAGTTTATGAACCTCATCATCTTAGAAGGACTTTTGGGTCTTGGGATATGGCAATGGTGTCTTTGTGGACAATATATGGTTCAGGTGTTCTCCTTCCTTCAAGCATTTTCTCTTTAGAAGGGTTCTTGCCCAATCTTTTTTCCATAGATGGGGCATACTGGTGTGACCTAGTGGTTAGCTTTGATACTTCTGGAATGGAAGGTTGTGAGTTTGAATCCGGCTCGGTATGTCTGCTTTGCATACGTGACCGTCTATATATTTAAAAAAAATAAAATATATGAATATGGAAAAGAGTTCCCTTATTCCATTCACAAGGGTGAATTTTTTTGGAGGACCTTGATAGATTCTCTATCTTGGAGAAGATTCTATTAGAGGTAAGTTAATCAAGGATTTATTGTGTATTAGTATTGTCTTCAGCAAGCTCTAATGGTCTGGTTGATAGCTTAACCATCTTGCAAGGGTTAAGTTTTTTAATCTAACTGTAGTTGATTTTTCCTTCACTTTTCAGTGACTCTATGTATGGAGGGAATTGGTCTGATGGTTCCATGGACATTATTCTCTTTTTGCTAATTTCCATACAATGGAGATCTTTCGGATCTGTCTCAGGAGAAAGATCTAGATCAATCAGACATTTTCTTCACGTGATGTGATCACAGATACCAGCCCACTGGGCTGGGAAACAGTCTGGAACTAATTAAGGCATGGAAGTATCTGTCTTCCTCTTTAACATCTGGAGTTGAAAGAGATTATCATTGTTCTGAGGGCTTGACCTCAGCTGTCTTTAACTTGGTTCCAGTCAGACTAGGTTTCCTCAGTGGCTTACATCAGTGGCCGTGCTGTCTAAAGCACGGTATTAATCCTAAAGTCTCTTGGAGGCGTGGGCTAGTTTCCATCCACTCCAGAATCAGGTTAACTATGCATGGATATTATTTAATCCAGAGGGACTTGGAGTTCCTTAGTCATTGGAGGTCACTTGAAATGTCTGTGACCATGAGCTCACAATAGTAGTTTATCATTCTCTTTCCAGGGGTGGTCCAGACAGTTATTTCATCCGGGGAGTGGGACAAACCTTTACATGGAGGGTTTCCGGAATGGGCTTTTAAGGGTGTTTTGGCAGAATTCCAGGCTTCCAAGTTACGGTTCTAGATCTAGGATCTGCAGACAGTTCTGATAGATGTTCTGTTGGTGTTTCCTGGGATTTCAATATGGTATCCCTGTTTCCTCTATTTGTTTCTTTTCACGAGTTATTGCTCATGTTAAACAGGAGAGAGCATCAGTAATTCTGATAAGTTTGGGTAGGCAGACGTAGCAGAGATATCGTCTATCTCACCTTGGAGATTGCCTCTGGGAAGGACCTTCTAATTTAGGGTCTTTTCCTTCTCCCAGATGTCTTTCTCGGAAACTGACTGCTTGGAGATTGGACACTTAGTTTGGTTTAAGCTGTCTTTGAAACCAAGTTTCTGACTTGTAGACTGTTGAAACATTTACCATAGGAGATTGAGTACATGTCTTTATGGTGTGAATCCATAGGCTCTGAGGAAGCAGGGAGGAGGCCTGCGAAACACATCAGGCCATGCCCACATTTGTGATGCTGTGTGTCCGCAACTACCGTGTTAGACTAGTGTGTCTGCAAGCCGGCCCTTTGGCAGACACGCCAAGCTGCGGTAGTAAGGGACTTTTTATACCATTACTGGTATCTGGAATTGGCACCTTCTCCAGTTGTGCATCCTGCTGGGAAGAGCCAGTGGAAACAGCTGAACAGCTTTAAAGACCGGAAGGGAGAGACACTCTATGCCGTGAGGAATCCAGTATATCGTTGTTATCATACCTCATATGTTTGAGGTTGGAGTCTGTGAGTGCAATCTTGTATTGTTATAAAGGAATACGGTTTTTACACAAATAGTGCACTTATATTGTGTTTCTCTTCTGTGCTCTAGGTTGCTTTTTGATTTGGAGTTTGATACTCTAGGAGTAGGGTCAGAATTTTTAGTAATTGCCCTTTCTGCGGGACGGTCTGGAGTTTCGCCAGTCAGTTCTCTGAAGGGTCAGATTTCTGCATTATATTTCTTGCTGCATAAGCATCTGGCAGACGTGACAGATGTGATTTTTTTTTTTTTGTCAGGCCTTGGTCCGAATTAGGCCTGTGTTTCAGTCTGTTGCTCCTCCTGGGAGCCTTATCTTTTGTTCTTAAAGTATTGCAGCAAGCTATGTTTGAACCATTGCATTTCATAGATAGTAATAGTTATCTTGGAAGGTTTTGTTTATTTTTGCTATCGCTTCTGCTCGGAGAGTGTCGGAACTCTCAGTTTTGCAATGTAATTTGCCTAATCTTTTCTTTCATGCAGATGAAGCTGTCCTTTGTACCTTAGGTTCCTTTCAGGGAATTGTATGTGGTATGTTCAAAGCGCCAAAAAGGCAAGGTATTATATATTAAATCTATGTCACTGGTGGTGTGATAAAGGAGCTGATAATAAGTTCAAAGTGACTTATAAAAAGGGATAGATATTTTAATATGATAATTTACTTACAATCTATGATATGTTTCCATACTAGACTAATTAAAACAAATGGTAAAAAATAATAAAAGAACCATTCAACAGCTGCTGAACAATAATATATGTTAAAACAATTAGGGATTGTATTTAGCAATGAACCCCAACAATAATGGTCACAATAGTATCAATATTGATGATCACAATAGTAACAATAAATGGACGTCATGGATAAATGCACGTGCATAAAAAGAAAAAAAAAGATAAAATTGTTGTGTAAAAAATGAATGAAAAAATGTGAAAAAATGAAAACAAAAATTGGAAAATTTCTAAAAAAAAAATTGTAAAAAATGTGTGAAAATTTTCAAAAGGTGAAGTCAAAAGTCAGATGAGGTATAATCCTCTAAACAAATCTGTGCCAAAAACAGAAACATATAACAAATGTGTGTAACAGTCAGTACCACAATCCAAATAAATTATATCCCATTGTTGTTTAACAAAGGATAGTGAAAAAACAGCATTTTACAAACAAACTTGTTTCCTGATGGTGAGAGATTTGGTGATGGTGATCCTGGGACAGTGAAAAAATGAAGATGCTTTCTTAGTGATGAGAATCCAGTAGTCCTATTTAGACCTTGATGAATTCTTTGTTATCCTTCCTGAGTTTTGATGTCATGTCCTGTAAGAATATAAAACAAATAGTGCAGAACGTCCAAACTAAAATAAAAAGATTGAAATTGTGCTTACCAGCTGCTTGTCAACACGTTTTGGCCAAATACTTGACCTTTATCAAGACTGTTTTTTTTTTAGTGGCTGGCAGCTTTATATACCCTTTTTCTAAACAGATTGTTTGATTCTAACGTCAGATAGACCGGATATTAGAAACCGGAAGTGACTGATTGCTTATGATACTGAATATTAATAAACCTCGTAAGTGTAAATCAAGTTAAGGGGATATCTATTTTGAATATGTTAGACTATTGTATTTAGATGTCAGAGAGATAGCTCATTCCTCTGTTCGCACTCAGTTTTGGACTCGGCTTTTCACATTCATCATATTGGTTGGAGGACTCAAGCTGGCTAGTGTTTGATTGGTTATCGGCGCGTGGTTAGTAAACACACCTTGTACAGCTGATCGCCCGGTTTGTTTACTCAACCATGCGTATCAATTCTACATTGTGATTGGCTGGGACCACCTTGTGATGACATTAGTTTTTTTTCTTTTTATGCACGTGCATTTATCCATGACGTCCATTTATTGTTACTATTGTGATCATCAATATTGATACTATTGTGACCATTATTGTTGGGGTTCATTGCTAAACACAATACCTAATTGTTTTAACATATATTATTGTTCAGCAGCTGTTGAATGGTTCTTTTATTATTTTTTACCATTTATTTTAATTAGTCTAGTATGGAAACATATCATAGATTGTAAGTAAATTATCATATTAAAATATCTATCCCTTTTTATAAGTCACTTTGAGCTTATTATCAGCTCCTTTATCACACCACCAGTGACATAGATTTAATATATAATACCTTGCCTTTTTGGCGCTTTGAACATACCACATACACTTCTACTCATTCATTGGCTAGCTAAGTAGCCTTTGTTCAAAGCCACAGGTAATAGTAATTCTAGGCACTGTATCTATACACACCCAAATCTATCCTTTCAGGGAATTGTTGTTCCTTCCCTTTGTTGTAGTTCTTCTTTCTGAAGAACATTTGTTGCACAACTTGGTGGTTGTGCGTGCTTTACAATTTTTTAAAGATTTCTCCAGTCTTCTGCCCTGTTTGTTTGTTTCTCTGGGAAATGTAAGGGTCAGAAAGCTTCTGTGACTTCTCTTTCACTCTGGTTGAGAAGTATAATTGGTTTTGTTTATGAGACTGCTGGGCAGCAGTCTCCTGAGAGAATTACAGCTCTTTTCTCTAGGGCTGTCTCTTCTGGGTTTTCAAAATTTAGCTTCTGTGGAATGGAATTGCAAGACTGCAACTTAGTCTTCTCTGCATCCCCTATCAAAATTTTACAAATTGGATTCTTTTGCCTCGACTGAGGCTCTTTCGGGAGAAAGGTTCTTCAAGCAGTGGTGCCTTCTGTTTAGTTTACCTGTCTTGTCGCTCCCTAATCATCTGTGTCCTCTAGCTTGGGTATTGATTCCCAACAGTAACTGATGATTCCGTGGACTCACCGTGTCTTAAGAAAACAATTTTTTTTCTTACCTGATAAATTTCTTTCTTTTTTGACATGGTGAGTCCACGACCCTCCCTGTTTTTTAGACTTTTTTTTTATATATAAACCTTAGGCACCTCTGCACCTTGTGTTATTTCCTTTCTCTCCTTTCCTTCGGTCGAATGACTGGGGGTTGTGGGAAGGTAAGTGATATTTAACAGCTTTGCTGTGGTGCTCTTTGTCTCCTCTTGCTGACCAGGAGTGTTATTCCCACAGTAATTGATGATTCCGTGGACTCACCGTGTCAAGAAATAAATAAATTTATCAGGTAAGCATAAATTTTGTTTTTGATCATAGAACTGAGTGGGCGGAGCAGTTGAACAATAGGTCGTCAATCTGGTATCCAGCTTGCTTGCTCTGCTGCAAAGTGTCTCCCTGGAAATGTTTTTGAATTGTTGACAACTATGAAGGACTAGTAGTTCCAAGTGTGTGCAAGTCAGTGTGTTGGGCTGTGTGCAGTCTCTCACAACCCCTAAAAAATAGAAGGCATTGAAGTAGCAGCAGCACCGGTGAATGCAGCAATTGAGCTCAGTAGAAAGGAAAAAATATGAGTGCAGAATGCTGCCCCATCTGGATTACTTCCAGCCCCGATTTCATCACTAAAAGAGGCCTGGGGGGCATATGCCTCAGTGCCCCCAAATCTATGTCACCCCTGTGTTAATGGCAGGACGACCCACTGATGAAACACTGGAAAGATATATTAAACAATACTCAATGAATTTAGAATATATAATCTTGACTTTACAACAAGGCCCTATGGCAACCTCACAATGTATATGAATTTACTAAACATACTAGACAGTAATTTCTTAGAACAGTAGGAAAAATTAATGTAGATAAGATAACCACACCAGTGTTTTCAAATAGTTTTTGAAATCATTAATAAATTATATAAAGCTGTTTAATTTGTTTTCTCTGTGTGACTTATAGTTCAGTTTACTGATATAAACTATAAATAAGAAGACTTTACAGTCCCTTTAAGAACTATCACTTGTTCCAGACATTGTACAACAGAATGATACTTTACAAGCTAATATTTTGCCTAGAATAATCTAGCAATGCCCAGCATATGTATGTCTCACATTTTAATGCATGTTTTCAAATAAAACAGTGATATTTTTTTAACATTGCCAATTCTCCTCATTTCCATATCTCTTGAGCCTCCTACATGACAACACATGAAACTGTTTCATCCCTACCAATTTAATCTCCTTCCTCAGCTCTTTTCACTAAATAATTTAACACTTCTTTAACTTGGCATACTATACTATAATTATGAAAGGTTAACAATACATTTATACAGTATTACAGTATAGTTATTTACGTATTTATTTTTATGCTATTTATGTTTTTTTTTACTAAATTTGGAATGACACTTTAAAGAGACAGTCTAGTCAAAATTAAACTTTCAATAGGTCATGCAATTTTAAACAACTTTCCAATTTACTTTTATCATCAAATTTGCTTTGCTCTCTTGGTATTCTTTGTGGAAAGCTAAACCAAGGTAGGCTCATATGCTAAATTTCTAATCCATTGGACTGCATCCTATCTCAGTGCACTTTGACAGTTTTTGACAGTTAGACACTGCTAGTTCATGTGTGTCATATAGATAAACATTGTGCTCACTCCCATGGAGTTATTTAAGATTCAGTGCTGCTTGGCTAAAATGCATGTCTGTGAAAAGAACTGAGAGAAGGAGGCAGTCTGCAGAGGCTTAGATACAAGGTAATCACAGAGGTAAAAAGTGTACTTATATAACAGTGTTGGTTATGCAAAACTGGGGAATGGTTAATAAAGGGATTATCTATCTTTTTAAACAATAAAACAGATTTACAAGAGAAGATATAGGCCTAGATTTGGAGTTTGGCGGTAGATGGGCTGTTAACGCTACGCGGGCTTTTTTCTGGCCGCACCATAAAATTAACTCTGGTATCGAGAGTCCAAAAAAATGCTGCGTTAGGCTCCAAAAAAGGAGCGTAGAGCATTTTTACCGCAAATGCAACTCTCGATACCAGAGTTGCTTACGGACGCGGCCAGCCTCAAAAACGTGCTCGTGCACGATTCTCCCATAGGAAACAATGGGGCTGTTTGAGCTGAAAAAAAACCTAACACCTGCAAAAAAGCAGCGTTCAGCTCCTAACGCAGCCCCATTGTTTCCTATGGGGAAACACTTCCTACGTCTGCACCTAACACTCTAACATGTACCCCGAGTCTAAACACCCCTACCCTTACACTTATTAACCCCTAATCTGCCGCCCCTGCTATCGCTGACCCCTGCATTATATTATTAACCCCTAATCTTCCGCTCCGTAAACCGCCGCAACTTACATTATCCCTATGTACCCCTAATCTGCTGCCCCTAACACCGCCGACCCCTATATTATATTTATTAACCCCTAACCTGCCCCCCACAACGTCGCCGCCAGCTACTTACAATAATTAACCCCTAATCTGCCGACCGCAAAGCGCCGCCACCTACGTTATCCTTATGTACCCCTAATCTGCTGCCCCTAACACCGCCGACCCCTATATTATATTTATTAACCCCTAATCTGCCCCCCTCAACGTCGCCGACACCTGCCTACACTTATTAACCCCTAATCTGCCGAGCGGACCTGAGCGCTACTATAATAAAGTTATTAACCCCTAATCCGCCTCACTAACCCTATCATAAATAGTATTAACCCCTAATCTGCCCTCCCTAACATCGCCGACACCTAACTTCAATTATTAACCCCTAATCTGACGACCGGAGCTCATCGCTACTATAATAAATGGATTAACCCCTAAAGCTAAGTCTAACCCTAACCCTAACACCCCCCTAAATTAAATATAATTTAAATCTAACGAAATTAATTAACTCTTATTAAATAAATTATTCCTATTTAAAGCTAAATACTTACCTGTAAAATTAATCCTAATATAGCTACAATATAAATTATAATTACATTGTAGCTATTTTAGGATTAATATTTATTTTACAGGCAACTTTGTAATTATTTTAACCAGGTACAATAGCTATTAAATAGTTAAGAACTATTTAATAGTTACCTAGTTAAAATAATAACAAAATTACCTGTAAAATAAGTCCTAACCTAAGTTATAATTAAACCTAACACTACCCTATCAATAAATTAATTAAATAAAATACCTACAATTACCTACAATAAAACCTAACACTACACTATCAATAAATAAATTAAATACAATTTCTACAAATAACTACAATTACATAAACTAACTAAAGTACAAAAAATAAAAAAGAACTAAGTTACAAAAAATAAAAAAATATTTACAAACATAAGAAAAATATTACAACAATTTTAAACTAATTACACCTACTCTAAGCCCCCTAATAAAATAACAAAGACCCCCAAAATAAAAAAATTCCCTACCCTATTCTAAATTAATAAATTTAAAAGCTCTTTTACCTTACCAGCCCTGAACAGGGCCCTTTGCGGGGCATGCCCCAAGAAAATCAGCTCTTTTGCCTGTAAAAAAAAACATACAATAACCCCCCCCCAACATTACAACCCACCACCCACATACCCCTAATCTAACCCAAACCCCCCTTAAATAAACCTAACACTACACTAAGCCCCTGAAGATCTTCCTACCTTGTCTTCACCTCAACAGGTATCACTGATCTGTCCTGGCATCCGGTGCTGAAGAGGTCCAGAAGAGGCTCCAAAGTCTTCCTCCTATCCGGCAAGAAGAGGACATCCGGACCGGCAAACATCTTCATCCAAGCGGCATCTTCGATCTTCTTCCATCCGGTGCGGAGCGGGTCCATGTTGAAGCAGCCGACGCGGATCCATCCTCTTCTTCCGGCGTCTCCCGACGAATGACGGTTCCTTTAAGGGACGTCATCCAAGATGGCGTCCCTCGAATTCCGATTGGCTGATAGGGTTCTATCAGCCAATCGGAATTAAGGTAGGAATATTCTGATTGGCTGATGGAATCAGCCAATCAGAATCAAGTTCAATCCGATTGGCTGATCCAATCAGCCAATCAGATTGAGCTCGCATTCTATTGGCTGTTCCGATAACTATTTAATAGCTATTGTACCTGGTTAAAATAATTACAAAGTTGCCTGTAAAATAAATATTAATCCTAAAATAGCTACAATGTAATTATAATTTATATTGTAGCTATATTAGGATTAATTTTACAGGTAAGTATTTAGCTTTAAATAGGAATAATTTATTTAATAAGAGTTAATTAATTTCGTTAGATTTAAATTATATTTAACTTAGGGGGGTGTTAGTGTTAGGGTTAGACTTAGCTTTAGGGGTTAATCCATTTATTATAGTAGCGATGAGCTCCGGTCGTCAGATTAGGGGTTAATAATTGAAGTTAGGTGTCGGCGATGTTAGGGAGGGCAGATTAGGGGTTAATACTATTTATGATAGGGTTAGTGAGGCGGATTAGGGGTTAATAACTTTATTATAGTAGCGCTCAGGTCCGCTCGGCAGATTAGGGGTTAATAAGTGTAGGCAGGTGTCGGCGACGTTGAGGGGGGCAGATTAGGGGTTAATAAATATAATATAGGGGTCGGCGGTGTTAGGGGCAGCAGATTAGGGGTACATAAGGATAACGTAGGTGGCGGCGCTTTGCGGTCGGCAGATTAGGGGTTAATTATTGTAAGTAGCTGGCGGCGACGTTGAGGGGGGCAGGTTAGGGGTTAATAAATATAATACAGGGGTCGGCGGTGTTAGGGGCAGCAGATTAGGGGTACATAAGGATAACGTAGTTGGCGGTCGGCAGATTAGGGGTTAAAAAAAATTAATCGAGTTGCGGCGATGTGGGGGGACCTCAGTTTAGGGGTACATAGGTAGTTTATGGGTGTTAGTGTACTTTAGGGTACAGTAGTTAAGAGCTTTATGAACCGGCGTTAGCCCAGAAAGCTCTTAACTCCTGCTTTTTTCCTGCGGCTGGAGTTTTGTCGTTAGAGCTCTAACGCTCACTTCAGAAACGACTCTAAATACCGGCGTTAGGAAGATCCCATTTAAAAGATAGGATACGCAATTGACGTAAGGGGATCTGCGGTATGGAAAAGTCGCGGCTGAAAAGTGAGCGTTAGACCCTATTTTGAGTGACTCCAAATACCGGCGGTAGCCTAAAACCAGCGTTAGGAGCCTCTAACGCTGGTTTTCACGGCTAACGCCGAACTCTAAATCTAGGCCTAAGTTAGCACGACTAACATTGCTCTAGCGCAATCTATACTTTCAATGGATATCACACCGCTCTAAAGATCGCTCATATTACAAGTTAAAAGTTATGGGTTGCGCTTAAGCAAAAGCCCAAATAATAATTGAAGAATTAGCATGACCTTATGTAAAGTGTTAAGACTAAAATAAAATTTTCACAAAAACATGTAAAACATATTAAAATAAAGTATTACGGGATGTTCTGATTCTTCTGTGTTGGTTCCGGAGGAGGAGCACAGGTGTGAGGTCATGTGAGACACCTGTCCTGACTTACCTCTCTGCAAGCTTGCTGGCGGGAACTCTGCGCTTCAGGCCCCTGACCTTGGGCGGCTTGCAAGGCTGTGATACATCGCTACTGGAACCCAATAGTGCCACGCTAATGCACTTAAATTACTTTAGCTTGGATTCAAGTCATTTTACAGATATATACATAATAATATCTACCTTTTCAAACCTGATTGCAAAGGGAATAGACTTTTTTTCTGCTGTGTGCATATTGCTATTGCACTAATCACCTTATATACCACACCTGCATAGGTATTCTGTGAGGAAAGCCGTGCCTATTCTGGATGCTGCAGGCTTTTTTTTGCTTGCTAGAGCGAGTGGAAGATAGTATCCCAGTTTGAATGCTGGGGGTCTGCGGCATGGTTCGTTGCCCGGCTGGGGTCCTGTTACCTGATCGTGAGAAGGAGGTTGCTTGCCGGTTGGACTGCTTCCAAATTGAACAGGTGCCCAACGTGTGCAGAGAATTACAGCTTCTATGGTGAGGAAGCGCAGCAGCCCTGAGAGCGCAGCCCTTTACTGGTCCGGACGCTCCCCTCCCACCGGTGCTGCATGAGGGGCCTGGACCATTCTCACACGCTGTGCTGTTTGTCTTGATCTGGGCTGCGGCTCTCCTTGTGCGGCAATTTGGGATCCTCGTACCTGCCTGTTTGTTTTGCGCTCCCCCTCCCACTGGTGCTGCGCGAGGGGGGGTTTTGCCTCCACAGGCAAGACTTTCTGGAGTGGGTAAAGTACATTCTCATTATATGACATACGCCTGAGTTCTACCTTTTTCTTTTTCTTTTTTATTTCCCTTTGAACGCAGTGTTAATCAACATAACTGTGTTGTACAATAACTTAACTCTCTCTCATAAACTTAGTTTGTATTGATTCCTTCACCATAAACCTAAATTGTAATTTTATTCTCTGCTGCCCACACACAAAGTTCGTTAACTAGAGATGGACTTTAAGAAGGCACTGGGCTAAAAGCAAGACAGAGAAAAGGGGTGGAAGGAAGAAAAGGAAGAAAATTGAGAGAAAAGAGTGAAATCTGAAAAAAATCTAAGGACACAGAACTTTGGTTATTAAGAGTCACAAATAGTCAAAATCACATTTTTTTTTATTAAGTAACAGAATTCAGGGCAATTTAGGTATTGGTTTTCAGGCCTTGCCAGGTGAAACAAAAATGTAAAGATTGTGATTGTTCTGATAAATGTAAAAACGGTTGTTAATTTCAGATAGTATTGTCAGACATATAGTACCTAAGAAAATAATTGATTACGATCTGATGGGTATTTAGGAAGGAAGGGGGAGAAGAAAGGAAAGAGAAAGAAAATGTTTTTTCTTTTCTAACTAGAGTTGAATGCAGAAATTGTTGTCTTTTTATATCTTACACTCTGTTAGGAAATAAGAAACATTGTGTTCTCCCATTACTAGCAATTAAGTAATTCTATTTTACATATTCTTCATAAAATTAAGGAAACAGAATTTTGGATATTAAGAGCTACAACTATCTATTTATGTGATTTAAGTATATAGTTCATATCTCCTATATAGAAGTATATAAGCATATATCTTATATTAAGTAGCAGAACCCAAAACGCCTCTCACTGACTGAGAGGGCAGTTTTTAAGTATAAAAACTACTAGGGGGAAAAAAAAAAAAAAAAATCAGCTTACTCTATTTTGTCTGAAATAAATATAATAGTCTACTTTGGTAATTTTGGATATAATAACTAAATTTAAGTCTTTTTACTTGACACAATTTGGTCACTTGTGGTGTGACCAATGATACGATAATCCCATCATAAAGGATCCCCCTAGAATACAAGTCTGAGGCGAACTAAAATACCAAAATTATATTTAACCCCCTAGAGAGTGTTTTTTATTGCTTGGTCTTTATTGCTTGGTCTTCGTTTTTTCTTTCTGCCTACCCCCACATTGATTCACGACCCCTCACCTGACTCTAAGGTAGTCCACGATTAATTAAATTACCCCACATCCTTCACTCACTCCTTTCCCTCACGGTCCTTCAACTTAAAGTAAAATTCTTTTCAATCACTTTTTTATTCACCCAGGGAATTTTGTTTTTTTCCCCCTTCACTTTATCAAGTCACCCGCCACCCATCACAATCCTTACGGTTACAACCATATGGATAAATTTTTACATCCTCACTCCAAAACATCACTTTCCCCCATGGCGGCTAGACAGAGAGATAAGCGAAATAAAAGCACTCTTGATCCTTCTGCTGAGACACAGTCCTCTATCACCAGCACTCAAACATCAATAGAATCTATGGACATTCAATTCTTGGTTTCTAGAATATCTGAGGCCCTTGCGCCTAAATTCGAAATTTTGAAAAATGAGATCAAAGTAGATATAGCTCAATTAGCATTAGAAGTTAAACAATTTGCTAGCAGGCTGACAGAAGCAGAGCAAAGGATATCCGATCTTGAAGATGCCATGATAGAAAATAATACTAGGTCTGAAGTCTCCTTTACTACTATATCTAAACTACAGCACAAAATCGAAGATCTTGAGAATCGCACACGTAGGAATAATTTAAGAATAATCGGGGTCCCCGAGGAGCAACAGTATGAGGATTTATTTAAATTACTTGCATCTACAATTCCCCAGCTTTTAAAGATCTCTGAGGGATTCCCCAAAACTTTTATAGAAAGAGTGCATAGGATAGGTTCTATCTCCCCTGGTAAAACAAATACAAAACCCAGACCAATTATTGCTAAATTTTTGAACTACCAGGACAAGGTTACATTTATGCAATCATTTCGTAAGCATCAACCTATATTTTTAGGGGACAATAAAATCCTCCTCTTTCAGGATTATTCACTAGAGACAGTCACAAAGAGAAGGGAAATATCCCCAATATGCACAAAGTTTATTCAAAAGGGAACACGAGCAACTATCATATACCCCGCCAGACTTAAAATATACTCTGATAACCAGACATATTTTTTTGACTCAGCCGTAGAGGCTGGAAGGTTTTATGCTAAGGAGTTCCCTGCAGGTTAAGGAACTGTATAGCTAATAACAGGAAGGTAATTGACTAATGTTTGCTAAAACTAATCCAAAGATAAAGTCTTGCTTACACTGGGTACCAGAGAGCCTAGATGGCATGGGCTCTCTGAAGTGTCAAATTCCCCCCCCCCCTTTTTTTTTTTTTTCTCTTTTTTCCTCTTCCTTCTCTCTCTTCCTCTCTCCTCTCCCTCCTTTTCTTCGCTCTCATATCTCTCATATAGAGAATAGTCATGTCTGGGGAGTTTAAAATTACCTCATGGAATATTGGAGGTTTAACCTCTCCCATTAAAAGAAAAACAATACTATCATACTTAAAGAAAATTAATACCTCTGTTGCATTTTTGCAAGAAACGCACTTAAAAGCTGAAGAGATTCTCAAACTCAAGTCTTCATGGGTTGGAGGAGTTTTTTTTCTCTACAGGTATTAATAGAAAGGGGGGAGTAGCTATCTTAATAGGTAAAAAGGTTAACTATGAAATAATTCAGGTAGATCCTGATCTTGAGGGGAGATTTATAATTGTTAAAGTTAAAATTAATAATATACTGTATACACTATGTAACTTATACGCCCCAAATGTTTTTGACCTGGTGTTTTGGGAAAATCTACAAGCCAAGCTCATGACATGTGTTGAGGGTTACTGTATTATGGGAGGGGATTTTAACATGGCTCCAAAATATCCACTTGATAGGCTTAGAAAGGATCCTGTTCCAAAAAAGACAAAAAGGGACAAACTAGAGTCAAAACTCTTTTCTAGATTATTTATTAACCTGAAAGTTAGGGACGTGTGGAGGCTGCAAAACCCTGATTCTTGCAATTATACTTGCCTTTCAAAGGCACATAAATCACTTTCAAGGATAGATTTATTTCTATTAGATGAAAGGCTATGTAAAACACAAGTCCAAGCACATATATTACCTATTGTCATATCGGATCATGCCCCTATTTGTCTAGATTTTCGTGTGAATAATTTGGCACGAGGCCCTAGGCGATTTTTATTTCCCACTTTTCTCGTGAAAGACCTCAAATTTAAAAATTGGTTGGAAATTAAATTTAAAGACTATGCCCACTTTAATCATGATTTTGTCTCTCGCCCGATGTTATTTTGGGAAACAGCCAAGGCAGTATTAAGGGGAGAAATATTAGCCTATAGTGTGAAAAGATCTAAAAAAATTAAGCAAAGAGAGGGAGAGTTAGTGCGGGCAGTCTCAAATGCTTACAATTTGCATTTACTTGAAAACTCTTCGCGAAGCTGGGACAAATATACTTTAGCTCTTCAAAATAGAGATTCTTTCTTACTTTATAAAACAACTCAAAAGGATACCAGGGTTCAATCTAAACTGTATCGATACGGCAATAAGACGGGGAAATTACTAGCAAACCTTCTAAAAATTGAGAAAGGCTCTCAATTGATAGATCTCATAAATACAGAAGCTCAGACTTTTAAAACCTCGGAGGAACTTTTACAAGTCTTTCATGATTATTATACTGATCTTTATTCATTACAAAGTTCGGACACATTAAAACGTGAGGAATTCTGGAACAGAATTTCTCCTCCCCCATTAGATCCAGAGGCATTGCAAGATTTATATGCCCCTATAACTGAGATAGAGGTGAATAAAGCTATCCAAAACCTTCCACACAATAAAGCACCAGGCCCAGATGAGTTACCTAATGAATTTTACCAAATGTTACACTCCCCTATCGTACCATATTTAACTTCTTTATTTAATGATATTTATATAGAGGGAAAAGAGCCAACAGCTAATTTCTCTGCATCTTGTACTTCTTTAATATTAAAAGCAGGTAAGGATCCAACAAAAAAAGAATCCTACAGGCCTATTGCACTACTCAATACAGATTATAAAATTTTAACATCTATATTAGCATCTAGGCTACAAAACATTCTGCCTTCTATTATTCATCCTGATCAAGCAGGCTTCATACAGAATAGAAACTCAGCTGCCAAAATACGTGAACTTTTTCTTGTCATTGATTATTTCGAGTCACTCAGGACCCAGGAAGGGCCGGGGGGAGAGGACACCCCTGACAGGGCGGTAATATCTATAGACGCAGAAAAAGCCTTCGACTCAATACATTATTACCATCTTTTGTTCACCCTAGATAAATTTGGTATAAGGGAAAACTTCGCTAGGTTTGTAAGTAATCTCTATCAAAATGCTTCTACGAAACTGGTGGTTAACGGTTATCTATCACAGGATATAAAATTACAGCGAGGTACCAGGCAGGGATGTCCTCTCTCCCGCTTTTGTTTGATATATCTATTGAACCCCTTGCCATTGCAATAAGACAGTAACTTGATGGCATAAAGATAGGCAAGAAGGAGTTAAAAATCGCTTTATATGCGGATGATGTCCTTATTTTCATGACAAATACAAAAATAAATATTCCTAAGCTTGTCTGTATAATACAACAGTTTGGATCCTTTTCAGGATACAAAGTTAACAACACAAAATCTGAATTGTTTTGGATTACTCATGTAGTAGATTCCCTGGCAAATATACCGTTCTCTATAGCTCAGACCTCTTTTCGTTATCTGGGCATTAATATCTCGTCTACTCCAGACACTTGGTATACTCTTAATATTACTCCTGTATTAAACAGAATTAAGGATACATTCAAAAATTGGCAAAATCTCCCTCTTTCTTTATCTGGACGAAGAGCAGCTTATAAAATGATGATTCTGCCTAAACTCTTATATATTTTACAAAATATCCCTCTTTTCCTTAAGAAAAAAGATATTGATTATTTGAATTCCATTTTGAGACTCTTTATTTGGCAGAGTAGAAAACCCAGAATATCCCTTTCTAAATTATCGCTTCCTTTGAAATATGGTGGTCTTGCCTTGCCAGATATAGGGGCATATAATCAAGTTTTTTTGGCACGAACAGTCATTGACTGGATATTTTTGCAGAATTATGTAACAGATAACGATTTGGAGAAAAGTATAACACATCCTTTATACCCAGTGGCACTTATACATTGCGATACTAATGCGATACCGCCTGAAATAAAGAAATTAAAATCGATATATAATCCAATCCTTGCCTGGAAGAAAATTTGTAAGTTATTAGTAGTAGATCATCATATCTCTAGGTTTATCCCATTTCTGGGTAACCCCCAATTTCAAGCAGGACTTCAAACCAGAGTGTACCTAGAATGGGAAGCACTAGGATTTATTAATGTTCATCAGATCCTAGATTTTGAAAGATGATGCATTAAATCATTTGACTCTATTAGATCAGAATTTAAACTACCACATAAGAATTTTTTTGCTTATTTACAAGCAAGACACTTTGCTCTTAATCTTAAACATGATCATGGATGGGACTGGTCCCTGAAGGGTGTTGGCGATTGGCTTACCATTGCCAAAACTGGAAATTTATCAATTACTCCAGGATATTCAATTATGGTATCAGCAAAGGGCTTAAATAATTTGGAAAAAATACATAATAAATGGGCTATGCAGATTAATCAAGCACTGGATCCCCGAATACCTTATCTATCAATCCAAGAGACTGCTCGTGTAACTCTCTCCTCCTCATGGAGGGAATCCCATCTTAAATTATTATACATGACGTATTTCACCCCAGAAAAGGGATCCAAATATAGGAATTGTAGTTTTGTCACTTGTCCAAAATGTTCCTTCCCTGCAGCAGACCTTCGGCACATGTTATGGGCTTGTCCAAAGATCAGGAATTTTTGGCTGAGGCTTCAATATTGGCTAAACAAGATACTAAATCCTATCGTAGTGACTTTTTCATTTAAAACTATAGTCTTTCTTTATCTTCACCCAGCGTGCAATTTAGGCATCAATCAAAAAATTATTAATATGACTATATTAGCCGGTAGGTATTTAATTTTCAGAAAATGGAAATTAAGAACTACTCCTAGCATAACTGAAATTAAGAATTATTTAAAGAAACAATACATTCTTGAACAAATCGATACCAATCAAGACAATGATCAAGAAATTAGGAGACTCTTCTCAAAATGGTCTCTCTTTATTAAGGATTTTACACCTAGTGAAATTGATTACCTGATATATCCCTTCAGAAATACAGAATTAGTTGAGCTCGGTATGTGGTGAACTCCGGAGGTGGGGGAGGGGGGGGGGGGAGAGAGGGAAATTTTTCTTTCTTTTCCCCTTTTTTTTTTTTTTGTGTATGGTTGGGGGCCATACTGGCTATAGACAGGGAAAAAAATGAAAAACCCCAATTCAGTTACAGGAAACTAGGTGTTAATTGTATTGCTTCGTTATTAACTGTGATGTTATAATTTTAGGTTTATAAGCATTATTGTTAAAACTTTATTTATTGTTTTGAATGAAGCTGTAACTTTGAATTGGAATAAAATAAATATTTAAAAAAAAAATAAAGTATTACACACACACACACACATATATATATTTTACCTTTTTTATCTCCGCTCCCTGTATTGCCTGAACATACCCTTTGTTCTGATACTCACCACCTCCAGTCCTCATGGTCTCCTCTGTGGCAGTGACGGTTTTGTGAATAAATAAAGTAAATACGGGATAACTCCTAGAATGTATTCAAAAATCCAGCTTGGGCACAAAGATGTGTTAACCAAGAAATACCATGCCCAGCCTTATTGGTCCAAATTTAAAAGTTCGTAGTTTATTTGAAACAGTTTAAAATGGAAAACTCACATAGCGGTAAGCAAGAAGTATACGTCATCTGACGTGTTTCGCGCATGTACTGCGCTTTCTCAAACATTCGTTGGAGACAGGTAAGTGCAGGTGTATATACCCGCACAGGTCCGCCTCCAGCTGTGACGTATTGCTGTCTGATTTGCCATGGTTGTATTACATTGGGTTTGTAGCCATGTAATTGGATTCACTTAGAGTGCGAATGATGATCCACAGATGATCTCTTATATGTAGCGGTGAATGTGCAAAATGGCAAAAATCTGCATAAAAACAAACATAAGAAAACATAGATCTATATTTACAATACAGTACAAAAATATCCACAAAGAAAATTTAAAAACAAATTACTCCCAACTTAAACCAACACAGTTATGAATCTCCCAAAATAATGAAACTACACTTTGATACATTATTAGTAATTTTTCTTTGGATTAGAATTCACACAGTGTATATATGTTTATGATAGTCAGATTCCATTTATGGGTGCTAATTTCAGGAGGCTAAAACCTTGAAAAATACTTACTATCTCTATATGGCAATTTATCATTAGTCTGAAAAAACATATGAAATACCCATAGAGGTCAGAAATTTAATGGGACACTGAACCCAAATTTGTTCTTTCATGGTTCAGATAGAGCAGGCAATTTTAAGCAACTTTCTAATTTACTTCTATTATCAATGTTTCTTTGTTCTCTTGCTATTTTTATTTGAAAAAGAAGGCATCTCAGCTAAGGAGCCAGTAAATTTATGGTTAAGAACCATGGACAGCACTTGTTTATTGGTGCTGTCCAATCAGTAAGTACAACCCAGGTTGTTCACCAAAAATGGGCCGGCATCTAAACTTACATTCTTGCTTTTCAAATAAACATACCAAGAGAATGAAAACAATTTGATAATAGGAGTAAATTAGAAAGTTGCTTAAAATTGCATGCTCTATCTGAATCACAAAATAATTTTTTTGGGTTCAGTGTCCCTTTAAAGCCATCGTTCACCCTCGTTTATATAAAGGGGAAGGGAGGGTAACAGGGAAATACTTTTGAATATATAAAAATACCAACCTAGAGTGAAATTAAAGGTTAAACATTAAAATTAGATTTTATGTTAAACAAGGCAAATGAAGAGGTGGACGATATTAGACATTGTATATGAGGTTTATTTATTAACAGTTTTTTGTGTTGGAATGAAGTACTCTTAGCTGGGCCTAAACTAAAGAGGTTTCGGAGGGACAGAGTGATAGTGTGGGCTGGTATTATATGCCCTGGTAAAGATTAAGGTCCCACCTTTGGTTTATACCAGTTTGTTCCTTTGTACCCAATTTAAATATCCACTACACTTCTTTATCTAAAAGTTGTCTATATCTGTCACCTCCTCTTTTGTTGGCTGGAATATAGTCTATTGCCTGAAACCGTAGGGCCTTCTTTTTATCTATGTGAAAGAAGAAGTGTTTTTAAACAAAGAAGTTTTGTATAAAAGAGAATACTCTTCTCAAGGTATTGCTTTACCTGTTGAAATGCACACTGAATACGTTCAAATATATACGTATAATACTTAAATATCCAAACATTTACAATGGCACACTCAAAAGCCTTAGAAGATATATTTAATAGGAAACTCACCTATGGAGAACTGAATCAAGTCAGACACAGACATATGACCTTCGACAGCTCTTTCTGAGTATGGACAATCTAAGGATCAAGGAACTCAAACCCTGGTGATCATATACATAGATAAAAATATAAAATCTGCTATCATCCCAAGGGGACTGCGGATGAAATTGTTTCCAAATGTTGATACAGTGGAGGACAAAGAATTCATGAAGGACTGGAATGAGACACTCAGTGAATGTTCTCTAAAACTAATGAACAAACTTATGGCAAACAAGAAAGGAAAACGGGATAAAATACTTATTGAGATTAAAGATGTACAACAGAATATGATCCCCTTTCAAACGCATGACAAGTACAACAAGTTTGATAAAGAATTAGAAAACTACTTGGATGAACTGGAGCAGAATTTGACCACAAGGAAAGACAAAAAACTGCTCATGGATGAACAAGACTACCTACTGGATGTAGTGTATAATTGGAACACTTCCACTTTTACAAGAAATGACCAAGGGCACCATGTACTAAACCGTCAATTAATCCAACATTGTAGATGTTCAGAAATTTTTGATCGGTTCATTCTGTGCGTTATTTTTGTAATATTTATTTACAAACTCGATATGGCTTCATCTGGATCAGATTCCCAGACTTCAAAATCCAAGAATCCTCACTTTTCTCATCAGCAAAATGTAGTTTTGATTGATATGATTATTGACTCTTATGATTATTTATTTGGATGCCATGTGAAACAGACTAATTTTTCAAGAAGGAAGATGATCTGGCAACGGATAAGCGATGCATTTAGTGGTCCTGGAAAAAAAGATGTGGAACAGCTTAAGAAACAATGACATCAAAAGCAAAATTAGCCAAAGAAAAAAAATTCTGCATGTGCTACCGGAGCTGGAAGAGCATATGTGGCAGACTTAAATGACTACGAACAGAAGCTTGTTCAGCGTCTAGGGTCTGAGATCATCCCCTGCATAACAGACGACTGTGACAGTGATTTGAGAGGTAAATGTATAACGTAATAATTGACACCAAATGCTTGTAAAATATCGATAGATGTATTTGTCCAATATTATTGTTGAAAAATAACCTTATTTGTCTTCCTATAAAATAAATTAGCTGCTTACGCAAGTTACGTAGCACATAGCCCATAATGAATTTGATTAGAATTAATGACTATATTGTAAGTTCCCACGGGTATAGGGCCCTCAATTCCCCCTGTATTTGTCTGTAAATTTTAATCTTTTATTGTATTGTTTCTATGTTGTACTTTTATCCTTGTACCCATGATTTGCAATATAGGGGAGAACTATGAAATGTGAACCCTATAGATAACATTGTGCTCATGCCGTACTTTTTTATAAAAAAATGAATTAATAGGCCGAATTTAATTATAATTTTTAATAAATTAAATGACGTGACCATGCTTATTTTATAAGATGCTTAGATACAAGGTAATACTATCTTTCAAAAGTATATAACATGTAGAGCCAACAATACAATGACTGTTTGAAAAGATAGATAATTCCTCTAATAGTCATTCAGCAGTTTTTTATTAAAAAACTTTAATATTACTAAACTTTTTAGCTCTGATATTAATTATGATCTAAGCATATTCTGACAGCCCCCTGATCACATACCTTTTTATTTATTATCTATTGACTTTCATTTTACACAATTAGTGTAGTGCCACAAGCCACTGGCATGATAACAATGTTATCAGTATTAGCTTTCTTATTAACCCCTTAACGACCAACATCATACCCTGTACGATGTTGGTCGTTATGCCCTAAAGGACCAGCGACGTACCCTGTACGTCGCTGCAGTACTGGGCTTCTCTCTGCCACAATCCAAAAGAGTGAGATAGCGCTATTTCTGCATGCCCATAGATGTGCAGAGTTGTCGATGCAGAGAGGGCCACTATGTGGCCTAGATCAATACTTTGGGTTGTCTACTATAAAAAATATATACATGTGAATGGTTATTCAGGGATTCCTGACAGATATCAGTGTTCTAATGTAACTATCACTCATTTTTTTAAGAAATGGTTTGGAAATAGCAAAGTGCTACTTGTACTTATTGCCCTATAACTTGCAAAAAAGCAAATAACATGTAAACATTGGGTATTTCTAAACTCAGGACAAAATTTAGAAACTATTTAGCATGGGTGTTTTTTGGTGGTTGTAGATGTGTAACAGATTTTGGGGGTCAAAGTTAAAAAAGTGTGTTTTAGTAAATTATAAGATATGATGAAATGATGGTATCTTTAGAAAGTCCATTTAATGGGGAGAAAAACAATATATAATATGTGTGGGTACAATAAATGAGTAAGAGGAAAATTACAGCTAAACACAAACACTGCAGAAATGTAAAAATAGCCCTGGTCCTTAAGGGAAGGAAATTGAAAAATGGCCTTTTTATTTTCCAATGGATTAGTAACAATATTATTTTTTTTATTTTAAAGCTACACCTCCACCGCAACCACAGCCAGGGAGGAGTACCGATGAAGCACCCACTACCATTACTTCAAGATCTTCTGCAGCTGTTTCGAGACCATATACAAGTACAGCTCATGGTCAATTTATAAGGTTGACATCAACTCTCACACACAGTTCTTCCTCTGCGGATACACTCCTGGATGTAAGGACCAGCACTCCAGATACAGGTGTTGGAAGAGGAACTGGTAAGTAAACCATAATTTCTAACAAAATCACATATTATTTTAGTAGCATTTATCTATGTATTGATATTAAAAAAAATCTTATTTGTAGAAAAAAAAACATTGGCAAGCATGGTAAATTACTTAAAAGTTTACAACAATGATAGCATTGACAGTAATTTGACTCTAATTCTTTATCCTTTAGAGATAGGAATGATAGATGAATGACATTTAATAATGTCATCATTGGGCTGAGCTTGACATTAATTTCATAGTTAATTGAAACTGAATTTCAATGTAGCGTATTGTAATATATTTCAAATAATCTCATTTACCTATATTCCATTTTTTTTTACACTTTTAGTGCCAACATCGGCCAATAATCCAACATCAGGTGGATTAGCACTATTTCTATCTCCTGTTTCTGTTGGTGGTGGTGCCAGTGCTTCCACTTTGTCATCCTGATTCTCTGGGGTATGGATTTCAAATTTTTGGGCATCTCCAAATTCGTCTAGTAAATCTGGAGTCTGACTGCCATCCTGACGGCCTCTATGGTGAATTTTGATTTTCCTCTCGTATTTGTACAAGATTGATGGTTATCTCCCTTGAAGAGTTTTCTTCTTCTAGATCAAAAGGTTAAAAAATAAAGAAATGAATTAAATAAATGCATTAAAAGATGGTTTAATAGATCAAAGTGAAAGAGAAAGATTAATACAGTTATCAAAAAAATTAGAACATATTACATTTTGATCTACTGACATAGTTATGCATGCTTCTTTTTCTAAAAACTAAAATTTTAATCTATTAACATTCTTATTCAATTTTAATCTAATAACATAGTTGTGCATGTATTTATTTCAGAAAAATAAATACATTTTCATCTACTAACATTGTTCTACATTATTACATTATTCGATAGTTATGATGAATACATTTATGTTTAGTGTTCTATAAAAGCAAATTATTTCGATTACATTAATTCTAATTTCCATTAAAGGGACACTAAAAACTAAACATTAAATTTTTTAATGTAATGATTCAGATTGAGAATGCAACTGTAATCATCTTTATAATTTAATACTATTACCAATGTTTATTTGTTCTCTTGCTATATTTTTTAAAAAAAATCAGGAATGTGATGCATAGGAGCAGGACCATTTTTTGTTGAGGACCTGGGTTATGCTTGATTTTTGTTGGTGAAATCCATCCATAAAGCAAGCAATATATATGGTGCTGAAACAAAATTGACCTGGATGATACTATGTGGCATAGTGGTATACATGTGGTATACATTCATTATTTTCAAATAATATTAAATTACAAATTTGACTACAATTGCATTCTATATCTGAATCATTGAAATAATTGTCAATACTACAATAGGAACGAAAAAAAAAAATTATGATTAAATCTTAATCGTCAATGATGAAGCAGTTTAAATAACATTACATGTTGGGATTTTTTTTTTAAAGTTTATATATATATATATATATATATATATATATATATATACAGTGAGGCCCTGGTTTACGCACGACTCGGTATACGAAATTTCGGTTTACGAAATCGAAATTTGAAGAAAAATTGACTCGGTTTACGAATTTTTTTCGCAATACGAAACAAAATGCCGGTTTGCCCCCCTCGGTTTACGAATATTTTTCGCAATACGAAACCAGTGGCCCCTGTGCCCCCTGCATACTCAAGTATGATTGAATTAATGAAGTTTGGGTACCAGTGTGGAGGTGTTGGAGAGGTTTTGGAGCCATTTTGCAGCAAGTTGTTGAGCCTTTTGGAGTCATTTGCAGCAAGTTGTTAAGCCTTTTGGAGCCATTTGCAGCAAGTTGTGGAGCCTTTTGGAGACATTGGAGCCATTTGCAGCAAGTTGTTAAGCCTTTTGGAGCCTTTTGGAGCATTTTTTGGACACTTTATTTGAATTTTTTCGGACCTCCGGAACGCATTAATTGATTTTCAATGCATTCCTATGGGAAACCGTGTTTCGGTTTACGAATTTTTCGCAATACGAAACGACCCGGAGAACGAATTAAATTCGTAAACCGAGGCCTCACTGTATATATATATATACTGTGTACATATATATATATATATATATATATATATATATACATAGTAATATAGCAGATAAAGTTAAAAAAAAAGACCGAAGTCCATCAAGTTCAACCTATACAAATCTAAAATACTTACAAAAAGCTCCAGTTAAGCTTAAATTACCCCACTAAAAGGTGATCCACTTAATACTAGCAATCATATCCATTAATTTTGTTTATATGCAGAAATGTATCCAGATTTTTTTTAAATGAATCTAGGGTATTGACATTCACTACCTCCTTTAGTAATGAGTTCTACAATTTTATTGCTCTTACAGTGAAAAAATGTTTCTGTTGCAGGAGATTAAATCTCCTTTCCTCCAACCTTAAATTGTGACCTCTTGTCAGAAACAATCTTCTTGGAATAAAAGGAACTTCTGCCATCTCTGTATATGGACCTTGGATATATTTATATAAAGTAATCATGTCACCTCTCAAGCACCTTTTTCTAAAGAAAACAGACCCAGTTTGGCTGGCCTCTCCTCATAGGTTAAATTCTCCAATCCCCTTATTAGCTTTGTGGCCCTTCTATGAACTTTTTCTATTTCTTCAATATCTTTTTTTGCGATTGGTCCCCAGAACTGCACTCCATACTCAAGGTGAGGTCTTACCAGGGCGCTATATATTGACAGAATTATGCTTTCCTCCCTTGATTCAATGCCTGTTTCAATACATGCTAGTATCTTATTAGCCTTTGAAGCCACTGCCCTGCATTGTGCACCCATCTTTAGCATGTTATCTATTCCTACTCCCAAGTTTTGCTAAGTCTTGTCCCATTTTAAAAATACGTTGCCTGCTTATTTTTAATTCCAAAATGTAGAACCTTGAATTTTCCCATATTAAATCTCATTTTCCATTTCCTTGCCCATGCTTCTAATTTTTGCAGATCCCTTTGTAATGAAAGTTCATCCTGCTCTGACCTAATGACCTTACTTAACTTAGAATCATCTGCAAAAATAGAGATGTCGCTATTTAATCCTTGCTCCAAGTCATTTATAAAAATATTAAAAAGAACAGGGTCCAGTACTGATTCCTGGGGGACTCCATTGATTACCTTTGTCCAATCTGAGTATGATCCATTTACTACTACTCGTTGCTCCCTATCTTTTATCCAGTTATTCATCCATGAGCTAACATTTTCAGCTATTCCAAGTCCCTTAATTTTGTGCATTAATCTCTCATGTGGCACTGTATCAAACGCCTTTGCAAAATCTAAGTATATCAAATCAGCTGATTCCCCTTTATTTATATTTTTACTTACTTCCTTGTACAATCTAATTAGATTAGTTTGACATGATCTATTTATCCTAAAACCATGCTGATTAGAACTCATAATCTCGTTTACATGAATATGTTCATCAATATAATCCCTTATAATCCCTTCAAATATCTTCCCCACTATTGATGTCAGACTAACTGGTCTATAGCTTACTGGATCATCCCTGCTTTCCTTTTTGAAGAGTGGCACCACATCAGCTTTACGCCAATCCTGGGGTACCATGCCTGAGGATAATGAGTCTTGAAAAATGAAGAGTAGTGGTTTGTCTATAACAGTGCTAAGTTCCCTTAACACACTTGGGTGTATTCCATCTGGGCCTGGAGTTGTATTTACCTTAATATTATCCATTTTTTTCCTGATATCCTCTAAACATAACCCAGTTAATGGTATGGACTGGCATGTTCTATTTTGTTCCAAAGTATCATTCAATGGTTCCTCTCTTGTGTATACTGAAAAAAAAACTGGTATAGTACCTCAGCCTTCTTCCTGTCATTATGTATCATGCTACCCTCCAAGCATTGTAATGTACCTATATTGTCCTTCTTAGATTTGCTGCTATTTATGTACTTAAAAAACCTTTTAGGGTAAGACATAGAATCCTTTGCAATTAATTTTTCATTTTCAATTTTGGCTAATTTGATTGCTTTTTTGCATGCTTTGTTACATTCCTTATAAATATGGAATGTTAAGTCTGTACTATTTTCTTTAAATAATTTAAATGCCCTAAGTTTTTTCCTAATTTCTCTTAACACATTTTTATTTGGACAAATTGGCTTTGATTTTTTGATTTTTATTTTTATAACCATATGGTATTTGTTAATATGTATATTTATTTAACAAAGTTTTAAATATTATACATGTATCCTCTGTATTTGTATTAGAGAATACACTGTCCCAATTTATATTATTTAATGATTTCCTTAAATAATTGAATTTTGCTTTCTTATAATTAAAAGTCTTAGTTAAACCTTTAAGACACTGCATATGAAAATAGATTTCAAATGTGACCATGTTATGATCACTGTTACATAAATGTTCTTTAACTTCTATGTTTGATATTATATCTATATTGTTTGATAGCACTAAATCCAATATAACTTTACTCCTAGTTGGCTCCTCTATTAATTGTAACAAGAAGGTATCCCTGAGAACATTTAAAAAAATCTATCCCCCTTAGCTGAATTACTAGTTTCATTGGCCCAGTTTATATCAGGGTAGTTAAAATCTCCCATAATTACAGTACTGTTATTAGCAGCCTTATCTATTTGGATTAGTAGTTGAGTTTTCTCTGGGTCACTAATGTTGGGGGGCTTGTAGCATGTTCCTAGTAATATTTTGTTAGGATTCCCCCCCCACTCTTTATTTCAACCCAAAGGGTCTCTACATTGTCACTTGTATCATAAATATCTTCCCTTATTGTAGGATTAAGGTTAGGTTTAATATACATGCAGATTCCCCACCCCTTTAATTATTCCTGTCCCTCCTAAATAAAGTATACTCCTCTAAGTTAACTGCCCAGTCATGTGAATCATCCCACTAAGTTTCAGTTATACTGATAACATCATAGTCCTCTTCTGCAAATAAGTGTGTCAGCTCCCCCATTTTACCTGTCATGCTTCTTGCATTTGTTGCCATACATTTAATTTTCATGTGCTTTCTGCTGCTACTTGGTGTGCTTTCCTCTATACTTTCTAATGTGACATTTTTTAAGTCATCCCTTCCTTGAGCTATTAAGGGAGTGACATATTCATAGACTGATCTCTCTGTTCTATTGTGTTCCAACTGACCCTCCCCCCTTTGCCTAGTTTAAAAGATTCTCTAAATGTGCTACCATCCTTTTCCCAATACACCTGCACCCATGTCATTTAGGTGCAACCCATCCTTACTGTACAAATTGTACATATATATATATATATATATATATATATATATATATATATATATTATCATGTCCTTACATGTCCTTATTAATCTTCTAATAGACTTGTAGTACTTCTGTTGCCTTCTCTTTAAGTCACTATATTTATGGAGACATTGACGTTTTGTTCTTTTAATTTTCGAAATCTTATGCATTCTTCTAAGCATCTCGTATATAATTTTGTCAAAGCATTCCTGTTTCACTGCCCTTACACCCCCCAATATGTTTAGGAAAATATTTATCAATTCCATAAACTAATATTACCAGTTCTCCAACACTAAAAGGTTTTGGAATCGACATGCTTGACAATGACGTCATTAATCTTTAAGTCAATCATTAGCGCAATGATCGCGATATTTAGCAAATAAACAAGAATACCGATGTTTATAATACCAATATATATTTAGATGTATATATTCTTTTAAGGTTTGAATTTTTTTTTAATAGAATGGTTATAAATAAAATATAGTTATGTTTATGTTAAGTGTTACATATGTTTATATATATTATAATGTTTTTGGCTACTGTACCGTTTCTAAGTTACAAAATCAAAATTTATTTTTTAATAATTTTAATATTTAAATAAAAAAATATTATTAGCATTAGTTTTTACATGTTTGTGTATTCTTTATTTATAATTATTAGCACAACGATTGTCACACTTTGCTTTCTTCAAAAAACAAATTTTATTACACTTGCATAAATTACATGTACAATGACAACGTTTGATCTATATGAGCCACATGAACTTTTCAATCTATTGAAGGGAAAAGGAAATTTGTAAAAATCAGTGTTATGAGCAAACCCTCAAGGGATTAGGAATTTGCATATGAGCCTATCTAGGTTTTGTTCAAACTTTGACTAACAATAACAATTTAATGATTAAAGTCTTTTGGAAAATTGTTAAAAATTACAAGTCCTATCTGAATCCTGAAAGTTTATTTTAGATAGACTGTCAATTTAACAGTCAAATTGAATGAGACATGTTTAAATGGATTAACACCAGCTATTGATAGGTTAATGAAACCAACTAACATTATCTAAAATAGCAATAGAAGCTATAGACAATACTGTTATGTCACACAGACATTATATTTTCAATAAAGAACAGTTGTTTAATATTCCCTTTATCATCAAAATGATCTTTAATTGTTATTTACAACCATTCTTAATTGCATAAAAACAACTTTATCTAGTTAGATGTGTATCAATAGGCCTTTTTGATACCTTGAAGTATACATATCATTTAAAACATGTTTTGGTAGTTGTTGGATACCATGATTTGACCATTATGTCTGTTGATGAGAACCATGATTACTTTTTATCTTCTATATGTTATTTCACCTACATTTTTACATTTCAAACAAAAAAAATAAACAATTGACAACTCTTTAATATATAAAATATATGAGTTTTTATTACTAAAAGTATGACATCAAATGTATTCATCAAAATATTGTTCAGACACCATGGGGCCTATCTATCAAGCTCCACAGCTTGACAGCCCGTGTTACTGACGAGTCTTCAAACTCGCCAGAACCACCAGTTATGAAGCAGCGGTCTAAAGACCGCTGCTCCATAACCTGTCCGCCTGCTCTGAGCAGGCGGACAGACATTGCCGCAATTCAACCCGATCGGGTACGATCGGGTTGATTGACACCCCCCCTGCTGGAAACTGCAGGGGGGGGCATTGCACCAGCAGCTCTTGTGAGCTGCTGGTGCAATGCTGAATACGGAGAGCGTATCGGATCAGGTCCGCCAGACTTTGATAAATAGAGGCCCATGTCCCTTGTTGCCATACCACACCTATTAGGTTGTTCTCTACATAATTCTTCTGTCCAATCATCAGTAGGTATGGGGATTTCTTCCTCTAACTGGCACCCTCTTTTAATTGCAATATTATGTAGTATGCAGCAAACCAATATAATATTATCAACTTTTTCTGGTGCATACTGCATTGCCACGCCAGAAAGATTGAGATAGAGAAATTTCATTTTCAAAAGTCCGAAAGTCCTCTCTATTATCCCCCTGGTAGATTGATGTGCTTCATTGAAACAAATTTGATTTCTGGTTTGGGGGTTGTTATAGAGAGTCAACAGCCATTCTGTACATGAGTACCCCCATCTCCTAATCGTAAAAAAAAAATGTTTTGAATAGTATTAGTCAGAATTATTTCAAAATAATACGATATTAATGTAAAATATACAACACATTTAGTAAAAATTAGAAAAAATTGGATGAATTTTAAAAATTAAATGTTTTATTTTACATTTAAAGGGACATTACAGCTATAATACTGTATAAATGAACATAAATGAAATTCAACATTGATTAGAAACATATTTTAAGTATACATGTATTTTCTAAATGGTTTCTAGTAAAAATTATCACTGTTTTAAGTTAGCATCTTTCTACTCTGCACGTGCATGTGAAACAAAACATGATATTACAACAAAAAAAAAAACAATAGAAAAAGCAAAACACACAAATTTAAACCCAATTTGACATATAAGCAAAAGGAAACTTTGAAAAAGCTGAAGACTAACAAAGATATAACCATTACTTCTGCCAATAAAGGGGGATTGATAGCAGTCCAAAACACCAGAGACTACCATCAAGAGGCTTTAAGACAGGTTAGTGATTCCAAAACTAAGAAAATTTTAAAAGGGAATCCCACCCTTATCTTTCAAAAAGAATTAACACACTTGCAAGATTGGGGTGAACACTTGGGATATATAGACAAAGATCAAAGAGAATATCTATATATTAAGAAACCAATGAAAGTCAATTTCCTTCTAGTTCCCAAAATCCATAAGAACCCAACAAGCCCCCCCCCCGGGGTGACCCATAATATCTGGGATAGGCTCAATTAATGAACATCTAGGGGAGTGGTTAGAAAACATCCTTCGGCCACTTGTAGTGATACTACCTAGCTATGTCAAAGATACTACGTATATTTTTAACATCATGTAAAAACAGGACTGGTCTATAGTGATGTCCCGAACTGTTCGCCCGCGAACGGTTCACAACGAACATAGCTTGTTCGTGTTCGCGTTTGTGGGCGAACACATGGCGATGTTCGATCCGCCCCTATGTGTCATCATTGAGGAAACTTTGACCCGTTATGTCACAGCCGTCTGACACATTAGAGCCAATCAACATCAATCTATGAAGAGAAAAGACAGAAGCGCCACATGGCCCAATATTGTTTGATCCAGAATAAATAGATCTTAAGGTGATGAGTAAACTCACGTTTAGTAGAGCACCTCAGTTAGTGCTAGATATACGGTCTGGGATCTATTTGGTCACCCAGAAGACCAACTTCCTGCACAGGAGCTGATGTCTGTATAGGCAGAAGTAAAACACAGGTGCCAATATGGCCTAGTATTGCTGGTGCAAAGGTGTCAATACAAGCAAAGAGATGAATAATACTCACAAAGTGTAAAGCACCTCTCGTGGTGCTATAGAGGCATGAAGGGGTCAATTCAGTCACCCAACAGACTTGTAGCCAGACATCCAAATGGATCCAGAGGTGCAAAAGGATCCCACAATTGATCCAGAAAAGGAATTATTCCTCAGGAAAAGGATAAAAGATATATATCCCAAAGAAAGATGCAGCAAGTGTTCAAAATATTAAAAAGTGACTGTTTCATCAGGCTTCATGATGAATGAAGCCTGATGAAACAGTCACTTTTTAATATTTTGAACACTTGCTGCATCTTTCTTTGGGATATATATCTTTTATCCTTTTCCTGAGGAATAATTCCTTTTCTGGATCAATTGTGGGATCCTTTTGCACCTCTGGATCCATTTGGATGTCTGGCTACAAGTCTGTTGGGTGACTGAATTGACCCCTTCATGCCTCTATAGCACCACGAGAGGTGCTTTACACTTTGTGAGTATTATTCATCTCTTTGCTTGTATTGACACCTTTGCACCAGCAATACTAGGCCATATTGGCACCTGTGTTTTACTTCTGCCTATACAGACATCAGCTCCTGTGCAGGAAGTTGGTCTTCTGGGTGACCAAATAGATCCCAGACCGTATATCTAGCACTAACTGAGGTGCTCTACTAAACGTGAGTTTACTCATCACCTTAAGATCTATTTATTCTGGATCAAACAATATTGGGCCATGTGGCGCTTCTGTCTTTTCTCTTCATAGATTGCTGCTCCTGGATCCTGGCCTGGATCATCACAGATAGCTGCCTCCCATCCCAATAGAGACTTTCACTTTATTATCACTGTGTTTGTTTTGATTGTTTATTATTTTTACCCTGTATCACATTGCTATTGATTAACACTGTATAACATTGCACATTGTATGATTTATCACTTTAAAACCACATTGACACTGGTTTCCACAGTATATCACCTTGATTTATCACTTTAGTATTTTTTAATATTAATCTAACATCTAGATACATAAGTATAGAATTATTTGGTCACATCTTCTCTCTTACACTTAGGGCGCCCCCTCTTTTTCTTTTTTTCCAATCAACATCAGACACTCCCTCACAGACCCTCCCAGCTACTCGGAATCCGCCATTTTAGACTCATAACGACCTTGCTTTCTTAATGAGAGGACGTGTTGTGTTTTTGCTCCAGACATTAATAGGAAAAACATAGCTAGGCTAGTGTATTTACAGTCCAGAAGGACTCCACTCATCTCTGCTGCAAGCACAGCACCCCAAAAGTCCTTTTTAGGGTTATATATCTCGTGCCGTTTTTTTATTTTCCGTTTTTTTTTTATTAGCATTTGCCTGGCTTTCAGGCTGTGTGTTTAAGGCTCACAGCATATTTTGCTGTGATTACTGCCACCACTGATATCTCCCTAACAACATTAGTTTAAATTTAACTAACAAAAAATTTAATTATTTTGCTAGTGTCATTTTTTTTCATTTTCTATCAGGCCTGTGTCACACAGCATATACTCTGGTTCATTGCTCTGTGCCAGCCACCAGTGTTAATATCCGTTTATAACATTATTTTAAATTTAAAAAGAAATAAAAAAAAATTATTTTGCTAGTGTAATTTAATTACATTTACTATCAGGCCTGTGTTTGTCAGGCTCACTCAGCATTAATATACCTCATTTTTTTTCAGTCTTTTGGTTAATTGGTCTGTGCCAGGCATCCACCCAGCACTCATATCTTCTTCACCTTAATTTAAATTTAAAAAAATAAATTTTTAAATTTGTTTGATAGTGTAATCTAATATAATTTTCTATCAGGCCTGTGTGTTTTGCTGACATACAGAGCCTACTGTGTTTACTTGCTGCCCTCCCTAGTCTATGAGCCATGACTCATATGTGTTTAACCTTTTTTTAATTTCCCCCCCCAAAAAAATCATTTAAATAATTTTTCTAGTGTAATCTAATAGTATTTTCTATCAGGCGTGTGTGTATCTGACTTACAGAGCCTACTGTTTTTAATAGCTGCCCTTCCAAGGCTAGACAGCCACGACTCATATTTATGTGCTTAACCATTTTCTTTAAATTGCCAAAAAAAGTCTTTAAATCATTATGCTAGTGTAATCTAATTTTATTTTCTATCAGGCCTGTGTCTAACTGTCTATCTGACTTACAAAGCATACTGTTGTTAATTGCTGCCCTACGTAGCAGCCACCCAGTGCGACCACTCATATGTGCATTGCACTTCTTAACATTATTTTAATATTAAAATGTAAAATTTTAAAATATTTTGCTAGTGTAATCTAACTTAATTTTCTATCAGGCCTGTGTTTTTGTCACTTACACAGCATACTGTGTTAAATTGCTGCCCTACCTACCATCCACGACTCATATCTGCCAGCCTGTGTGCCAGGCCCAACTAGCCAATTAGTGGCACCAATCATAATTCTTGTAACAGTATATAAAAAAATAAAAATCATAATTTTTTGGACTGCAAATATTCAGTCTCCTAGTGTCCTTGATTTGCATTTACCTCCTGCCTGCCAGCCTTTTGTGCCAGGCTGTCTTGCCAACTATTTACACCAATCCTAATTGTTGTCACAGTGAATTGCACTTTCCTCCTGCCTTGCAGCCTGCTGTGTGCCAGGCCCACCTAGCCAATTATTGCCAGCAATCCTATTTCTTTTAACAGTATTGCCAAAATGGTCAATCATCACTGTTTTGACTGTCAGTAATCAGTCTCCTAGTGTCCTTGAATTGCATCTACCTCTTGCCTGCCAGCCTTTTGTGCCAGGCCGTCTTGCCAACTATTTACACCAATCCTAATTGTTGTCACAGTATAGTTACTAAATAAAATTAAAAAATTCTTGATTGTTGATCTTAATCCTCAGTTTGCTCGTGCCCTAGAATTGCACTTTTCTACTGCCTTCCAAGCCTGTGTGCCAGGCCTACTTGAAAAATATTTACACCAATCATATTTGTTGTCACAGTATTCTTATTAATTAAAAATTTAAATTTTGGTTAATATTTGTTGGGAATCCTCAGTTTGCTGGTGCCAGTGAATTGCACTTTCCTCCTGCCTTGCAGCCTGCTGTGTGCCAGGCCCACCTAGCCAATTATTGCCAGCAATCCTATTTCTTTTAACAATATTGCAAAAATTGTCAATCATCACTGTTTTGACTGTCAGTATTCATTCTCCTAGTGTCCTTGAATTGCATTTACCTCCTGCCTGCCAGCCTTTTGTGCCAGGCCGTCTTGCCAACTAATTACACCAATCCTAATTGTTGTCACAGTATAGTTACTAATTAAAATAAAAAAATTCTTGATTGTTGATCTTAATCCTCAGTTTGCTCATGCCCTAGAATTGCACTTTTCTCCTGCCTTCCAAGCCTGTGTGCCAGGCCTACTTGAAAAATATTTACACCAATCATATTTGTTGTCAAATTTTGGGTAATATTTGTGGTGAATCCTCTGTTTGCTGGTGCCAGTGAATTGCACTTTCCTCCTGCCTTGCAGCCTGCTGTGTGCCAGGCCCACCTAGCCAATTATTGCCAGCAATCCTATTTATTTTAACAGTATTGCAAAAATTGTCAATCATCACTGTTTTGACTGTCAGTATTCAGTCTCCTAGTGTCCTTGAATTGCATCTACCTCCTGCCTGCCAGCCTTTTGTGCCAGGCTGTCTTGCCAACTATTTACACCAATCCTAATTGTTGTCACAGTATAGTTACTAATTAAAATTAAAAAATATTTGATTGTTGATCTTAATCCTCAGTTTGCTCATGCCCTACAATTGCACTTTTCTACTGCCTTCCAAGCCTCAGTTTGCTGGTGCCAGTGAATTGCACTTTCCTCCTGCCTTGCAGCCTGCTGTGTGCCAGGCCCACCTAGCCAATTATTGCCAGCAATCCTATTTCTTAAAATGCGAAGGACATTACTAATTAACACAACATAGTTACCATGGGTCGCAGACCAAGAGCAGATGTCTTATTATTATATTTTGTATGGGTAATCATCCAGGCCGTATAGACCTCACCAAATAGGGGGAGTTACAGAGATTAAAGTGCTAAGAATGGTAGTACTTAAAACACAACCTAGTTAAAATAGGTACCAGACCGCATGTCTTATTATTATATTTTTTCAGGGTAATCAGGCAGGCCATATAGAACACCCCCGATAGGGGGGGGGGGGGAACAGGGATTAAAGTGCTAAGAAAAGTACTAATTAACACAAGCTAGTTGAGTCCAAGAACGCATGTTTAATTGTTAGACTTTATTAGGGTAATTATATATCTAACAAATCTATCTATTTCTCTTCTATCGATTCTATCTAACAATCAATCTATGTATATCTATCTATCCTATCTATCAATCTATCTTCTGTCCGGGATGTTTTGAGACAGCCACTTTGGGAATGTTAGTTGATTTAGGCCCATTATGGCTTAAAAGCAGACTCTGCATAAACTATGTAATTTTCCATGGGAGTTTTGCCAGGGATCCCCCTCCAGCATGCAACAGTCCAGGTGTTAGTACCCTTGAAACAACTTTTCCATCACTATTGTGGCCAGAAAGAGTCCTTGTAGGTTTTAAAGTTCGCCTGCCTATTTAATTAAATGGCGGTTCGCGCGGTTCGCGGGTTCGCAAACAATACCGGAGGTTCGAGTCCGCTGTTCGCGAACCGAAAATTTTAGGTTCGCGACATCACTACTGGTCTAATCACTCCAGTTGGCTGACTGTTGATGCCTCCTTCTAAAGAGTAGTTTTTCTAATGAACTGATTGAATATGTTTTGGAAGTTCTGAAATTCCTCTTAACACACAATTTCTTTCTATTTGATTCCACCTACCACTTACATATCTGTGGCACTGCGATGGGCGCAATATTTGCCCCCTCGTATGCACACCTGTTTTTAGGGTGGTTTGAATCATTCTATATATATGGAGATAACAACCCTTTCCATATGCGTATACAGGTCTATGCCAGGTATATTGACGACCTGATAATAATATGGAATGGTACCGATGCCCAAGCAGCAGAACTTTTGGTATATTTAAATTCAAATGATATGAATCTGAATTTTACATATATTCTGAATAAAAACAGGATACAATACCTGGATATTCTCTTGATTGGTGAGGGTAAGGAAATTCTATCAGAACTCTATAGAAAGGAAATTGCAGGTAATACCATTTTGAGAGCAGATTCATGCCACCCAAATCATCTCAAGAAAGGCATGCCAAAAGACATCTTCTTAGTATCAGGAGAATATGCACTGATGACTCAAGCTATAATTAACATTCTATGGAATTAATAGACAGACTAACAGACAAAGGCTACAACAGAAATAATCTCATGAAAATGAGATCAGATATAGGCAAATTGGATAGACAATTATTGTTAAAACAAAATAAACAAAAAAAATCGAGTTTCAACTAGTGACAGCAAGAAACAGAAACAAACTTTATAACACAATATAGTAACCAATTTGGTACCATACAAAAAATCATTGAAAACAATCTAGGAATCTTATCTTTAGACCCACAGTGCAAACCAATCATACAAAATTGTATCAAATATCTTTCTCAATGAGAGCACAAACTATAGGGAGCCGTGTTATCAAATATGTACACAATCAGGGACCTACAAGTAGAGAAAACTGGCTAACCAGAAAAGGCTTTTTCAAATGTGGGAGACACTGCAATGTTTGCTCACACTGTACTACAGGAATAGAGGTGGTTTCAACATCTAACAACTATGTCCACCATATGAAGTGTAGGTTGGACTGTTGTTCAAAATATGTAGTCTACCTCAAAACATGTAGTATCTGTGGCAAACAATATACAGGCTCCACCAGTAGAAATTTGGAGGATAGAATCTATTAACATCTGAACTCCTTAGAGAAAGATATCCTTAAAATACCCGCGTACCTGTGCGGGTATATACATCTGCACTTACCTGTCTCCAACCAATCTTTGCGAAACGCGTCAGTTGACGTATACATCTTGCTGACCGCTTACCACTATGTGACTTTTCCATTTTAAACTGTTTCAAATAAACTATGAACTTTTAAATTTATACCAATAAGGCTGTGCATGGTATTTCTTGGTTAACACATCTTTGTAAAACAATGTAAAAATGAAGCTCTCCAAAAAGCCAAAGTTCCAATATTTATTTGAGAGAGTGCAGAGTCAAACAGCCACGACGTTTTGGGGAGCCATGCCCCTTAATCATGTGGTAAGTGATAGTACAGGTACACCTGTTTAAATAGCTCACCTTGGGATTTTAACCCTTACAATCTTGTAATTTTACATTATATAAATGCAACAGCACCATCTGCTGGTGAAAAATAGGTAAACCCTGTACAAAAATTAAAAACAAACAGCTATGAAGCCCCTATAAAAGAATCACATCTACACATACAGAAAACTGCAATTTAAAAATAAAATTTCATTCTTAAGTCAATAAGCAATATAACATTAGATTAGTACTGCAGAATGCATGATCACAAGAGCAACACCAGTTCAATAGAACACAGACCAGTCTATCTCTCTATTAAGCCCCCTAGGCTCCAGGGTATCCAACTTAAAAATCCAATAGGATTCACGTTGTTTCAAAAGGACATCCCTATTGCCACCCCTACGGGGGACCTTAATCTGTTCGATGACCTGGAACCTAAGTTGGCTAATGTGGTGACCCATGGCTAAGAAATGATAAGCCACTGGTGCAGTGAGTACCTTGCACCTGATGTTGCTCTTGTGCTCAGTAATTCGGTCCCGTACCCTCCTAGAGGACTCACCAATGTAGGCTTTCCCACATGGGCATTTGATCATGTAGATAACGTAATTGCTATTACAGGTAAAATAGTCCCTATAATAAAATTTATAACCACTGTGTGGGTGTAAAAAATAGGGACTTTTTACCATGGAATTACAATTGCTACACCCCAAACAGGGGAAACAGCCTAAATTCTTTTTGGTGATGTACTGTTGTGCCAATGTTCTGCCAGAGCCAATGTCAGCTTTGATTAAAGAATCCCTCAAGCTCTTACTTCGTTTGTATGCTGGCATAGGCATCTGGTCAAATTCAACAACCTCCGAATTGCAATTTTTTAGGATACCCCAATGTTTCCTAATAATTTTCCAAACCTGGTCACTCTGTCTAGAAAATTCAGATACAAAAATCATCCTCTTCGAATCTTTTTTGGCAGATAGACCAGGCTTTAACAATGACTTCCGATCCAATTGAGACACTTGATTGATGGTGTCTACAATGAGATCTCTGGGGTACCTGCGTTGCAAAAATTTGTCACCCATCTCTGAAAGTCTTATGGGCACTTTAGATTCCTCTGCAACAATGCGCTTTACTCTAAGCAATTGGCTCTTTGGCAATGATCTGATCAGAGAAGGATGAAGTGCACTGCTATATAACAGCATATTATTCCTATCAGTTTCCTTACTGAAAATATCAGTCTTGAAATTACACCCATCCTTCAGAACAGTCACATCCAAAAAGTCAATTGAAATTTCACTGTAAGTAAGTGTGAACTTAATACTGTTGGTCGAATTGTTCAACTCCTTAACAAAAAGTTCAAGGGCTCCAACGTTGCCCAACCATACCCCAAAAATATCATCAATGTAGCGCCACCAGGTGGCGCCACACTGACGAAACAAATCATTTTCAAAAACAAATTTCTCTTCAAAGAGATTCATAAAAATGTTGGCATAGTTAGGGGCAACGTTGGAGCCCATGGCTGTACCCTGCAACTGCAGATAGAAAAGATCTTCAAATAGAAAATAATAATTAAAGAGTATAATCTCTAACAGTTGCAGAATAAACCAAATTTGTGAACTGGAGTATAAACCAGAAGTAAAAAGCGCATGTTTGACAGCTCCCAACCCACTCTCATGGGTGATGGAGGTATATAAACTTGCCACATCCAGACTGAAAAGAATAAACTTGTCAGTCTGGAGTTGCAAGTTGTTCAATTTGATCAGAAAATCATTGGTATCCTTGATAAAAGTACTTGACTGCTCCACCAGGGGTCTCAAACGTTTATCATAAAAGATGGATATACCTGAGAACACAGAGTTAGTCCCAGCAACAATGGGCCGCCCAGGTGGAGCAGTCAAAGACTTGTGAATCTTGGGCAGAACGTATAGTACTGGCGAGATAGGGTCTTTAACAATCAAATATTTAGCAGTTTTATCATCAATGATGCCATTGTTAAGTGCAAATTTGACAGTAATAGATATTTCTTTGGTAATCTTAGATAAAGGGTTAACAGCAATTTCCTTGTATACATTCCCAGTACTTAACTGATGATAAATCTCAGACCTATAATCAACTTTGTTCAAGATCACAGTAGCACCGCCCTTGTCAGCTTGCTTTAAAATCACCTTATCATTTGATTTAAGTGATTTCAGGGCCAGATGGTCAGCTGCTGTGAAATTGACCAAACTAGGTTTAACCTTAAGTTTCTGTTGAATAACTTTAGTCTGCAATTTATGCACATCCAAAAGAACAAGTTGTTCAAAAGTAGCTATACTGTGGTCAGTAACCATAGGATAAAATTAACTTTTATTAAACAGTCCCAAATTCTTGATGCTTAAAGGGTTAGTTTTATTCACACAAGCACTGACAGGGTCAGAGTAGACAGCAGTAGAACCTCTATCGCTATTACACTGTGACAACCTCTTATTCTTATTGCAATGCCAGAATTTTAACCTAATATTCCTAAAGAATCTGTGCATGCCTTTATTTAGATTGAAAAAATCGCAGTCACTCAGTGGGCAAAACGATAGTCCTTTCTGCAAAACATCCGCTTCCCTTGTGTCAAGTGGGCAATCAGATATATTAACAACTATATCTTTTTGCATGCCCTGGTTACTCTGTTGGTTAAGGCTTTGTTGGTCTTGGTTACCTTGGTGGTCTTGCTTGTACCTCCGATGTTTCCGGCCCCTTCTCCTGCACTGTCGGAGGCCTCTGTGTGTAAAAACTCTGGCAGAATATCACAGAGTCAAGAAAATTCCCAGGGGTCTACGGATGAATACCAGACCGACACTGTTGAAGGACAATCAGGAATATTGTAAAAAGTTTGAGCACATTCTCAACAAATGCTCCTTTGACCTGATTATCCTTACAGTTGAATATTTACAGATTGACCTTAATAACATCAAAGTGGCTATTGCGACATTGGAGGAGGGAATCCGTCAGAGTATTTCCACAGATGAATGGGACAAATTGATATCTTCCAACAAAGAATTACTTACCGAGATGAGAACAACGATCGAGGAAAGGAAGAGGTTAAAGTTCCAAAGGGACACTGATGATTATTCCTCCAATCGGGTCTACCGCTGGGTGTATGATCCTATGGGGAAAGAGCGTTACGTCACTTCCGGTGCGAGGAGGAGGCAACAGCGACGCAACGCAACGTCAGGCAGCAGCTCCGACTCATCCCCTGATTTTTTACACACAGAGGCCTCCGACAGTGCAGGAGAAGGGGCCGGAAACATCGGAGGTACAAGCAAGACCACCAAGGTAACCAAGACCAACAAAGCCTTAACCAACAGAGTAACCAGGGCACGCAAAAAGATATAGTTGTTAATATATCTGATTGCCCACTTGACACAAGGGAAGCGGATGTTTTGCAGAAAGGACTATCGTTTTGCCCACTGAGTGACTGTGATTTTTTCAATCTAAATAAAGACATGCACAGATTCTTTAGGAATATTAGGTTAAAATTCTGGCATTGCAATAAGAATAAGAGGTTGTCACAGTGTAATAGCGATAGAGGTTCTACTGCTGTCTACTCTGACCCTGTCAGTGCTTGTGTGAATAAAACTAACCCTTTAAGCATCAAGAATTTGGGACTGTTTAATAAAAGTTCATTTTATCCTATGGTTACTGACCACAGTATAGCTACTTTTGAACATCTTGTTCTTTTGGATGTGCATAAATTGCAGACTAAAGTTATTCAACAGAAACTTAAGGTTAAACCTAGTTTGGTCAATTTCACAGCAGCTGACCATCTGGCCCTGAAATCACTTAAATCAAATGATAAGGTGATTTTAAAGCAAGCTGACAAGGGCGGTGCTACTGTGATCTTGAACAAAGTTGATTATAGGTCTGAGATTTATCATCAGTTAAGTACTGGGAATGTATACAAGGAAATTGCTGTTAACCCTTTATCTAAGATTACCAAAGAAATATCTATTACTGTCAAATTTGCACTTAACAATGGCATCATTGATGATAAAACTGCTAAATATTTGATTGTTAAAGACCCTATCTCGCCAGTACTATACGTTCTGCCCAAGATTCACAAGTCTTTGACTGCTCCACCTGGGCGGCCCATTGTTGCTGGGACTAACTCTGTGTTCTCAGGTATATCCATCTTTTATGATAAACGTTTGAGACCCCTGGTGGAGCAGTCAAGTACTTTTATCAAGGATACCAACGATTTTCTGATCAAATTGAACAACTTGCAACTCCAGACTGACAAGTTTATTCTTTTCAGTCTGGATGTGGCAAGTTTATATACCTCCATCACCCATGAGAGTGGGTTGGGAGCTGTCAAACATGCGCTTTTTACTTCTGGTTTATACTCCAGTTCACAAATTTGGTTTATTCTGCAACTGTTAGAGATTATACTCTTTAATAATTATTTTCTATTTGAAGATCTTTTCTATCTGCAGTTGCAGGGTACAGCCATGGGCTCCAACGTTGCCCCTAACTATGCCAACATTTTTATGAATCTCTTTGAAGAGAAATTTGTTTTTGAAAATGATTTGTTTCGTCAGTGTGGCGCCACCTGGTGGCGCTACATTGATGATATTTTTGGGGTAAAATTACAAGATTGTAAGGGTTAAAATCCAAAGGTGAGCTATTTAAACAGGTGTACCTGTACTATCACTTACCACATGATTAAGGGGCATGGCTCCCCGAAACGTCGTGGCTGTTTGACTCTGCACTCTCTCAAATAAATATTGGAACTTTGGCTTTTTGGAGAGCTTCATTTTTACATTGTTTCACTATTGTTGGGGAGTTTTGTAGTGACTCCTTGAAGCTCTAACCAGTGAGTATTGTTGCTGGATGAATTATATATTTTAACACATCTTTGTACCCAAGCTGGATTTTTTCAATACATTCTAGGAGTTATCCCATATTTACTTTATTTATTCACAAAACCGTCACTGCCAAGGAGAAGACCATGAGGACTGGAGGTGGTGAGTATCAGAACAAAGGGTATGTTCAGGCAATACAGGGAGCGGAGGTAAAAAAGGAACATGCCGTTTCCACAACTATAACAGGGCACTCAGACAGCCACCAGTGTGATACCCAGAATAGACAATGCCAAAGGAAATAAAACCGCCAAGCTCACTACCTCTTCAGGACAGTTCCTGCTGCATATAAGAGGGAGAAAGGGTCTGGTCTTCCTAATGGATCCTGTCACAAATATCTCAGGATTCAGCTGCTAAGGAGTTAACTTTGTGTAGCTGGCACTCAAAACAGTTATTTGTTTTCAAGAAGAATTGTGTTTGTATTTTCTTTGAAATGACAGAACCCCCTAAATAGCCACCAAATGTTAGTGTGTATGCATTGGGTCATAAAGTCACTGAAACTCTTAGTCACAGAGATACACAGGATAAAGTTTATGGCTTAAGCTGTCAATAGAATGCCTGATGCAAAACAGGCCCTTCATTACAAAAATTGACCAGGTCACTGACAGGTTATTGGTATATTATGTACATATGTGGGTTAAAAGTGTTATAACCTTAACGGCAGGTAAATATGACAACCTATGGCATATTTGATATCAAAACGATTCTCCCAATAAAACGAAAAAGGTTCTAAATATGTAAATATAGAAATATCTTACCTAGCAGGAATGATAATGGATTGTATAAATTCAGGCAAGAAATTAGTCTATTGAAGGTTGTAAAGACAGGGGGGTTTCTTAGCCCACCCAGGAGGGTGTGGTTAAGCAACCTGATCTCTGAAAAGTAGGGTTTAAGAATCTTATTTTTTAACAATAAGATTGTCATTCTTACAAGGGGAGCTGCTGTACAGAAGTAAGGAGCCATCTTTTCCATGCCAGCCCCTGGCGCAGATCTTGAAGACTAGGAAAGTATTCAATTCTGTTTTTCTCCTTTTTATTTTAAAATACTGTTTGCGTGTGTAATTTTATTTGTAACAACTTTTTTATTAACAATGCATTGTGCATAATATTTTTGGCAAAATAAATAATTCCTTTATTAAGTTTGGCCTTTGTCTAATAATTGAACCACGTTACTGAAAGAGACTGGAATATTAGAACTGTATAATTTTAGGTTATTTTCTGCTAAATTGTATTTCTAAAGTTAATGTGTAAAGTCTGGGGTTTTCCTTAAGATTTTCCCTTTAATAAATTTTAAGTGGTAACAGCATTTGAGCTATAGGATTTATAGTTTATTGTGGGTGGCATTGAAAAGGGAGTGTTGGGCATTTCTCTTACGTCTAGTACAGATTAAGGGAGTGCGAATTAACTCTTGCACCCACTAAACTGAATCACAAGCTTGCCTGGTGTGGCTAGATTGTGACCTATAGGTGACAGAAAAGGGGGCTGAAAACCCTTTCTGTGCCAAATAAGTGACTGGCGCAGGGTTGGATAACCTTGGTTCGTCACAGATCCGCAGTTTGTTGGTTTCCGCCTGTGGACTTCAGCTTGTGGAGCTTCTGCTTCCCTGTGTTGTGGTATGCATCCTTCACTGCACTGCTCAGACATCCATCTAAGCCTCATTTTAGAACTGACAATTGTCTCTCCCTGCCCAATTCACATGACCCGTGGAGCCACCAATGGAAATGTGGAAAAAAATTATCCTTATTAGTAAAGGTGCCTTGCTTGAGAGGAGTTTTTCTTGAACAGATAAGTAGAAAAGCAGGCACTTTTTCATAAAACAAAGTCTTTATATCACCAGATTACAAGATACAGCATAAAAAGTAGTCTGACATGTTTCGGCGTTTAGCCTTAATCATAGACATACAGTAAAGCTATATTTGTATATTATTATATAGGTATACATATATATTTAACAAAAAAATATATACACAGCTTGGCCACGATCGCTGATGGCCATGTCATTTTTAGCTACTAGGTATCAATGCTAGGGATACACATAAAAATAGTGCCCCCCTTTAAATTTTAACTCCTTAGCATCTAAATACCTCCTAATAACCCCTGCACCCCATCACTCCAGAAATCCATAGGTTCCTGCACCCTGGAAAGGCTTCACACTGGAATTATCAATCTGTACCGGATCAGAGATGTATATGCCGAAGACTCCTAACTCCTCGCGTGACTGGAACCAACGGCCACAGAATAGATAGACACCCTTACCTACCGCAGCACCGCTCTGCTATATTGGAGGCCTCAGCACAACCAGTGGGGATCTGGAACACACTGTAACAGATGGGTATGCCCACATCCTGTATTGAGTTGCACAGCTTTATTGGACATCCCCTCTGCTCTCTGGGCTCCCATCTCTTTGGAGTGGAGCACTGATGGCTGCAGAAACACAGAGCCAGACCCTCAGACAACACTGCTGCTTGACATAGTGGCAAGGGCCTAACAGAAGAGACTTTATTTTGTTTTATACCATTTCTGGTAAAGTCTTATAAACCCCCTGGGGCCTATCATGCCACACAATATCTCAGTGTCTGCATCCTCTGCAGCTAGTTTAGAAATCAAAGCTTAAAGGAATATGAAACCCAGATTATTTATTTCATGGTTCTGATAGAGCATGCAATTTTAAGCAACATTTTAATTTATTCCTATTATAAATTTTTCTTTGTTCTCTTGGTATCTTTATTTGAATAAACAGGAATGTACGCTTAGGAACCAGATAATTTTTTATTTTAAATTAGAACGTTTCTTAAAATTGCATGCTCTATCTGAATCATGAAATAAAAAAATTGGGTTTCATATACCTTTAAAGGGACAGTCTACACCAGAATTGTTATTGTTTTAAAAGATAGATAATCCTTTTATTACCCATTCCCCAGTTTTTCATAACCAACACAGTTATATTAACCCCTTAACAACCAGTGCCATACCCTGCTGTCCTGGACCTCTCTGCCACGATCTTGCTAAAAGTAGTCACTATATGCACTATATAATTATGAGTGATATTATTCTGTTGTCCTGTAGGATATACTAACTCCTGAACAATTGGGACTCTCCCTGTATAAAAACTGTGTTTTTGTGATGAATTAAACTCTGAACAGCTGTGTAACTTGTGGGTGTGGAACTCTCAAATATGCTGATTGGATATCACTAGTTAGAAGTGTAGCAGCTTTATGAATGTTTGTACAGCCTGATAAAACCATGCTGTGACACAGAGAAACGCGTTGCTGATGTTTTTAACCTTTTAATAAACTTTTAACATTTGTGACTTCGCTGCTGCACTTTTATCTTTTATCTGTCGGATCTACAACATTGTTGCTAACCCTGTGGTTTCCATACATCTGCCAACGTGCCCATGAGAGCACTGGCTTCCTTCTCTGACCGGTGTGAGACACCCTGTGGGAACTACCCTGTATCCCTGGACTCCCTCTGTTGGGACGAGGAGCTTATGCGTTCCAGCTAACTAGGAGTCAGGCAACTCATTGGTCTCGGCCTGATTGCACTGCACATTGGTGCATTCCATCATGTGAGTAGGTTTTTCCTACTCTCATGTCCTATTCCTTGCTAGTTTGATCTGCACCATGTGGCACCCTCTACCTTTTGTATTTTAGATGTTTCGATCCTGTGTCGTGGTGTGACACACCAGAGGAGCTGCCTGAGGATTGTGGAACTCTCTTGTTTTTTTGATATTTTTTATCTATCTTCATTACAATTGGATATTTATTTTATTTTATTTATTTTATTTTACAGTATCCTATTTTGTCATTTGTTCATTGTGCAACATATGTGTTATTTATTGTACTCTCTGCATATTTTGGCAATATTTGTGATATCAATACTATATGCTGATATCTACCACTTTTGCTATTGAGATATCGGTCAATATACTAAGTCTAGTGATATTATTATACCGGTTATTGTATTAAGATTATTTTATTTTATTATATTTTTTAGCCTATTAGATCTACTATTAGACGGGCTATATAACTGGCCAAAATACATCATTTTATTTATATTACATTTGTTAAAGGTATACTATTTTTTTTTTTGTACAAAAGAATTGTGGAGATACAGAAGAGAATCCCACTACAAAATGCGAGATCCGCACTCACTATCCTGACTGGATGGCGAAAATTACAGTCCCTACAATCTAAAACATAACTTTTAATGAATTTGAGGTAAAAGGGGGAAACAATTACATTAAAAACCTAGGATAGAAAAATCACTACTGGGTTACCTTAATGAGTTAAATATTACTGATAGGCCTCTGAGGTATGATAGCCAAAGTAAATATTAAGGTAATATCATCAACCTGTGTTCTTCTAATAGAGTGGGTGTGGGTTTATTCTGTTACTAGTGGGTCCTTATAGTCTATTGGAGTAACATAATAAAAGGTACCCCATTAGTGTGAACCATACATAATATCGAGGGAGGGGGTGGGGCTGCCAGAAAACGTATAACTGGTTGCTGTAGAACTAAATATTAGAATGATGTATCCAAAAGTGTTTGTAACCAGTTAATAAAATACATAGATAGAGTGAATATGTATTGCTTGAACACGTGTATATATGTATTGATATTATATCAGAAATAATAAATGTTCCAATTATTCAGAATATCCACTTCATTATTGTACATCTATGTAGTCTTTATTATTAGATGATAGAACCACAACAATGATAGTTATACGAACCTAATCGCAATACATCACGTAGTTATTAGTATGACAGAGTAATGCAACAAACAATAACGCAATTCTGTTACATGTGTGACACCCTTTCGCTCTAGCGGTTACTTTAGCAAACCGGTTTGATTAACTATTTAGATATTAACTCCTTGTCATTACGTTACGTACAAACAGTTAAACCGATCAAGGTAGTAACCTTGTTACAAATATGATACTATGTTGCCTTAGCTACTACTCTAGCGAATCGGTGGGGCTTATTATTTAGGTATTGACTTCTTGTCATTACGTTATGTAAAAACATTCAAGTTTACCAAGATAAAATACGATCATTATTACTACACATAAATTATATGATGTTTATGACTGCAGAAAGTTACTATATACTTATTATACACTAACCAAGTAACTCCACCAGATTGTCCTTGGCAATTCGTTAGAAAGGTAGCAGCAGTCATCACGCTTTAACGTTGGTAATCTTCATACCTTTTATATTATGCCTAGACAATGGTTAATCAGAACACCATATTTATAGAAAACAGTATAAACGATAGCAACCGATCGTAGAATAGCAATCACATAGATAATTTTGAACACATATGGCCACTTTTTATTAAGTGTAGCGGGAGATTAACTATTTGAATTCCATTCCTGGTCATTATATTGTTTACATATATTATTGTTTGTAGGGTCTGAACATTACTATTACTGGTATATGTTTACCAAAGAAAACCTAAGACTGTAGCAAGTTCTCACAGACTCATAATACGCTAACCAAACTATTCCACCAGACTGACTGAGACATTATATTAGCGATCACTAGCGCTGATGCGCTGACAATCTCCACACAAGCTACATTATGTGGAGATGGATATAACCAAGATACCAAAACTAATATAAAGTATTGTGCATGTCAATGTGATGAAAACCACAACAGTTTGAATACTCTCAAGCCATATAGTGGTTCTATCATCTAATAATAAAGACTACATAGATGTACAATAATGAAGTGGATATTCTGAATATTTGGATCATTTATTATTTCTGATATAATATCAATACATATACTGTATACACGTGTTCAAGCACTACATACTCACTCTATGTATTTTATTAACTGGTTACAAACACTTTTGGATACATCATTCTAATATTTAGTTCTACAGCAACCAGTTATACGTTTTCTGGCAGCCCCTCTCCCTCGATATTATGTATGGTTCACACTAATGGGGTACCTTTTATTATGTTCTCCAATAGACTATAAGGACCCACTAGTAACAGAATTAACCCACACCCACTCTATTACAAGAACACAGGTTGATGATATTACCTTAATATTTACTTTGGCTATCATAGCTCAGAGGCCTATCAGTAATATTTAACTCATTAAGGTAACCCAGTAGTGATTTCTCTATCCTAGGTTTTTAATGTAATTATATCCCCCTTTTACCTCATATTCATTAAAAGTTATGTTTTAGATTGTAGGGACTGTAATTTTCGCCTTCCAGTCAGGATAGTGAGTGCTGATCTCGCATTCTGTAGTGGGATTCTCTTCTGTATCTCCACAATTTTTTTGTACATAATTTTTATGCAAAGCACCCCTCCCTCCTAATATTAGTATAACATTAAACTACTAATAATTGTAACTTACCATTAGGTAAATACTTGGGAGTTTGTCCGCTTGTAGTGCCATTGCTCCAACCTTTGATAATTATACTATTTTTTTTTGTATATTATTGTATCCATTACTCATCTTATAATGTATCTATTGCTCACCTTTGGCACCTCTTATAGATATTCTGTTTTTGCCTGCCGTGTATCTCTATATAAAGAGGAGATATTACATTGTGCAGAAACAAAACACCTGCTTTCCCTCACCTGAGTTGTACAAGTATTTTCAGACCCCAGTCCTGCTACACTGCAGAAAAGAAGAGAACTAAAACCTATAACCACAGGTCCGAGGTCACACAAAATTCTGTATAGGTGGGTGTTTCCTGTCAACATTGCAGCAAATAACAATAAGATAAAGATTTACCACAATTTTGTAAACAACTGGAAATAGATATCCCTTCTACAATATTAGCTGATACACCATCCACATCACAAGCACCAGCAGTGCCGATCTACAATGATAATAATTCTGATCTTCCATCATGGAACTAGTAAGGAATCACAACAATGGAAGCATAAGTGACTCACCTTGATAAGTTTTGCAAAGCTTATATTTTCTTTTTTCTTATATTGTTACTGTAGTTGCTGTTGCAATATTAGTATTAGCATTATTAGTGTTATCAATATGTTTTTCATGTACTTATTTTTCATGTTCAAATATGCTTTGAAAATATACTTAATTTAGACACTTCCACTATTGTTTATTGGATTCTATACAACCAGTAAAGTATCTTATTCTGTTCTTACACTGATATTTCTCACTTCTTTATATTACCCAAGGTACCCTCCTTTCCCTCATCTCTACATTACAAATTAGGTATATAACATAATCATGTTAATTTCAAGCTGAACAGCCCTTCTTATGAACACTATGGGTTAGAATACTGTGCTAGAAGTAAACCTTTTGCACTCGTTGGGTTGTGCTGGTATTACGAGTTGAAAATAAAAAGTTATTGCTCAATTGCTAACCTGACAAGTGCAAAAAGCCGAACGTATAATATCATGCGCATGATAACCTATTTTCCCATAGAAGTCAATGGAGAAAAAAAAGTGGAAAGAAAACCCTACTCATTCGCTAACCCGTATCGTCATCAGACTCCTACTCTAATATCCCCTAAACCACCACCACCACCACATTGCAAAGTCCTGACTACACTATTAACCCCCAAACCACCACCCCACATCGCAAAGTCCCGACTGCACTATTAACCACTAAACCTCCAACCCGCCCACATTGCAAAGTCTTCATTGCACTAATAACCCCTAAACCACAAGCTCACTCAAGTAACCCACTAACATATAAACCCCTTAACCTAACAATCCCTAAGTTAACACAAAATAGACTAACCCTATCTTTACAAAAGAAAACTAACTACCTTTAAAAAAAATTAAACTTACCTCAGAAATTGATACAGTTCCAAATGAGAGAATAATGTACAAAATTAATGGACTGGGAATAGCTGAAAATGTCCTCCAGGGATCAGTACTGGGCCCTGTTCTTTTTAATATTTTTATTAATGACATGGAGCAAGGCTTAAATAGCAACATATCTATTTTTGCAGAGGATGCAAATTTGTGTAAGGTCATTAGGTCAGCGCAGGATGAACTTGCATTACAAGGGGATCTGCAAAAATTAGAAGTATGGGCAGGTAAATGGAAAATGAGATTTAATACGGGAAAATATAAGGTTCTACATATTGGAAGTAAAAATAAGCAAGCAATGTATTATTTAAATGGGACTAGAGGAGGAGGAAAGGGATTTGTGAGTAGTAATAGATAACAAGCTAAAGATGGGTGCATGATGCAGGGCAACGACTTCTAATGTATTAAAAGAGGCATTAATGCAAGGAAGGAAATCATAATTCTGTCACTCTATTAATCCCTGGTAAGATTCCACGGTTCCTTGAGTATGGAGTGCAGTTCTGGCGACCGATTTAAAAAAAATACATTGCAGACCTAGAAAAAGTTCAGACAAGGGCCACAAAGCTAAAAGGGGGAATGGAGAATTTAAGCTATTAAGAGGGGTTAGCCAAACTGGGTCTGTTTTCTCTAGAAAAAAGATTCTTGAGAGGTGACATGATTACTTTATATAAATATATTCAAGTCCCATATAAAGAGATGGCAGAAGCTCTATGTATTCCAATAAAATTGTTTGTGACAAGAGGTCACAATTTAAGGCTGGAGTAAAGGAGATTTAATCTCCTGCACTGGAAGCGTTTTTTCACTGTAAGAGCACTAAAATTGTGAAACTCATTACCAAAGGAGGTAATGAATGCAAATACCTTTGATACATTTAAAAGTTGTTTTGATACATTTCTGGCTAGAAATAGAATTCATGGATATGATTGCTTGTGTTAAATGGGTCACCTTTTAATAGGATTAATTTAAGCTCAACTGGATCTTTTTTGTAAGTATATTAGATTTGTTTAGGTTGAACTCAATGGACTTCTGTCTTTTTTTTCAACCTCATCTACTATGTTACTATATTACTATTTCAATTTTAAAAAAAAACTAACCTTACCTTTAAACAAAAAAAAAACAACAACAACTACCATTACTGTTAAAATAAAACCTAACTTTACAGCAAAAAAACTACCATTACTGTTAAATAAACACCTTCCATTACAAAAATAAAAAACTAACATTACAAAAAAAGGTAAACCCTAACATTACAAAAAAATAAACCTACCATTACAAAAAATAAAAAATAAAAAACCGCAAAAAAAAACACCCACCCCAAAATAAAAAAAACTTCTAACAACCACCACTATGCTACAGTGAAACCAACATCCTTCATTATTAACATTTTTAATGATCAATGTCAAGGGCCTTAACTTTTCTTTAAAGCAATGCATGCTACGATGTGGTCTCACCAGGCTTAATAGTGATGTTGCATTTTTGCAAGAGACACATTTCAAAAGGCGTAAAGAACCTAGATGGATCTAGAAGGCACACCTCCAAATACACCATCAAAAACATCTAGCCTCCGACCTGCAGAAAAAAGTTGACCAACCACATTGGTCTCTGCCTACTCTCCAAACACACATCAACAGAAATTTTTTGGTACATTGACTTGCAATAAAAAAAGAATATTTTCTTCTAAGTGAAGAACATAGGAATTAGTATTTCTAACACACCTTTGGCTTTAGCGCAGTTTCAGGTTAGCGCACAAGAGATAAAAAGAGGCTTATTAGCATGCCACATAAAAGTCTATCGTGAGATGGAGTTAGCTTGGTTGTGATATTCGAAGTCCAGAAAGTAGAGCATCTGATTCTTTCATTTGCAGCTCTAACATAGGAGTACTTTGAAACAAACTATTTGTAACTAAGGCACTACTAACTTGTGATGCAGGAATATTGTTTCTTATATGATTATTCAGTTAACTTATGTGCTGTAATCAATGAATAAAAGATAAAGGGTGCTGTGTACTGGAATACAGGCTAAAAGAATCAGTAAACAACTGATATTGGTGTACACTTTAATAGCACTCACATTTCTGCCCCTTAATTAATGAGATAGATGCGTTTCAGACATTAGGATGGAGTCTGGAGCACAAAAATTAAAATATAACTTTTAATCAAAAAATTAAAATAATGTATTTACAAAAAGACACACATTTAAAATCAACGTTAGTATCATATCAGTTTATACAGTATACTCTGTAAATAGCCTCCCGTGGGGTTACCTTCTGGTTGGGTAATAAAGAACTGAGTATACTCTTGTTATATCGGCTTAAGTGGAAGTCAAAAGTAGATATTGATTTAGCCAATAGAACAGAAGTCCAAAATTAATATGGCTGGTAATACCTCTGCTGCTGGAATTAAATGAAGATCATGGTGGTGTACTGGTGTGCTTTTGTTATTTCATCTTAGATCACGAAATACATTTTTTTTTTTAACTGACTAAGCAATTAAATTATTCGCAATTTATAAAGTGGCTTAGAAGTGTCTGAAGAAATAGACAGTCACTGACTTATTAGGTTAATAAATCTATATTAATTGCTATGATAATATATTCAATTCAGCTGGATTTCACTCTTAGTGTTGCAATCAGTATGAGAGACATAAAAAGTATCGTTATTTATTTTATTACTGAACCTTAAGAACATAGATTGCATCAGTTATATGTGTAGTATGTATCTAAGGACACCATTGATATTCACATAGTTACCAACTTTCTTATTTGTGGTTTCAATACATTATAATTTTTATAATTTTTATGGCGGTATTATTATATGTGTAGCATTACCGGCCTATACTTGTTTTGCCTAACAGAGTTATATTGAGGTGTCACTGGTGTTTGGTGATCATCTGGCACCTAATAATATTATTCACAACTGGAGGAATACCCAGCAACGTGTCTGCATCATCTCATTGGTAGTTATAGATGATCAGTGTTAAAGTCTAAAAGGTTTTTTACCGGCCTATACCTTCAGAATAATAAAGATTTAACTTGTTCTATTAAGTGCCCGGTATATCACCACAGTGATTTATCAAAATAATAATTATGGCTGTAAGATTACTTTAGTATTTTGAACCAGCCTATACCTTTAATATTAAATAGACAATAATCTTCCGGTGCCATTTTTAAAGCCGTTATCGCCCACAAGAAATTATAAAATCAACGTGTAGCTGTATTGGTGTTACTTTAACAGAGTATGACACCAAGTGCTAATGCAGTAATAGTATTAGATTATAGTGTGGTGGGCATACGTTTACCGGCCTATACCATTGTAGTGAAGTAGCTCAGTCTGAAATCCCCTCTATATACGTTACTAACAAACGATACTCTAGTTAGATTGTTTTACCGGCCTATACCATACTATAAGTTATACTCAGACAGCCTTGCTGTATACTTAGTTTGCCATAACTCAATTATCAACAAAAGGTTAGCTGAGGTTTCTAAATAATTACTACCGGCCTATACCTTAGTAATCCTCCGGACGCTAATAGCCCGGCATACACCCAGATTAACCCCTACGGTAGTTACAAATATGAAGTGCTACGATCTAAGTCACATAATTCAGTCTGAGATTAACAGAATCAAAAAAGAGGTCTCTTCCTCTAATAGAAAACAATTACTAGAGAAATCTGAAGGAAAAGTGTCCAACAGCGACAACATTTATTTTGTAACAGACTATAGTACCCAATATAATAAAATATGTCAAATAGTAAGAAAACACTATAAATTATTAGCAGTGGATGATTCACTAGCCAGTGTCATAGAGAAGGGATGCAAATGTTCCTTTAGGAAAGGAGTTACAATGGGTAACTTACTGGCACCCACACAACTAAAAAGTAGACGGAGTGAACAAACGAGCTCTTGGCTTAGTTGCAAGGGAGTCTTTAGGTGTCATAATTCTACATGCAAAGCGTGTGAACACCTATTGACAGGCAATGGCTTCAGATGTAGTGTAACTGACACGGAGTATAAACACAAAAAGTGCATGAACTGCCGAAATATTTTTGTGATCTATGTAGCAGGCTGTGTGGCATGCAATCTACAATATGTGGGCATGACCACAAGGGAGGCACGAGCTCGCATCAGGGAGCATCTTTTGGATATCAAGGCGGGCGTCCTGACCACCCCCCTCGTCCAACATTTCAAATTGTTCCATAACAAGGACAACACTCATTTTAAATGGACAATAATTGAGACAGTGGGAGCGGGGCGAAGAGGGGGTGACAGAGAGTCCGTACTTGCCAAAAAGGAGATATTTTGGATCTTCAAATTAAAAACAAGGTTTCCAACAGGCTTAATTTCAGCCTATGACCTTATTAATCATTGGATTTAGTATAGCATGTTTTAGTATTTGAGTGAATAATCTCAATAAAGTTTCAAAAACACTATATTAAAATTGTGATTTTTAGCCAGTACTATTAAAATGACATATGAGGGCTATTAGGGACTCTTGAATAATTGTTAACTTAGTCATTCAACTGAGTTGGACATGGGAATAATAAACATTCCTTGAACTACAGTATTTGAATACCAACATGGATCAGCAGCATGGGTATCCTTTAGAGTGAGACTACAATGAGAGACAAAAAAATGCCAGTCTATAAGTCTGAGTGATAACCATATCTATGGAAATAGTAAACTACAGTATCAAGTAATAAGACAGTTCAGTCATTATAAATTTATAAATTGATAATTAAATTCAAAACATAACAACCTTGAAACTGTAATTTTAACAAACAGTGAACGTGCTCATCTTTATTCCCATAGTTGATTGCTTGACAGTATTATCTATACTAATATAACATTACTTAGTCATCAAATAAATTAGCTTCACATTTGTTTAAGTCACAGAATAGATAGGATATGTAATATCTTATTACTAACAAGTTTAAACAAATGTTTATTTCACAGGGAAGGAAGTAGTTAACCCGGTTTCAGCCATTCAGCCAATAGCATGTTTTTACTCCTTTTTTAAAGCCCAGAGGAAGAAGGGAATGTATGAGCTATGATTACGGCATGTAGCCGAAACGCGTAAGCTTGTATCAACTGGAGGGCTGTCTGTACCTATTCTGTGATCATTTTATCTGAATAAATGCAGAAATTGAATTGACTAACCTGCGACTCCAGACATCCGTTTTTTTCATTTGCTACAACAAGCCGCAGTTGGAGCCAGCAGGTTCATATTATCCACTGTATCCTTGTTCCAGTTGGATTTGCAAGAGCGAGAACTTTCGATTGAATAAAAGTATCTGCCGGGTGACGTCATACCTGTGAGCCGGGTGCATCAGAGTGCGGCGCCTTTTCGAATTAGCCTGTTTGAGCATGGTAGCTCCGGGCTGAAAACATAGATCGAAGGCGGCACAGGAAAAGTTTCACCGCAAGGCTTCAGCCCACACAGGTAACACACTGAAATGAGCGGCCGTGAAGAGGGGGGTAAGTTTTACTTGCTTGAAGTCTAAATTGTTTATAACAGACTGATCCTCATTGGATAGCTACACTGGGGTTTTTGTTTGCTCCTGCTACTTTAGGGGAACAGACAGTTGATGTCACATAATTCATGTTAAATACATTGGTGGTGAGTTAGAGCGCAAAAAGTTCCAATATGATAGCTAACTATTAAAATGATGCACAACCACTATCTGCTAACATGTTTCGCCAGTAACCTCTTGTCTTATTTCAAATAACCAAACTCTATCCATTAACACAATTGCACAGAAATATATTTTGGCTGATAACATGTGGATGTAACAATAGGGCCAATTTATCACTGGTCTGTTCGACATGATCCGCTCAGCGTCTGACAGACATCGATGAATGCCGACAGCATACGCTGTTGGCATTTATCATTGCAAACACAGTTCTTGTGAACTGCTTGTGCAATGCCGCTCCCTGCAGATTCGTGGCCAATCAGCCGCTAGCAGGGGGTGTCAATCAGCCCGATTGTATAGGATCTGGCTGATTGATGTCTTATTTCAAGGAACCAAACTCTATCCACTAACACAATTGCACAGAAATATATTTTGGCTTATAACATGTGGAAGTAACAATAGGGCCGATTTATCATCGGTCTGTCCGACATGATCCACTCAGCGCCTGACAGACATCGATGAATGCCGACAGAATATGCTGTCAGCATTTATCATTGCAAACACAGTTCTTGTGAACTGCTTGTGCAATGCCGCTCCTTGCAGATTCGTGGCCAATCGGCCGCTAGCAGGGGGTGTCAATCAGCCCGATTGTATAGGATCGGGCTGATTAATGTCTGCAGCCTCAGAGCAGATGGACCAGTTATGGAGCAGCGGTCTAAAGACAGCTGCTTCATAACTGCTGTTTCCGGCGAGCCTGTAGGCTTGCGCAGAAACATGGGCATCAACCTCCATTCGGATCTTGATAACTCGGCCCCAATGTATGAATTGATGAATATGAATATATGGACCACAACATTGCAATGCCCAAATATAGTCAACTGGTACAGTGCAGATACTACAGTTGGCAATGATGGATACGGACCTATTTCACTAAGTGTTCAGTAAGCATTTGACCTATGTCTGGTTGCCCCCATTTCTGGGATATAAATCTACAAAGGTAATTTATATACTGAAGATAAAGAGGTGCTTAACTGATAAAGAGCATAGTTAATAGCTTTTTGTAAGATATTTTGCACTCAGACACTGTTCTAGAACTTAAAAATTGAGAGTACTAACAAAATTAGTGACAAAAAGTAAATACCATGGCTGGAAAGTGGTACTGGTAGGGGTAATAATTTTACTTTTTGTGGTTATCATTTTAAATCCCCCTTTCTCTATATCTAATTATATTTATTTGTCCTGAAAAAAGTCTAGCCCTACAATACCAGGCAGCTCTTTATGTATACATAAATATACATCATTTTATTAGTGTAGAGCTGTCTAGGTACACAGATTTGATAGCACAATTACAAAGGGAGTACATTGATCTTTAAAAAAAGAGAACAAACAGAATGCTGTTGAAATTTTTTTTTCTTGAAATCTGTTCTTTTTGTTTAAGCCTATGTTGGCCTCATTAGTGGAAGTGCAGTGGAGGATCCCCTCTAATGAAAAAAAGGGTTCAACAATTAAAAAAAACATAATTTATACTTACCTGATAAATTCTTTTCTTTCCTGGAATGGAGAGTTCACAAATCCATTCAATTACTAGTGGGAATTCAACTCCTGGCCACCAGGTGGAGGCAAAGAACACCCCAGCAAAGCCTTAAGTATCCTCCCAATTCCCACAATCCCCAGTCATTCAGCTGAGGAATTATGGAAAAAGAAGACACAAAGGGCATAGAGGTGCCTGAGGTTTATAAAAATGACAAAAAGCTGTCTTAAAAATAAGGGCTGGTCGTGGACTCTCCATGCCAGGAAAAAATAATAATTTATCAGGTAAGTATAAATTATGTTTTCTTTCCAATGGCATGGAGAGTCCACAAATTCATTCAATTACTAGTGGGAACCAATACCAAAGCTAGAGTCCACAGAATAGAAGGGAGGGATACACAAGACAGGCAAATCTAAACAGAAGGCACCACTGCTTGAAAAACTTTCCTTAAAAAAAAAGCCTCAGCTGAGGTAAAAACATCAAATTTGTAAAACTTCGAAAAAGTATGCAATGATGACCAAGTGGCCGCCTTGCAAATCTGTTCCACAGAAGCATAATTTTTAAAGGCCTAAGAGGAAGCGACAGCCCTAGTGGAGTGAGCCATACTTTTCTAAGGAGGCTGCTGTCCAGCTGTCTCATAAGCCTATCGAATAACACTTCTCAACCAGAAGGAGAGAGTAGAATAAGTGGCCTTTAAATAGAACCTTGAAGCACACACAACATCCAGATTGTGCAATAACCGCTCCTTCTTAGAGAAAGGATTAGGACAAAAAGAAGGAACAGCAATTTCTTGGTTGATATTGCGCTCCAAGACCACCTTAGGTAGAAAACCTAATTTAGAACAGAGAACCGACTATCCACATGAAGAATAAGATAAGGAGAATCACACTGTAGAAAGCTCCAAAACTCTACAGGCAGAAGAAATTGTTAGCAGAAACAAAACCTTCCAGGACAATAACTTGATATAAAGAGAATGCACAGCCTCAAATGGAGCCTGCTGCAGAACTTTAAGAACTAGATTAAGACTCCAAGGAGGAGCAATTGACCTAAACACAGGCCTGATTCTAAACAAAGCCTGGACAAAAGATTGAACAACATCTGGCAAAAATGCCAGACGCTTCTGCAGAAGAATCGACAGAGCCGAAATCTGATCCTTTAGGGTACTGACTGGATAAACCCTTCTCCAGGCCCTTCTGAGGAAAGAACAGAATACGGGGAATTCTCACCTGACTCCAAGAAAAACTCTTAGATCCGCACCAATGAAGGTATCTATGCCATAGCTTATAATAAAGCTTACGAGCCTGAAACATAATCTCAATAACCGTCACAGAAAAACCTTGTCTGGACAAGACTAAGCATTCAATCTCCAAGCAGTCAGCTTCAGAGAGACTAAGTTCGGATGGAGGAAGGAATCCTGAAGCAGAATATCCTTCCTCAGAGGAAACTTTCACGGGGGAAATGACAACCTCACTAGGTCCACAAACCAAGTTCTGTGAGGCCACGCTGGAGCTTTTGGAATCACCTAAACCTGCTCCTGTTTGATACAATCTATCACCCGAGGAAAGAGGGCAACTGGAGGAAACAGATACATTAGACAGAAATCCAATGGCACAGCCAGGGTGTCTACAAGAGCTGCTTGAGAATATCTAGATCTTACTCCATATAGTGGAAGCTTGGCATTTAGAAGAGATATCATCAGATCCAGCTCCGGAACTTCCCACTAGAGGTTTACCATCAAGAAAACTTCTGGATGGAGAGCCCATTCCCCTGGATGAAAGTTCTGCCTGCTCAGATAATCCCCTTCCCAGTTGTCCACCCCTGGGATATGTATGGCAAAGTGATGACAATTGTGAGATTCTGCCCACTGAAGAATGTGAGTCATCTCCTTCTTAGCTAACATGCTCAAAGTTCCCCCTTGGTGGTTGATATACACCACCGAAGAGATGTTGTCCGATTGAAATCTGAGAAACCGGACTAAGACTCAGTTGAGGCCATACTGATAGAGCATAGAGAAATGCTCTCAATGCTAGAATATTTATAGGAAGGGCAGACTTCTCCTAAGACCAAAACTCTGTGAGCTATTAACGACCCCCAAACTGCTCCCCAGCCTAACAGGCTGGCATCTGTGGTCACAATTTCTCAAGAAGGTCTCAGGAAACAAGTGCCCTCAGACAAAAGGCCCTGGGAGATCCACCAAGACAGAGACCTCTTTGTCTGAGTCTAAAACTATCCTCTAAGAGAGATCTGAGTGGACTCTGTTCCATTGATTTAGCATAGATAACTGTAGAAGTCTCAGATGAAAGCGGGAAAATGGAATAATGTCCATGGATGCCACCATGAGACCAATTACTCCCATGCATACAGCTACTGATGGATGAACTGAGGACTGAAGAGAATGACAGGCCTCCAAAAGCTTGACTTTTCTGAGCTCCATCAAAAAAAATCTTCATAGATACAGAGTCTAAGATTATCCCCAGAAAACATACCCTGGTACTTGGCACCAAGGAACTTTTTCCTAGATTCACCTTCCACCCGTGAGAGTGGAGAATAACTAACAGAGAATCTGTATTTGATCTTGCTAACTGAAAAGATGATGCCTGGACCAAGATATCGTCCAGGTAAGGAGCCACCGCAATCCCTAGAGATCTGGCCACAGCCAAAAGAGCCCCTAGCACCTTTGCAAAGATTCGAGGAGCAGCGGCAAGGCCAAAAGGCAAGGCTACAAGTTGGCAATATCAATCCAAAAAAGCAAACCTCAAGAACTTGAAAATTTCCCTTTGGATAGGTGCATGAAGATACACATCCTTTAGGTCTATAGTGGTCATAAACTGGCCCTCCTGAACCAGAAGGAGAATAGAATGAATAGTCTCCATTTTGAAGGACTGGACCTTGAGAAACTTGTTGAAAGACTTTAAGTCTATAAGGGGTCGAAGTTCCCTCCTCTTTGGGAACTACAAAAAGATTTGAACAAAATCCCTGACCCTTTTCTGCTAGAGGAACTGGGATAATCACTCCCAAAGAGGACAAATCCCTGAAGCAGTTTAAGCCACTGCCCAAGGATCTGCAGCATATGGAACCCAAGCCTGCTGAAAAAAGGAAAGTTTGCCCCCTACCTTATCCAAAACTGGATCGGTGCGGCCCCTTTATGCTGACTTAGCCTCAGTGTAAGGCTTTCTGGATTGCTTACCCTTGTTCCAGGGCTGGTCAGATTTAGAAGATGAGGAAGATCTCTGTCCTTTGAAGTTGCAAAAGGAGCAAAAATTAGAAGTCTGACAACCCTTGGGTCTATTCTACTTATTCTGTGATAAAAAAACAAACAAAAAAAACTCCCTTTCCACCAGTAACCATGGAAATTATCTCTGCCAGACCAGGACCAAAAAAAGTCTTACCCTTAAAAGGTAGAGACAGAAGCTTGAATTTAGAAGTCGCATCCTCAGACCAAAACATTAACCAAAAGGACTCTGCGGGCTAGTATTGCAAAACTAGAAATCCTGGCTCCCAGCCTAACAACTTGCATACTGGCAGCACAGATAAGAGTATTAGTCAGCTTTAGAGCCTTGATCCTATAATGGATCTCCTCTATAGTACTCTCTTCTGAAACTAGATCAGACAAAGAGTCACACCAATAAGAGGCTGCACCAGCAACTGTTGCAATTCTAGCAAATGGTTGCCTCTGCAAACACTGATGAAGAAACATTTTTCAGTTTCTTATCCATAGGGTCTCTAAAAGAGGAACTATCCTCAAGAGGAATAGTAGTTCTCTTGGCTAAGGTAGATATAGCGCCCTCTACTCTAGGAACAATGTGCCACAGATCTCGCACTGATTCAGCCACAGGAAACATCTTTTTAAACACAGGAGATGGTTTAAAGGGAACACTCGGCTTCTCCCATTCCTGAGATATAATGTCAGACATGCGATCTGGAACAGGAAAAACCTCCACAGATTTAGGTTTGACATAAAAAAAGCTGAAAGAGAACAAAAAACACAGCGCAGCTCTGACTCGTGTGAATTTATTATAACAAGGTGAGTGCACAATGACATAGATTGCACTCACCAGAAAAAAAGATAAAACACGCCTTTAAGTCAATGGATAGTGTAGATCACACTTGGCAGCAGTCCATAACTGGGTCTGACGTCCTGGAGAGGCCACCTGTTCCAGAGGGGACTTTAATCCATGCAAGTCACCAACTATAGTTGCGCTCCAAGTGCCCCGCTTATGGACTGCTGCCAAGTGTGATCTACACTATCCATTGAATTAAAGGCGTGTTTTATCTTTGTGCACTCACCTTGTTATAATAAATTCAATTGAGTCTGAGCTGTGCTGTGTTTTTTGTTCTCTTTCAGCTTTTCTCATCATAGACCAGTTCAAGGAAATTGTGGTCTCTTCCAGCTGTGCTCTGTACCTTGAAGTGTTTACCTGCATTGCTCTAACAATGACTACCTGAGTAACTCTACACAGGACTTAACCCCTGCAAGTCTTTCACGGCTGGTAATGTTATACCACCATTTGGTTTAATCTACAAGACTCTATCTCTGTGTAACACACAAACGTTCTGCTTTGGGAATTTTTATTTGAGGAGATTTTTATTTGAGGACATTATTAATATTATGTGTCGATATATATTCTTTATGTATCTAATTTATTTATTGATTCACTAGTTGAACTCTTTTCAGGTTGTTTACTAATGGCTAGATTACAAGTCTTGCGCTATGAAGGGTGCGGTGCTAACGTGCAGTTTTTTCTCACCGCTCACTTACCTGCAGCGCTGGTATTACAGGTTTTTACAAACCCAGCGTTAAAAGGAAAGAAGTGAGCAAAATTGAGCTCCATACCGCACTCCAATACCAGCACTGCTTAAGTCAGCGGTGAGCTGGTTGTACGTGCTTGTGCGTGATTTCCCCATAGACATCAATGGGGAGAGCTGGCTGAGAAAAAGTCTAACACCTGCCAAAAAGCAGCGTAAAGCTCAGTAACGCAGCCCCACCTAACACCCTAACATGAACCCCGAGTCTAAACACCCCTAATCTTACACTTATTAACCCATAATCTGCCGCCCCCGACATCGCCGACACCTGCATTATACTTATTAACCCCTAATCCGCTGCCCCTAACATCGCCCCAAACCTACCTACATTTAGTAACCCCTAATCTGCCGCCCCCAACATTACCGCCACTATTCTAAATGTATTAACCCCTAAACCTAAGTCTAACCCTAACACCCCCTAATTTAAATATAATTTAAATAAATCTAAATAAATTTCCTATCATTCACTAAATTATTCCTATTTAAAACTAAATACTTACCTATAAAATAAACCCTAAGCTAGCTACAATATAACTAATAGTTACATTGTATCTAGCTTAGGGTTTATTTTTATTTCACAGGCAATAACTATTACTAAATAGTTATTAACTATTTACTAACTACCTAGTTAAAATAAATACAAATTTACCTGTAAAATAAAACCTAACCTAAGTTACACTAACACCTAACACTACACTACAATTAAATAAATTACCTAAATTAAATACAATTAAATAAATTAAATACAATTAGCTAAATTACAAAAAAACAAAACACTAAATTACAGAAAATAAAAACAATTACAAGATATTTAAACTAATTACACCTAATCTAAGAGCCCTATCAACCCCCCCCCCAAAATAATAAAACCCCTAGCCTAAACTAAGCTATCAATAGCCCTTAAAAGGGCTTTTTGCGGGGCATTGCCCCAAAGAAATCAGCTCCTTTACCTGTAAATAAAAAATACAAATACCCCCCAACAGTAAAACCCACCACCCACACAACCAACCCACCAAATAAAAGCCTAACTAAAAACCTAAGCTCCCCATTTCCCTGAAAAGGGCATTTGGATGGGCATTGCCCTTAAATGGGCATTTAGCTCTATTGCTGCCCAAAGCCCTAACCTAAAAATAAAACCCACCCAATACACCCTTAAAAAAATGTGATGTGATAAAGTGAAGGCGCCTAAAAATAGTGCACACATATAAAGTGCATACAAATATGTGTATATCTCAGTGTCCTTGATATGCTCTTCAACAAAGGACAAGGAATGTGCGTGAATTAAATTTCACAACAGTGCTGAATATATAAAAAATATATAATATAAAAATATATATACGAAATAGAAAATTATAATATGAACGCAGTATAGCGTAATATACAGTGCCAAAAATATATATATAGTGTAATGTGTCCTTCTGATGGAGAACACAAATACAATGTAGCTCCAGCAGCAAATACTATGATCCTAAGACCAAATAACTATCGATGCAAGTGATATTGTGAGCAAACAATAGTAACAAATGATATTTGAGGACACACAATGGTGATATATTGCAATACAGGATACATACAATAATAAAGTACCCGGGTACTAAAGTATATACGAATAGTCCTTATACACAGTTCATGTGATGGAGATTTTCCTCCGGGTGTCCACTATATAGTGGGTATGCGGCAGCTGACACTCCTTCCAAGGCTGATGGCACCAGCGACGATCTGCAGATAGAAGGGAGACAAAAGGAGGCGCCACAATAGTGTGAGATCGTAGGTTAAAGGGACCCCCACAAAACGATACAGGATCACTTACTAGATTTAAAGCACTTGAGAAGTTCCACAGGTGCAGGCTGAACTATTCAAAGCTGTCCAGCGAGCTTATCCTCACGGTCCAAAGGCCAAAGGGTTAACTTCAGATTCCCCCACACGTACTGGGATCAAAGAAGAGCCAAAAAATAGTTGTGGATTTCCACTCAGGGAAAAAAATCCAGCTCAAATAGGGCTAAGAGTTAGTGCGAAAGTCAGAACGACTTATAAAAGCAATAATAAAACAAGCGTGATGACAGATAGGTAAAAATATAACCAAAAAAGTTTATTTAAACCTAATACACTACGCGTTTCCCGGTCACAACAACCGTTTCATCAGGTGTAAAAAGCTAACAGTCATCACACTATTTAAAACAAATCTCGGCTTTACAAAAATTCCCATGCGCATGCCCATTAAAGCCATGAACCAATGAGATGAGATTCTGAGCCGGCACACATTTGGATAGGTCAAAAACAGGGGCGTGTGATACCAACCCCCACCAAGAGTGTTACCTGTCACTCAAATGACGCCACTAAAGAGCACGGCAAGTATCTAATGGCTAAAATACGCCGGCATTGATAACACTATAATAACTATGTTATATGGTCACACAGGGAGAGACTACAAAATTAAGATTCCCTCTTGTGATCCCAACTGAGGCCTAAATGTTTCTCTAAAAAAAGAATCCCTCTAATTCGTAAATAATATGAATATTAAATATTACATGTACAGACAGTAGGGAATGAGTATATATAAAAAAGTATATTGATATTTTTCTTACGGCATATAAAAATTAAAAATTTAAAATTATAACTCTTATTACATATAGCCCTGAGGAGAATTCCTAGCCTTATATATACTCGATATGGAACACATCCAAGCTAAAAAATAAAAAATAAGGTAACACCCCATAGTGGAGGTGGGTAACTTATATAATATAAAATAGTGTAAAAATGTAAAATAAGTGTATTACCACTCAAATGAGACGAAAATATATGACAAGATATTAATTGACCATGCCAGCTCAGGGATCATCTGATTAGTCATAACTTAATGCTCAAATGTATTTATATTATAGCATCTAGACATATGTATACATTTTACATATATTACACATAAAAAATCACATAAAGAATAATATGTATTCATACTATGACGTCTAGACCCATAAATAATACACATTAAAAATCTCAGATAAAATCACATAGAAACAAATGCCAAATGAGACAGATGAGAGTATACAGTTACAAAGAAACATAAACATAAACATAAATGCCAAATGAGACAAAGAGGAGTTAATAATGGTCACTCAATTGAAAGCTGCCATGTCGATGTTTTCATTTAGACCATGGGGTTTCAAAGTTTTTAATTTCCATATCCAATAAGTCTCTCTTTGTCTCAAGTATATAAACCTATTTCTACCCCATTTGGGAGCAACATGTTCTATAGGAAGAATACTATATATATCGCTTTCTCCCAGATGGCATTGTCCCTTATGGCGAGGAACACTATGATTCATCAATTCTTTCTTTACATTTCTCATGTGTTCCCCCCATCTTTTTTTGATGGGTCTTGAGGTTCTCCCAACATACTGAACCCCACATTTGCATTGTAGCAAATATACCACAAATGTTGAATCACACGTGAAATGTGAAGAAACACTAAAAATTTCATTGGTGACAAATGACTTAAATTCGGTAACATTCCCCATCGTATAGCTACACAGCCCACAGTTATTTTTCCCACATTTGAAAAAACCTATCTTAGTTGTTAAAAAAGAATTGGTGTTAACTTTGTTTACCACCCTATTTGTGCGCTTTTTCATTAGGATCTTACTCGGTGCCAACCTGTTTTTAAGGGTCTGTGCTCTTCTAAAGGTGCAGATAGGAGTATCATCCAATATTTGTTTTAAAACTGGATCATTTTTTAAAATAAACCAATACTTCTGTAGAATATTCTTAATTAAATGATGATTATTATTATACCTAGTAATAAATCGGGGATGATTATTGATTTTGGACTTAAATAGTAACCTTTCCTCTTCCGAGTTAAATGTTTTTTCATATTTGTCCTTTTTCTTAGAATTAAACAAATCAGATCTTACTTTATTTCTAGCTTTTTGGTAGCCTAATTCTATAAGTTTCGATGGATAATCTCTTGCAAGGAACCTCTCTTTTAATATTTGTGATTGCTCATCAAAACAGATATCTCTGTACAATTTCTGCGTATTCTGCAGAATTGATTGAATGGAATATTTTCTTTCCACGGTTTGTAATGGTTACTTTTAAAATTCAAATAACTATTTGTATCCACAGTTTTGAAAAAAGTCTTGGTTAAGACAGACCCTTTTGGATCCCAATATAATATAAGATCCAAAAATTCAATTTGTTCCTTTGAGATGTTTGAGGTGAATGTCATTGCCAGTTTTAAAACAAATATTGGATGATACTCCTATCTGCACCTTTAGAAGAGCACAGACCCTTAAAACCAGGTTGGCACCGAGTAAGATCCTAATGAAAAAGCGCACAAATAGGGTGGTAAACAAAGTTAACACCAATTCTTTTTTAACAACTAAGATAGGTTTTTTCAAATGTGGGAAAAATAACTGTGGGCTGTGTAGCTATACGATGGGGAATGTTACCGAATTTAAGTCATTTGTCACCAATGAAATTGTTAGTGTTTCTTCACATTTCACGTGTGATTCAACATTTGTGGTATATTTGCTACAATGCAAATGTGGGGTTCAGTATGTTGGGAGAACCTCAAGACCCATCAAAAAAAGATGGGGGGAACACATGAGAAATGTAAAGAAAGAATTGATGAATCATAGTGTTCCTCGCCATAAGGGACAATGCCATCTGGGAGAAAGCGATATATATAGTATTCTTCCTATAGAACATGTTGCTCCCAAATGGGGTAGAAATAGGTTTATATACTTGCGACAAAGAGAGACTTATTGGATATGGAAATTAAAAACTTTGAAACCCCATGGTCTAAATGAAAACATCGACATGGCAGCTTTCAATTGAGTGACCATTATTAACTCCTCTTTGTCTCATTTGGCATTTATGTTTATGTTTATGTTTCTTTGTAACTGTATACTCTCATCTGTCTCATTTGGCATTTGTTTCTATGTGATTTTATCTGAGATTTTTAATGTGTATTATTTATGGGTCTAGACGTCATAGTATGAATACATATTATTCTTTATGTGATTTTTTATGTGTAATATATGTAAAATGTATACATATGTCTAGATGCTATAATATAAATACATTTGAGCATTAAGTTATGACTAATCAGATGATCCCTGAGCTGGCATGGTCAATTAATATCTTGTCATATATTTTCGTCTCATTTGAGTGGTAATACACTTATTTTACATTTTTACACTATTTTATATTATATAAGTTACCCACCTCCACTATGGGGTGTTACCTTATTTTTTATTTTTTAGCTTGGATGTGTTCCATATTGAGTATATATAAGGCTAGGAATTCTCCTCAGGGCTATATGTAATAAGAGTTATAATTTTATATTTTTAATTTTTATATGCCGTAAGAAAAATATCAATATACTTTTTTATATATACTCATTCCCTACTGTCTGTACATGTAATATTTAATATTCATATTATTTACGAATTAGAGGGATTCTTTTTTTAGAGAAACATTTAGGCCTCAGTTGGGATCACAAGAGGGAATCTTAATTTTGTAGTCTCTCCCTGTGTGACCATATAACATAGTTATTATAGTGTTATCAATGCCGGCGTATTTTAGCCATTAGATACTTGCCGTGCTCTTTAGTGGCGTCATTTGAGTGACAGGTAACACTCTTGGTGGGGGCTGGTATCACACGCCCCTGTTTTTGACCTATCCAAATGTGTGCCGGCTCAGAATCTCATCTCATTGGTTCATGGCTTTAATGGGCATGCGCATGGGAATTTTTGTAACGCCGAGATATGTTTTAAATAGTGTGATGACTGTTAGCTTTTTACACCTGATGAAACGGTTGTTGTGACCGGGAAACGCGTAGTGTATTAGGTTTAAATAAACTTTTTTGGTTATATTTTTACCTATCTGTCATCACGCTTGTTTTATTATTGCTTTTATAAGTCGTTCTGACTTTCGCACTAACTCTTAGCCCTATTTGAGCTGGATTTTTTTCCCTGAGTGGAAATCCACAACTATTTTTTGGCTCTTCTTTGATCCCAGTACGTGTGGGGGAATCTGAAGTTAACCCTTTGGCCTTTGGACCGTGAGGATAAGCTCGCTGGACAGCTTTGAATAGTTCAGCCTGCACCTGTGGCACTTCTCAAGTGCTTTAAATCTAGTAAGTGATCCTGTATCGTTTTGTGGGGGTCCCTTTAACCTATGATCTCACACTATTGTGGCGCCTCCTTTTGTCTCCCTTCTACCCTTAAAAAAATACTAACACTAACCCCCAAAGAATCACTTAACGGGAGAAGTCTTCATCCAAGCGGCAAGATGTCCTCAATGAAGCAGGCAGAAGTGGTCCTCCAGACGGGCAGAAGTCTTCATCCAGACGACATCTTCTATCTTCAGCCTTCCGACGTGGAGCAGCTCCATCTTCAAGGCATCCGGCGCGGAGCATCCTCTTCAATCGACGACTTCTTTGGAATGAATGTACCTTTAAGTGACGTCATCCAAGATGGCATTCCTTAGATTCCGATTGGCTGATAGAATTCTATCAGCCAATAGGAATTAAGGTAGAAAAAATCCTATTAGCTGTTGCAATCAGCCAATAGGATTGAACTTCAATCCTATTGGCTGATTCAATCAGCCAAAAGGATTGAGCTCACATTCTATTGGCTGATTGAAGCAGCCAATAGAATGCCAGCTCAATCCTATTGGCTGATGCATTTTTTTCTACCTTAATTCCGATTGGCTGATAGAATTCTATCAGCCAATCTGAATCTAAGGGACGCGATCTTGGATGACATCACTTAAAGAAACATTCATTCCGAAGAAGCCGTCGATTGAAGAGGATGCTCCGTGTCGCATGTCTTGAAGATGGAGCCACTCCGCGTTGGAAGGATGAAGATAGAAGATGCCATCTGGATGAAGACTTCTGCCCATCTGGAGGACCATTTCTGCCCATCTGGAGGACCACTTCTGCCGGCTTCGTTGAGGATATCTTGCCGCTTGGATGAAGACTTCTCCCCGGTAAGTGAATCGTCGGGGGTTAGTGTTAGGATTTTTTTAAGGGTGTATTGGGTGGGTTTTATTTTTAGGTTAGGGCTTTGGGCAGCAATAGAGCTAAATACCCTTTTAAGGGCAATGCCCATCCAAATGCCCTTTTCAGGGCAATGGGGAGCTTAGGTTTTTAAGATAGGTTTTTATTTGGGGGTAGTCTAGGTGGTGGGTTTTACTGTTGGGGGGGGTTGTTTGTATTTTTTTTTTTTACAGGTAAAAGAGCTGATTTCTTTGGGGCAATACCCCGCAAAAGGCCATTTTAAGGGTTATTGGTAGTTTAGTTTAGGCTAGGGGTTTTTTTTATTTTGGGTGGGCTTTTTTATTTTGATAGGGCTATTAGATTAGGTGTAATTAGTTTAAAGATCTTGTAATTTGTTTTTTATTTTCTGTAATTTAGTGTTTTTTTGTGGTAATTTAGCTAATTTTATTGAATTTAGTTAATTTATTTAATTTAGGGAATTTATTTAATTGTAGGGTTAGGTTAGGTGTTATTGTAACTTAGGTTAGGTTTTATTTTACAGGTCAATTTGTATTTATTTTAGCTAGGTAGTTATTAAATAGTTAATAACTATTTAGTAACTATTCTATCTAGTTAAAATAAATACAAACTTGCCTGTAAAATAAAAATAAACCCTAAGCTAGATACAATAAGTATTTAGTTAGTTTTAACTAGGAATAATTTAGGGAATGATAGTAATTTGTATTTAGATTTATTTAAATTATATTTAAGTTAGGGGGTGTTAGGGTTAGGGTTAAAGGGTTAATAAATTTAGAATAGTGGCAGCGACGTTGGGGCAAAAGATTAGGGGTTAATAATATTTAACTAGTGTTTGCGAGGCAGGAGTGCGGCAGTTTAGGGGTTAATATGTTTATTATAGTGGTGGCGATGTCCGGAGCGGCAGATTAGGGGTTAAAAATTTTATTATAGTGTTTGTGATGCGGGAGCAATCCAATAGGATTGAGCTTGCATTCTATTGGCTGATCAATCAATTGATTGATCCAATCAGCCAATAGAATGCCAGCTCAATCCTATTGACTGATTGGATCAGACAATAGGATTGAACTTCAATACTATTGGCTGATTGCATCAGCCAATAGGATTTTTTCTACCTTAATTCCGATTGGCTGATAGAATTCTATCAGCCAATCGGAATTGAAGGGATGCCATCTTGGATGACGTCATTTAAAGGAACCTTCATTCTTCAGTTGGACGTCGATGGAAGATGATGCTCCGCGTCGGATGTCTAGAAGATGGAGCCGCTCCGCGCCGGATGGATGAAGATAGAAGATGTCGTCTGGATGAAGACTTCTGCCCGTCTGGAGGACCTCTTCTTCCCGGCTTGGATGAAGACTTCAGCCCGTCTGGAGGACCACTTTGCCCCGCTTCGTTGAGTTCTTCGCCCCGGTTGGGTGAAGACTTCTCAAGGTAGGGTGATCTTCAAGGGGTTAGTGTTAGGTTTTATTAAGGGGGTATTGGGTGGGTTTTAGAGTAGGGTTGGGTGTGAGGGTGGTGGGTTTTAATGTTGGGGGTATTGTACTTTTTTTACAGGTAAAAGAGATGATTATTTTGGGGCAATGCCCTGCAAAAGGCCCTTTTAAGGGCTATTTGTAATTTAGTATAGGGTAGTGCTTTTTATTATTTGGGGGGCTTTTTTATTTTATTAGGGGGATTAGAGTAGGTGTAATTAGTTTAAAAAACTTGTAATTATTTTATTATTTTCTGTAATTTAGTGGGTTTTTTTCATACTTTAGATAATTTTATTTAATTTTATTTAATAGTAGTTAATTTAGGTAATTAATTTAATTATAGTGTAGTGTTAGGTGTAATTGTAACTTAGGTTAGGTTTTATTTTACAGGTAAATTTGACTTTATTTTAACTAGGTAGTTATTAAATAGTTAATAACTATTTAGTAACTATTGTACCTAGTTAAAATAAATACAAAGTTGCCTGTAAAATAAAAATAAACCCTAAGCTAGCTACAATGTAACTATTAGTAATATTGTAGCTAGCTTAGGGTTTATTTTATAGGTTAGTATTTAGTTTTAAATAGGAATAATTGAGTTAATTGTAGTCATTTTATTTAGATTTATTTAAATTATATTTAAGTTAGGGGGTGTTAGGGTTAGACTTAGATTTAGGGGTTTAAGGTTAGTTGAGCCTCCAAACTTAAATCATTTCTTTTTTTTGTTCAAATGCTTATAGCTTTTGAATGGTGGAATTTATCTGACTTTAGTGGGTTTGTTTGACCTTACAATCGCTACAAACTATATTAATTTCAAGTAAATTGGTTTAGTATTTTTGAGTTATTAACAAGTGAAAAACCAAAGTTCTGAACACAGATAGATAAGAATATTTGACAAGGCTACTGCCCAAATGTCTGCAGCAATCTACAAATGAAAAAGGAAGGAGGCACAAGCCATAGGGTTCAGAATTCAATAGTAAATAAATTAAGTAGAATTAGAAAAAAAATGTTTATTCATTTTCACTTTAAAATGCCTGCCATGTGCATATAAAATCAGACAGAAGATTTGCATTAATGCATGCAGAAGCAGATGGGTTGCTTAATGTCAGATCCTCACAATGTTTATATCAAATTTTAAGGTTACATTAACCCTTTTAATGCTCAACCATATCTCACACATATGCTGAAGCTGTGTGAGATAGACACACAAATCATATATTGCCATCAGTAGTCCAAACACTTTCAGAAAAACAAAAAGTGAATGTAAAGTTGAATGAATGAGTGCCCGTTTTTTAAAAATACAATAAAAAACAGGGGCACTCTTTCATTCAATAAACTTTACATTGCAGTGTTGTTTTTAAATACTTACCTTTTTCCTTAGGAAACCCAGACCAGTTATTCTCCGCCCGCATCTCTTCTGTACTTACCTAAGCAATGACGAAACCGGCTTCCTCCAATCATGGCATGCACCCTGGAGGGTCCATCTTATGAGGCCATGCAATGATTGGAGGAAGTCGGTTTCGTCATTGCTGTAGTAAGTACAGAGGAGCTGCAGACAGAGTATCGCCAGTCTGGGTTTTCTAAGGAAAAAGGTAAGTATTTAAAAAAAAACGCTGCAATGTAAAGTTTAATGAATGAAAGTGCCCCTGTTTTTAATAGTATTTTTAAAAACAGACACTCATTCATTCAACTTTACATTCACTTTAAGTTTACAGAAATACCTAGAAAGCCACCATATGGAATATAAAAATGTTTGCATTAATGCATTAAGGAGCAGATGGTTTTCTTATTGTCACACCCTCACAACTTTTAAATCAAGCTTTAGGTTAAATTATCCCTTTCATAGTTCAACCATATCTCACCCATATACTGAAGCTGTATTTTTTACTTATAAGCCCACATTTCTATATGTTTTGGCACATCCAGAGTACTTAAATTACAATTAATGCTGTGCATATTTAATATAATTTATTCCTGTGTTATTTACATACAAATTTGATGTTTTGATAAAACAACATTTTTGGTGAAAAAATTTGTTACAATTTTTTATGCACTTTAATGATACAGGGCCAGATTATGAGTGGCGTCAGGCGTGCTAACAGTTTTGCGCTAGCAAAAATAGTTTTATTGCAGTTGTTTGTGCTTCAGGTGAATCGCTCGTATTACAAGTTGAAAGTAAATGCGATCACTTGAGCACAATTGAAGTTAATGTGCGTGGGGATAGCGCATCTTCAGAGCTCTGGTTAACTTTTTCGCAAAACAAAAAAGTGTCACAAAACACATCAAAAATACATTACAAAATACAGTTACATTCATAATAACACCATCTAATAAAAATTATTTTACATAGTAGATGAGGTTGAAAAAAGACAGAAGCCCATCAAGTTCAACCTATCTAAATCTTAATATACTTAGGGGCATATTTATCAAGCTCCGAATGGAGCTTGATGCCCCGTGTTTCTGGCGTTGCACCAGCAGCTCTTGTGAGCTGCTGGTGCAATGCTGAATACGGCGAGCGTATTGCTCGCCTTATTCAGCGAGGTCTGTCGGACCTTGATAAATTGGGGCCTTAGAATAAAAGCTCCAGTTGATCGTAAATTAATCCCATTTAAAAATAGGACCCATTTTACACAATAATTCATATACCTGAATTCTGTTTCTAGCCAAAAATGTATCTAAACAATTTTTAAATGTATCTTACCGTGAAAAACATTTATGTTGCTAAAGATTAAGGGGCATATTTATGATTGTGCGAGCGGACATGATCCGATATAGTGGATCATGTCCACTGTACATCAATAAAGCATATGCTCTCGGCATTTATCATTATGCCGCCCCCTGCAGATTCGCGGCCAATCGGCAGCTAGCAGGGGTTGTCAACCAACCCGATGGTATTCGATCGGGTTGATTTCTAGTGATTTCTGTCCGCTGCCTCAGAGCAAGCAGACAGGTTAACTTCTGTTTCCGTACGGAGCTTGATAAATATGCCCCTAAATCTCTTTTCCACCAGCCTTAAATTGTGACTTCTTGTCACAAACAATTTTCTTGGAAAAAACAGAGCATCCGCCATCTCTGTATATGGGACTATATTTACTTGAATATACTCATCAATATAATCCCTTATGATCCCTTCAAGTATCTTTCCCACTATTGATGTCAGACTAACTGGTCTATAGCTTCCTGGATCAGCCCTGCTTCCCTTTTTAAAAAGTGGCACCATATCAGCTTTACGCCAGTCCTGATATAACGATTCTAAGTTCCAGTAAAATCCTTGGGTGTATTCTATCTGGGCCTGGAGTTTTATTTACCTTAATATTAAATGGTATGGGCTTGTATGTTCTAGTTTGTTTCAAAGTATCTCCCATTGTGTATACTGAAGAAAAGAACTGGCTTAGTACCTTAGCCTTCTCCCTGTCACTGTTAATCATGCTTCTCTTCTCACAATTCAATGTACCTATATTTTCCTTCTTAGATTTTTAACCATTTATGTACTTAAAAAACCTTTTAGGGTTTCACTTAGAATCCTTTGAAATTAATCTTTCCTTTTCAATTTTTGCTAATTTGATTGCCTTTGTGTATACTCTGTTACATTCCTTATACATTTAAAATGTTGAGTCTGTACAATTTTCTTTGAATAATTTAAATGCCATATGTTTATTCCTAAATTCACATTTTTATTTAGCCACATTTGCTTGGATTGATTTATTTTACTTTTATAACCATGTAGTATGTGTTGATATGTATATTTATTTAATAAATACTTTGCTCCAATTTATGTTAACAATTTCGTAAATCATTGAATTTTGCTTTTTTAAAATAAAATGTCTTAGTTGATCCCTTATAAAACTGCTTATGGAGAGTGATTTCAAACGTGACCATGTAATGATCACTTTTACCCAAATGTTTTTTGACTTCTATGTTTGATATTTCTATATCATTTGAGAGCACTAAATCCAATATAACTTTATTCTTAGTTAGTTCCTCTATTAATTGTAACATGAAGTAATCCTTGAGAGAATTTAGAAATCTATCTCCCTTAGCGGTTTTACTATTTTCATTGGCCCAGTTTAAGTCAGGGTAGTTAAAATTTCCCATTATTAGCAGCCTTTCCTATTTGCATTAGTAGTTGTTTTTCCTCCATGTCCTTAATGTTGGGGGGCTTGTGTAGTATAATCCTAGTAGTGTTTTTTTTTTGTATTTTGCCCCCACTGTTTATTTCAACCCACATGGTCTCTATATTATCACCTGTATCATCATAAATATCTTCCCTTGTTGTTGGCTTAAAGGGGCAGTAAACCTACACAATAATGTTATATAATAGTGCAGAATTCTATAACATTATCTTAGCGCCAACTTTATATAACAAAGTATTTCAGAGATATTTTATCATGAAGTACAATTTTGCAGAACGCCGCTCCTGGCTTTACTAAGCGAGTCTGTTTTTTTCCTAAGCATATCATGGCACGCTGTCTAGTCACAGCCGGCCCGATCGCACCATTAAACTGACTGTAGCTCACTCCTGGTACCAGACCAGAGCAGGAGCACTTAGGAAAAAAACAGACCTGCTCAGTAGAGCCAGGAGGGGTGTTCTACAAAATTGTACTTCATGATAAAATATCTCTGAAATATTTTGTTATATAAAGTTGGCGCTAAGATAATGTTATAGAATTCTGCACTATGTCTTTAAAGGGACATGAAACCCACATTTTTTCTTTCAAGATTTAGAAAGAGAATGCAATTTTAAACATATTTCTAATTTACTTCTATTATCTAATTTGTTTTATTCTCTTGATATTCTTTGCTGAAAAGCATATCTAGATATGCTCAGTAGCTTCTGATTGGTTGCTGCACATAGAAGCCTCATGTGATTGGCTCACCCATGTGCATTGCTTTTTCTTCAAATAAGGATGTTTAAAAAATGAAGCAAAATAATAGAAGTAAACTGTAATGTTGTTTAAATTTGTATGTTCTATCTGAATCATGAAAGAAAGATTTTGGGTTTAGTGGTCCTTTAAGGTCAGGTTTACTCCTGGTGCGCTTTACTCCAAACTTTCTAATGTGACATTTCCTAAGTGTACCCTTCTGTCATCTCTTCCTTGAGATATTCTAAGTGTGCCATATACACAGACTGATCTGTCTGTTCTATTATGTTTGGACTGATCCCCTAACTTTGCCTAGTTTAAAAGAATATCGAAGTGTGCTACCATCCTCTCTTCTAACATACCTGCAACAATGTCATTCAGGTGCAATCTTTCCCTACTGTACAAACTGTACCAAAGTGAAAAGCCAGCCCAGTGCTCTTAAAATTCAAACCCCTCATTTTTACACCATGTTTTTAACCAAGAATGAATTGACCTTAGCTCTTTCTGCCTTACTGGGTTAGCAAATGGCACTGGTAATATCGTGGAGGTCCTTACTTTAAGCTTGCTACCTAACTCCCTGTAGTAATTTTTTTAGGACACTCCATCTCCCACTGATTCCTTCATGAGTGCCTAACATGAGCCTCTGGAAGACAGCAAACTTTCTATTTAAGGGATCTGGGTGACAAATTACCCCATCAACCTTCCTTATAATAGATTCTCCTACAACTAACATCTGCCTCAGGCCCAGACTTGTATACCCATTTTCCATAGCTGAAGGACTGTTCACTATAGTATGCCATGCTTCATGACTGAAGGACTATTCACTATAGTATGCTCCTCTTCCATGACTGAAGGACTGTTCACTATATTAGGCAGAACAGCCCTCTCTGACATTGCCACCCCTGAACTGATATCCCCAACATCTTCAGTGAATCTGGCAAATCTATTGGGGTGTACCAGATCAGAAATGGCCCGCCTCTTCCGCTTACTTTTATTTCCCCTTCTAACTGTGACCCAGCTACATCCGGGAGTCTCGCCATCTGAATCCTCTCCATTCCCACTGCTAGAAACATGAATTTCAGTATTTCAGTGAATTTCAGCATTTCAGTGTTCTTCAGTGTTCTTCCAGAATGCTTATACAAGCTTCTAAAGAGACAATATACTCACACTTGCAACAGACAAATGATCCCTGAAGTGGCTGCTCCATTGATGCACAATATTACTTAAAAATGATTACACATTATTACTTAAAAACTTTAATATTATTACTTAAAAGGTTTAACTTAAAAATATTAAGATTTATATTCACCATTGGTTACTACAACTTCATATTTGCTCTAACTCCCTTAATTCTCTCACCTCTGTACTTAAACAGAGAAACTTACTTAACACAGAGAAATTAAATGCAGCAAGCTTCTCAGAGCAAGGCTATGGGGCCCATTTATCAAGCTCCGAATGGAGCTTGTGGGCCTGTGTTTCTGGCGAGTCTTCAGGCTCGCCAGAAACACCAGTTATGAAGCAACGGTCTAAAGACCGCTGCTCCATAACCTTGTCCTCCTGCTCTGATGAGGCGGACATGAATCGCCGGAAATCAACCCGATCGAGTACGATCGGGTTGATTGACACCCCCCTGCTGGCGGCCCATTGGACGCGAGCAGGCAGGGGGCGGCGTTGCACCAGCAGCTCTTGTGAGCTGCTGGTGCAATGCTGAATAAGGAGAGCGTAGTGCTCTCCGCATTCAGTGAGGTCTTGCGGACCTGATCCGCACTGTCGGATCAGGTCCGCAAGACCTTTGATAAATGGGCCCCTATGCGTGCAGCTGGATGCGCCTCCATAGAAAAAAAAATGGTGAAGGTGAAACACTATAACAAAATTAGTTGCAAGTATTGATACTCATATATCTAAAAGTACCAACCAGTGAAGGTGATACACTATAACAAAATAAAATGCAATTGTCAATCCTCATATAACCAAAAATAACAAACAAACACAAGTGGGAAAAAAACACACTCTACAATGAACAAAACCAAATGTGATGAATCACAATCACCTAGATTAAAAGTTTTGCGCTAAACAGGGTGTGAAACTAACGCCAAAAAGTTGCCTTATTTCAGTCTCCATATCGCTGCCATTACGAATTACTGAAAAGCCTCCTTGTGCGTACGATATGGTGGTGTTAAGCTCCATACCGCACAAAGGCCAAGGGCTGCTGAGATGTGCTCATGCATGCTTTCCCCCATAGTCATCATTGGGGAGAGAGTGTTAGAAAAAAAACTAAAGTGCGGAATGAAAAATCTCCGTAACGCAACCCCATTGATGTCTATGGGGAAAAAAATTATGTTTAAACCTAAGACCCTAACATAAACCCCAAGTCTAAACACCCCTAATCTGCTGCCCCCGACATCGCCAACACTAATAAAAGTTATTAACCCCTATTCCGCTGCTCCCGACATCGCAACACCTAAATAAAGTTATTAACCCCTATTCTGCCGTTCCCCAACATCGCCGACACTATAATAAATTTATAAACCCTATTCTGCCTCTCCCCAAAATCGCCGACACTATAATAAAGTTATTAACCCCTATTCCACCGCTCCCTGACATCACCGCCACTAAATAAACCTATTAACCCCTAAACTGCCAGGCCCCCCACATTGCAAAACACTAAATTAAACTATTAACCCCTAAACCAAACACTCCCCCGAATTTAAAATTAAAATTACAAAATAACTATCTTAAAATAAATAAAAAACTTTCCTGTGAAATAAAAATAAACCTAACATTAAATTATAAATTAACCTAACATTACTATTCTGATAAATTTAAAAAAAATACTACCAATAAAAAAAATCTAAATTACAAATTTAAAAAAACCTAACACTACGAAAAAAAATTAAAAAATCTAAAATTACAAAAAATAATAAACACTAAGCTTACAAACATTAATAAACAAAATGATCAAAAATAAAAACAATTACAACTAATCTAAAAGCCCTAAAAAAATAAAAAAGCCCCCCAAAATAAAAACACCCCTTAGCCTACAATAAACTACCAATAGCCCTTAAAAGGGCCTTTTGTTGGGCATTACCCTAAGTTAAACAGCTCTTTTACCTGAAAAAAAAAATACAAAGTCCCCCCAACAGTAAAACCCACCACCCAACCAACCCCCAAATAAAAAACCTAACTCTACAAAAAACCTAAGCTACCCTTTGCCCCTAAAGGGCATTTGTATAGGCATTGCCCTTAAAAGGGCATTCAGCTCTTTTTCAGTGCCCTTAAAAGGGCATTCAGCTCTTTTACAAAAGCCCAAAGCCCTTATCTAAAAAAAAAAACACCCAAAAAAATAAAAAAAAAATAACACTAACCCCATAAAATCTACTCATGGTTCCTGAAGACTGGACATCCATCTTCATCCAGGCGGCGAGAAGTCTTCATCCAGGCGACGACACCTTCATTCATCTCGGGGACATCTTCTATCTTCATCCCGGCGGCGCGGAGCTATCCTGGAAGCTGATCCCATCCTGTGCGGAGCATCCTCTTCATACGGTCACTGCCGTACACTGAAGTTGAATGCAAGGTAGCCTTTTCAAAATGATTTGAACAGCCAATAGGATTTCAGTAGCTCTCATCCTATTGGCTGTTTTGAACAGCCAATAGGATTTCAGAAGCTCTCAACCTATTGGCTGATTTGAAGAATCAAATCAGCCAATAGGAATGCAAGGTACGCCATTTTGAAATGGCTACCTTGCATTCAACTTCAGTGTACGGCGGTGACCGTATGAAGAGGACGCTCCGCGCAGGATGGGATCAGCTTCCAGGATAGCTCCGCTCCATGTCGCCGGGAAGAAGATAGAAGATGTCCCTGAGACGGATGAATGTGTCGCCGGCTCGGAACAGTGAGTAGATATTCTGAACCATGAGTAGATATTCTGGGGTTAGTGTTATTTTTTTTGGGGGGGTTGGGTGGGTTTCTTTTTTTTAGATTAGGGATGGGCACTTGGAAAAGAGCTGAATGCCCTTTTAAGGGCAGTGAAAAAGACATAAATGCCCTTTTAAGGGTAATACCCATACAAATGCCCCTTTAGGGGCAATGGGTAGTTTAGGATTTTTTAAGAGTTAGGTTTTTTATTTTGGTGGTTGATTGGGTGGTGCGTTTTACTGTTGGAGGGACTTTGTTTGTTTTTTTACAGGTAAAAGAGCTGTTTAACTTAGGGCAATGCCCTACAAAAGGCCATTTTAAGGGCTATTGGTAGTTTATTGTAGGCTAGAGGGTGTTTTTATTTTGGAGGGGCTTTTTTATTTTTATAGGGCTATTATATTAGGTGTAATTGTTGTTATTTTTGATCATTTCATTTATTATTTTTGTAAACTTAGTGTTTTTTATTTTTCTCAATTTAGTTTTTATTATTTTTTGTAATTTTAGATTTTTTATTTTTTTTCGTTGTGTTAGGTTTTTAAATTTGCAATTTAGTTTTTTTAATTGGTAGTATTTTTTTATTTTAATAGAATAGTAATGTTAGGTTAATTTATAGTTTAATGTTAGGTTTATTTTTTTTCACAGGTAAATTTTTATTTATTTTAATATAGTTATATTGTAATTTTAATTTTAAGTTAGGGGGGTGTTAGGTTTAGGGGTTAATAGTGTAATTTTGTGTTTTGCGATGTGAGGAGGCTGGCAGTTTAGGGGTTAATAGGTTTATTTAGTGGCAGCGATGTGGGGGGCCGGAGGTTTAGGGGTTAATAGGTTTATTTAGTGGCGGTGATGTAGGAGGCTGGAGGTTTAGGGATGAATAGCTTTATTATAGTGTCGGCGAAGTCGGGGAGTGGCAGATTAGGGGTTAATAGCTTTATTATAGTGTCAGTGATGTCGGGGAGCAGGGAATTAGGGGTTACTAGCTTTATTATAGTGTTTGCAATGCAGGAGGGCAGCGGTTTAGGGGTTAATAGGTAGTTTATGGGTTTTAGCATACTTTGTAATAGTTTAGTTATGAGTTTTGTGAAACTTTTTTGTTTTGCAAAATCCATAACTACTGCTCTCAGATGGCGGTATGGATTGTGTCGGTATAGGCTGTAATGCAAGCATTTTAGCCTGAACGCACAACCTGTAATACCGGCGCTATGAAAATCCCACACAAAAACGTCATTTTTTTGAGTGCGGAATGGACGTTGCGTTACAGGCTAAAATGCTTGAGTTACAGCTATACCGACACGACTTGTAATATGCATTGCTGGCCATTATGCTGGAATTGCCATTTTTTTAGTGTTAAAAGCCGTACCACAACACTTGTAATCTAGCCGAATCTGAATAAATGTGTCCTTAGTGAACCACAAGTTCATGTAAAAATCACAAGTTCACGTAAAAATTTGATGTGCTTGTATCTTGTCCGATTTAAAGCCAAATATTGCTATGGTTGACAGTGTCTGGATCTGGCTGCTGGCTTCTCCCAAGCTCAATCAGGCTCTGAGCATAAGAATGTGTAACTTAAGATAAGAAACAGAAGGTGCCAAAATGGTGCAAAATCATTGATGACTAGTAGTGACCAAAAAGTTATTCACATCATACTCACAAATTTCATGGCACTTAAAAAGTGAAAGATACACCTGCTGAACTCTCATGAGCCATTCAGATAGCTCTCACTAGGCAGTGTCTCAGTCCAGTCCCAGCTGGATATCAGCTGTTGGGTAAACGTTAATCTCGATCTATCTCAGCATACAAAAACACTAGATATCAAATATAATCTCAAAAGGTAAAAGTCGTGCTGAAGACGTCTATATAAAAACAATAGACTTTAATAAAAACAATAAAAACATTTAAGAATTCACAACGCGTTTCCCATTCTACAAAGGACTGCTTCATTAGCTGAGCTAATTTTATAATGTAGGCCCACACAGGTGAATCTAATTCCTCCCCCTAATCACACACACACAAGAATATAGGAAAGAAAAAAAGAATCAGACAAAAGCAAGCTTAAAGGGACACTGTAGCCAAAAAAATTATTTTGTGATTCAGATAGAGCATGCAATTTTAAGCAACTTTCTAATTTACTCGTATTATCAAATTGTCTTCATTTTCTTGTTATGTTTATTTGAAAAGCAAGAATGTAAGTTTAGATGCCGGCCCATTTTAGGTGAACAACCTGGGTTGTCCTTGCTGATTGGACAGCACCTTTAAACAAGTGCTGTCCATGGTTCTGAACCCACAATTTGCTGGCTCCTTAGCTGAGATGCCTTCTTTTCAAATAAAGATTGCAAGAGCATAAAGAAAAATTGATAATAGAAGTAAATTAGAAAATTGCTTACAATTACATGTTCTATCTGAATCATGAAAGAAAAAAATTTGGGTTCAGTGTCCCTTTAAATAAAAACAGTGAAATATAAGTTTACACACCAAACAATATAAAAACTCCCTTAGTTCTCTAACTCTATACTTAAAAGAGAGAAACTTACTTAAAACAGAGAAACTGAATGCAGCAAGCCCCACAGAGCAAGGCTAAATTTAAAGTGTAGGCCAACACAGGTGAAACTAATCCCTCCCCTAATTACATACACACACACACACAAGATGATATAAAAAAGCTTAAATCAAAACAGTTAAATTATGTTTAAAACTTTACACAGCAAACAATTTAAAAACTCCATTAGTTCTTTAACTCTATACTTAAACAGAGAAACTGAATGCAGAAAGCCCCACAAAACGTTATAAGCACTCAAAGATATGAAGTCTCGGGTGTTAGAAAACAAAAGCAGGCATTGAGATACATACATAATCATGTCTAAATATGTATATGTGTGTGTATATATATATATATATATACTCTTCCAGTTTTGCTTTTAATCTTAGCTGAGAGTTTGTAAGCGAGTGCTGGATTTTCTCTGTGTGTTGTATTAATTTATTTTTTAATTTTTTCTATGGGCCTTACATCCAGACTTGTCTGGGGTTAACTGCCTGTGGCTCTGGAGACAGCACAGCTTTCTGAGAGTGCTATTAGCACACAGGACTGAGCTTGTTGCAGGGTCATGGGATGTGTACCCAGTCCAGTCTGAGAGTGCAGTCCCCTTCCGTGTTTTGTATGTCTAGGGTGATTACATAAGTCTGTGAACCCTGACTTGTTCCCAGTTTGTTTGATTGAGGGCTGGCATTTGTATGGCTGTATTAGGGACCCAGGTTTTGGAAGAGACCTTGATGTGGTACCTGGGCTTGTCCAATTTGTCCAGATGCGGTAACTTACTCTTCCAGTTTTGCTTTTAATTTTAGCTGAAAGCTTGTAAGCGAGTGCTGGACTTTCTCTGTGTGTTATATATAAATATATATATATATATATATATATATATATATATATATATATATATATATATATATATATATATGGTTCAAAAGAAGAAAGCGCACTCCTAAGGACTTACTTGAAGATCCACTTTATTGCGTGAACGTTTTTGAGCTAAATTAGCTCATCCTCAGACAGACAAGAAAAACAACAATTGCCCTTACCACCACTGTGACTTTATACCCAGTGAAATGAACCGTTTGTTCCAAGGGGAGGAGTAATCAGCCGTGTCAGCGTAACAGCTTTACAGTATTACCCAGAAGTGACATAAACAACATCAACTATGTGAAAACTAATCATAACCAATGCGCATAGACAAAAATGTTAGAAGCAGACCTAAACGAAATGATATAACGACTCAGAATGCATTACTACCCTCTTTGGCCAGGTAACCATGGTAACAGAAAAACAAAGTGATAAAATATAAGGAAAAAAAAAGAGAATATAACCACTATTGGTAAGAAATAAATTTATAAAATTAAGAAACCCATATAAACAATGTAGTGATTAGTATAAAAACATCAGATTAAAGGGACGTCCCCCAAATTGCAAAACGATCATATCAAATAATGTTTCAAAATATAAAACCTTATATTGAGCCAATGATTATATTTGTGACACTCTAAATAGCATATAAATAGGCTGCCCCATACATAAATTTATGCATAAGTGTCCGTTTCTTTGAACGCATAAGGTAGTTCAATATGGTATCCGTATACCGAGCTAATGTTAAAATTGACAATGGATAGTTCAAAGAGTTGTAAACGTATCAGCCGATTGTAGATAGAGAAAGTTATTTCTTAGATTGATATTACCTCCGGGTAAGACAGGTTACCATACATATGTTTTCCAAATAGGATCGATTTACCTATTTTTCTTTAGACCCGTTTCACAGCATCCGTCTCCCCTTCTCACCTGGTGACTGAACAGCGCCACATGTCTGACGTCACAGCTTGGTCTCTCGGGTGGGATTGGCTGGAGGTGTTGGAAGGTGATTAACTTCTTTTAGATGACAAAAATAGAGTATCCTTAATAAAGGTATTGTTGACAAATCCTGCACTTAGTGCTAAGCGCACGCAGGGATGAAGAGGTTCCGATAAGTGTATGATAGACAACCCAGGTTGTTGCAGTATTAGAACTGTTTCCACAGTTTTTTTTCCTTATATTTTATCACTGTGTTAGATAACACTATATAGAAACGGACACTATATATTTTTTGATATATGTGAATAATTTTCACCTCCAACATATTTATTTTATAAGTTTTTCACATCATATTGTACTACTTACTAAATTTCACACGGCTAGAAAACTCTTTGCAATACACCTATAATATACCTTTAGTTACTCGTAGTGCACCTATCACTCCTAATTATACACTCTATCGTTTGTTGAAAGACGAAAGGATATTTCTCTCTTTTTAGGTGTTTGGTATTTAATTTTTATTGCCAGCACACTACTATACCCTCCCAACCCACCTAACAGAAAAACAAAGCCAATAGACGGCTAGGGCACACAAGATTTCCACACTCACAATACGGTTATGCTAGAAAAAGTCAGATCCATAAAGGAGACCATGGTCAGAAGGGTGTATACATGTAAAATAAAATAGTACTGTCAATACTACTATTAAAAAAAAAGGTGTCCGTCCCGTTAACCATGGTAACACACCACAACAAAGCCGTAATTGGCTGAGTGCTGGGACTGCTGTATCAGCAGCCAACCAGAGAATGTAAACAGAGTCAGATGCCATGGCAACCGTGGACGGCTAAGCACTGCTTAAAATAGTGACAACAGCATCAGTATAACAGATATGTTAGGATAGAAAAATATATCATGTGTTGAAACGAGAATGCCACCGGAACTGAAGTTAGCGATACATGTGTGATGGCAAAACGACTGAACAGGATTAGAATCCTGTAATACAAGTCAGTTATATAATCGCGATGACACAGATCCTAAAGTCCCGGAGGCATAATATCACAGGAGATTTTTTTAGAAAGCTGATTAGACAACAAATACAACCTAGTCAAACAGTATGAGGAAGGAGATCTAATATGCTAAAAGAAATATAAATAATAACTAAATAATAATTATAGGCCATACCTAAATCTCAATGGGCTAACAATAAGGCAATAATTGTAACAGCCTATACTAAAATATATATTAGCCCATTCTAAAGGGCATCAATAGACAATGATTTCAAACCTATTGAAGGAAGTTGCCAACCATCCAATGTTAGAGCTATAAATATGTCCTTAATACAGCAAAAAATAAAACAAAAAATAACAATAAATATAACAGCAAAAAGAGGTAATAGCCAAAACAGATAACAAACAAACCAAATACTGGCAGGAGGCCACAATATTTCATAGAACCCCAGTTAAAGGGTTAGATAGAAAGTGGCTCTCAATATTTATGGATATGGCTAATCATAGGAACACCTGCCAATCCAGGTAGGCATTGAGTCCCTTTGGTGGACTACCTAGTTTTTGTTCTTTCCAGTGCGACATGACCACAGTGCAGGATGCAGACCTTGATGAGATAGTACATATTGCTGAACCCATACCAGGGGCTACTGTTTTTCAATTTACGCAAGCTGATGCTGATTTGATCCGGTTTGATAGATTGACCTCACGACCCACTCTTGATAAACCGACCTTTATATATACACACCTTTTGAAATTGAAACAAAAGGAAAAAGATCTTATGCTACACGGAACCTACCTCTCCGAGTATCATAGGAGAGGATACATTCCACGGGGGTTCCGTGTAAACAATGTACCAACGATTGGGAGGAACAATCCATGAATACGACCTAATTGACTTTAAGAACAAAAAACTTGAGGCAGTTATCGGAGACTACAGGGACAAACGTGTGTACTTATGGCAGCTCTCAGTACAAGAGAGGCAAAAGATACATGCTAATCGCCAGAGACGCACACAGTATCGCCATCCTAGTCCTAAGATCGTCAGAGGTCTTGCCCACATAGTACAGACCGCAGGTGCAGTGTAAAAAGTACACAATGTAGGTCGTAGTTGTCTAATCAGCTTTCTAAAAAATCTCCTGTGATATTATGCCTCCAGGACTTTAGGATCTGTGTCATCGCGATTATATAACTGACTTGTATTACAGGATTCTAATCCTGTTCAGTCGTTTTGCCATCACACATGTATCGCTAACTTCAGTTCCGGTGGCATTCTCGTTTCAACACGTGATATATTTTTCTATCCTAACATATCTGTTATACTGATGCTGTTGTCACTATTTTAAGCAGTGCTTAGTCGTCCACGGTTGCCATGGCATCTGACTCTGTTTACGTTCTCTGGTTGGCTGCTGATACAGCAGTCCCAGCACACAGCCAATTACGGCTTTGTTGTGGTGTGTTACCATGGTTACCGGGACGGACACCATTTCTTTTAATAGTAGTATTGGCAGTACTATTTTATTTTACATGTATACACCCTTCTGACCATGGTCTCCTTTATGGATCTGACTTTTTCTAGCATAACTGTATTGTGAGTGCGGAAATCTTGTGTGCCCTAGCCGTCTATTGGCTTTGTTTTTCTGTTACCATGGTTACCTGGCCAGAGGGGTAGTAATGCATTCTGAGTTGTTATATCATTTTGTTTAGGTCTGCTTCTAACATTTTTGTCTATGCGCATTGGTTATGATTAGTTTTCACATATTTGATGTTGTTTATGTCACTTCTGGGTAATACTGTAAAGCTGTTACGATGACACGACTGATTACTCCTCCCCCTGGGGGGCGTGACAAATGTGTAGAACGTGCAGATTCATTTCACTGGGTATAAAGTCACGGTGGTGGTAAGGGCAATTGTTGTTTTTCTTGTCTGTCTGAGGACGAGCTAATTCTTCTCGAAAACGTTCACGCAATAAAGTGGATGTTCAAGTAAGTCCTTAGTGCGCTTTCTTCTTTTGAACTGCATACAAGGCACCCAAGGCTAGTTAAAGTGAAGTTTGGAGTGTACTTTGTCCATATATATATATATATATATATATATATATATATATATATATATATATATATATATATATATATATATATATATATATATATACTGTATATATATATGTGTGTGTGTGTACATATGTATTTGTGTATTTCTATGTGTATATATGTATTACAGACATATAAACATATAAACACATAAATACATATTTATATATATATATATATATATATATATATAAGTGTCCAAAAAGGGAAAGCACAATCTCACAGTTTCTCCAATGCCACGGTGCACTGCAGCATATCCACAGTTCAGTTCCAAAAACAGGCACTCAATGGTCTTATAAAAAAGTCAAATTTTATTCAGCATAAGTTAAAAAGACATAACGTTTCGGCGCATTCCTGCCCCTTTTTTCAAATATCATAGAAAGGTCTTTATACAAAAAATCTAAAAACCATTGACAAGTGAAAGTTATAACCAACCTTTTATAGCAGCTTAATTGAAATGAGCATTTAGCCATCCCATAACCACGTGCAGGTGACGTAATCGGCAACCGCCGTCGCTCATAACGTCATGATGTTTGTTGATGCATTGCCTTAGCAACGCTTTGTGTACAGCGTAAGTAAACACAAACGCCACTATACTTATTATATAAGGCTAAATGGAAGGCTTATGCTACAGGGTCGGTATACTATAAATATAATTGTTACAACAAACATGATAAAGCATCAAACTCACAACTGCTGTTAAATGTTATGACTACGTAAATAGCAAATACACATATTAGATCCCTAATATTAAACATGAATATGTAAATAATATTACAATGTTGCATGTATAAGCCCCATAGTCCATACAGCAGTACAGTGTAATGCAAATTTTTTTTGCACAAATCAAATTACCCCTATGTCTGACACACATTAAACAGCATATGAGACAAACTCAGGGGTGAATTTACATATTCAACCAGGGTGACCTATGGGGTTATACATATAAACCCTAATTTAATCCACAATCACAGGGGAACTAATAGTAAATACTATGATGTATACTTCCTGACCACTGGGAGCATGTGTAGAAACCTCACATACAGTGAGCACCCAATATACACCTGGCACATTTCCATCCTATTCAGTAGAAGGGCTATAGTACAGAGAGGTATTAAGACCTTTGGAACCAAGGTGTCCATCCAGTAAATCCATTTGCTCTCAAGTTGAAGCAATCTTTTCGCTCTGTTGCCACCCCTAAGTAGAGGGGGCACATGATCAATCAGCATAGATCGTAGACTCGAGAAACTATGCTTGAAGTTTTTGTGTGAATTATTGACTCTGTGTCTTGAGAAGAATTATTTCAAGTTTGAAAATGACTTTTTTCTTTAGATTGCAGGAACTTCCATGGGTTCAAACATTGCACCCACTTACGCTAACCTGTCAATGGCTTGGTATGAATGTGAGCTTATGAAGCCATTTGAACACTCAAGGGCACAATACTACACACATTACATTGATGATGTTTTTCTGGAGTGGAGGGGTAGCGCTGTGGAATTATGTTTGAACTCCATGGTAAGTCCAATTAGATTCAAACTCAAATATGATTTACAGACTGTACACTTCCTAGATTTGAATGTATTTAAAATTGAGGCCTGTGGTAATTACCGGTTTGGCACGTGACTATATACCAAGTTGACAGATCACAATTCTTTATTGGATGCCAGGAGTTTTCACCCCAGGCATCAAAAAACGAGGATTATTACCTCGCAGCTCACTCGGGTCATCAGGAACAATAAGGTACCCATTATGCAGACACAATTGGTGGAGATGTAGGAGAAACTCATTTCTAGGGGATATGCCAGAAAGGAGATTGGATCCATCCAAGAGAGGTTGCTGAATACCAATACTGATGGGTTGGCCAGTAAAGTGGACACTGGAAATAACAAACAACAGTGGAACTTTGTGACAACATTTGTACCTACGTATGATACCCTGGCAAAATCAGTGCAGCGACATTGGCCAGTGGTGGAGACGGATACCACACTACTGTTTCAGAGGGTGACTGCCCCCAGGATAGAGTACCGCAGGGCTAGCAACTTACGAGATCTGTTGGTTAAAACGGACCCTGTTGACCACTATACAAAGGAAACCTGGCTGAAAACAGCCAAGAAGGGATGTTTTCCTTGCAGCAGCTGTATTACCTGCAATGGTATGCTTAGGGAGTCATGCTTCCAGCATCCACACAAGAACCAATGATACACCATATACCATAGGTTGACTTGTACTAGTACCTATGTTGTATATATATATTGATGTGCCCATATTCCAGGGTCTACATTGGGAAGACTGTCACTACTTTTCGTGAAAGGATGGCCAACCATCGGTGTGCCATTCGGGAGGCATTGTCCAACGGCGAATCTAATCAGCCAGTGGCACGCCACTTTACCAATTTCAAGCATAGTGTCTCGAGACTACGATCTATGCTGATTGATCATGTGCCCCCTCTTCTTAGGGGTGGAAACAGAGCATAAAGATTGCTTCAACTTGGTAGCAAATGGATTTACTGGCTGGACACCCTGGTTCCAAGGGGTCTCAATACCTCTCTGGACTTTAGCCCCTTTTACTGAATAGGATGGAAGCATGCCAGGTGTATATTGGGTGCTCACTGTATGTGAGGTTTCTACACATGCTCCCAGCGGTCAGGAAGTATACATGATAGTATTTACTATTAGGTACCCTGTGATTGTGGATTAAATTAGGGTTTATATGTATAATCCCATAGGTCACCCAGGTTGAATATGTAAATACACCCCTGAGTCTGTCCCATATGCTGTTTAATGTGTGTCAGACATAGAGTTAATATGATCTGTGCAAAGAATTGTTTGCATTACACTCTACTGCTGTATAGACTATGGGGCTTATACATGAAACATTGTAATATTATTTACATATTCATGTTTAATATTAGGGATCTAATATGTGTATTTGCTATTTATGTAGCCATAACATTTAACAGCAGTTGTGAGTTTGATGCTTTATTATGTTTGTTGTAACAATTATATTTATGTTATACCGACCTTGTAGCATAAGCCTCCCGTTTAGCCTTATATAATAAGTATAGTGGAGTTTGTATTTACTTACGCTGTACACATAGCGTTGCTAAGGCAATGCATCAACAAACATCATGACGTTCTGAGCGACGGCTGTCGCCGATGACGTCACCTACACGTGGTTATGGGACGGCTGAATGCTCATTTCAATTAAGCTGCTATAAAAGGTTGGTTATAACGCTCACTTGTCAACAAATTTTAGGTTTATTTTATAAAGACCTTTCTATGACATTTGACAAAGGCGCAGGTATGTGCTGAAACATGTCTTTTTAACTTATGCTGAATAAAATTTGACTTGTTTATAAGACCACCATTGATTGCCTGTTTTTAGAACTGAAATGTAGATATATATATATATATATATATATATATATATATATATATATATATATATATATAAACAGGCAAAGTGCACTCCAGATCCTAAGTCAGCAACTGCTTCGGGTGCTAGCAACAACGGAATATACTAGAAAACAAGAAGCACTCCAGAAGTCTTTCCAATTTAATCACCTTTAATAGTGAACGTTTTCGGGCAACAAACAGCCCGTCCTCAAACTTACAAGGTTACCAAACACTTACCACCCAGCTGTGTTATAGACCGCCACCAAGGAAAAGTGCACCACGCTCTCCGCGGTGGATGCGCCGCCCCTAACGAGTGACGTCATCGCCCGCGGCAACGTGAAGGAACTGAAAAGGGCAAAGACAACTGTCAAATTATGCAGGCATATAATAAGCCCTAATTCTAAGCAACAAGCTTATATTTTAAATATACTTTATACTATAAATCTGCAGTATAATTACATAAGGCATTACAGACTGGGAAATCAAGTCTATCGCAAAAAGAAATACGGTTGTCATAGTAACAAATAAACAATCAACGCTAGGTCTAGCAAGTTATAAATTACTTAAGAGTTACTGCATAAACGGCTATGGGGCTCCACAAAACAAAAAGCCATCACAGGAAAATAGAATAAAGTTGATGGAAGCTAGTAGAAATTTTATTTACCATTTATGTAAAGTGGAGTCACATACCCGGACAGGCAGAGAAGATTTAGCAGAACAAGTTAATATAACAAGTTAATATAATTACAGAAATAGGAATGAACCATGGCTCTCATAAATTAACAGAAATATGAATGATCATGGACTCCCCCTGGATTCCTTTTTCGACAGTAGATAGGGGTCACAGGAACACCTGCCAGTCTAGCTGTGTATTCAGCCCATAGGGCACAAGTGTATTCAATTCGAATGTCCATTTGGCTTCTCTTTGAAGAAGTAGTCGGTTTCTATCACCCCCTCTGGGTAACGATGGTACATGATCTATAATCGTATATTTAAGATCCATGACACTATGCTTCTGTTCCAAAAAGTGTCTGGCCACTGGTTGCTCGGAAGTGCCTTTGTTAAGTGCCGTCTTGATAGCAGATCTATGGTTTGCCATCCGAGAACGGAAATCATCACAGGTTTTTCCTACGTAATACAGCCCGCAAATACAGTGTAAAAGATACACTATATACGTGGTAGTACACGTCAGGCGGAATTTATGCTTATAAATTTTGCGTTTGTGTGGATGGGTGAAGCTTGGTCCAGTGATTAACCCCCCACAAGTTGTGCAGCCAAGACATCGGAAGACCCCTGGTTTTTTAATATCCAGCCATGTTGAGGATTTGTAACTTTGTATCGGGTCAGTTTTAATAAGATAGTCCCGTAAAGACCTTGATCTCTTAAAACCCACTCTTGGGGGATCAACCTTATGCAAGGGTAACGATCTATCCGTATTGATGATGTCCCAATGTTTGTTAAGTATGTCCTTTAAGGGGCCTTTATCTCCTGTGAAGGTTGTGATGAATGTCATCCTGTTCTCCACCTTTTTAGGTACACAGGTACTGGCCTGACAGACCTGAGCCCGCTGTTCCCTAAGTAGTTTATCCGGATAGCACCTTACTTCAAATCGTTGCACCATCTCAGTGAGTTGTTCTTCTCTTTTATCCCTTTCAGAATTGTTTCTCACCACTCTGAGTAATTGAGATTTGGGCAATGCTTTCTTCAATGTGGGAGGATGGCAACTTGTGTAATGTAACAAGGAGTTTCTATCAGTCTCCTTTCTATACAAGGTAGAATGAATCCTACCATTGCTGATGTATAACCTCACATCTAAGAAGTCGATTTGTCTTTTGCTCATTGTCATTTTAAATTTCAGAGCCAAATTCGCTCCATTAAGCTCCTGAAACCAATCTTCCAGGCTGGCTGCCGTTCCAGACCAAATCAGAAACAGGTCATCTATATATCGCTTAAAAAAGCGAATATTCTTGACCTTAATTAATTCTGTCCCAAATTCCTCAAAGTGGGCCATGAACAAATTGGCGTACGATGGGGCCATATTAGACCCCATCGCCGTCCCCTTCAACTGTAAATAGAAGGATTGTTCAAAGCGGAAATAATTGGTGGTCAGACAAAATTCCAATAGTTGTACAATTATCTCAGGAGGTGGTCCAATGTATGGGTGTCTGCAAAGATGGAATAGAACAGCAAGTAACCCCTCATCGTGAGGGATTACAGTATATAGACTAGTCAAATCTAGTGTGACTAGCCATGTGTCATCATCTAACTCTCCCAATTGTTTGAGCATCTCCAGTAATGCCATAGAATCCCTCAAATATGATGGTGTGTGATATACCAGCGGTTGCAGGAATCTGTCTACTAAGGTGGCAATAGACGGGAGGTGGTGAAATCCCCTTATGTATTTTGGGGAGGGTATACAGAACCGGGGTTCTGGGATATGATATTTGACAAAATAACATTGCGGCCAGTATTGGACAAACCAGCTTATATCTATACCCATCTATTAAGGTTAAAACAAAAGGAGAAGGATCTCACCTTGCATGGGGCATACCTCTCTGAGTATTACCGCAGAGGCTTTATCCCAAGGGGATTTCGTATTAGGAACGTGCCCACTTTGGGCAGGAACAATCCGGTGTTCTGTGAAAGGTGGTGCAGCATTGAAAACAAATGCTCACTAGATCTGGTGTTATTAGTAATACAAGAAGTGGGTAGATTATTACAAATAATCAAAGCAGAGATTATAGCTTATGAATCACCTAATTTGTCCAGACTACAGGCGGATCATACGGAGGATTGGTTGAAGAAATTGCAGACCAAGATTGATAAATATGAAACTGATCTGATACAATTTAAAAACAAAAAATTGGAAGCTGTGATCAGCGACTATAGAGACAAACGGGTCTATCTATGGCAATTGTCTGCCAGTGAGAGACAGAGGCAGCATATTGCCAGGAGGAGACGACCACGCTATTACAAATCTCAGGATTTAACCACCATCGAAAGTTCAGGATCTGGCTCAGGCTCTGACACAGATCAAGCGCAAAATCCCTCCCAAGAGATACAACACCCTAAAGGAGTAACTACACGTTCAAAAAACTACAGGGGAAGAGGAAGAGGGAGAGGATCAGGAGAGGTGGGTATAAGAGGAAAACCACCAATACAGAAATAATGATGAATAATAACATAGTGGTCAATTTGAGTGATTATCCCCTGAATGACTCTGAAATTGAGATCTTAAATAAGGGTCTCACCTTTGTTCCAACTTCTAGAACTGACCCATTTGACTTTTATATTGACACTAAGAAATTTCAGAGATTACTATCATTAAAAGAAAAATTTGGTGAAATGGAGACAGACCAAAGCCAATGAAAGAAAAAATCTACATATACTCCTCATTTTGGCAACGCCAGCATAAACACCTTTACGCGACGGCTACAGGAGGATATGAATCACTCCTTAACCTTACAGCAGAAGGAGACGTTTAATAACTTCTCGAAAGAAGATTGGAAAGTCTTAAAAAATCTTGCTGATAATAAGGACTTAATCATACGTGAAGCTGATAAAGGTGGGGCAGTGGTTATTCTGAGATTACAGGATGGAGATCATATCTCAGCTTGCAGATACAGTCACATACAGACCGCTTCCACATGACCCCACACAGACATTTAAGAATCAGCTGGATACGTATACCAAATTGATATATGATCAAGGTTTCATTAATAAAGATACCTATCTTTATTTGGTGGTACCATATCCCAGAACCCCGGTTCTGTATACCCTCCCCAAAATACATAAGGGGATTTCACCACCTCCCGGAAGGCCCATTGTATCCTCAATAGGGTCCATACAACAGCCTATTGCCACCTTAGTAGACAGATTCCTGCAACCGCTGGTATATCACACACCATCATATTTGAGGGATTCTATGGCATTACTGGAGATGCTCAAACAATTGGGAGAGTTAGATGATGACACATGGCTAGTCACACTAGATGTGACTAGTCTATATACTGTAATCCCTCACGATGAGGGGTTACTTGCTGTTCTATTCCATCTTTGCAGACACCCATACATTGGACCACCTCCTGAGATAATTGTACAACTATTGGAATTTTGTCTGACCACCAATTATTTCCGCTTTGAACAATCCTTCTATTTACAGTTGAAGGGGACGGCGATGGGGTCTAATATGGCCCCATCGTACGCCAATTTGTTCATGGCCCACTTTGAGGAATTTGGGACAGAATTAATTAAGGTCAAGAATATTCACTTTTTTAAGCGATATATAGATGACCTGTTTCTGATTTGGTCTGGAACGGCAGCCAGCCTGGAAGATTGGTTTCAGGAGCTTAATGGAGCGAATTTGGCTCTGAAATTTAAAATGACAATGAGCAAAAGACAAATCGACTTCTTAGATGTGAGGTTATACATCAGCAATGGTAGGATTCATTCTACCTTGTATAGAAAGGAGACTGATAGAAACTCCTTGTTACATTACACAAGTTGCCATCCTCCCACATTGAAGAAAGCATTGCCCAAATCTCAATTACTCAGAGTGGTGAGAAACAATTCTGAAAGGGATAAAAGAGAAGAACAACTCACTGAGATGGTGCAACAATTTGAAGTAAGGTGCTATCCGGATAAACTACTTAGGGAACAGCGGGCTCAGGTCTGTCAGGCCAGTACCTGTGTACCTAAAAAGGTGGAGAACAGGATGACATTCATCACAACCTTCACAGGAGATAAAGGCCCCTTAAAGGACATACTTAACAAACATTGGGACATCATCAATACGGATAGATCGTTACCCTTGCATAAGGTTGATCCCCCAAGAGTGGGTTTTAAGAGATCAAGGTCTTTACGGGACTGGCTTATTAAAACTGACCCGATACAAAGTTACAAATCCTCAACATGGCTGGATATTAAAAAACCAGGGGTCTTCCGATGTCTTGGCTGCACAACTTGTGGGGGGTTAATCACTGGACCAAGCTTCACCCATCCACACAAACGCAAAGTTTATAAGCATAAATTCTGCCTGACGTGTACTACCACGTATATAGTGTATCTTTTACACTGTATTTGCGGGCTGTATTACGTAGGAAAAACCTGTGATGATTTGCGTACTCGGATGGCAAACCATAGATCTGCTATCAAGACGGCACTTAACAAAGGCACTTCCGAGCAACCAGTGGCCAGACACTTTTTGGAACAGAAGCATAGTGTCATGGATCTTAAATATACGATTATAGATCATGTACCATCGTTACCCAGAGGGGGTGATAGAAACCGACTACTTCTTCAAAGAGAAGCCAAATGGACATTCGAATTGAATACACTTGTGCCCTATGGGCTGAATACACAGCTAGACTGGCAGGTGTTCCTGTGACCCCTATCTACTGTCGAAAAAGGAATCCAGGGGGAGTCCATGATCATTCATATTTCTGTTAATTTATGAGAGCCATGGTTCATTCCTATTTCTGTAATTATATTAACTTGTTATATTAACTTGTTCTGCTAAATCTTCTCTGCCTGTCCGGGTATGTGACTCCACTTTACATAAATGGTAAATAAAATTTCTACTAGCTTCCATCAACTTTATTCTATTTTCCTGTGATGGCTTTATGTTTTGTGGAGCCCCATAGCCGTTTATGCAGTAACTCTTATGTAATTTATAACTTGCTAGACCTAGCGTTGATTGTTTATTTGTTACTATGACAACCGTATTTCTTTTTGCGATAGACTTGATTTCCCAGTCTGTAATGCCTTATGTAATTATACTGCAGATTTATAGTATAAAGTATATTTAAAATATAAGCTTGTTGCTTAGAATTAGGGCTTATTATATGCCTGCATAATTTGACAGTTGTCTTTGCCCTTTTCAGTTCCTTCATGTTGCCGCGGGCGATGACGTCACTCGTTAGGGGCAGCGCATCCACCACGGAGAGCGTGGTGCACTTTTCCTTGGTGGCGGTCTATAACACAGCTGGGTGGTAAGTGTTTGGTAACCTTGTAAGTTTGAGGACGGGCTGTTTGTTGCCCGAAAACGTTCACTATTAAAGGTGATTAAATTGGAAAGACTTCTGGAGTGCTTCTTGTTTTCTAGTATATATATATATGTTTGTGTGCATTGGAGCCTTTACAGTCAAGTAGATGAAAACATTTAAAAGCATATTTGTGCAATAATCATATTTAATAGTGTTATGCTGTGTATTAACTGTAAATATTTACCATTCCAATGCCCTTCACATAGCAGAATATGTTCTATGCATTTCTAAATATATATATATATATATATATATATATATATATATATATATATATATATATATATAGTCATGTGTGTATATATAGGTATAGATATATATTTTATTATATTGTACGAAAATACCATCAGATATATGTATAAATATGTATTTATGAAAATATAGAACATATGCTGCTATGTGAAGAAATTGGAATATGAAATATTCAATTGTTTGTGTCGGGTTAGCGCACTTGAGAATACGCAATTGAGTTTACATTTGAGTAGGTTTTTTTTCACTCTTTTTGCTCCATAGACTTCTATAGGGGAATACATTAATGCACTCAATATCCTAAGTTCAGCTTTTTGTGCACATCCGGTTAGCAAGCAAGCAAAAACTTTTTACTTTCAACTTTTAATACAAGCGCTACCCGACGCATTAAAAAAGCTTACTTCTAGCAGAGTTAGAGCGGTAGCTTTAAATACCGCTCCACTTGTAATCTGGCCCACAATTTTTCCTGTGTATTTTTGTGTGAATGGTTTAATTATTCACTTTGTTTGATTTTTAAAAATACGATTTTCATTGTGTGTTTTTGTAATGTATGCATCTCCTAACCATGCAAAAATGCAGTATATGCCCCATAGCAATGTTTTCAGAGTACAAAGAGGTTTTCAAGAATTCCACCAGATAAATAGTAGTACTGGCGAGCATTTTTAAACAATCTTGCTAGCCCAGAGACCTTTAGTTCATCGGGCCCTAAGTCTGCTACTATGGGGCGCACTACAAAAGCGTAGTCTGGCTTTTGGTCGTTAGCGATGCGGAACCTGTTGGCGCTCTACAAATAACCGATAATAAAAGCTAACCAGAAGGTGTGCTTAGTTTTAAGAAATACTTGAAATAGCATTGTTCTTCACTCTAAAGAAACTGTGTGGGTTTTTTAAAAATGTATTTTAAATCAATCTGCCTATCTATCTCTGGAAGGTACATCGCTAATCGTCTGTACAGTGAGTGTAAGCTCACTATTTCAGAACATTTCACCAGGTAAGAGCTTTGTGATGGCCAGAAATGAACATTTCTCAGCTGTCATTGCAATCTTTTGAACATTGGGTCCTAAGAATTATAGGAACTGAGTTTTTATCCTGCAACATGAAAAATGAAAAAGTCCCATTGCGGATATTATTTTTTTACGCACCACAAGATGACATTAGCAACAACAAAAAAACCAACAACAAAAACAAAAACTGCAGTTATAATCCCTCTTAATTTTACCACTGAGGAATGACAAAATATTTGCTGGATAGGAAAGATATACCCTGATGATCTCTGCATGTGGTAAGTAAAGTGAATTTTATAATGTCATTCTTTGCACAAAGTGGTTAATATAAACTATTCTATAAGTTTTATACTTATTATTAATGTTAAAGGGACACTGTACCCAAATTTTTTCTTTCATGATTCAAATTGAGCATGACATTTTAAGCATCTTTCTAATTTACTCCTTTTATCAATGTTTCTTCATTCTCTTGGTATCTTTATTTGAAATGCAAGAATGTAAGTCTAGATGCCGGCCCATTTTTGTTGAACAACCTGGGTTGTCCTTGCTGATTGGTGGATAAATTCATTCACCAATAAAAAAGTTGCTGTCCAGAGTACTGAACCCAAAACAAGCTTAGATGCCGTCTTTTTCAAATAAAGATAGCAAGAGAACGAAGAACAATTGATAATAGGAGTAAGTTAGAAAGTTGCTTAAAATTGCATGCTCTTTCTGAATTACAAAAGAAACATTTTGGGTACAGTGTCCCTTTAATTGAATTGATCAGTTTAGATCAATATTTTAAAATTCTTCATATTAAATTTACTTTTATGATGACTTTGAAAGTAGATCTAAGATCACAAATTCATGTAGCCTATATCATACTTAAAAAGACATTAAACTCAAAATGTAATTCCCAAAAAATGCATGTGCAGTGGGGAAAAACCCTTTGCAATGCATTTCCATAATTCATTTTATCTGCTGTTCCTGCAATTTGAATCTAAAAATTGTATTTTATTCACTGCTCTCAGAAAAGCTGAAGTGCATTCTCTGGAAATCATAATTCTGACCCTCCGACATGCTACATAGCGGTTGCTTAATACAGTTTTAAAACCCTTTAAAATGAACCGTTTTTTTTTATTGATTACTTCTAAAATGTGGTTTGACCTTCATTTAAGTCACAATCTGACTAAACTAATAACACACAAACAGTTGTACTTTTCAATTTTTTATTGAAGACATGGAGTAATCATTCAAAACAAATTATCCAAAATCTATTTTGAGCCAAATGTTTCAATTAAGATGAGATTGGAAGTGTGGATTGCAGAGATTCCGTGCCCTTTAACCTTGTAGATGCACATGATAAGGCATCCTTATCATGTACCTTTTTCCTGCAGTGCCGATGACAAGCAAAGGGTCGTCATCCAGGGGCTCTCCCTTCTGATTCGGATCCTGGGGATCACCAAACTGCAAATAGGAAAAGGAGACTGCAGCTCCTTCACCTGTCAATGTTTCTTCTTCTTGTAAGCCTTGTGATATCACCACCAGTACCTGTAATTATGTCACAAGGGGCGGGGCTAACTGCAGAAGCTGGCAGTGAGAGACAGCTTGCAAGGAGTTGGGGCAGAGGGCATTAGAAGCCAACATTTCAGCCCCCAGACTCATTTAAAAGGGGGGGTTTGCCGCTGTAAGTTGCAGGGGATCATGAAAAAATGATAATTACTTGCAGCAGCACTGCAAATTCTGTTTAACCTGAGGGGGAAGGATGCTCTAATGGAGCCCCTTCTCCCTCCCTGTTTGGGCTAGAGGGGCACATTTTCACTGTAAGTTGCAGGTGATCACCATAAAGAATGAATACCTGCAGCAGCATTTCAAATGTATGCTTAGGGGGTCATCCTTCCAGCATCCACACAAGAACCAACGATACACCATACACCATAGGTTGACTTGTACTAGTACCTATGTTGTATATATGTTGATGTGCCCATGTTCCAGGGTCTACATTGGGAAGACTGTCATTACTTTTTGTGAAAGGATGGCCAACCATCGGTGTGCCATTCGGGAGGCACTCAATGTATGTGATTGTCATTTTTATGCCAATTGCCTACCTAATGTATTTACTGTATGGTGGATTGTGACATCATACAACACACATACACCCAATATTCCTCACACGAAAGAGAAGATTGCCCATAATCAAATGAGTGGTCTCATGCCCCTTTAAATAGCAGAGGATATCACCTTTATACTTGGTATAAAAAATATATGCACTACCACAAGGCAAGTTACCCTTATTTTTAAAGATGACAGGCCACTCTTTTAAAGGACATATCATATGTCCGGAGATTATCCGCTTTCCATTGTGTACAATATCAGGGGGGTAGGGTATCACTTTTGTTGCCCACCACAGTACACATATAAACATAAACAGCAATCCTGTTCTTTCAAATTAGTGATCCTGTGTCCACCCGCTGACAGCTGATTGTCACAACAATGACAAATACCTTTAATCTTTGTTTACATTTTTGGGGTTCTGATGCTTTTTCAGAGGCCTTTATTACCCCATTAACCATAACAACATATCACAATACCCTGCATTTAAAAGGGTGAGATTTCACAATTTAAATGAGTTTCATATCCTTGTCGCTAAGGAGTAATTGTTATAGTAAGACTGATAACCTGGCAGTAACCACTTGCCTAATTTAATTGTACTGTTGACATTAGGGCTCATAAAACCATGTTTGCCTGAACTAATAAAAATATATAAGAATCAAAATATATGGGAGAAATGAGAGAATGTAAAAATGGGTGATACTTTGTAAAATTCCTACATAACATGACTTTAGGTAAAACTACTATATATTTTTTTTGTTTTTATCATTGAAAATGGGTTAATCCACCCATCTGGGAATTCATAATTTTGTGTAATTTTAAATTTGTGTAATATTTGTATGGTTAGATATTTTTTACATTCTCAGTAAAGAGTAACAAAAACAATAATTGCTCTCTTTCCTGATTTTCAGTTTAATTGAACCATAAAGTATAAAATAATAAATGTTTCTGTTTTTGGATGGTGAACTGATCCTAAATGTGGGTCAATAAAATGCGTGTTTGAATTATTTAGTAAATAATTATTCCCATGCTGCTAATTACTAAGTACACCACATTGAATGACAGAAATGTACATTTTTTTTTAAATTTAATATGGTGGGACTTTCTCATATTATTATATTTCTGCAAACTAAAGTTATTTTCTAAAAATGTTTGGTCTGTTAAAAAACATGAGGTATAATTTGAGTGGAGACCTCACAGATTTTTTTTTTTAATTTATGTCCAAATGCAATGAAGGCCAAACAGCTCTAGCACAGGGGTGTGAATATGGCCCAGCAGCAAAAGGGTTAAATAAAGGCACACAAGGTATGATTACTGACAAATCTGTTCAATCAAGAAAGATTGGTTAGTGTGAATCATTCCTCAATCCTAACAATTTACACAGGACCTTAGATTAGAAGATATATGGTATATGACAAGACAAGGTGTTTAAATGGGAAGGATATATATATATATATATATATATATATATATATACATACATATAAATGTCTAAATATGTGTATATATAAATATAAATATAAAGAACATGAAGAATAAAGAAATTGAAAATATTAATACTCACTTTGGGTTAGCGCTGTAGGTCTAACGTGGTGTCGGGTTAGCTCGCAAGTGATAGGTGTTAGTTTTTTTTTAAGTTGTGCTCTCCATTGAAGTCTAAGGGGAGAAGAAGTTAGCAATGTTGCGATATCCCAAGTCCTGAAGCAAGCACGAGCCGGCTTTTTCTCTCACCCAAACAAGTTGTAATACACAATCTAACCCAAGTGTGTTATAAGTTTACTTCTGATGGTGTTTGTCCGTGAACTAAAGTGCTAAATAGCGCACCACTTGTAGTCTGGCCCATTGTCCACAAATAGATAAAATTCAGGACCTTTGCTACTCTCCTAGAAGAGGGTGTCCTACAAACATCACTCCTAGAGCACAACTGAAAATCCTGAAAAAGATTAGAAAGAACCCAAGAGTAACAGTAAAAGACCTTCAGAAAACTCTACCAAGTATTAGTTCATGTGTCCACTATCAGAAAAACAGTGAACAAGAATGGTGTTCATGAAAGGACACCACAAAGGAAACCACTGCTATTAGATTTCAATGTCTTTTATCCATATCTTATTTCATACTTATCATTTCAGAAAAGAGTATTTTTTTATGCATTGTAAGGACGTTTCTTAGGATTGTGTCCAAAAAAGGATTTTGGACACAGAAAACTCAATCACTTAAATTTTTTCTTTCATGATTCATATAGAGCATGCGATTTTAAGCAACTTTCTAATTTACTCCTATTATCATTTTTTCTTTGTTCTCTTGCTATCTTTATTTAAAAAGCAGGAATATAATGCATAGGAGCCGGCCCACTTTTGGTTGAGAACCTGGGTTATGCTTGCTTATTGGTGGGTAAATGTAAGCCTCCAATAAGCAAGTGCTATCCATGGTGCTGAACCTAAAATGGGTTGGCTGCTAAAATTTACATTCCTGCTTTTAAAATAAACATAGCAAGAGAACAAAGAAAAATTGATAATAGGAGTAAATTAGAAAGGTGCTTAAAATGTCATGCTCTATCTGAATCATGAAAGAAAAAAAGTGTCCCTTTAAGTTGATACCTCAAGAAAGCTACAATGCGCAGTGAATTTCATATACTATAAGTGATTTTTACATCCAAATCTGTAACCTGTAAAGCCTGTATTGTGTGTCTATTATGTGTTTGTATATTTATTTATTTTTTACAGCTAAACCAAATGTTTCCTTTTATGGCTTATAAGACTACAAAAAATTAACAGTCACCAATTAACAATAGTTCTCTAATTCCTCTAAATTAAGAATTCTTTTAAAATATTACAAAAAACAATATTCAGTTAAAAGGTATATTAAAATGGTCTGCAAATAAAAAGGAAGGTAAGAAACCTACAGAGTACTCATTTTGAAAGATTTGTGCCCATTTTGTATGTATTCTCACTTAGGAAAAAGCTCAGAGGCCAATCCATCTGCAACAACAGATGCAACCATTACTTTTCAAGGGTCTTGGTGCATTGTGGAGGTGAGTGAATGGTCTATACTTTATCAAGGTCCATGCTGCTTTGTTCAGGGTTCTAAGGTACTTCTTTGTTCTACATAATAAGTAGACAAGTCGGTGAATGCTTTCTCAATTTTTCCTGTTACTTTATAAGTGTGTCCTTTTTTTACCTAGTTATAGTGAACTATCCCTATATGCACTCCCTTACTTAGTTACAATATAGGGTGTTCAATGTAGGCTTACAACCATGGCCTGAGTGTTTTTAGTGTCATCAGAGCATTGTAAGGGATTGAGGTCCCTCTACACACCCCACTTTTTCCTTGCAAGGGTCACATAGTTCCCTTATTGGACTCCTTTAGTTATAATCATCTCCATTGGTTGAATTTGGTCTCCCTTTATGTACTCCTCTTATCAAAATGTTCCCCATTTTCCTCTTGGAAATAAGGCCTCTTTATTTGACATACAACATACAAAGAGGATTCAATTAGTAATAATCTGCATCTGTGGTCTGAATTAAAGAGATAAAAATCATCAATGACCCATAATCCTTATCACACTTGTAACTTTATTTCCCCCCAACCTGTGAATACAATCACTGGAGGTGAAGGCACAAATAATTATTAGGTATAGGGCCACTGGAAGTCCTTCTGGAGAGATCATGCACCTTGTGAAGCCCCATGGAAGATTGAAAAGGCCCTCATAGGGAATACATAATTTCATGTGAGGAAAAAGGGGCTGCTGATCGGTTACAAGGGTGAAATGTGCCTCCTCTTAACCTAAAGTTTAAATTAAATTATACATTATTTCACAAGGTAAAGTGATTGGGATATTACTTCTTTCCACTCATCTGTTATGTTTTAGTCTAAAGGGAGAGAAGATCATTGTAGATCATCTTGTTTTCCACTGCCCGTATAGTATATATACAGTAGTATTTGAATTTTCTTTTATATTTTTTGTCGCCTTTATTTGTATTATTTGTAAATGTGTTGTTAAATGGAAAATAAAGATAAAAATAGAATATACACAGTAGCTGACCTATAACATCAGTTACATACCTGACAGTCAAAGGGTTAAATCAGAGCCTGTCATACCAAGAGATGACAATATGTCATCATGGCCTTTCAGTAGGGAATATCAAGATGCATATTTTATTTTAACTTATAAAAACAAATGGGAAAAAAATACTATGGCCAATCCACCTGTACAATGTCTGGCATTGCTTCTCTGAACATTTAACATAACAAATGTATAACCAGTATAGTATATATTTGTATATGCATTTAAAATGTGTATTTAGCAAGGTGCTTGTCACAAGTTCTCAACTTCGCCTTCACAGTTTCTTTATTGTGAAGATTCAGCTATACCTTTCCTTTTTTTTTTTTCTCTCTCTCACTTTTTTTTTTACCAAGAAAAGTTTTTGAAAATGCAACAAATGTATTTCAGCTTTTCCCTGCTACTGACCAGGCTTTACTGTCTTGCCCAGATGTTTTCATATTATATTACGTTTTTAAAATATATATTTTATCATGCAACACAAAAGAACAGAGAGCCACTTCATGAGTTACGACGTTTAGGATAATGGAGTCACGTTAGCAGTACACACAAGAATGTATCTTCTTTTTTTTGTTGGAACTTATTATTCATCTGTGCACCACACAACAACAATCTGATGACATGGCAGCTTGATGTACTGGACCTTATGGTCTCTTTGATGGAAACTGAAAAACTGTTTTTCCATAATTTGCTGATAGGGATCTACAACAAAATTACACACACACACACACACACACATATATATATACATATAAATTCAATAGAAACACAAATATGTTAATGTCAGAGTTTCAGTGCGTAATTGCTGATGCTGGATGCCTGCATGTGCACTATTCAGCAACAGTTCAGTCACTGTCAGTCAGTCACAGTGTTTCTATACTTAATGTGCAGCCTACATACTAGCATGATGCAATCAGGCTAACTGGACAATCACTAAATGATTACATGTGAAAAATGACAAGCCATTGTTTATTAATGTGGCTTGTTTTGGCCCTTCCCCCTCACTCCCTCTGAACATGTGTGTGAAAAAAGTATAACATTAATTAAAATAATATATATATATATATATATATATATATATATATATATATATATATATATATACAGTATATATATATATATATATATATATATATATATATATATATATATATAAAATATATAGTCAAGATAGAAAAAATACCAGGGTATATGAGATTACCCTAGAACAGCAAGGGAATAAAAGGCACACATAAAAGACTTTCAAAAATTTATTAATAATAAGTTCCCAAAAACACATTTAAGTATATAGCGATATCTTATCTGTCAATTTCAGTCACCACTACAGACAGCAAAATCTAAAACATTTAAAGTGCACTGAGACCTAATTCTTTCCCTATACTATAGATCACAAAAAGACATCATAAACAGTAAGGGGTTAACCAAGAAACTTATGTTTATAGCGAATTGTACAAAAATCTAATGTTTATAGGACATTTATGATAAGTAGGCAAAATACATGTGATACATATGGCTGCAATCCAAACAGAGGTGAACTATATTTTGTATCAAAAAGCGCTTTTTTTACTCTTTGTATGTACCAGGGAATCTCCTCTTAAGGCAAATAAATGTGCCGCAATTAGTATTGCTGGATAAAGAGTCTCTAGCAAGTGTAGCAATTCAGTTGAAAAACACAGCATATACGGCATATACTTAGCTTAAGTCCTCCTGTTTTTGTTGTTTCCACTTGTCTTCAGCTTGCAAGCACCTGTGATGATTACTTGGCGTGTGACGTCAGCAATAGTGGGAGTGGTATAGCGTCACCAGGGACTGTGAGTGGCTGTAGACAGGAGGATCCAGTTGAATCGAATTTGCATCGTATATTCACCTATCGTATAGGCACAACTTCCATTGCACTCCAATAGCACACTCCTCAAACCACTTACTCCACTGTCGGAGTCACACCAGAAGAATTCGTAGCTCACTTGAAATGTACAGCTGCATGTATAGAGCCAAAATGTCTCTGAAGAAACACGTTTCTCCCCCACCTCCAGTATGTGTTACAGGGGATCATCAGGGCATGCTGGAGGTGGGGGAGAAACGTGCGTTGGCACTATGTGTTTATGAGAACCCAGGTACCTGCTGAATGTACCGTGGGCCAGGATTTCTAGTGCACCTGTCTAGACCTTTTCCCTGAATCTCATGTTTCTTCAGAGACATTTTGGCTCTATACATGCAGCTGTACATTTCAAGTGAGCTACGAATTCTTCTGGTGTGACTCCGACAGTGGAGTAAGTGGTTTGAGGAGTGTGCTATTGGAGTGCAATGGAAGTTGTGCCTATCCTCCTGTCTACAGCCACTCACAGTCCCTGGTGACGCTATACCACTCCCACTATTGCTGACGTCACACGCCAAGTAATCATCACAGGTGCTTGCAAGCTGAAGACAAGTGGAAACAACAAAAACAGGAGGACTTAAGCTAAGTATATGCCGTATATGCTGTGTTTTTCAACTGAATTGCTACACTTGCTAGAGACTCTTTATCCAGCAATACTAATTGCGGCACATTTATTTGCCTTAAGAGGAGATTCCCTGGTACATACAAAGAGTAAAAAAAGCGCTTTTTGATACAAAATATAGTTCACCTCTGTTTGGATTGCAGCCATATGTATCACATGTATTTTGCCTACTTATCATAAATGTCCTATAAACATTAGATTTTTGTACAATTCGCTATAAACATAAGTTTCTTGGTTAACCCCTTACTGTTTATGATGTCTTTTTGTGATCTATAGTATAGGGAAAGAATTAGGTCTCAGTGCACTTTAAATGTTTTAGATTTTGCTGTCTGTAGTGGTGACTGAAATTGACAGATAAGATATCGCTATATACTTAAATGTGTTTTTGGGAACTTATTATTAATAAATTTTTGAAAGTCTTTTATGTGTGCCTTTTATTCCCTTGCTGTTCTAGGGTAATCTCATATACCCTGGTATTTTTTCTATCTTGACTATATATTTTATATTTACTATAAGGGTGGCACCATTCAAAGCAAATTAGCAATATTACCTACTCTCTCACGCCCCCTAAATTTAGTATATATATATATATATATATATATATATATATATATATATATATATATATATATATTATTTAATAACGTTTTTTTATCATTTTATTTTAGTAAAGTTTTTTTTTATTTAAATCTCTAAAAAAATTGTTCTGCTCTTGGTGATAAACGTAGTCTCATTGGTCTTGATTTGTGGGATGAATACTTACCTTTAAATAAGAAACAGGGGTACAGCAGGTTTCACACTATCCCAGCAATGAAAATAGCACAATTATAGGTTAAACATGTTTGCCTAAAATTTGTAAAAACATATTTTGTCAATTCCACTAGCTTGCTCTCCCAAATGATGCCGGGGTTCGGTTATCAACGAGGAATACCAGGGGCGTATCAAGTCTAGCTTTCCGTTTAGTACGTTTTTTCCGTCTTTCTTAGAAAATGTGTTCTTATTGATAAGGCTCCTTCTTTCTCCCATTCTTTTGGGGATTTAAAAAAATACTTGGTTAATTTGTGAAGAATGGTAGCAGCAGGTGATGCTGCCTATTTTCTAAATGTAACTATACACAGTGCCAGTTATTTGCATTTCAATGCCTAGATACTCCTAATGAAGTTTATTTTATAGGAGACAAGACCCTCTCTTAAATAAATATATGAATTTTGTCTGTATAGCCAGATGAGCACTGTTTTACCTTGCAAGGTCAAAGTGCTTTCATTTCTGTACTGACACAAATAAACCCTTCTAGTTTATATTATAACCCCCAAAAGCTCATATGGGGCCTTATTTCACATTTGACTACTCTTGGCCATTAATAATATTTTCAATATTATTTACTGTTAACAAAAATATATTATTATTATTTTTTTGCATTTGCATCCTTCTCATGTATAATGACATATAAATATAATAATGGTATATTCTGAATCTGGTGGACCTGTTAAAAAAACAATATACATAATTTGTGTTGGCCACTCACTGAAATATTACTTACAATAGTGTTTAAATGTAAGCAGCAAAACAAAGCTTTAATTGATTAAGGCTTAAAGGGACACTCAATCAAAATTAAACGTTCATGATTCAGATAGAGGATGCCATTTTAAACAACCTTCCAATTTACTTCCATTAACTAAATGTGCACATTCTTTTTATATTTAAACTCTTTGAGTCACCAGCTCCTACTGAGCATGTGCAAGAATAAGTGTGTATGCATTTGTGAATGGCTGATGGATGTCACATGGTACGTGTATGCATTTGTGATTGGCTGATGGCTGTCACATGGTACAGGGGGAGTGGAAGAAGACATAACTTTTAAAATTGTCAGAAAAAAATCTACTACTCATTTGAAGTTCAGACTAAGTGCTATTGCATTGTCTTCTTATCTTGCATTTGTTGATTATGCAAATCTACTGTGTTGACTGGTCCTTTAACAGTGAAGGGAGTTCATAGACTTTCTTACTTTTTCACTGGATTTTACAACTACAGTAAAAGAGATCTGTACTCTTTACACTGTATTATTTATTACTCACTGTATTTTCAAAATGATATGTATTGTCCATTTAATCTCTCATCATTGTCAAATCATGGTTTTTCAAAGCTTTTGTTTAATGTGACTTTCTGCACAGACATTCTTTCATACGTTAATGCATGAGTACTGGATTTCTGCATTCAAGAATTTATGTAAAACAAAAAATAAATAGAAAAATACATTTAAAGCACTTTTCAACTGTTTTTAACTTCAATTCCCTTTTGAACAACATGTTCAGTAAAAATATAATTTGAAAATAGATATTGGCTGATAAAGAGACAAGTGAATACATAAATTATTATAGCAGTAAGCCTGCCTTGTCTTTAAAGGGACATTAAACACTTTGAGATAGTTAAATACAATGATAAATCATACATATAAAATAACCTCTGGAATATACTTTCATTGTTTATTTTGTCCCTGTTTCCTGTAATTACATATTGAAATTGTGAGCTTTTCAGTTCCTGTTAGAAATGGAAGTGTAGAACACTGTTATATTCCACTCAGCCATTGACTGCACACTCTAGTGACCTATTTATAACTGACCCTTATTGGCCACAGCAGAAAAAGTAACCTAAGTTACAACATGGCAGCTCCCATTGTTTTATAGACACTAAAACTAATTTTGTCAATATTAATATAACTAATGAAACTTTGAAAAATTAATCTGCATGTTATTTTCAATCTAATTATTTGAATGCATCATTCTATCCAGCATTTATTTAGTGTGTAATGTCCCTTTAACATATAGTAAGATTATTTCATTTTAATAGATATTGACAAGTGACAACATAACTTTTATGTATCACTTAGCTTTCATGAAACCCAAACTTTTTCTTAAATTTACAAATAAATAAATAAATAAATATTACTTCTCAAATTTACTTAGTCATCTTAGTATCTATTGTTGAAAATCAGTTATGTAGGCTTAGGAGCATGCACATCTCAGGAGCACTATACCGAAGCAGTTTTGCAAGAACGGTTTTAACAATGTTATATATTATGCACACATCTTCTAGTGCTTAAAAGCATTTTTGCAAAAAGTGCTAAAATATAGTTCTCCATAAATGTGCACACTACCTACCTAGATATTTTCTTCAACAAAGAATACCACAAGAGCAAAGTAAACTAGAAAATACCATCTGAACCAAGGACATGCACCCTATTTTTCTCCTCAGTTTAGGGACGTTACTATTAAATCTTGCAAGAAATTCCATGAGCTCACAATGAATTAAAGTGTGAACTCAGGGCAAATGAAGCTGATTGGTTTTTTTTTTTGCTCACCCTACAGTAAAAAGATAAAAAAAAAAAAGAAAAAAAGGATAACAGAGCACTTACTCTGATGAGCTGAAGACATTTTGAGATCAAATATCTTACTTTTTCTACCTAGAGATATTCAGGTGACATTTTCTTGACAACTTTTTTACAATTGTGCTGCAGCACTTTCAAGTGATAAAGCATATGGATATTATGTCCCTTTGACTGTTTTTGCATGAAAAAAAAAAGTATTTGAATATGCTTAAATACTGCTCTTTCATATAGTATACTTCCCTTTAATGAGGTGAAGCGCTCACTATATGTGTGCTTATGTAAGTTCACATGTATGTTTTTACACCCACTTCTGCAGAGGTCCCCAAAATCATTTTGAAATTCTTCTCAGCCTAATTTAATGACTTCTCATTTGCATGTCATTATCTACATACACAAATGTATGTGTGTATTTTTTAATTTATTTAATTTAAATTGTGGCATTGTTTTCATATCTTATGTTGGCAGTACTAGCTGCTCATAATAATTTTGCTTTCTTTGATTCTCGTTAATGCTATCTAACCACAGCTAATTAAATCATTTTTGCGTCCCTATTTCTATCACTCAGATTTGTTTCACTCACTGGTTTGATGTGAAAATTAAAAATCACCAAGGTTGCATTTTTCATTGTAGTTTATTTCCTTTCTTTGATAAAAAAAAAGACATCTCTTGTAACCAAAGCTTTTCAAGCTTCAAGTGTGAAAATAAAACTTATCAGTTTGTTAGCTGTTTATATATATTATAAAGGTATGTAGCTCTGTGTCAGTGTTGATTTCAGTATTTGCAAACTGGCATTGTCATTTTATTGATAGCACTTGAGTGAAGAGCTCTCGGTTAATATATGCAAACTCACAGCTCTCAACAAGCTTTACAGCTTTGTTAATGAGGGGATTAACAAGAGCACTGCAATGTATTTAACCTGCGGCACTAGCTCTGTTTCAATAAGGATTCAACAGCCTATTAAATGAAGTGGGGGCTCAATTAACCCAGACAAAGGCCACTCTACAGAACATGGCGAGGAGGACCACAGTTAGCATCTGTCTAAGCAGCTTGTTCTGAGCTTGAAATAAAGAGGGTGACATGTTCTCGCCCCAAGCTATGATATAACTGAAATGGTGATTCTAGTTCATCTGGGCTGACTGAATAGGTGACAGCATTGAAACCCACCACTATCTCACCATATGACAGTTTGGAAAATCAGAGTGCACCCAACGGTCACCCTGAAGCCTCCTGCATAGAAACGGGAATGTATTGTTTCTGTTGGTGGAAACCTTCAAAGCTTAGCTCTAATGCAAAGTGGTGGCAGACGGCTAGAGGGACCTTACATTTTACTTAATAAATATATTAAGTTTAAACAATTTGCTACCAAGCAGCGAGCCTGGCCATGCTGAAAATGAAGTCTTGTGTTTAAACTACCGCTGTGTAGCTACCTCAGACCCAAGGCACCTTATTGTGTTATATCTTACAAGACTTGTAGTTAATGAGAAAATTACTTGTACCAGATACTGTGTTGATATTCATATTGTTATAACAAAATGTGCGCACATTAACACTTAATAAAACTTGATACTAATGTGAAGATTAATCAATTTGTTTATTGAAAAAGTTTTATTTAAATATTTATATTTTATTAAAATATTTATTATATATATATATATATACATATATATATATACTGTATATATATATATATATATATATATATATATATATATATATATATATATATAGTATATATATATAAAAGTATATTAAGAAAGTATATCTATCTATTCAGGTCTAAATTCCTAAATTTGGAATTCCATAATTCATAATTACACTGAATTGCAGACTTTTTCATTATAAAATGTTTTCAATTTATTTATTTATTTATTTATATATATATATATATATATATATATATATATATATATATATATATATATATATCTTATTTATATATAATTATGGAATTTTGCAGTGCTATACAAATAAATGATAACGATAATAATAGTTATGTCTTTATAAAAATGAACTAATCTGAAGCATATATCAAAGTCACTGTTCACATTTGTTTTTTCCACATTTAAATTTAAAATTACCTCAGAAAATGCAATGACTTTTGGTAATTTTGCTTTAGTACAACTATAGAAAATAACAAAACTTTCAGTGTTTAAAGGCTGAATGAGCAGAATTATATTATATTTTTCCATGAGACAGATGCAACAATGCCTTCTTCAGGAAAAAGCTTTACCAATTAAAACATAGCCTGGAGAATATAAACTAGAATTGCATATTATTGCTTGGCTAATTTAAGTGTGTTAATATATATTTTTAGATATTCAATTATTAGCATATTCTCTGGCATTTGCTGAGTCTCTAATTAACACCAGCATATGTACTTAAGCAGTTCTATATTAGATAACCTAATCTTTCCTTATCCAAAGTATCTCTGAGAAAGGGTTTAGCACTGTTTTAGACTATGAGCTATGGTAAGATTGGCATTATAATACCTAGATAGACCTGAAAATATAGTTTACTCTATTTATTTTAGGCAGAGCACCATCATTGTTGCCAGGAGGGCATTATCAGTTGCTTAGTGTGGGATAATTGAACCAATACATATTTCTTAAGATTTCAACTTCAAGATGATTCTAAAAACTTTGAGTAGGCTTTGAATACTTGGTGGCCATAAATTAAATAAGTTCCAAACCTCTGCAATGGGAATCACTAGTTTTATAAAAAAAATACATTTAAAAAATGTTATTAAAAAAGTCAGGACTATGGAGATTGCATTGAAGACAGTCTGGTGATTTTGCGAACTGTAAGTGGGTATGCGTAGATTTCAACAATTTGATGTCATAACCCAGAACCAGCGGCAGAGTCTGATCTGAGGACAAGTAATGGGTGATCTGAGTCTGGATTAAGCAATTAAGGGATAGAATATGTCTTAGATTTTGCCAATAGTAGTATAGGTTTTACACTGCTTCTGTGTCCAAATACACATTTATTTGATACAAAATGGGAGAGGTGTAGAAAGGGACTATTAAAAAAAATCAGTTTTTCTTTATTAGCAACCAATAATGAAAATCAAAGACAGAAAGATGAGGTGTTTATCACAAATATTCCCAAGTTCACAATCATTGTGCTTCAGAAAGTATATTAACAGAAAGGGTTTATTAAGAAATTATGGAGTTGATACCTTCATTATAAATCACACATTTAGAAGTGTCTTATAATACACCTAAAAGTCAGATGTAAGTTAGGGATTCAACTTATTGTATATGTTGCAGACATACCTGCATGCTCAAAGGAAATAGCATTTGAGTCAAACTTGCAAAAACAGCCCATATACCTATTACACTTGTCTCTACATGTTCAGGCCAGTGACATTCTCATTGTCATAGAAAATTCAGTCATGTTACCTTTCAAAGATCTTGTTTGTAATTTTGTTTGGGTGTCCTTTTTGCATTCATGTGCTTTGACGCCATTGGGCTTCCTATTCATGAAGCAAGTTTTATTTTCTGTTGCCTTTTTGTGATTTTGTCATTGTGCTTATCTTGTGTCTGATACTTGTTACCAACTCCTTAATTTCCTGGCTTGCTTACTGGATTTTGTTTAGGCTCTTCTGACCTACTGTGTATGACCTCTAGCTTGACTACCCTTCTGGACTGTAATTTTGTGCTTCTTCTGCCCAGCTGGTACCTAAGTTTTGGCTTGTCCTTACTACTATTTGGATTCTATTTCTGTCATATTTGTCTGAATTGGGTTTCACCCAGCTTGTTGACTTTTCTTCTGGATTTTATATATCCCATAAGGAGCTCTATTCAGTGAGTTGTTTTTTTAAATTTACCGCCTGACAGTACAAATGGGCTAGTTCAATATGGACCTATTTGAGGTTGAGCCAATGGAGTTTGTTATTTAATTTTGTGTTTTCCTGGATCTAACAGTGTAAAAGACAATGCTCTATCTAGACAATTCCACTTGAATACCACTCTGAAACCTGAGTCTGATTACATCTATAGGTGTGGTGGCCTTCTATGTCCTCTGATCTACAAGCCTATGTTTCTGCATATTCTTGTATGCTTTCTCATAAATCTTCCTCACTGCCTCATGCTGGGTTAGTGCTACCTTTAATTATACCTAAACAACTGTGGACCCATATTTCAAATAACAAACACCTAGATTACAAGTTTTGCGTAGCGGCTTTTAACGCTGAAAAATAGTAATTTTAGCATAATAGCAGGAACGCACTATTGGGAGTCGTGTCAGTATAGCTATACCGCAAGCATTTTAGCCTTTAACGCAAAGTCAATCCCGCACTCAAAACACGGAATTTTTTTCGTGGGATTTCCATAGCGCCGGTATTACAGGTTGTATGGTGAGGCTAAAATGCTTGCGTTACAGCCTATACCGACATGATCCATACCACCATCTGAGAGCAGTAGTTATGGATTTTTTTTAACAAAAATGTTTCATAAAACTTATAACTAAAATGTTACAAAGTACACTAACACACATAAACTACCTATTAACCTCTAAACCGCCACCCTCCTGCATCGCAAACACTAAATTAAACCTATTAATCCCTAATCTGCCGTCCACCCACATTGTGGCTATAAAATAAAGTTATTAACCCCTAATTTGCCACCCATCCACATCACCAACACTATTTAAATATATTAACCCCTATTCCCCTGCACCCCAACATCGCTGCCACTATAATAAAGTTATTAACCCCTATTCCGCCTCTTCCCAACATCACCGCCACTAAATAAAGTTATTAACCCCTAAACCTCCGGCCTCCCACATCTCCACTACTAAATAAAGCTATTAACCCCTAAACTGCCGGCCCCCACATCGCAAATCACTAAATTAAACTATTAACCCCTAAACCTAACACCCCCCTAACTTTAAATTAAAATTACAATACAACTCTATTAAAAAAAAAAAACTTACCTGTGAAATAAATATAACCCTAACATTAAACTATAAATTAACCTTACCTTACTAGTCTAATAAAATAAAAAATACTACCAATTAAAATATGTGAATTACAAAACTAAGAGAAAAATTAAAAATCTAAATTACAAAAAAAATCATATGAAAAATTTTAAAAAAATCTAAGTTTACCAAAAATAATAAACACTTAAGTCATGAAAAATTAAAAAACACTAAGATTACAAAAATAAAAAACTAAATTATCAAAAATAAAAACAATTACACCTAAACTAATATCCCTATAAAAATAAAAAGCCCCCCAAAACAAAAACACCCCCTAGCCTACAATAAACTACGATAGCCCTTAAAACGGCCTTTTGTAGGGCATTGCCCTAAAGAAATCAGCTCTTTTACCTGTAAAAAATACAAAGTTCCCCCCAACAGAAAAACCCATCACCTAACCAACTCCCCAAAATAAAAAACCTAACTCTAAAAAAACTTTAGTTACCCATTGCCCCTAAAGGGGCATTTGTATGGGCATTGCCCTTAAAAGGGCATTTATCCCTTTTGCATTGCACTTAAAAGGGCATTTAGCTCTTTTTTAAAGTCCAAACCCTAATCTAAAAAAAATACCCACCCAATTTTTAAAAAAAAATAATCTATTACTAACCCCAGAAGATCTAATCATGGTTTCTGAAGTCCGGACATTCATCTCCATCCAGGCCGCAAGGTCTTCATCCAGGTGGCAAGGTCTTCATCCATCCCGGGGGCGTCTTCTATCTTCATCCCAGCGGTGTGGAGCGGAGCCATCCTGAAAGACATCCTGTGTGGAGTGTCCTCTTTATACGGTCACCGCTCAAAATGGAGTCCCTTACATTCCTATTGGCTGATTTGATTCTTCAAATTCAAATCAGTTCAAATCAGCCAATAGGATTTTAGTAGCTCTCATCCTATTGGCTGATTTGAACAGTTGGTTGGGTGGTGGGTTTTACTCTTGGAGGGACTTTGTATTTTTTTACAGGTAGAAGAGCTGATTTCTTTAGGGCAATGCCCTACAAAAGGCCCTTTTAAGGGCTATTGGTATTTTATTGCAGGTTAGGGGGTGTTTTTATTTTGGGGGGCTTTTTATTTTTATAGGGCTATTAGATTAGGTGTAATTGTTTTTATTTTTGATAATTTTGTTTATTTTTTTGTAATCTTAGTGTTTTTTATTTTTCGTGATTTTAGTGTTTATTATTTTTTGTAAACATAGATTTTTTTTATTTTTTTGCAGGATTTGGTTTTTTTAGTTGTAATTTAGATTTTTTAATTTTTCTAGTAGTGTTAGTTTTTTTTTAATTTGTAATTTAGATATTTTAATTGGTAGTATATTTTATTTTATTAGAATAGTAAAGTTAGTTCAATTTATAGTTTAATGTTAGGTTTATATTTATTTCACAGGTAAGTTTTTATTAATTTAAATAGAGTTATATTGTAATTTTAATTTAAAGTTAGGAGGTTGTGAGATTTAGGGGTTAATAGTTTAATTTAGTGTTTTGCGTGGATGGCAATAGTTTAGGGTTTAATAGGTTTATTTAGTGGCAGAGATGTGGGAGGCCGGAGGTTTAAGTGTTAATAACTGGGGAGCGGCGGAATAGGGGTTAATATCTCTCTTATATTGTTGGAGATGTCTGGGTGCAGGGGAATAGGGGTTAATAACTTTATTATAGTGGCGGCAATGTCGTGGGCGGCGGATTAGGGGTGTTTGGATTTGGGGTTTATGTTAGGGTGTTAGGATTAAATGTAACTTTTTTCCCCATAGACATCAATGGGGCTACATTACAACGATCGCCATTCCGCTCTTCAGGTGCAGCCCTTGGCTTTTGTGCGATATGGAGCTTAACGCCCCCATATCATACGCACAAGGAGGCTTTTCAGAAACTCGTAATGGCAGCGCTATGGATAGTGAAATAACGCAACTTTTGTTCGTTTCGCACCCTGTTTAGTGCAAAACTCGTAATCTAGGTGTTTATCTCTGACATTTCTGCCTCCAAATCTGCCTCCAGAATTGAAGTGCCTCATAGAGATTTTAAGCCAATACAATAAAAACATGGGATAATCTATTTATCACAAGATTTCATGAGGTATGATAACACCACCATACCTTACAGGGCAACAATTCAATAGAGGTATTGCAAATTAGGAGAAAGCTTTTTGCAGGTTGTTGGACTTTTCACATTTAACTGCATTGTCAAGCTTGAAAACCATTTAGCTCATTTAGAGCTTCATATTTTAAATTTTTATTTTTTTCAAAGTTAACATTCTTGGCATATTTACATATTAATAAAGATATTAGGCCAGATTACAAGTGGAGCACACTCGTTTGTGCCCGGGCGATAAGTAGGGTGACCATATTGCCGCTTTAAAAAGGGACACATGAAAAATACATATGCCCGGGCTGTTTTCAGGGCTATTTAAAGAAATGTTTTGAATAAGAACCCTGACATATGTATTTTTCGTGTCCCTTTAAAAACGGCAATATGGTCACACTAGCGATAAGGAGCTTATTGCAGGGGTTTGCACTCATTGGGGTTTCTGCTGGTATAAGAAATTGAAAGCAAATGTGATGGCTTGAGAGCAATCGTGATTTAGCTAGAATGATTACCATGACTTTGGTTAAATGTTTTGCGAAATATAAAAGTTGCACAAAATGCATTAAAATGTATTACTAGGTACACTTAGACTCATTATAACACCATCTAATAAAAATTATTTAAAAAAATATTGCACAAAAAAGTTATAAAGGCTCAAATATATGAGATCTCAGGTGATGGAAAAAAAGGCAGGCAAAAGGCTTTAACATTGAGATACATACATATACATGTCTAAAGATGGATATGTATGTACAGTGCCCTCCACTAATATTGACACCCTTGGTAAATATGAGCAAAGAAGGTTGTGGAAAATTGTCTTTATTGTTTAACCTTTTGATATGTATTTATGTATTTATATGTGTATATACTGTATGTATTAATAGACATATATACACATATAAATCCATAAATTCATATGTACATATATACAGACATATATATTGGAGTCCTTCATAGTTCAGTAGATGATAACATGTTAAAGCATATTTATGCAATATTCATTTTAATAAAGGTTTTAACTATGTATTTACTGTAAATATTTAGAATTCCAATGTTCTGCATATAGCAGAATATGTTCGAAGTGTTTCTAAATAGAAATTCTTATAAATATCTGTATATATCTATACCTATATATAATCATCTATATATATATATATATATATATATATATATATATATATATACATATATATATATATATATATATATATATATTTATATATATATATATATACTGTATATAAACAGTATATATAAAGCTATAGATATATATGTTACCAAAAAAACATCAGATATATGTTTAAATATTTATTTATGAATAAATAGAACATATTCTGTTATTCAAAGAACATTGTAGTGTGAAATGTTTATATTTTCATGTTGGGTTAACGTAAATGAGAATATGTGCCCGGGTTTGCGCGAGTGTGGGGTGTTTTTCCACTTTTTATCCTCTATTGACACCTATGGGGGAAAACGTAAAAGCACACACGTTATTCTAACTTCAGCATTTTATGATTGTCTGGTTTAGCGGAAGAGCAAAAACAGTTAACTCTTAACTCATAATATGAGCACAATCCGACAATCGCAAAAAGCTTACTTCTAAAGCAATTAACGCTTGAGCTGAAGTGTTAATTTGCGCTCCACTCGTAATCTGTCTCAATATTGTTAGATTGTATAAAAAGCTCAAAATATAAATGAAATAATTAGAAACAACTACTTAAATGGAATAATTTTAATGTTTGATTCTGATTGCAAATTAGTGTTCGGACGTTAAAAACATTTGAATTGGGGGCGTGTCTAGGCTATGGCTGAATATGGCCGCTAAACTGGAGGCTCTGATTGCCAGAATTACATTCCGTCATGTAATCTAGTTTATATTTTTCCATCTAGCATAATCTCACAGCTTGAGTAGAAGTGTACATTTTACTGCATCCGGTGATATCCTTATGTTCCGAATTAACTCAGACCTTTCCAGATTGGACCGCTGAGGCCTTTGGCGGCCCCGAGGGAGAAAGACCTCAGCACCCCCCCCCCCCGGGAAACCGGGTACCTAGAGAACATATGCAGTTCTCTAGGTACCCGGTCTCCCGGGGGGGGGGGTTCATCAACAAAGGAAACAGTTGAACTGCCTGTAATCGCTATGGAGGAGATCTGTTACTACTTCCACATACTAATGGAGGACTTTGAAAGGAGATTCTGCGATAGGATGGATAAATTGATCCTATCTTTACAACCCAGGAGTGAGCCACCAGATTACTCCCTGCCAGAAATGGAGACTTGCGAAAAACCTATAGACGTGAGGGGCGGCCTGTGGTGGGGGAGATAACGGGCCTCCTTCACGCCATCACGGGAAGTACCCGCTGAGTCTCAGCTACAAATTGAAAGGAGAGAGACGCAGGGGCAGTGTAATTTACCTAAAGCAGCCTTTTGGAGCAGCCCCTATCAGGCATCAGTGTCATATGCTATTGTAGCCAGCGAGACCTTAGTCACTCAGCAATCCCTAAGTGCGGGAACCGTGGCTGACTCACATAAGAGACATAACGACCATAAAGGCATCCCTAATTGGGCAGCTGCAGCAAGGAGAGCGGCCGGCTACCTGGAGCGCTGCTCCAGTGTCTTTTGGTATTCGGAGGTGCTCGATCAGAGCTGAGGGCTGAGAAGGTGTCTTATTCCCCGTGTAGAGTGAGAAATTGCAGAACTTTCAGGACCGGAGTTTACTAGCAGAGGTCTTGAGGAGTGGATCTGCGCAAAATGCCACTATCTTGTTCTGCTGTGCCGGTTCAGTCATAGGTGAAAAGGATTAGTTGTCTGCTCATCCTCGCAGATCTAATTTGGACTAAGTTCTTTTTCCACGCTAACTCCCCTTCTACATGACGATCATGCGATCTGATGTGATTACCTACAATGCACTGTGCATTTCACCTCTCTCTGACCTTGATTTGGAGTTTGGCGGTAGCCGTGAAAACCAGCGTTAGAGGCTCCTAACGCTGGTTTTAGGCTACCGCCGGTATTTAGAGTCACTCAAAATAGGGTCTAACGCTCACTTTTCAGCTGCGACTTTTCCATACCGCAGATCCCCTTACGTCAATTGCGTATCCTATCTTTTCAATGGGATCTTCCTAACTCCGGTATTTAGAGTAGTTTCTGAAGTGAGCGTTAGACATCTAACGACAAAACTCCAGCCGCAGGAAAAAAGTCAGTAGTTAAGAGCTTTCTGGGCTAACGCCGGTTTATAAAGCTCTTAACTACTGTACTCTAAAGTACACTAACACCCATAAACTACCTATGTACCCCTAAACCGAGGTCCCCCCACATTGCCGCCACTCGATTAAATTTTTTTAACCCCTAATCTGCCGACCGCCACCTACGTTATCCTTATGTACCCCTAATCTGCTGCCCCTAACACCGCCGACCCCTGTATTATATTTATTAACCCCTAATCTGCCCCCCACAACGTCGCCTCCACCTACCTACACTTATTAACCCCTAATCTGCCGAGCGGACCTGAGCGCTACTATAATAAAGTTATTAACCCCTAATCCGCCTCACTAACCCTATAATAAATAGTATTAACCCCTAATCTGCCCTCCCTAACATCGCCGACACCTAACTTCAATTATTAACCCCTAATCTGCTGACCGGAGCTCACCGCTATTCTAATAAATGGATTAACCCCTAAAGCTAAGTCTAACCCTAATACTAACACCCCCCTAAGTTAAATATAATTTAAATCTAACGAAATAAATTAACTCTTATTAAATAAATTATTCCTATTTAAAGATAAATATTTACCTGTAAAATAAATCCTAATATAGCTACAATATAAATTATATTTATATTATAGCTATTTTAGGATTTATATTTATTTTACAGGTAACTTTGTATTTATTTTAACCAGGTACAATAGCTATTAAATAGTTAAGAACTATTTAATAGCTAAAATAGTTAAAATAATTACAAATTTACCTGTAAAAGAAATCCTAACCTAAGTTACAATTAAAACTAACACTATACTATCAATAAATTAATTAAATAAACTACCTACAATTACCTACAATTAACCTAACACTACACTATCAACACATTAATTAAATACAATTCCTACAAATAAATACAATTAAATAAACTTGCTAAAGTACAAAAAATAAAAAAGAACTAAGTTACAAAAAATAAAAAAGATATCTACAAACATAAGAAAAATATTACAACAATTTAAACTAATTACACCTACTCTAAGCCCCCTAATAAAACAACAAAGCCCCCCAAAATAAAAAATGCCCTACCCTATTCTAAATTACTAAAGTTAAAAGCTCTTTTACCTTACCAGCCCTGAACAGGGCCCTTTGCGGGGCATGCCCCAAGAAGTTCAGCTCTTTTGCCTGTAAAAAAAAAACATACAATACCCCCCCCCCAACATTACAACCCACCACCCACATACCCCTAATCTAACCCAAACCCCCCTTAAATAAACCTAACACTAAGCCCCTGAAGATCATCCTACCTTGTCTTCACCTCACCAGGTATCACCGATCCGTCCTGGCTCCAAAATCTTCATCCAACCCAAGCGGGGGTTGGCGATCCATCATCCGGTGCCTGAAGAGGTCCAGAAGAGGCTCCAAAGTCTTCATCCTATCCGGGAAGAAGAGGCGATCCGGACCGGCAACCATCTTGATCCAAGCGGCATCTTCTATCTTCATCCGATGACGACGGGCTCCATCCTGAAGACCTCCACCGCGGACCCATCTTCTTCCGGCGACGTCCAACTGCAGAATGACGGTTCCTTTAAGGGACGTCATCCAAGATGGCGTCCCTCGAATTCCGATTGGCTGATAGGATTCTATCAGCCAATCGGAATTAAGGTAGGAATATTCTGATTGGCTGATGGAATCAGCCAATCAGAATCAAGTTCAATCCGATTGGCTGATCCAATCAGCCAATCAGATTGAGCTTGCATTCTATTGGCTGATCGGAACAGCCAATAGAATGCGAGCTCAATCTGATTGGCTGATTGGATCAGCCAATCGGATTGAACTTGATTCTGATTGGCTGATTCCATCAGCCAATCAGAATATTCCTACCTTAATTCCGATTGGCTGATAGAATCCTATCAGCCAATCGGAATTCGAGGGACGCCATCTTGGATGACGTCCCTTAAAGGAACCGTCATTCGGCTAGTAGGCGTCGGGAGAAGAGGATGTTCCGCGTCGGAGGTCTGCAAGATGGATCCGGAAGAAAGAAGATTGAAGATGCCGTTGATAGAAGACTTCATCCGGATCATGGACCTCTTCAGCTCCCGCTTGGATGAAGACTTCATCCGGATCATGGACCTCTTCAGCTCCCGCTTGGATGAAGACTTCAGCCAGATCATGGACCTCTTCAGCCCCCCGCTTGGGCTTGGATCAGGACATCGGAGGAGCTCTTCAGGACGGATCGGTGAACCTGGCAGGGTGAAGATAAGGTAGGAAGATCTTCAGGGGCTTAGTGTTAGGTTTATTTAAGGGGGGTTTGGGTTAGATTAGGGGTATGTGGGTGGTGGGTTGTAATGTTGGGGGGGGTATTGTATGTTTTTTTTTACAGGCAAAAGAGCTGAATTCTTTGGGGCATGCCCCGCAAAGGGCCCTGTTCAGGGCTGGTAAGGTAAAAGAGCTTTGAACTGTAGTAATTTAGAATAGGGTAGGGCATTTTTTTATTTTGGGGGGTCTTTGTTATTTTATTAGGGGGCTTAGAGTAGGTGTAATTAGTTTAAAATTGTTGTAATATTTTTCTTATGTTTGTAAATATTTTTTTATTTTTTGTAACTTAGTTATTTTTTTTTTGTACTTTAGCTAGTTTATTTAATTGTATTTATTTGTAGCAATTGTATTTAATTAATTTATTGATAGTGTAGTGTTAGGTTAATTGTAGGTAGTTTATTTAATTAATTTATTGATAGTCTAGTGTTAGGTTTATTTGTAACTTAGGTTAGGATTTATTTTACAGGTAATTTTGTAATTATTTTAACTAAGTAGCTATTAAATAGTTCTTAACTATTTAATAGCTATTGTACCTGGTTAAAATAAATACAAAGTTACCTGTAAAATAAATATTAATCCTAAAATAGCTATAATATAAATATAATTTATATTGTAGCTATATTAGGATTTATTTTACAGGTAAGTATTTATCTTTAAATAGGAATAATTTATTTAATAAGAGTTAATTTATTTCGTTAGATTTAAATTATATTTAACTTAGGGGGGTGTTAGTATTAGGGTTAGACTTAGCTTTAGGGGTTAATCCATTTATTAGAATAGCGGTGAGCTCCGGTCGGCAGATTAGGGGTTAATAATTGAAGTTAGGTGTCGGCGAAGTTAGGGAGGGCAGATTAGGGGTTAATACTATTTATGATAGGGTTAGTGAGGCGGATTAGGGGTTAATAACTTTATTATAGTAGCGCTCAGGTCCGCTCGGCAGATTAGGGGTTAATAAGTGTAGGCAGGTGGAGGTGACGTTGTGGGGGGCAGATTAGGGGTTAATAAATATAATATAGGGGTCGGCGATGTTAGGGCAGCAGATTAGGGGTACATAGGGATAATGTAAGTAGCGGCGGTTTACGGAGCGGCAGATTAGGGGTTAATAATAATATGCAGGGGTCAGCGATAGCGGGGCCGGCAGATTAGGGGTTAATAAGTGTAAGGTTAGGGGTGTTTAGACTCGGGGTACATGTTAGAGTGTTAAGTGCAGACGTAGGAAGGGTTACCGCATAGCAAACAATGGGGCTGCGTTAGGAGCTGAACGCGGCTTTTTTGCAGGTGTTAGGTTTTTTTTTCAGCTCAAACAGCCCCATTGTTTCCTATGGGAGAATCGTGCATGAGCACGTTTTTGAGGCTTGCCGCGTCCGTAAGCAACTCTGGTATCGAGAGTTGAAGCTGCGTTAAAAATGCTCTACGCTCCTTTTTTGGAGCCTAACGCAGCCTTTATGTGGACTCTCGATACCAGAGTTATTTTTATGGTGCGGCCAGAAAAAAGCCGGCGTTAGTTTTTCGGGTCGTTACCGACAAAACTCCAAATCTAGCATTAGGAAAGAGTATATTTATGCTTTGCATATCTTTGCGAGTTCTATATTGGGTTTTTTTCCCCCTATTTCATTAGTTATTTTTGGTTATGCTCCTAAGCCCAATAATTTTTAAGCTAGAGGTGTAATTGCTATTTAGGGCACTAACCTTACTTAGACATATAAACCAACCTATATGTATATATAAGGTACTGAACCTCTATCCCATTCCAGTAGTTCAACTGTTAGATGTTCTATACCATATACAGCTAATTTTGCTTACCTCTTACTGCCTCTTAGAGAGTGGCTGACATACCCAGAAGTTTTGTATGTGATGACTCCCCTGTTAGGTGATAGCAAACGTTTATGTTATGTGTTTGATTAATATAATCCTGCAGGGGGAAAAGTTATAATATTATAGAACTATAATTATTATACTTGGTATTTAGGGCTCGATTTATCAAGCCCTTATGGCTGCAAGTTCTCACAAGAACTTGCTCGCCGTGATTTATCAAGCAGCGGTCACCAGACCGCTGCTTCCCTAAGCTCTTCGCCACCTCTAAGGTGGCGAAATTCAATCTCCTCATTTGAGTCCGACCGAGAATATTGACTGCTCCTGCCTGTGCGTAATTGGCTGTGCGCGGGCAGGGGGCGGGACTTTACATTAAAATTACAACATCCCTATCTTATAATAAATTAAAACTTACCTTTAGAATTAAAATAAACTATATTAAACTATTAATTAACCTACCTTAACTATTATACTAAAATTACATTAAACTAGCAATTACATTAACTATATTACACATTAAAAAACCCTTACCGTAAAACCCTTAAATAAACCTAACACTAACCCCCGATGATCCACTTACAGTTTTTGAAATTCCGCTTGAAGGATCCATCCAGCCGGCAAGAAGTCTTCATCCGCGAGGCAAGAAGTCTTCATCCAGGCGGCCTCTTTTATCTTCCTCCATCCGGCGAAGTCTTCATCCATGTGACCTATTCTATCTTCATCCATCCGGTGGAGTGGGTCCATCCTGAAGACATCTGGCGCAGAGCTCCTCTTCAATACGGTCACCGCCGTAAACTGGAACTTGAATGCAAGTGACGTCATCCAAGATGGCGTCCCTTGAATCCTATTGGCTGAAAGGTTCCAATCAGCCAATAGGATTAAAGCTGTTAAAATCCTATTGGCTGTTCCAATCAGCCAATAGGATTTGAGCAGCTCTCATCCTATTGGCTGATTGAAACAGCCAATAGGATGAGAGCTGCTCAAATCCTATTGGCTGATTAAAAGCACTAAATGCCTTTTTTAAGGGCAATGCCCATACAAATGTCCCTTTCAGGGCAATGGGGAGCTTAGTTTTTTTAGATAGGCTTTTTATTTTGGGGGGGTGGGTGGTGGGTTTTAATGTTGGGGGGTGTTTGTATTTTTTTTATAGGTAAAAGAGCTGATTTCTTTGGGGCAATGCCCCACAAAAGACCCTTTTAAGGGCCATTGATAGATAATTGTAGACTAGGGTTTTTTTTATTTGGGGGGGGGGGGGGCTTTTTTACTTGGATAGGGCTATTAGATCAGATTTAATTTGTTTTTATTTTTGATACTGTGTTCTTTTTTTGTAACTTAGTACTGTTTGTTTTTGTAACAGTGTTTTTTTTTAGTAATTTAGTAATTTTTAATAGTAGATTTAAATAATTTGATTAGAGTTAGGGTTTTTTAATATGTAATATAGTTAATTTAATTGCTATTTTAATGTAATTTTAGTATAATAGTTAGGGTAGGTTAATTAATAGTTTAATATAGTTTATTTTAATTCTAAAGGTAAGTTTAAATTTATTATAAGATAGGGATGTTGTAATGTTAATTCTAAAGGTAAGTTTTAATTTATTATAAGATAGGGATGTTGTAATTTAGTTAGCGGGTTGTAAGGTTTAGCGGTTAATAGCTTAATTTTGTTTATGTTGATGTGGGTTGCTGGTGGTTTAGGGGTTAATAGGTTTAGTTAATGGTAGTAATGTGGGAGGCCAGAGGTTTAGGGGTTAATATGTTTATTTAGGTGGCGGCGGGGTCCGGGAGCGGAGGAATAGGGGTTACTAACTGTATTAAAGTTGCAGCGGGGTCCGGGAGCGGCAGGATAGGGGTTAATAACTTTATTACAGTTGTGGCGGGGAGCGGCGGGATAGGGGTTACTAACTTTATTACTTTATTACAGTTGTGGCAGGGTCTGGGAGTGGCAGGATATGGTTTAATTACTTTATTACAGTTGCGGCGGGTTCCGGGAGTGGCAGGATCTGGGTTAATACCTTTATTACTGTTGCGGCGGGGACCGGGAGCGGCGGGATAGGGGTTAAACATTTTATTATAGTGGCAGCGTTTAGTGACAGGATATAAATAAAGTTGGGAAAAAGCCGAATAGCAGCGAGATTGATGACTGCTAGTTAACAACAGTCCGATGCTCATCGCTCCGTACTTGGTGCATGACTTTATTTTGCATAAGTTTTTTCTAATGCTGTTTTTTCATTTTTAGTTAGATTGTCCCTGTTATATCTCTTATCTTATTTTATTAAATTTTCCTTAAGGGCAATAAGATCATTGTATATATTTTCCTAAAACATTTCTATAGTTCTATCTCTGCTATGTACTGGGTAGAAATTACTCCTAGTTTTGAATGCAATATTTATCTTTCTATGGACCTCTGTCTCCTCTATATATCTACCTGATTCTATTTGTAATTCCAGAAGGGACTGCCCTGCGCATAAATCATCAAACATTAAACTAACTTTTATTGAATTCAGGTTATGTTTTTATTGTATTCATCTAATTGGACCTCCAATTAACAACTGCTTAGCAGTTCTTGCCAAATTTTTCGATTGGTTAAAATATCCCCGACACGTCACTTCCGGTTTTATGTAGGGCGGTCACGTGATCAGAGGGATATTTAAAAGCTGGCGTTTATGGTCAGAATATCAGTCGTCATCGATAAAACTACAGCAAAGTGCGCCTGGTGACGCGAATTGGGGGTCGGAGGTAATAGCATTGAGTACATAGTACTATTTACTTTTTACATTTTTTTTTAAATAAAAGCTATGTTTAACCACTGAAGACTTGGTCACAGGAATAATTTTCTTGTATATGTCAGAGCCCTAGCTCACTTATCGCTATTAAAGTGTGAATTACTGAATGGTCATATTTAAAAACTCTGCCTCCTAGACATAATTTGTAGAGCTGCATCTGGTGTATCCTCCGGTTCTCTTTCTGTATCTGTGCTCATTAAGGGTAAAGCACTGGCAGGTTTGGGGAGGTGAAGGGAGTAGCCACAAACTGTATTTGTTAGGCTGTTGCAGACTAGTGTAACCCTTTACTCTCAAGCATAGCTGCCAAGTGAAGAAAGGAAAAAGATCAAAAGTCTTTTTAAGAGACAACACAAAGTACATCTAATATCTGGAAACACATGGTATTATACATGACAAGATAATACTTTGCAATTTGAAATATTTCTCCCAATTATTCACGCACTCACTGAATACAGAAAAATAAAAGCTGACAAACAGAGTCATTTTGCTTTAAGGTCAAAAATGGAAGCAAGCATAGCTTTGCAGGACCTTACACAAAGAACTTTAACCAATGAACAACCGATCATTATCTCCGTCCCCGTCCCCCCCAAGATCCAGACTACAAACCATCTTGGTCTAGTGTTCCTCAAAATGGAGAAACTACGAATAAACAAACTAAAATTTTAGTATGAAATTGTGTATTTGGATAAATACATTAAAAGGCAAATCATACCAAGGGGATTACGGATGAAAAAAATTCCCCACAGCTGATAGAGATGAGGAAGACTTCATGTTAAAGTGGAATACAACACTTACGGAATGCTCTATGAAATTGATGTCACAACTTTTGACTCAGAAATATAAAAAAAGAAATCATACTTTGGAGGAAAATTAAGAACTGCAATCCCAAATGAAGGAACATATACAATATTCAAGATATATGGAATATGATGAACAGCTCAGTACAGTACTTAAAGACTTAATGAATTACAGACCCGCAAAAACAATACATTTGCAAGGGATGAAAATAATTACTCCCTCAATATAGTTTACAGCTGGACTCAAGCAATAAGGAAGACATGGACACTGAGACAAGCAAATTAATCCACAGGACAAGTAACTAACCATAATTGATACAAAAAATATCAACAGAAAAAAAACGAATCCAAAACAAAAAAAGAAACATAAGGGACAAGGACAACAACATCAAAAGGAAGTCAGCTTCTCTGAGTCCAATATCTCAGGCTCACACTCAGCATCCACTCCTATTGTAAGGTCCCTTGACTCCACAGGTTTGCAATAAGTGAAATTGCAGATGATTCAGTAAATCAAGAGGAGTCAAAAATGATCAGGCAGAGGCAGGAAACACTGTAATAGAGGAAGGAGAAACCAATATAACAACAAACAGATACCAACTGGTCCTGAGAAACAAAAAGGACAACAAGAAGAAATACGGACTGTAATAAATTTATCTGACCATCAACTGGATGAAGCAGAGGTCAGCTTGCTGGAGAAAGGTCTAGGCTTCTCTCCTACAACGGACTTTAACTTATTCAATACAATAGTGCATATTAATAACTTTCTAAGGAAAATAGTTTTGAATAAAACATTTCTTTAACCAAGACAAACAATTGGAGGTCCAATTAGATGAATACAATGAGAAAAACATAAATAACCTGAATTCAATAAAAGATAATTTAATGTTTTATGATTAATGTGCAGGCCAGTCCCTTCTGCAATTACAAATTGAAAATATCAGGTGTAGACTAAGTGCCTAGAGACAATACTACCTATAGCTCTGAACAAAGGCTACCTAGCTAGCCCAGGGGTGAATAGAATTGGAGGGCTGTGTTCAGAGCACCTCAAACAGGGCAAGGTGACTGAGAATCTTACTATAAACGTTACCACAAATGGGTAATGAATATGTGATTACTTGAATGAATCCTAAGTAGTGATGTCGCAAACCTAAAAATTTGCGTTCGCCAACGGCGAACACGAACTTCCACAACTGTTTGCGAACGGGCAAACTGGGCGAACCGCCATAGACTTCAATAGGCAGGCAAATTTTAAAACCCACAGGGACTCTTTCTGGCCACAATAGTGATGGAAAAGTTGTTTCAAGGGTACTAACACCTGGACTGTGGCATGCCGGAGGGGGTTCCATGGCAAAACTCCCATGGAAAATTACATAGTTGATGCAGAGTCTGATTTTAATCCATAAAGGGCATAAATCACCTAACATTCCTAAATTGTTTGGAATAACTTGCTTTAAAACATCAGGTATGTACACTACTTTTACACCAGATATGAGTTGCACTGGGGTGACACTGTGCCCTGGCAGGCAGGCACTTAAACGCACACGTGTGAAGGAAACTGACTGCTATTATTTAACACAGTCAAAAAAGTGTTGTTTTTTTTAAATCTACACTACTGTTACACCAGATATGAGTTGCACTGGGGTGACATTGTGCCCTGGCAAGCAGGCACTTAAACGCACACGCGTGAAGGAAACTGACTGCTATTATTTAACACAGTCAAAAAAGTGTTGTTTTTTTTTTAAATCTACACTACTGTTACACCAGATATGAGTTGCACTGCGGTGACACTGTGCCCTGGCAGGCAGGTACTTAAACGCACACGTGTGAAGGAAACTGACTGCTATTATTTAACACAGTCAAAAAAGTGTTGTTTTTTTTAAATCTACACTACTGTTACACCAGATATGAGTTGCACTGGGGTGACACTGCCCTGGCAGGCAGGCAGGCACTTAAATGCACACGTGTGAAGGAAACTGACTGCTATTATTTAACACAGTCAAAAGTGTTGTTGTTTTTAAATCTACACTACTGTTACACCAGATATGAGTTGCACTGGGGTGACACTGTGTCCTGGCAGGCAGTCACTTAAACGCACACGTGTGAAGGAAACTGACTGCTATTATTTAACACAGTCAAAAAAGTGTTGTTTTTTTTAAATCTACACTACTGTTACACCAGATATGAGTTGCACTGGGGTGACACTGTGCCCTGGCAGGCAGGCACTTAAACGCACACGTGTGAAGGAAACTGACTGCTATTATTTAACACAGTCAAAAAAGTGTTGTTTTTTTAAATCTACACTACTGTTACACCAGATATGAATGGTGGCACTGGGCAAGTGGGCACAGTATACGGTGTGAGCCTGACACACACGCTGGCAGGCAGGCAACTGCAATTAGATTACACAGGGAAAAAAAAACAGCAGCCCTAAAAAGGGCTTTTTGGGGTACTGTCCTTACAGCAGAGATCAGATGAGTCCTTCAGGACTGTAGTGGACACTGAATACACTAGCCTAGCTATAGATTTCCCTACTAAATCAGCAGCGGCTACACTGTCCCTCCTCTCACTAACAATGCAGCTTCCGAATGAATCTAAAATGGATGCTGTCCAGGAGGTAGGAGGGTCTGGGAGGGAGGGTCTGCTGCTGATTGGCTGGAATATGCCTGCTGACTGTGAGGTACAGGGTCAAAGTATTACTCAATGATGACGAATAGGGGGCGGATCGAACATCGCATATGCTATGTTCGCCAGGAACTATTCGCCGGTGAACAATTCACGACATCACTAATCCTAAGTGTTGGCTTGTGGAAATAACAGAGTATTATGCTGTGATGTAGAATGTGTAAAAAACATACAATTTATTACAAAAGGTTAAAATTGTGGATCCACAATATACAATTTAAAAGCGTTATTTTGTTAAAACAAGTACAATGGTAAGCTGATAGTAATAATAGTATAAGTTAACAAACTAATAGTAGATCTTCATCTATGAATGCCTCACAGCTACTGGTGGATGCTACCATATGTTGTCCTCTGATACTGAGTCCTTATAAAGGGATATGGTGTGTTGTGAGGTTGTGCAAATCAATAAATGTGTAATAGAACCCTATTACAGACAAAAATTAGATATATATCAATATTCCAATATTGAAGTCATGGTTCAAATTCAACCGTGAGTCCTATGTGTTCCAAAAAAACAAAAAACAAACAATGCACGTGCAAAATTTGAAAAATGAAATTGAAAAATACTGGCAAAAATTAAAAATATATAAAAAATTTGAAAGAAGTGAAAAATAAAGTGAAAATAAGGTCAATTGTGATTATCCAGCATTAAAGTGAAATTAATAAAGTCAAACTTGTTTCCTGGTGGTTATAATTCTGCTGTGGATCCTAAGTGATGAGAACCCTTGTGATGGATCCTAGTGTTCTCTCAGTTCTCTCAATGGGTCTCTTAAGTGTCCTGTGGATATGAAGAATAATAGTGTAGATTGTACAAAAACTTGCATAAGAATTAAAATATGCTTACCAGCTAGTAGTCAACGTGTTTCGGCCTCCTCTAAGGCCTTTATCAAGACTAATAGCTGTCTGTAACTGGTAGCCATATATATCGGTCTCTTACACCAATTTGCAAAATTGAGGGCGTGAATGAATACCGGAAGTTGTATGTGTTTACATTCTTGTTTGTTTTTATTAAAACTTAAAAAAATCTTTAAAACTTTGTTTAACTTTGAAACTTTATCTATGTTGGTGCATGTATAAATGGATTAGCTGTCTTATAATGTATGTGGATAACATTGCTTATAGTTTTACTCAATATCGTCTGTCTGCCATAATTTACCCATTCTCATTGGATGTGACCTCATATCCATTTTAATGCTATTGGTTGTTGGTCTGTTTACATATAGGGAGACCCTATGTGTTCATCGTACTCACTTGATAGTGATTGGTTCTGACCTCATGTCATTGGTTTAGGCTGTGTTTACTATTTTTACAACCCATACTTCTAACAGCTGTTTGCTTTTATGGTCCTTATTGTTTATACAGCACTTACATCTCACAGCTGTTGTGACGGGCCTATGAGTGATTATTTAGCCATATGAGTTATGCAGGGTTACCTATAAACGATGTTGTCTTATAAGTCTGCTTTTGTAATTCACCCACATTTTGACCAAGTTTAACATTATATATACTTCATGTCAGAGAGTATCAATGATAGGAACTAGAATCCATTATTTATCAGATGATGATGTAATTAATGAGGTATTATTTCTCAATATTGCGAAGGAGGCTAAGAACTAGATTAATTATGGTCCCTTATATGTTAAACCATATTTCGATCTAGTTAGCAGACCTATGTGGGAAACCAGGTTTTCTCTAAATGAAAAAAGACGTAGAACTGAAGTGTAAGGGTTAGATTTCAAATTTATATTCGTTGATGTGTGTAGATGGATTAAATATCATTTGATAAAGTGTCTGCTATCTCCCGCAATTTGTCCATTCTGATTGGATATGAGCTATGTCTGATGCCATTAGATTAGGCTGTGTTTACTGTTCGAGCAGCCCAAGCATCTAGTAGCTGTCAGCTGTCAGCTATTGCAATCTTTACTGTTTATGCAACACATATCTCACAGCTGTTATTACGAGTCTGTGAGTGGATGTTTGTTCATTTTAGCTGTGTGGATTATGTAATATTGTCTATAAACAATATTGTCTGTGAATCCGTATACCCACATCTAACCAAATTTAACAATGTATATGTTCTCTGTCAGGGAATATCTTAATAGGGTCTAAAGAGTGGGAGTGCTCATAGTTAATGAAGTGTTATTCATTATTATATGGGGATTCATCTATAATTATTATGAGAGAGGCTAAGTAATACATTGATCATTGATCCTTATTGTGTTAAGAGATTTATAGATCTAGTAAACCAGCCTATGTGAGGATCAGGTTTTGACATTTGTATGTATTACAGAGCATAAAAATCCTTACTGAATAAATTTAGTTTGTAAGGATATCATCCATAATATATAATCCATAATACATATTATCTAATCAGCAGTGTTTTTTTTACCTGCTAAATAAAGCTAATGGCCCTGTTCATGGGTTATAATAGAAGGAGGGAAGAGTCATAGTATCCACAGGTGAATTAATTGCAGATAAGGCTCATATTACAAAATCATAAAAATTGTTTCTTTGTTGAGCTAAATTGTACTAGGTACTATCTGTGTATATATATATATATATATATATATATATATATATATATATATATATATATATATATATTAAAACTTATGTTGGGAAGAGGCTGGTGCTTAAGTGTTTAGAGGAAACTCACCAAAAATATCGGCCTCTTCTTCAATCCTATTGAATACAAAGAAGAGATCATCAACCTATTCATGGGTTAGTGGGAGCTGTCCAACGTCTATGGAGATAGAAATCCTTACAGAGATCAAGTTGTCCACTTTCATCGTTACATTGATGATCTCTTCTTTGTATTCGATGGGAGTGAAGAAGAGGCAGATAAGTTTTGTAAATATCTTAACCATAATTATTGTGGCATAAGCTTCACAAGGGAACAGAGCAAGAAAAGCATCAATTTCTTGGACTTAACTATTACAGCTAATGAACTAGAGCATAGTGTAGATACGGTTATGTTCAGAAAGCCCACAGCAGGCAATACTATCCTGCAATATAATTCTTGTCACCCTAGGCATGTAGTCAGGGGTATACATAAAGGAGAATTAATAAGGATAAAGAGGAAATACTTGAAAGAATCAGAGTATCAGAGGCAGGCAGAGGAAACTATTGCCAGACTAAAGCATTGAGGCTATACGGATGAAGTTTTAAACAATGCTCAAAAATAATGTTGATAAGATGTCTAGAAAGGATCTTCTAACATATAAAAAAATAGGAAGACTACACAATATACACAGAAATCTAAGTTTCTAACTGCTTACAGTCTTGAGTTTAACAAAATATGTGGTATAATAAGGGAATCAATGCCCAATGTATTCTGATCGTATACATGTGGACATTATACAGGGAAGGTGTGATTTTATACCCAGGAAGGTCAAAACATTAGCTAATCATTTGTCTCCCTCAGACTTGAGACCACAGACAAATAAATGTTGGCTCCAAAAAAGGAAGTGATTTTTTTAAGTGTAGGAGACCTATCTGTAGAACCTGTGGTTTTGTGTCAGAGGGTAACAAATTTAAATCTACTGTTACACAACAAGATCATGAGATTAACTTTTCTATCAATTGTGCAACTACACATGTAGTTTATCTCCTTACCTGCAAAGTATGCTTAAAACAATATACAGGTAAAACTAAGAGACCTCTGAAAGAAAGATTCCTGGAGCATGTAGGCTCCATTAAGGATGAGGAATCAGATACTCCCATAGACAGACATTTCAAGCAATTACATAATTCAGACACCTCTGCATTGACAGTGCAGGGTATAGACTTCACACCTGCATAGAGAAGAGGAGGTAATAGGAAAATGTCTCTAAATAAGAGGGAAATATTTTGGATGTTTACACTCCAGACTAGAGACCCCCACGGTATTAATATGAGAAGGGATTTAGATCTATTTGTGTAATTACATGTTTTGACACCATTCCCGTTTTTACATGTTTCTGAAAAACAACATTACTTCTAAGATAATAGTGTTTCATATAGCTATTAAAAAACAGGCAGTATTATAGTTATGGATAAATGAATATTCATTCAACTATTAAACAGCTGTGATGTCTTTGTTTAATCCTCTTTTCCTTTGTAATATATGATTGGTACATATAATAAGGGAATTGTAACACTATACATAATAAGTTGCCCTACAGCGTATCTCTATTTTCAGGCTGATACTAAAATTTATAATAATAAGGTGTATATTCATTTAATTGGTTTTGCTTTAAATAGGTAAAGAGCAGGTACACAGGTGAGCAGTGATCAAGTACGCATATGCACGAAACGCGTCTTCTATGCTGTGTACCTGCATATCATCCTGAAGTTTTGTTTTTACCTGACCTATGTTTGCTTTTGCTGTTGGAATAAACTTTTTTGAAATTTTTCTTTGGTGGCTCAGAGCGCTTTCTTCCTTGGACTTTTCTGTTACTTTTTTAGCGTGTGGAGTGGTCATGCTTAGGAAGCAGCCTTTACCTTACATGAAGGGAGGAAGTTCCTGCCCTCTCTCCATTAAGCCGTAGGAGGAGGATCAGTATCAGATGGAATGGTCATAAACACTCTGCTGTGCAGGTTGTTTGTACATATAACCTTCTCCCTTAAAACTGGCTTTGGCAGGTGATACTGATAGCTCTATTCATATTATGGAAGAATCAGCATTTACTTCACCAGGAGAACTCAGCAACACAAATTTCTTACTAAGTACCTAGCTGAACTCTGACAGTTTTTGTAGAAAAGCCACATACTAGCACGTCTTTATAAAAGTGGAACATTAATGTTTAATAGATTAGTCTGATAGAGCTGAGTCCCTCTGAACATGCAGCAACTATATCTTATTGGACATATGTGAATAGTATCTCCAGGATTATTCTAAAGCAAAAACTGCTAAGGATTTAGTTAATTTATTTTTTATCATTTTTTAGGTTCACACTGGGGCATTTCTGTTATGAAAATAGAGGTTATATTTAGCTCTTCTCCTCTCCAGAAGTGCATGATATAGTAGAGGGTTCAGCATGGTATCATATTTGGAGCAGATCATTCTAAGCTATCTTTAGCCTAACTACCAGATCAGAACAAGATTTCTATGCAGACTACTTGGGGCTCCTATTCATTTAGTAGCATATATACTTCTATGGCCTTCCTACACTATCACATGTGATTTACTACTAATAAAAGATAAGGTCCCATGGCTTTTTCATATGTTACATAGGTCTTGTATTAAGATTAATAAGACGTGCTTAATATCTCCTCCACTAGTTATGTAGCAATTTTGAGAGTTTTCTTATTTTTTCATGCTTTATTTAAGCTTTTTCCCTATATTGCATCTTATCGCATCTAATATGTATATGTTACCTATACTACAGTGGTATTATTGTCAGATATTATATATATGTTGCTATCCATATTTACTATGGTCCAAGAGTTACACACTCCCATTTTTTATCTAATACATAACATTGATCTCACTTATATACAAATTCCCATATCCTTATAGGTATGATCTGATACATCCCTATTTAGTAACCCTGATAGCTTTGAGTTTCCCCAGTACACTCCTCCTCAGAATATATATCTCCATAAACAAGTCCCCCCCCCCCCCCCCTCTACATCACAGTCAGGTTATCATGTTAAGGTCAAAGACATTGAACCATGAACACTGGGACAAAGTATTCTCTAATAAAATAAAATACAGATTAAAAATGAATAACATTTGAAACTTTGCTAAATAAATATACATATCAACAAATACCATATGGTTATAAAAATAAAATTAAAAAATCCAGGTCAATGTGGGTGAATATAAATGTGTTAAGAGAAATTTGGAAAAAACGTATGGCATTTAAATTATTCAAAGAAAATAGTACAGACTCAAAATTCCATATTTATAAGGAATGTAACAAAGCATGCAAAAAAGCAATCAAATTAGCCAAAATTGAAAAATTAATTGCAAAGGATTCTAAATCTAACCCTAAAAGGTTCTTTAAGTACATAAATAGCAAAAAAATCTAAGGCCTAGATTTAGAGTTGGGCGATAGCCGTCAAAACCAGCGTTAGAGGCTCCTAACGCTGGTTTTTACCGCCCTCTGGTATTTGGAGCCAGTCATTAAAGGGTCTAACGCTCACTTTCCAGCCGCGACTTTTCCATACCACAGATCCCCTTACGTCAATTGCGTATCCTATCTTTTCAATGGGATCTTTCTAACTCTGGTATTTAGAGTCTTGGCTGAAGTGAGCATTAGAAATCTAACGACAAAACTCCAGCCGCAGAAAAAAGTCAGGAGTTAAGAGCTTTCTGGGCTAACGCCGGTTCATAAACATCTTAACTACTGTGCTCTAAAGTACACTAACACCCATAAACTACCTATGCACCCCTAAACCGAGGTCCACCCACATCGCCGCCACTATATTTAAATTTTTTAACCCCTAATCTGCCGCTCCGTACACCGCCGCCACTTACGTTATCCCTATGTACCCCTAATCTGCTGCCCCTAACACCGCCGACCCCTATATTATATTTATTAACCCCTAATCTGCCCCCCACAACGTCGCCGCCAGCTACCTACAATAATTAACCCCTAATCTGCCGACCGGAGCTCACCGCTAGTATAATAAATGTATTAACCCCTAATCCGCCTCACTCCCGCCTCAATAACCCTATAATAAATAGTATTAACCCCTAATCTGCCCTCCCTAACATCGCCGACAGCTAACTTCAAGTATTAACCCCTAATCTGCTGACCGGAGCTCACCGCTACTCTAATAAATGGATTAACCCCTAAAGCTAAGTCTAACACTAACACCCCCCTAAGTTAAATATAATTTAAATCTAACGAAATAAATTAACTCTTATTATATAAATTATTCCTATTTAAAGCTAAATACTTACCTGTAAAATAAATCTTAATATAGCTACAATATAAATTATAATTATATTGTACCTATTTTAGGATTAATATTTATTTTACTGGCAACTTTGTAATTATTTTAAACAGGTACAATAGCTATTAAATAGTTAATAACTATTTAATAGCTAAAATAGTTAAAATAATTACAAAATTACCTGTAAAATAAATCCTAACCTAAGTTACAATTAAAGAAATACCTGTTACACTATGCAAGCGTAACTCTAGGGGGCGCTAGAAGAAATATATAAAACAATCTGTAGGATAATACTGAAGTATAGTAAAAACAATAAAAACTTAAAAATAATATAAAATGATCAGATAATAATGTATAAAGACAAAATAATAATGACAATTACAGAAAAAATGAGACATGGACTCTCATCAAATGTGATGAGATCAATATAAACAGAAAATGCAGCTTAAAACAATATATAACAAATAAATAGTATTAAGTCTTTAATAAGTTCTTATCTGTATATGATATTGATGCACAGACAGTCCCAAGATTAGGAGGGCACTTCAGAGGTTTATTAGTCCTTCTGGGTAGCACATATATAAGATTCTCCCTTAGATCCAGAAGTCAGCTCCTTGTCACAAAACCAGTCTGGGTAAATATTCTCTCTGTGCAAAGAAAATCACAAAGACAAGGGCGCCTCCTCGTGTGATATAGTTTGGACAAATGTAAAAATAGGTGAATACAGATTTTATACTCACAAGTAAAGCAGCACTCTGTTGTGCTTATAGAGGCAGACTGGGAGTTCACAGTGTCCCAGTTCACTGACCAAGGCAGTGCAACAAATCACTCCAGGGTAGATTTCAATCAAGCTCAGGCTCTCAGCAAAGAGTTAAAATACCATAGTTTAATGGTGCAGTAAAATACAATATAAAATGTCACAAATGTGACCGTAACAATGGATAAACAAGCAACTAGTTTCTCAGATCTCTGTCTGTTTCCTCCGGCTAGAAGCCTGAGGAAACAGACAGAGATCTGAGAAACTAGTTGGTATTTTAACTCTTTGCTGAGAGCCTGAGCTTGATTGAAATCTACCCTGGAGTGATTTGTTGCACTGCCTTGGTCAGTGAACTGGGATACTGTGAACTCCCAGTCTGCCTCTATAAGCACAACAGAGTGCTGCTTTACTTGTTAGTATAAAATCTGTATTCACCTATTTTTACATTTGTCCAAACTATATCACACGAGGAGGCGCCCTTGTCTTTGTGATTTTCTTTGCACAGAGAGAGTAAGTTACAATTAAACCTAACACTACACTATCATTAAATTAATTAAATACAATACCTACAATTATCTACAATTAAACCTAACACTACACTATCAATAAATTAATTAAATACAATACCTACAATTACCTACAATTAAACCTAACACTACACTATGAATAAATAAATTAAATAAAATACCTACAAATAAATACAATGAAATAAACTAACTAAAGTACAAAAAATAAAAAAGAACTAAGTTACAAAAAATATAAAAAAATATTTACAAACATTAGAAAAATATTACAACAATTTTAAACTAATTACAACTACTCTAAGCCCCCAAAATAAAAAAATGCCCTACCCTATTCTAAAATAAAAATAGAAAAGCTCTTTTACCTTACCAGCCCTGAAAAGGGCACTTTTCGGGGCATGCCTCAAATAATTCAGCTCTTTTGCCTGTAAAAAAAAAACATACAATACCCCCCCCAACATTACAACCCACCACCCACATACCCCTAATCTAACCCAAACCCCCCTTAAATAAACCTAACACTAAGCCCATGAAGATCTCCCTATCTTGTCTTCACCACACCGGGTCCCGATCTGTCCAGAAGAGCCTCCGAAATCTTCCTCCAAGCCCAAGCGGGGGCTGAAGAGTGAAGTCCATCCTCCGGCTGAAGTCTGGATCCAACCGGCAAATGAAGAAGTCCATCTTCGGGAAGAAATCTTCATCCTATCCGGGCAGAAGAGGACATCCGGACCGGCAACCATCTTGATCCAAGCGGCATCTTCTATCTTCATCCGATGAGGAACAGCTCCATCTTGAAGACCTCCAGCGCGGACCGATCCTCTTCTTCCGACTTCCAACTGAAGAATGAAGGTTCCTTTAAGGGACGTCATCCAAGATGGCGTCCCTCGAATTCCGATTGGCTGATAGGATTCTATCAGCCAATCAGAATTAAGGTAGGAAAATTCTGATTGGCTGATGGAATCAGCCAATCAGAATCAAGTTCAATCCGATTGGCTGATCTGATCAGCCAATCAGATTGAGCTCGCATTCTATTGGCTGATCGGAACAGCCAATAGAATGCGAGCTCAATCTGATTGGCTGATTGGATCAGCCAATCGGATTGAACTTGATTCTGATTGGCTGATTCCATCAGCCAATCAGAATTTTCCTACCTTAATTCCTATTGGCTGATAGAATCCTATCAGCCAATCGGAATTCGAGGGACGCCCCTTGGATGACGTCCCTTAAAGGAACCATCATTCGTCGGGAAGTCGTCGGAAGAAGAGGATGGATCCGCGGTGGAGGTCTTCAAGATGGAGCCGGTCGTCATCGGATGAAGATAGAAGATGCCGCTTGGAAGAAGATGGCTGCCGGTCCGGATCTACTCTTCTGCCCGGATAGGATGAAGACTTTGGAGCCTCTTCTGGACCTCTTCAGCCGTCGCTTGATAGAAGACTTCAGCCGGATGATGGATGTCTAGCCCCCGCTTGGGCTTGGATGAAGATTTCGGAGCCTGGAACGATCGGTGATACCTAGCATGGTGAAGACAAGGTAGGAAGATCTTCAGGGGCTTAGTGTTAGGTTTATTTAAGGGGGGTTTGGGTTAGATTAGGGGTATGTGGGTGGTGGGTTGTAATGTTGGGGGGGGGTATTGTATGTTTTTTTTTTACAGGCAAAAGAGCTGAATTCTTTGGGGCATGCCCCGCAAAGGGCCCTTTTAAGGGCTGGTAAGGTAAAAGAGCTTTGAACTTTTGTAATTTAGAATAGGGTAGGGCATTTTTATATTTTGGGGTCTTTGTTATTTTATTAGGGGGCTTAGAGTAGGTGTAATTAGTTTAAAATTGTTATAATTTTTTCTGTTTGTAAATATTTTTTATTTTTTGTAACTTAGTTCTTTTTTATTTTTTGTACTTTAGTTAGTTTATTTAATTGTATTTATTTGTAGGAATTGTATTTAATTTATTTATTGATAGTGTAGTGTTAGGTTTAATTGTAGATAATTGTAGGTATTTTATTTAATTAGTTATTAACTATTTAATAGCTATTGTACCTGGTTAAAATAATTACAAAGTTGCCTGTAAAATAAATATTAATCCTAAAATAGCTACAATATAATTATAATTTATATTGTAGCTATATTAGGGTTTATTTTACAGGTAAGTATTTAGCTTTAAATAGGAATAATTTATTTAATAAGAGTTAATTTATTTCGTTAGATTTAAATTATATTTAATTTAGGGGGGTGTTAGGGTTAAAGTTAGACTTAGCTTTAGGGGTTAATAAATTTATTAGAGTAGCGGTGAGCTCCTGTCGGCAGATTAGGGGTTAATACTTGAAGTTAGGTGTCGGCAATGTTAGGGAGGGCAGATTAGGGGTTACTACTATTTATTATAGGGTTATTGAGGCGGGAGTGAGGCGGATTAGGGGTTAATACATTTATTATAGTAGCGCTCAGGTCCGGTCGGCAGATTAGGGGTTAATAAGTGTAGTTAGGTGGAGGCGACGTTGGGGGCGGCAGATTAGGGGTTACTAAATATAATATAGGGGTCAGCGATGTTAGGGCAGCAGATTAGGGGCACATAGGGATAACGTAGGTGGCGGGGGTGTACGGAGCGGCAGATTAGGGGTTAAAAAAAATATGCAGGGGTCAGCGATAGCGCGGGCGGCAGATTAGGGGTTAATAAGTGTAAGGTTAGGGGTGTTTAGATTCGGGGTACATGTTAGAGTGTTAGGTGCAGACGTAGGAAGTGTTTCCCCATAGGAAACAATGGGGCTGCGTTAGGAGCTGAACGCGGCTTTTTTGCAGGTGTTAGGTTTTTTTTCAGCTCAAACAGCCCCATTGTTTTCTATGGGGGAATAGTGCACAAGGACGTTTTTGAAGCTTGCCGCGTCCGTAAGCACCGCTGGTATCGAGAGTTGCAGTGGCGTTAAATTATGCTCTACGCTCCCTTTTTGGAGCCTAACGCACTGAAAACCCAGCCATTCTGTGAACTCTAAATACCAGCGGTATTTAAAAGGTGCGGGGGAAAAAAAGCATGCGTAGCTAACGCACCCCTTTGGCCGCCAAACTCTAAATCTAGCCGTAAGAAAGACAATATAGGTACATTAAAATTCGGGGAGGGTAGCATGATTAACAGTGACAGGGAGAAGGCTGAGATACTAAACAAGTTTTTTTTCTTCAGTATACACAATAGAGGAACCATTGGATGATACTTTGGAACAAAATAGAACATGCCAGCCCATACCATTAATTGGGTTATGCATAGAGGATATCAGGAACAAATTGGATAATATTAAGGTAAATAAAACTCCAGGCCCAGATGGAATACACCCAAGGCTGTTAAGCGAATTTAGCACTGTTATAGACAAATCTCTACTTTTAATTTTTCAAGACTCATTATCCTCAGGCATGGTACCCAAGGATTGGCATAAAGCTGATGTGGTGCCACTCTTCAAAAAGGGAAGTAGGGATGATCCAAGAAGCTATAGACCAGTTAGTCTGACATCAATAGTGGGAAAGATATTTGATGGGATTATAAGGGATTATATTGATGATCATATTCGTGTAAACAAGATTATGAGTTCTAATCAGCATGGTTTTATGAGAAATAGATCATGTCAAACTAATCTAATTAGATTCTATGAGGAAGTAAGTAAAAAAATAGATAAAGGGGAATCAGTTGATATGATATACCTAAATTTTGCAAAGGCGTTTGATACAGTGCCACATGAGAGATTAATGCACAAAATTAAGGGACTGGGAATAGCTGAAAATGTTAGTTTATGGATAAATAACTGGGCAAAAGATAGGGAGCAACGAGTAGTAGTACATGGATCATACTCAGATTGGACAAAGGTAATCAGTGGAGTACCCCAGGGATCAGTGCTGGGCCCTATTCTTTTTTTAATTATTATATTGTTTATTTATACACAACAGTGTGAACAGTATAAAAAAAGAAAAAACAAACACAGGTTAATCGTCACACAGGACACAGGTACATGACAACAAAAGAATAAGCAAATAAAGTTCCCACTTAGCTTAATTTAAGACATTTTGGCTTTTAACCTTCACATTGTTGGGTTTTTATATTTACCAAAAGAAAAAAAAAAGGAAAACAAAACTAAATTACATATGGGTACCATCTTCTGGGATAGAAGCTGAATTATTTTAATCAAAATACTTACTAGAGATATACCCATTAATATTGGTGTAAGGCGTCCAATAATATATAAGAGAAAAAAATAAAACATAGAAGAGAAATTTTGGCTGCAGAGAGTCACCATATTCCCAAGAGAATAAGTTCTGTGTCTCTAAATGGATATATTAGGTATTCAATCTCACTAGGAGATAAAACTTTAATGAAATTCGACCATTTAGAGAATAAACTATTTACATCTTGATCATTGTGTAGATTAGTGTCAAGTTGTTCAATAATGCATTGTTTCTTCAAACAATTTTTTACTTCTAAAATGCTCTGAATCGCTCTTGACTTCCACTTTTTCAAAATCAGATATCTAACAGCAAGAATCACTAGATTAACTATTTTAAATTTATCCTGGGGAAGACCTAGGTCTTCAACAAGGAAGACTATTTTTAAGGGAGATAATGTCAATGAAGTAATACCCACCGTATTGATAAGCCAGTATTGTATCTTCAAACAGAAATTTCGAACTTTTGGGCAGTCCCAGAACATAGGCATGAGGTTAGCCGATGGATATGAACATTTTGGGCATTTGTTAAAACTGACGTTCCGACATTCACTTCCTTTTTCTGGGGAAAAATACGTCATGTGCAGTAGTTTAACATGTGCTTCCCGCCAGGAAGCAGAAAGAGTGACACGCGAGATTACTTGAATTGATGAGGTTACTAGGGTAGTCTCCAGAGATTCTTCTGCTAAGATTGCTGTCCAGTTAGCCTGCAATTTTTCCAATGTTTCTTGGCCATTAAGAGAGGTCAACCCTTTATAAATATATGAAATTGACGTGAGACCATTTTTAGCTAGTAAAAGCCAGTTCTCAAGAATACCTATAGACCAGTCCCAGCCAAAATCATTTACTAATTTAAGAGCAAAGTGTCTCGCTTGGAGGTAGGCGAAGAAGTTTTTGTTAGAAAGATGGAAATCCTCCTTAAGAGAGTTAAAGGTCTTAATACACCTTGTCTCAAAGTCTAATAGCTGATAGATATTCACTAGACCTAGAGATTCCCATTTAGTGAAGAGGGCTGAGTGTATCCCTACTTGGAATAGTGGGTTATTTGAAAGTGGTAGGTATCTTGAGACCCTAGATTCAATATGTAGAGAATTGCACATCTTTTTCCACATCTGGATTGGATTGTAGATAGATTTTATCTTTTTTATTTCAGGAGGAATTATGTTGTTATTACAATGTAATAACTCTACAAGAGAAAGCGGGTAGGCTATATTGCTTTCGAGATCAAAGTTTGTTACATAATTAGAGTTGGTTAGCCAGTCTACCACCACTCTAGCTTGAAACACTAAGTTATATAGACGAAATTCTGGTAGAGAAAGTCCCTCATACTTTGTGGGGAGCGTTAGTTTAAATAATGAGATCCTGGGTTTCCTGTTCTGCCAGATGAAAAAACAAAGAGCCGTATTAAAGGATGAGATGTCTTTTGATTTCAGAACAAGTGAGGTGTTCTGGAGCATATAAAGAATTTTGGGGAGAAGAGTAATTTTATAAAGTGCTATACATCCTGAAAGAGACAAAGGAAGTTTCTGCCAGTTTTTAAAAGCTTCTTTAATTCTATTGAGTACCGGGAGTACATTTAGATTATACCAGGTATTAGGGTCAGAGGAGAGTCCTTAGTCTGTTTAATCCAGCATAGCTCCGATTTTATGTTATTAACTTTGTATCCAGAAAAGGAACCAAACTGATCTATGAATGCAAGGAGCTTTGGAATGTTTCTGGCGGTATTCAATATATATATATATATATATCAGAACATCATCCGCATAAAGTGCAATTCGCAGTTCCTTATCCTTTACTTTAATCCCTTCGAGTTGATGTTGAATTTGGATGGCGAGAGGTTCGATAGCCAGGGCAAAAAGAAGAGGAGAGAGAGGACACCCCTATCTGGTTCCCCTCCCCAGTCTATCCTGAGTCATATCTCCATTTACTAGAATTCTCGTAGAGGCATTACTGTATAGATTATTAAATAAACAAAGAAAATTACCTCCAAGGCCAAACTGCTGGAGAGTGAAAGACAGATGGTCGTAATGTACCGAGTTGAACACCTTTTCAGCATCTATTGAAATGATCGCCATGTCATAGGTGTCTTCCCTCTCCGACCTCCCCGATCCTTCCAGAATCTTAAAGTATTCTATTGTAAGAAATACCTCTCTTATTTTAGCTGATGAGTTTCGCTTCAGTAGGAAGCCAGCTTGATCTTTATGGATAATGGTGGGAAGCAAGGATTGGAGTCTATGTGCTAAGATAGCCGTGAGAAGTTTATAATCCGTGTTTAGGAGCGCGATGGGTCTGTACGACTCTTTTCTACTCGGATATTTCCCCTGCTTTAATATAAGGGTTGTATAAGACGCAACAAATTCCTTAGTTGGAGTGTTACCAGTAATATAGATGTCATTAAAGAGTGAAGTTAAGTGCCGTGTTATCTCTGGTAACAATTTTTTTGTAAAATTTGTTTGGGAGCGCATCGGGTCCCGAAGCTTTCTTAAGGGCCAGTCTTTGAATTGTTGTAGAAATTTCTATTTCGGTAAAGGGAGATTGTAAAGATTCAAGTAAATCAGGAGTTAATGTTGGAAAAACTATTTTATTCCAAAAATTTTCCCTCTCCGTGTTATTAGAGACCTTGGAAGTATATAGTAGCTCAAAGTAATCTGCAAATACTCTACGTATTTCTTCTGATGAGTTAAGGTTTTTACTACCAGATAAAATAGATTTTATTATGGAAGAGCCTCTTTCAACTTTAACCAGGTTTGCCAGGAGCTTCCCCGTTTTATTACCATAATGATATAATTTAGCCTGTAGTCTAAGGTCTCTCTGGGTACCTTTATAAAGTAAAAAGGAATCCCTTTCTGCTAGTGCCTTGGTGTACCTAGACCAATTTTCAGAGGTTTTGTGCAGAATATAATAGTTATATACATTTGTGACTGCCCTCAATAATTCCTTTTCCCTTTTTTGAGTTTTTTAGACCTGGAGATGCTATACGCTAATATTTCCCCTCGAAGAACCGCCTTAGCTGTTTCCCAGAATAGCACAGGTTGAGGGATATGTTCTTGATTAAAAGTGCATATTCACGAAATCTGGTAATGAGCCAGTTTTTAAATTTTAAGTCAGATGCTAAATACCGTGGGAATACAAAGCCAGAATTTCTATTCCGTAATGAATTTAATTGAAAATCGAGGATAATCGGGGCGTGATCTGAAATGGAAATGGGTAAGATCCCGGCAACTACATTCGTTTTACATACTCTTTCATCTAGCAGAAATAGATCTATTCTTGAGAGAGTTTTATGTGCCTTAGAGTGACACGTAAAATCCCTGAGATCAGGGTTTTGTATCCTCCATATATCCCAGAGTTTCAAGTTGCGAGACAACTTGGTGAACAATTATCTCTCTTAGTTTTAAGAGGGGCAGAGCTCTGCCTAAGCCTGTCAACCGGATATTGAGGAGCCATGTTAAAATTGCCTCCAAGCATCAAATAACCTCCTGCGAAGGAAATAAGCTTATTTTGTAAAGTTTCCCAGAAAGGAAGGCTAAAGACATTGGGGGCATAGACATTACAAAGTGTATACATCATTTTTAAAATCTTAATTTTTAGCATTAGATATCTCCCCTCATCGTCTGTGTCTACTTGGATGACCTCATACAAGAGTTTTTTCCCCAAAAGGATCGCTACCCCGCTTTTTCTCTTTGCGGTGGAGGAAAATAAAACTTCCTTAACCCAGGAAGATTTAAGTTTTAAAACTTCCTCAGGTTTTAAGTGTGTTTCTTGTAAAAAAGCTATGTCAGTATTGTTTTTTCTCAGCTGGGAAAGTATTACCTTTCGTTTTATAGGAGGTGAGACCACCAATGTTCCAGGAGATCAATTTAAGGTTACACTCTGCAGCCATTTTCTAGAAGAAGAAAAAACAAACGGAGAGAGAGAAAAAAAAAAGAAAGAAAAAATACTGCCACCCCCAATTTAAACCAATATACCCATGTAGAACAAACAGATAGGGGAAGCTTACCCCCGCTTCCCGCCCCTTCCCTGTATATGATTAATTTACTCATCTGGATCAGTCCAGGTATCTACACCATTTTAATTACTTAACTCCTCTCAGTTTTTATCCTGAGGGGAAAGACTCATCATAAAATTTAGCTGCATCTTGTGCTGTATCAAAGAAATGTAAGTGCCCATCTATCGAGAGTTTCAGCCTTGCTGGATACAGCAAGGTTGCTTGGACACCTTTCTTTATGAAATTTGCACAGTGTAGAGCAAGTTCCCTCCTTTTGGTGGCTGTACCTGCTGAATAGTCTTGAAACAAGAAAATTTTTGCCTCACCCAGTAGGATGGGTTGATGTTTACGAAAGGCCTGGAGTAGGGTGACTTTATGTTGAAAATTTAAAAGCTTTACAATGATAGGTCTTGGCCTTGTATTAGTTAAATGTGTGTCAGCTAAACCTATCCTATGGGCCCTTTCAATAACAATCGGTGAGCGAGTTTCCAGTCACTGCAGTAGCCGGGGAAGTGTAACAGTTACTAGCTTATCTAGATCTTTAAATTGCCTTTCCTCTGGAACCCCTATGATCCTGAGGTTGTTCCTTCTTGATCTATCCTCTAGATCTTCAAATTTTACTTTGCATTTTCAGAAGAGAATTATTTGTGGATTCCAGATTAGTTTTATTATTCCTAGTCAGATCCTCAAGATCAGAGATTCTTTGTTCAACCTCAGATATTCTGGAAGCGAACTGTTTTACTTCATTAGATAAAGAAGCAATGTCTAGTTTAATTTCCTTTTTCAGTAAATCAAATTTAGGAGATACATCTGCCAAGGTTTCAAGAACAGCTTTGTTCTTTTTTCTCTTTGTCTCCCCGTCATAGCCAAAGGAGAGGTTTTAGAGTGCCCGTGTAAATATTTGTCCATATACAGTTAGGTGACTCAAGGCTTCTAAGAAGAATTATACAACGTATAAGGTGAAGCGTGAATAGGAGACGTGCGCTATAAGTGAGATATTAGGAAGGGGTATTGTGTACCCAATTAAAAATGTTGTGCTGAAAGGAAAAAAACAAGAATAATTATGTGAAAAAGAAAACAAAAAGAAAGGAGGAACACACTCAGGGAGAAAATTTGTGAAGGGAGGAGAGAAAAAAAAAAAAAGAATTAAAGAAGTGAAATTTTTAGAGGTTCTCCTTTATACCTATGAGAGGAGGCGCTGAGATAGCTTGTTGATTTATAGGTAAGCTAGTTTTCCTATAAAAATTTGATACTAAAGATTATCTGTAAAAAGAGGGCACCTTAAAAAAGATAAGATAAGATGTATTTTTTGTCAACAATTTAAAGGCAAAAGAGAACTAGTTACAATATATTTGAAGCTAGGTGGTTTTATAAAGTTTAAGAGATTTTACTTCCTCTACTATATGAGAGGTAAAAAGGGGTTAACCTCACTTATTTGTTTATAATGATATTTCCTAGAGAAGGATGACACTTAGGGAGCAATACAATGTTGCTCTAAATTCCTAGGAATGACCCACTAGATGTATTATTAGCGGGGAACCACAATGTGCCTATTGGCGCTTCTACACCAACTTGTCTCTCTCCCTCCCTCCCTTGCTGCCTAAGAAGGCATGACAGAATTGGAGAGAAAGTAGAATTCCCTTAATAACAGTACCATATGGCATGCATAAAAAGACAGAAATGAGTTTATATGTCTAAAGGGAGAGAAAAATTGAACCTTTGACAATACAATGTTTTTGTACTCCTTAAAATATACAGAAATTTAACCTCCTGTGAATATAAGGCTCTACAAATACTGCTTATAACATGCAGGGTATTAACTCAAGTTAGTCCAAGCAGGTGAGAAAAAAAAAAAGGAACTTTTTCTAGGGGAGTCAGATTTCACAGCTGTAGGCTCAAAAGTACTTAGTATCAAGCTGTAGAAAAACTTGGTAACCAGTTTGAGACAACAAAGTAGCTCTTTTGCCCCTTGATATGCTCTTTTTGTTTTTTTGACCCTTCATTCCTTTCTTTTCCTTTTATATGTCAGAGTTATGTCCTCTTTATTGTTCCCCTTTCTGCCTTCTCACAGATGATGTTACATATGTGTTACAATTCCAGGCATAACCCCTGGGGTATAACTCCTGATATGTTCTTATCAATGTATATTATAGTGATGCAAAAGACAATATAGGTACATTAAAATTCAGGGAGGGTAGCATGATTAACAGTGACAGGGAGAAGGCTGAGATACTAAACAAGTTTTTTTTCTTCAGTATACACAATAGAGGAACCATTGGATAATACTTTGGAACAAAATAGAACATGCCAGCCCATACCATTAATTGGGTTATGTATAGAGGATATCAGGAACAAATTGGATAATATTAAGGTAAATAAAACTCCAGGCCCAGATGGAATACACCCAAGGCTGTTAAGTGAATTTAGCACTGTTATAGACAAACCTCTACTTTTAATTTTTCAAGACTCATTATCCTCAGGCATGGTACCCAAGGATTGGCATAAAGCTGATGTGGTGCCACTCTTCAAAAAGGGAAGTAGGGATGATCCAAGAAGCTATAGACCAGTTAGTCTGACATCAATAGTGGGAAAGATATTTTATGGGATTATAAGGGATTATATTGATGAGCATATTCGTGTAAACAAGATTATGAGTTCTAATCAGCATGGTTTTATGAGAAATAGATCATGTCAAACTAATCTAATTAGATTCTATGCGGAAGTAAGTAAAAAAATAGATAAAGGGGAATCAGTTGATATGATATACTTAAATTTTGCAAAGGCGTTTGATACAGTGCCACATGAGAGATTAATGCACAAAATTAAGGGACTGGGAATAGCTGAAAATGTTAGTTTATGGATAAATAACTGGGCAAAAGATAGGGAGCAACGAGTAGTAGTACATGGATCATACTCAGATTGGACAAAGGTAATCAGTGGAGTACCCCAGGGATCAGTGCTGGGCCCTATTCTTTTTTTTATTATTATATTGTTTATTTATACACAACAGTGTGAACAGTATAAAAAAAGAAAAAACAAACACAGGTTAATCATCACACAGGACACAGGTACATGACAACAAAAGAATAAGCAAATAAAGTTCCCACTTAGCTTAATTTAAGACATTTTGGCTTTTAACCTTCACATTGTTGGGTTTTTATATTTACCAAAAGGAAAAAAAAAAAAAAAAAAGGAAAACAAAACTAAATTACATATGGGTACCATCTTCTGGGATAGAAGCTGAATTATTTTAATCAAAATACTTACGAGAGATATACCCATTAATATTGGTGTAAGGCGTCCAATAATATATAAGAGAAAAAAATAAAACATAGAAGAGAAATTTTGGCTGCGGAGAGTCACCATATTACCAAGAGAATCAGTTCTGTGTCTCTAAATGGATATATTAGGTATTCAATCTCACTAGGAGATAAAAATTTAATGAAATTCGACCATTTAGAGAATAAACTATTTACATCTTGATCATTGTGTAGATTAGTGTCAAGTTGTTCAATAATGCATTGTTTCTTCAAACAATTTTTGACTTCTAAAATGCTCGGAATCGCTCTTGACTTCCACTTTTTCAAAATCAGATATCTAACAGCAAGAATCACTAGATTAACTATTTTAAATTTATCCTGGGGAAGACCTAGGTCTTCAACAAGGAAGACTATTTTTAAGGGAGATAATGTCAATGAGGTAATACCCACCGTATTGATAAGCCAGTATTGTATCTTCAAACAGAAATGTCTAACTTTTGGGCAGTCCCAGAACATAGGCATGAGGTTAGCCGATGGATATGAACATTTTGGGCATTTGTTAAAACTGACGTTCCGACATTCACTTCCTTTTTCTGGGGAAAAATACGTCATGTGCAGTAGTTTAACATGTGCTTCCCGCCAGGAAGCAGAAAGAGTGACACGCGAGATTACTTGAATTGATGAGGTTACTAGGGTAGTCTCCAGAGATTCTTCTGCTAAGATTGCTGTCCAGTTAGCCTGCAATCTTTCCAATGTTTCTGGGCCATTAAGAGAGGTCAACCCTTTATAAATATATGAAATTGACGTGAGACCATTTTTAGCTAGTAAAAGCCAGTTCTCAAGAATACCTATAGACCAGTCCCAGCCAAAATCATTTACTAATTTAAGAGCAAAGTGTCTCGCTTGGAGGTAGGCGAAGAAGTTTTTGTTAGAAAGATGGAAATCCTCCTTAAGAGAGTTAAAGGTCTTAATACACCTTGTCTCAAAGTCTAATAGCTGATAGATATTCACTAGACCTAGAGATTCCCATTTAGTGAAGAGGGCTGAGTGTATCCCTACTTGGAATAGTGGGTTATTTGAAAGTGGTAGGTATCTTGAGACCCTAGATTCAATATGTAGAGAATTGTACATCTTTTTCCACATCTGGATTGGATTGTAGATAGATTTTATCTTTTTTATTTCAGGAGGAATTATGTTGTTATTACAATGTAATAACTCTACAAGAGAAAGCGGGTAGGCTATATTGCTTTCGAGATCAAAGTTTGTTACATAATTAGAGTTGGTTAGCCAGTCTACCACCACTCTAGCTTGAAACACTAAGTTATATAGACAAAGATCTGGTAGAGAACGTCCCCCATACTTTGTGGGGAGCGTTAGTTTGGATAATGAGATCCTGGGTTTCCTGTTCTGCCAGATGAAAAAACAAAGAGCCGTATTAAAGGATGAGATGTCTTTTGATTTCAGAACAAGTGAGGTGTTCTGGAGCACATAAAGAATTTTGGGGAGAAGAGTAATTTTATAAAGTGCTATACATCCTGAAAGAGACAAAGGAAGTTTCTGCAAGTTTTTAAAAGCTTCTTTAATTCTATTGAGTACCGGGAGTACATTTAGATTATACCAGGTATTAGGGTCAGAGGAGATCCAGATACCAAGGTATTTAAATGCTTCTTGTACTATAGAAAACAGAATATTTACACAAGAGTCCTTAGTCTGTTTAATCCAGCATAGCTCCGATTTTATGGTATTAACTTTGTATCCAGAAAAGAAACCAAACTGATCTATGAATGCAAGGAGCTTTGGAATGTTTCTGGCGGTATTCGATATATATATATATATCAGAACATCATCCGCATAAAGTGCAATTCGCAGTTCCTTATCCTTTACTTTAATCCCTTCAAGTTGATGTTGAATTTGGATGGCGAGAGGTTCGATAGCCAGGGCAAAAAGAAGAGGAGAGAGAGGACACCCCTATCTGGTTCCCCTCCCCAGTCTATCCTGAGTCATATCTCCATTTACTAGAATTCTCGTAGAGGAATTACTGTATAGATTATTAAATAAACAAAGAAAATTACCTCCAAGGCCAAACTGCTGGAGAGTGAAAGACAGATGGTTGTAATGTACCGAGTTGAACACCTTTTCAGCATCTATTGAAATGATCGCCATGTCATAGGTGTCCTCCCTCTCCGACCTCCCCGATCCTTCCAGAATCTTAAAGTATTCTATTGTAAGAAATACCTCTCTTATTTTAGCTGATGAGTTTCGCTTCAGTAGGAAGCCAGCTTGATCTTTATGGATAATGGTGGGAAGTAAGGATTGGAGTCTATGTGCTAAGATAGCCGTGAGAAGTTTATAATCCGTGTTTAGGAGCGCGATGGGTCTGTATGACTCTTTTCTACTCGGATCTTTACCCTGCTTTAATATAAGGGTTGTATAAGACGCAACAAATTCCTTAGTTGGAGTGTTACCGGTAATATAGATGTCATTAAAGAGTGAAGTTAAGTGCCGTGTTATCTCTGGTAACTATTTTTTTGTAAAATTTGTTTGGGAGCGCATCGGGTCCCGGAGCTTTGTTAAGGGCCAGTCTTTGAATTGTTGTAGAAATTTCTATTTCGGTAAAGGGAGATTGTAAAGATTCAAGTAAATCAGGAGTTAATGTTGGAAAAACTATTTTATTCCAAAAATTTTCCCTCTCCGTGTTATTAGAGACCTTGGAAGTATATAGTAGCTCAAAGTAATCTGCAAATACTCTACGTATTTCTTCTGATGAGTTAAGGTTTTTACTACCAGATAAAATAGATTTTATTATGGAAGAGCCTCTTTCAACTTTAACCAGGTTTGCCAGGAGCTTCCCCGTTTTATTACCATAATGATATAATTTAGCCTGTAGTCTAAGGTCTCTCTGGGTACCTTTATAAAGTAAAAAGGAATCCCTTTCTGCTAGTGCCTTGGTGTACCTAGACCAATTTTCAGAGGTTTTGTGCAGAATATAATAGTTATATACATTTGTGACTGCCCTCAATAATTCCTTTTCCCTTTTTTGAGTTTTTTAGACCTGGAGATGCTATACGCTAATATTTCCCCTCGAAGAACCGCCTTAGCTGTTTCCCAGAATAGCACAGGTTGAGGGATATGTTCTTGATTAAAAAGTGCATATTCACGAAATCTGGTAATGAGCCAGTTTTTAAATTTTAAGTCAGATGCTAAATACCGTGGGAATACGAAGCCAGAATTTCTATTCCGTAAAGAATTCGGTAAAGGGAGATTGTAAAGATTCAAGTAAATCAGGAGTTAATGTTGGAAAAACTATTTTATTCCAAAAATTTTCCCTCTCCGTGTTATTAGAGACCTTGGAAGTATATAGTAGCTCAAAGTAATCTGCAAATACTCTACGTATTTCTTCTGATGAGTTAAGGTTTTTACTACCAGATAAAATAGATTTTATTATGGAAGAGCCTCTTTCAACTTTAACCAGGTTTGCCAGGAGCTTCCCCGTTTTATTACCATAATGATATAATTTAGCCTGTAGTCTAAGGTCTCTCTGGGTACCTTTATAAAGTAAAAAGGAATCCCTTTCTGCTAGTGCCTTGGTGTACCTAGACCAATTTTCAGAGGTTTTGTGCAGAATATAATAGTTATATACATTTGTGACTGCCCTCAATAATTCCTTTTCCCTTTTTTGAGTTTTTTAGACCTGGAGATGCTATACGCTAATATTTCCCCTCGAAGAACCGCCTTAGCTGTTTCCCAGAATAGCACAGGTTGAGGGATATGTTCTTGATTAAAAAGTGCATATTCACGAAATCTGGTAATGAGCCAGTTTTTAAATTTTAAGTCAGATGCTAAATACCGTGGGAATACGAAGCCAGAATTTCTATTCCGTAAAGAATTTAATTGAAAATCGAGGATAATCGGGGTGTGATCTGAAATGGAAATGGGTAAGATCCCGGCAACTACATTCGTTTTACATACTCTTTCATCTAGCAGAAATAGATCTATTCTTGAGAGAGTTTTATGTGCCTTAGAGTGACACGTAAAATCCCTGAGATCAGGGTTTTGTATCCTCCATATATCCCAGAGTTTCAAGTTGCGAGACAACTTGGTGAACAATTATCTCTCTTAGTTTTAAGAGGGGCAGAGCTCTGCCTAAGCCTGTCAACCGGATATTGAGGAGCCATGTTAAAATTGCCTCCAAGCATCAAATAACCTCCTGCGAAGGAAATAAGCTTATTTTGTAGTTTCCCAGAAAGGAAGGCTAAAGACATTGGGGGCATAGACATTACAAAGTGTATACATCATTTTTAAAATCTTAATTTTTACCATTAGATATCTCCCCTCATCGTCTGTGTCTACTTGGATGACCTCATACAAGAGTTTTTTCCCCAAAAGGATCGCTACCCCGCTTTTTCTCTTTGCGGTGGAGGAAATTAAAACTTCCTTAACGCAGGAAGATTTAAGTTTTAAAACTTCCTCAGGTTTTAAGTGTGTTTCTTGTAAAAAAGCTATGTCAGTATTGTTTTTTCTCAGCTGGGAAAGTATTACCTTTCGTTTTATAGGAGAGGTGAGACCACCAATGTTCCAGGAGATCAATTTAAGGTTACACTCTGCAGCCATTTTCTAGAAGAAGAAAAAACAAACGGAGAGAGAGAAAAAAAAAAGAAAGAAAGAAAGAAAAAATACCGCCACCCCCAATTTAAACCAATATACCCGTGTAGAACAAACAGATAGGGGAAGCTTACCCCCGCTTCCCACCCCTTCCCTGTGTATGATTAATTTACTCATCTGGATCAGTCCAGGTATCTACACCATTTTAATTACTTATCTCCTCTCAGTTTGTATCCTGAGGGGAAAGACTCATCATAAAATTTAGCTGCATCTTGTGCTGTATCAAAGAAATGTAAGTGCCCATCTATCGAGAGTTTCAGCCTTGCTGGATACAGCAAGGTTGCTTGGACACCTTTCTTTATGAAATTTGCACAGTGTGGAGCAAGTTCCCTCCTTTTGGTGGCTGTACCTGCTGAATAGTCTTGAAACAAGAACATTTTTGCCTCACCCAGTAGGATGGGTTGATGTTTACGAAAGGCCTGGAGTAGGGTGACTTTATGTTGAAATTTTTAAAGCTTTACAATGATAGGTCTTGGTCTTGTATTAGTTCTATGTGTGTCAGCTAAACCTATCCTATGGGCCCTTTCAATAACAATGGGTGAGTGAGGTCCGGGTCACTGCAGTAGCCGGGGAAGTGTAACAGTTACTAGCTTATCTATATCTTTAAATTGCCTTTCCTCAGGAACCGCTATGATCCTGAGGTTGTTCCTTCTTGATCTATCCTCTAGATCTTCAAATATTACTTTGCATTTTCAGAAGGGTATTATTTGTGGATTCAAGATTGGTTTTAAAATTCCTAATCAGATCCTCAAGATCAGAGATTCTTTGTTCAGCCTCAGATATTCTGGAAGCGAACTGTTTTACTTCATTAGATAAAGAAGCAATGTCTTGTTTAATTTCCTTTTTCAGTAAATCAAATTTATGAGATAGTGCTTCTGAAATGCTAGAGACTAGTGAATGGATATCTAGTAGTTCGGGGATAGCTGGAGAAGTAGGGGTAAACGGATGTACATCTGCCAAGGTTTCAAGAACAGCTTTGTTCGTTTTTCTCTTTGTCTCCCCGTCATAGCCAAAGGAGAGGTTTTAGAGTGCCCGTGTAAATATTTGTCCATATACAGTTAGGTGACTCAAGGCTTCTAAGAAGAATTATACAAGGTTTAAGGTGAAGCGTGAATAGGAGACGTGCGCTATAAGTGAGATATTAGGAAGGGGTATTGTGTACCCAATTAAAAATTTTGTGCTGAAAGGAAAAAAACAAGAATAATTATGTGAAAAAGAAAACAAAAAGAAAGGAGGAACACACTCAGGGAGAAAATTTGTGAAGGGAGGGAGAGAAAGAAAAGAAAAAAAAAAAGAATTAAAGAAGTTAAATTTTTAGAGGTTCTCTTTTATACCTATGAGAGGAGGCGCTGAGATAGCTTGTTTTAACCAAGAGACTAAGTAATTGTTGATTTATAGGTAAGCTAGTTTTCCTATAAAAATTCGATACTAAAGATTATCTGTAAAAAGAGGGCACCTTAAAAAAGATAAGATAAGATGTATTTTTTGTCAACAATTTAAAGGCAAAAGAGAACTAGTTACAATATATTTGAAGCTAGGTGGTTTTATAAAGTTTAAGAGATTTTACTTCCTCTACTATATGAGAGGTAAAAAGGGGTTAACCTCACTTATTTGTTTATAATGATATTTCCTAGAGAAGGATGACACTTAGGGAGCAATACAATGTTGCTCTAAATTCCTAGGAATGACCCACTAGATGTATTATTAGCGGGGAACCACAATGTGCCTATTGGCGCTTCTACACCAACTTGTCTCTCTCCCTCCCTCCCTTGCTGCCTAAGAAGAAGGCATGACAGAATTGGAGAGAAAGTAGAATTCCCTTAATAACAGTACCATATGGCATGCATGAAAAGACAGAAATTAGTATATATGTCTAATGGGAGAGAAAAATTGAACCTTTGACAATACAATGTTTTTGTACTCCTTAAAATATACAGAAATGTAACCTCCTGTGAATATAAGGCTCTACAAATACTGCTTATAGCATGCAGGGTATTAACTCAAGTTAGTCCAAGCAGGTGAGAAAAAAAAAAGGAACTTTTTCCAGGGGAGTCAGATTTCACAGCTGTAGGCTCAAAAGTAGTATCAAGCTGTAGAAAAACTTGGTAATCAGTTTGAGACAACAAAGTAGCTCTTTTGCCCCTTGATATGCTCTTTTTGTTTTTTTGACCCTTCATTCCTTTTTTTTCCTTTTATATGTCAGAGTTATGTACTCTTTATTGTTCCCCTTTCTGCCTTCTCACAGATGATGTTAAATTATGTGTTCCAGGCATAACCCCTGGGGTATAACCCCTGATATGTTCTTATTAATGTATATTATAGTGATGCAAGTGCTCTGGAAAAAATTTTCCCCGGGCAGCAGTTAATACCGAGGTTTTGCCTCCTGAAGGGTGCTCTGGGGGGATTAAGTGCAAGTAACCACTCTCCCTCAATATGCAACTAGTGCCAGCCAAAGCCCTGAAAGATTCATCTCTATTTTTGCAGATGATACTAAGTTAAGGTCATTAGGTCAGCGCAGGATGAACTTTCGTTACAAAGGGACCTGCAAAAATTAGAAGTATGGGCATTTAAATGGAAAATGAGATTTAATACGGGAAAATGCAAGGTTCTACATTTTGGAACTAAAAATAAGCAGGCAACGTATTATTTAAATGGGACAAGACTTAGCCAAACACAGAAGGAAAGGGATTTGGGGGTAATAATAGATAACAAGCTAAAGATGGGTGTACAATGCAGGGCAGCAGCTTCAAAGGCAAAAAAATACTAGCATGTATTAAAAGAGGCATTGACTCAAGGGAGGAAAGCATAATTCTGTACTATATAAAGCCCTGGTAAGACCTCACCTTGAGTATGGAGTGCAGTTCTGGGGACCAATATCAAAAAAAGATATTGCAGAACTAGAAAAATTTCAGAGAAGGGCCACAAAGCTAATAAGGGGATAGGAGAATTTAACCTATGAGGAGAGGCTAGTCAAACTGGGTCTGTTTTCTTTAGAAAAAAAGGCGCTTGAGAGGTGACATGATTACTTTATATAAATATATTCATGGCCCATATACAGAGATGGCAGAAGCTCTGTTTATTCCAAGAAAATTGTTTGTGACCAGAGGTCACAATTTTTTTACTGTAAGAGCAATAAAATTGTAGAACTCATTACCAAAGGAGGTAGTGAATGCCAATACCCTAGATACATTTAAAAATTATTTGGATACATTTCTGTCTATAAACAAAATTCATTGATATGATTGCTAGTATTAAATGGGTCACCTTTTAGTGGGATTATTTAAGCTTAACTGGAGCTTTTTGTATATATTTTAGATTTCTATAGGTTTTCAACCTCATCTACTATGTTACTATGTTACTGTTGCTATCACACATTAATATATAATTACTAACTATAATACCTAAGATATTAATATACTCCGGTCCAACAGTGGTTGCCTTACTCTTAGGAGGATATATATATCTATTGGATCTAGAAGGCTTCACCCCCCCCCACACACTCAGAGCCCTTCTTGCCCCCTGATTATTCATTCTAGAAGATGGTCAAATATATAATCTGCCTAGCTTGCGTCTCGCAGGGAACAACCACCCCATATCCTAATATTGCTCACCCTGCAAACTGCAAGTCCATAACCCCCCACCTCTTGATTCATTATACTATATATATCTGTAATTTAACTATCACCTATTTGAATCACATATCCCACTTAGAAAATGAGGTTTAACACTTCAGTCACAGGAACCACACTCCATGACCAGGAATTTTGTTATTCGCCTAAATGTATTACCTTTCCAATGTTTTACTTTGTCCCCTAGGCAAGTTACCATGCCATAGATATTTCAGCATTTTTGTTAATATGATTTTCCGCCTAGGACACCAGTGACTTGTAAACTTGTTGTTTATATCCTGTGTCTATGTTTTATTTATCTGTTAATTACCTCAATAAAAATATATTTTACAAAAAAAAAAGGATGTGTATTTGACAGTCCCTGTTGCATTGCACTACTGTTAGCTCATTTGGTTCCACTGGGAAGATCAAATTTGGCAGTTTACCTGCCTTCCCTTCAGACTTAGCTCTGCCCTCTTGTGCTTTACAAAGCTTCTCAAGCCCATGGTAGCATGTATCCGTGCACAAGACTTTTGCCTAATGATTTACCTGGACAAAATTTTACTCATGCTCAAGACAAAGACCAGTTGGTCTCTCAGGTTTGAGATGGGTCCACTCTCGAGCACTCTAGGATTCATAGTCAATGAGTCAAATCTGTCTCTATCTCAAGTGGTGGAATTTCTGGGATTCTCTATTGATGAATTCAAGGCTCAACTCCTTCTTCCCTAGGTGAAGATATATCACATTTAAGTGATTTTTTTACATATAAGGAATTAAAGCCCAGTATTAAAAAATAATCTTAAAAACAGAGACATTTTAATTCATTAAACCATACAAACACACTTTTTTTTACAAAAAATACTTACCGTTTTGTTACTGTAAACAGACCGCTGATCCTGTATTTTGCATATCGATGATGAATCCCGCTTCCTCCAATCGTTGGGTGCCCCACCAGCTGGATGCAAATGTGGGCACGCAACGATTAGAGGAAGCCGGATTCGTCATCCATCTGCAAAATACTGAATTTTTCTCACTTCTATTTTATACCGGTTTCTCGTGCGTTTCATTCTGTTCTTTCTTGGTGTTAAAAAATGCAAAATTTGAAGCCTTCTGTCTTGCTATAAAATTCTCATTATTATAAACTTGGTTCCTAAATAATCAGATTTTTTTAAAGGACAGGAGGTGAATATTTTGAATATCTTTCTGTCAATGTTTTGATGTTGCACTGTTTCTGTTGCTATCCTATTGTTTATGTTATAGTTTTTTATGATTTGTTAGTTTTTTGGCATTACCTCTTCTTTCTTTTCGTTTTTTGAGGACTGCATCCTGTCCTCCATGATGTTCTTCATTGTGGTGTTATTACAGTGTTTCCTTCTGCGTTTTGAGTCCCTGCTTCTGTTATGGGAGTGAAAAGAGGAAGTTACTAGCTGTGTTTATGCCGTTATATTACCCAATCTGAGCTTATTGGGTGTTGTTTTTTTGTTACTATGTTACTTTGTTTCTTTCCTACTGTTTTGAAATCAGTAAAGGTCTAATGTAAAATATTTGCCTTCTGTCTTAAAAAATTAGGTTAAAATAATCTATTTTTTTCTTTCTAATAGTTCTCATCTATTTAAAAGCCTCTAACATACTCTTTAACCACATTCTTTATTAAACAATGGTTGTTGCATTGTAACCATTACTTGATTTTAATGTCCTGCAAAATTAAATTCAAAGTGCAGTGTAATATCCACACTAATCCACAGCTTATATATCTCTACATTAACTAATAGGAATCCTTATAAATGTCACTATTGAAATAGCATTAAACAGGCAATATTTCATATTGTGCCATTTTTTATGCTATATCACCTAAACCACTTAATGGATGTAGCATGTAAAATGGCATTATTTTGGTTCTAGAAATAATAATTTAGGAGTGTAGTTGCTTTTGATCCATGGGATATGTCAGGAATATAGTTTGAAAGTCTGGAGTGTGGCTAGATAGTGGAGCAGTTAGGCAGGAAGATACAGTGTAGGGAGGATGTCAGGATAGGGGTATGTCTGAAGAGTGATTTCTGTCCCTGGTGCAGTTAGGCATACTGTACCTTTTAGGAGGCTTAGAAGATCAATTAGGCCTTAATTGCAGTAATCTATATTAGCTCTGTGGTAGTAGCATGTGGTTGCTTGTGTATTCAGTTAATACCTCTAACGAAAGCAGTTTACTATTTGGATATACTGGTTTGACTTCTGCTTACCCTGACGGCGCTTCTGTTTAACCCTTTGTTTGAACTGACTTGGTCTATGACTTTAGCTTGTTTGCGGACACTGCATTTGTTTAATGTATTTGTGTTACTTTTCCCTGTGAGGCCTTGACCCGGACTGTCTGATTTCCTTTACTGTGGATTCCTATCTATCAGGAGATAAGCATTAGTAGCTTATGCAAGTTTATATTCATCTGGATAGCGAGACTAAACTTTTACAAAGGTATGTCTTTCTTTAATATTTGAATTTACAAAACCTACAGTTACTTGCTAGTACTTAATTGTTTGTCTTGTAGGAGCTGATTAAAGTACTTGAGAAGGTTCAGCTACTAGGTTTAGTCTCATTGCCCAACTAGTTAGTGGAGCTCTCTTCCACGAGTTCTCATTTTCATATCTTGATTAGCTTTGTATTTTTTTTAATAGTATAGTTTAGTTCTCTAAAATGTGATAACACTCTTCCAGCTGGTTTGTATGTCTAGAATTTTACCTGACCATAGACATTTTCTTGAACATATCTTGCCCTATGATCAGTTTTACAATGCTTATTGCATTTTATATTCACTCCTGTTGATTCCTACAGATCACCTTCTTTCATTCACAAAAATATCCTCTTTTCTATGGAGGTCAAAGAAGTTGTGCTAAACAACATGCTCATGCTCTGTTAGAGGTCCTCTCAGGGCCAGGATACCACTTATCACTTTACCACTATTTGCACTGTCCCTGGAGCTGAGTTTTTTCACCATACAAGGCCATAAAGAGAGCAAAATCAGACATGCACACAGAATATAGTTTAAGGGGTCGATTTATTATGCTGCAAATGCAGCAGTTTCCATGCAAGCCTTCAGACACGCCGGAAGCATAAGTTAAGAAGGAGCGATTATAAGACACTTTCAATTGAGGTGACTTAATTCTATATGAGAGGGAAATGTACATGCACTCAAACTTATGATGCTTATGGTGGGTTGCTTGCAGAGTAAAAGTTATAAAAGCTGTGGTAACTTTAACAGTAAGTATTTTTGCAATTAATTACTTTGCAGGGCCTAAAAGGATGGCAAGAAATGTATATAACTCCTTTATTTATGTCTGCTAAACTTTAAGACATTTTAATATTTCCTTACAAAGTACCTGCCCTAGTCACAAAGAATAATCTTCCTAGAGTCATTCTGGAGTAATCAATGACTCTAGAATAGTAATAAGAAGCAATCCTGAAGTGTGCCCATAGGCCAAAATATTTAAATGAGATGACTCTAGAGTCATTCACTGGCTGTTCATCCTTGTGAAGTAATCAGTAAGGTAATCTACTAATCATTCTTAAATCATCACCCAGAATATTCTACCTTATCTGATTACTTTACAAGCCTGAAGATATCTGATGATGTGCAAATAACTTCTATATTAGTTTTTAATCATCAAATTACTCCAGGATGGGGTCCGATCCAATATGCAGTGTCGCCCGCAAAAGCCGGCGACGCCAAATTTTGCGCTGGTTTGGTATCCTATATACGGCGTAACATAGAAGTTACGCTCGTATATTTCTGACTTCTCCCATAGTTCCCCCCCCCATACACTGATATACAAAACCTGCGCAGTTTGGTATCCAATATACAGCGTAAGGACTTATGTGGCGAAAATAGAGAAATCTTACTCCATTTTCACCTCGCCACAAAATGCAGGCGTAGCAAGCCTTACGCTGAGTATTGGAGCCCCGTAACTCCCTAAACTGCCTGCAAAATAAAACCTAACACCTAACGCATGCGCAATGTCTATCTACCTGTCAACCGCAATCCCCCGCCGGAATCCCTAATAAAGTGTTTAACCCCTAAACCGCCGCTCCCAGACCCCGCCACCACCTACATTATATGTATTAACCCCTAATCTGATCCCCCTACACCGCCGCCACCTATATTAAATGTATTAACCCCTAATCTGATCCCCCTACACCGCTGCCACCTATATTAAATGTATTAACCCCTAATCTGATCCCCCTACACTGCCGCCACCTATATTAAATGTATTAACCCCTAATCTGATCCCCCTACACCGCCGCAACCTATATTAAATGTATCAACCCCTAATCTGATCCCCCTACACCACTGCCACCTATATTAAATGTATTAACCCCTAATCTGATCCCCCTACACAGCCACTACATATATTAAATGTATTAACCCCTTATCTGATCCCCCTACACCGCCGCCACCTACATATAATATATTACCCCCTAAGTCTAACCCTAACACCCCCTAACTTAATTATTATTTAAATAAATCTAAATAATATTAATATTATTAACTAAATTATTCCTATTTAAAACCAAATACTTACCTATAAAATAAACCCTAAGATAGCTACAATATAATTAATAATTACAGTGTAGCTATTTTAGGGTTTATATTTATTTTACAGGTAACCTTGTATTTATTTTAACTAGGTACAATAGCTATTAAATAGTTAATAATTATTTAATAGCTACCTAGTTAAAATAATTACAAAATTACCTGTAAAATAAATCCTAACCTAAGTTACAAATACACCTAACACTACAATATCAATAAATTAATTAAATAAACTACAATTATCTAAACTAAAATACAATTAAATACACTAAACTATATTACAAAAAAACAAACACTAAATTACAAAAAATAAAAAAATATTACAAGAATTTTAAGTCCCCTAATAAAATAAAAAAGCCCCCAAAATAATAACATTTCCCTACCCTAAACTAAATTACAAAAGTAATCAGCTCTATTACCAGCCCTTAAAAGGGCCTTTAGCGGGGCATTGCCCCAAAGTAATCAGCTCTTTTACCTGTAAAAAAAAGAACCCCCCCCCCCATTACAACCCACCACCCACACATCCCTACTCTAAAACCCACCCGATCCCCCCTTAAAAAAAACCTAAGTCTAACCCCCAAGTGGTCCTTACCTGTCCTGAAGACCGGCAGAGAAGGTCCTGTTCCAGGCGGTGAAGTCTTCTTCCAAGTGGCGACCTCTTCTTCTTCCAGGAACCAGCCGGTGTGGAGCGGAGGAGTTGAAGACCGATGACCGCGGAGCTGAAATCCATCGACTCTGGAACTGAAGACTGGCAACGCTGGAACGGAAGATCGGCGACGCTGGAACTGAAGACCGCAGAGCCATGGAGCGTGGAGGATTGTCTTCATATGATCTCCACCGTACACTGAATAGGAATTCAAGGTACGTGATTAAAAATGGCGTCCCTTGAATTCCTATTGGCTGATTTGAGCCTTCAAATTCAAATCAGCCAATCGGATGAGAGCTACTGTAATTCTATTGGCTGATTTGAATAGCCAATATAATTACAGTAGCTCTTATTCTATTGGCTATTCAAATCAGCCAATAGAATTACAGTAGCTCTCTTCCGATTGGCTGATTTGAATTTGAAGGCTCAAATCAGCCAATAGGAATTCAAAGGACGCCATTTTTAATCGCGTACCTTGAATTCCTATTCAGTGTACGGCGGAGATCGTATGAAGAGGATAATGGTAACTTAGGTTAGGATTTATTTTACAGGTAATTTTGTAATTATTTTAACTAGGTAGCTATTAAATAGTTATTAACTATTTAATAGCTATTGTACCTAGTTAAAATAAGTACAAAGTTCCCATTAAAATAAATATAAACCCTAAAATAGCTACAATGTAATTATTAATTATATTGTAGCTATCTTAGGGTTTATTTTATAGGTAAGTATTTAGTTTTAAATAGGAATAATATAGTTAATAATATTAATATTATTTAGATTTATTTAAATAATAATTAAGTTAGGGGGTGTTAGGGTTAGACTTAGGTTTAGGGGTTAATATAGTTAATATAGGTGGCGGCGGTGTAGGGGGCTCAGATTAGGGGTTAATATAGTTAATATTGGTGGCGGCGGTGTAGGGGGATCAGATTAGGGGTTAATATATTTAATATAGGTGGTGGCAGTGTAGGGGGATCAGATTAGGGGTTAATACATTTAATATAGGTGGCGGCGGTGTAGGGGGATCAGATTAGGGGTTAATACATATAATATAGGTGGCAGTGGGGTCCGGGAGCGGCGGCATAGGGGTTAATACATATCTTGTTAGGAGTGAGAGGGGGGATTGCGGATAGAGGGGTATAAGTGTCGGGCTATTTTTGGGAGGCGTGTTAGACAGTTACGGGAGATTTTATACTTTAGTTAGTTTTTTTAGGAGGCCGCAGTTTCTAAAATGCCGTAAGTCACTGGCGACTCTAGAAATTTGTACTTACGCTTATTTCTGGACATCGCTAGTTTGTCCGACTTACGGCACTTTAGCAACTGTCGGCGCCGTATATGTGATAGCCCGATGTGCGAGGTGAAACTACGGGCGGCACAGGTTTCCACGCTTGCGTCAAAACCTGTGCCGTATATCGGATCGCGCCCATGGTGTCTAAAGTAATCCTGTTTGTTTTGGGTTTGCTTGTAGACGTCTTTTTTATTCTTACGTTATTGAAGCATGGTAACAGAATAGTGGTCTAGAAACAAGTAACACCTTAATTAGTTGGTGAATTCTGGTGCAATGATAATATTTATATAGCAAATAAAAATCACACCCAAATTTGTATTATATCACATAATTAATTCATTATTAATTGATAGAAGTTAAAATGTAAAAATCTGAGGTCACACAATGATTTTTGCTAAAGAAAAGCTGTGAGCTTTAACATCAAAGTGTAATCTGACTCAACAGCTTGCCTTTCTAAAGAAACTAGATGTATTGTCAGTGTTCAAATGATCAGAATAAAATGACTTAAAATCAGCATTTGAAACAAATGTGTAGAGATTTTCACTGTTCAATAGCACCAGTTGTTGTAAAAAAGAAAATTGTAAAATATTTATTTATTTACTTCTTGTAAAACGTATTTATAGTAAAAAAAAAAAACACTAAAATATAACTGAAATAAATATTTGTAGCCAACATTTGCAAGTGAGGTATGCTCTGTTTTGATTGGAAGGGGAATACTGCCACTGCCTTCTATTTGGCTACCAATCATTCCTCACAGAGATGTCTCTAAAACTGCATGGCACTCACAGGAGTATCATGTAGTATTTTTTTTTCTTATGATAAATCATTTTCTTAGACCTTAAAGGGACAGTTAAAAACATACATTTGTTAAATTTCATCTTTGTAAGTAATATAGCATGTTTTAAATTTTCATTGTCACAATATTAGATTCTAAAATAATATATTGGCATATGATTAATAAATGATGCTCACTCTTATGACAGCCCCTCCTGGATTTCGCTTCTTCAAACCCCTACTGCACCCACTCTGTACAATGATCCGGTCAAGCCATAGATGAATTACAAAGGAATGTCACTGACTTCCACTTCTAAATTTTTATGTTGCACATCCGGTTTTGGCTCAGCAGTTTACCTCAATGTGATGCACGCCAAAGATCTAGTTTTTTTTTAATTGTGCATGGGTACTATTTACTTTATTACTATGATAAGGAACATTGTATATATAGCAATTAATTTATTATTTTCTATCTTTTAGAAAAAAATATATATATACTATTGTAAATGTATAAAACATTTGGGCAAATACAATTATTATAATTTAAAAGTAGAGGAATTGATTTGTAATAATTTATAAAAAAAATGTTTTGTCAAAGTCCAATAAATATTCTAATGTGGTGACATAACATTTACTTGTATAGCTGCTCGTTAGGGGGTTTTCGATTAGGGGGTTTTATGATACTCGCAAGGACAATGAAACCTTCTAACACCAGCTGTTGAGTGAATCGCAATGCGCTTCACAACTGACATGACAGCTTGGAGTAACAGCGGAGGATTTGTAGCACATGCGCAGCAGGTCTACTTGCATCTGACCGCCAGAATGCGCTGAGGAGGTAAAAGGGGCACAACAACCTCACACAGGCTGTCCTACACTAGAGCGGGATAGATATTAAAATGGCAAAGCAAGGAGGGGGTTGGCTAGAGTTCTTGATTGATAGGTATAATTTTAAGAAAATAGAATAAAAAAATAAATGTTTATTTACTTTTTTATGAAAAATAAATAAAATTTCAGTATGAATTTTGAAATAATTAAATTGTTTATGTCATCAATTATAGTAATGTTTACTGGCACTTTAAATGGATATGAAACCCAATTTTTTTCGTTCATTATTCAGATACAGCATGCAACTTTAAGCAATTTTAGCAACCAATCAGCAAGCGCTACCCAGGTGCTGAACCAAAAATAGGCCGGCTCCTAAGTTTACATTCCTGATTTTCAAATAAAGATTTCAAAAGAACGGAGAAAAATTGATAATGGGAGTAAATTAGAAAGTTGTTTAAAATTGTCTGCTCTATCTGAATCGCGAAAGAAAGAAGAAAAATCTGTTTCACATCCCTCTGTCTGCATGCTTCAAAGGATACATCACTACTTAATGGTGTTCATTTGTACATTACTGGCTTATAGCTTCTACAAAAACACTATTTGAACTTGTTTAAATATTTTGCATGAAAAAGGTTAAAGCTAGTTATTTTGATTTTAAACTAACAGAAAATGAATGTCATCATAAAACTGGAACCTACGGACTAATAACTTCCTGGTCAATATGCAGGACTCTCACTGCTCTATAGGTAAATAGTAAAACAACACAAAAGCATAAAAACATTATGGGCCAGATTACAAGTGAAGCGCTATTGTTTGCACATGAGCGTTATTGGCTTTTCACATTATATTGCATATAAGTTAAATTGCGCTCATATTACAAGTTGAAAGTGAATGCGAACGAGTGAGCGCAATTGCAATTTATGCTAGAATGATTACCGTGACCTCAGAGCTCTAAGTGAACTGTTTTGCAAATCTAAAAAGTGTCACAAAACACATCAAAAATTCATTACAAAGTACAGCTACACTCAAAAATAACACCATCTTATAAAAATTATCTTTAAAAAATGTTGCTCACAAAAGTTATAAGGGCTCAAAGATAGGAGATCTTAGGTGTTAGAAAAAAAAAGGCAGGCAAATTGCTTTAACATAGAGATTATATACTGTACATGTCTAAAGATGTACTTGTATGTATGTATATACTGTGTATATATATATATATATATATATATATATATATATATATATATATATATACGTGTATATATATATATATATATATATATATATTTATATATACAGTACTGTATATGTGTATACATATGTATTTATGTGTTTATATACACGTACACACACATAAATATTTATGTACATACATAAAGACATATATATAAGTGCATTGGAGTCCTTTGCATACCTATAACCTATAAACAATTATCTATATACAGTATATATATATATATATATATATATATATATATATATATATATATGTATATATATATGAGTGAAAAGAGAAAAAAATATATATACAGCACTTAGTGGTAATAAAATACTCTTGCAATTCAATATTAGACACAAGGAGGTCCTGTGATGCTGCCCAAAACCCTGACAAAACCCTAATAGGTATGTTGTCAATAAAGTAAGGACAAATGGCTAGAAAGGACGGTCACAGGCGCAGGACAGGACTTGCTTACAGTCTAAAATTGGAGGGTAATCAGTACATATAAGTACAAGATCACAAACAAAATTATGTATATATATATATATATATATATATATATATATATATATATATATATATATATATATATATATATAAATCCACTTAAGTAAAATTAATATGTAGGAATCAGAAAACCTAAATGGATTTAGTATCATACTAGATGTGTATTATACACTAGTGATTTTACTCTCAGAAAACAGTAATGTTCATATTGATTATAAAAACAATAAAGTATTTCTGAGAATAAAATCACTAGTGTATAATACACATCTAGTGTGGTACTAAATCCATTTAGGTTTTCTGATTCCTACATATTAATTTTACTTAAGTGAATTTATATATATATAGACTGTAAGCAAGTCCTGTCCTAGTACTAATGGTGACAATACCAGATGCGCTTATTTACATGTGCTGTTGTCTAATTGGGTACTTATATTCTGATTAAATGTTGATAAAAAAAACGTTTATAGTTTATTCGGTTTTCTGAATACCGGATCTGGTGTCAGCCCCTGAGCATGTGTCACCCGGGTGCAGTCCGCACCCCCCGCACCCCCTAGTGATGCCACTGAATACACATGTTTACATACACACACAAAGATATATATATATATATATATATATATATATACATATATATATATATATATATATATATATATATATATATATACACATATATATTGAGCCCTTCCCAGTCAAACACCTTGACATGTATCATATACATTGTTAATCGTTTTTAACCCTGGTTAATGCTAGAACTTATCAAATTAGTGTTACTGTTGTGTAAAGCTAGGTACACTCTGTGAGCAGAGCCACAGTTTCATATTTTGCAAAACTCATTGCGTATGGAAAGAGTATGGATTGCCTTTACAAATATGATATCAGGCTATCGAAAATGGCCAGCACGGCCTCATTTTTGTACATTAAAGGGACAGTCTAGTCAAAATTAAATTTTCATGATTCAGGCAGTGGTCGCTCGTGGGTTATTCAAATGGGGATTCACAATACATGAATTGGGGTTAAATACCACCTAGCAAGTATTTTATAATTAATGCATGATATAAATGGAGCTTGTGAAACGAATAAAAGCAAATTATTTGTTTTGTTCTTAGAACTTTCTATTTTAGTTGATGTTATTTAGATGGTTGGAGCAGTGCAGGTGGTGGGTGACTATAAAGGTATCATAGAAGAGGGGACCCTGCCCCTGCAATGCAGCTAAGAGTAGCAGAGGAAACATCCTAATTTCAGGCTGCTTGTTAAAACTGTTGCCGGAGTAACTTTTATTTTTGCAGCTGCACCAATCACTTGTTTTGGGAGTTTGGGGAATTTCTTGATGCTTGCAGTGAGACTCCCACTGTGTGCGCATCCCTGGCGCTGGCGAGGTGCAGAAAGCTGGGACCTCATGGAATATAAGCTGTGATTTTGCATGATAAAATTATTTACTAAGCTAGCTGCACACTCAATATTGTTCAGCAAATCAGATTTGCCTCCCCTTCTGCTAATCCTAAAGCTTACTCTCCTATGCAGATTGTATGCGGCCCTGAATCCACTATTTGTGTTGCCCTAGGCACTCAAAATTCTGCTGCTCCCACCCCAAGTTTTAATTCCTTTTTTGGTTATAATATTTTTTGGTCAGGGTATAACATTACTTTTTTTCCCATGCATTTCCAAAGTTTATAAAGCCAATGATACCTTGTAGAAAGCCAGTAATGCCACATTTATTAATATATAAGGTATAGATATAATCAGCAATCTTGCATACAGAGTGCAGCTATACAATAATTAGACACGTACCTTAGTTCCAACTGCTTGCTGAGGCTGAGCTGATCCAAACACCTTGTTCTGTGAGGGAGGTCGGTGATGGAAGGTGTCAAATGGCAGCAGAGTTACACACATACAAAGAGTTACACACATACACAGAGTTACACACATACAAAGAGTTACACACATACACAGGCACATACATACACAAACATATACACAGATAGAGTTACTCACATACAGAGGCACATACATACACAAACATATACACAGAGTTACACACATACAAAGAGTTACACACATACATAGGCACATACATACACAAACATATACACAGAGTTACACACATAAGCAGACATACACAAACATATACACAGAGTTACACACATAAGCAGACATACACAAACATATACACAGAGTAACACACATACACAGGCACACTTACACAGAGTTATACATGCACAAACTCGCAGATGCATATTATATTCAAACACAGATACACACACAAAGACAGAAAGTATATATATATATATATATTGAATTGTGGGGGTTGAAGCGCTGTAGGGTTTTGCATTAGGAATAAATGTTATGATTTTTTTTGTTATTAAAAAAATATTCTAAAAGTCAGAACAAGGAAGTTTAATAGAAAACTAAAAATGTAACCGTTTGCATATACGATTAAACATACTGCATTTTTTTTTTATTTTGAACTATATTTAGTTTTAGTTTTTTTTTTATTTCGAACTATATGCTGCACACAAAATGCAAAGTAAAGAAAACATTAGCACCGTTGCTTGCTGCCATGACAACATGCCAATGTCCTGACAGACTGTCAAAATTCTTATGGTTAAAACAGAAAAGCGCTTCGGTTGCACGTTAGATAGGGAGCTTTGTTACGGGTGATTTACAAGCAACAAAGGCTGAACCAGCATGTGCCATAAATACCAAACAAACCGATACCTTAGAAATAAACACACTCACCTACTGCAATAAGGACACGGACAGTCTTTAGTTCTTCCCGGGCATGACATCACAACCTACCCTGATTGGCCAATACTGTTTCCGCCCATTTTGTTTACAAAATGGGCAATGATGATTGGACCTTAGGTTGCCACATGTCCTTGGGTCAGTCAATTTTTATGTTTACCTCTTGTGTGCTCTGGCAACAAATCATTTCTTTTTTTTCAATAAACTTTATTAAAATGAACCGCTTGATTCTAAAAACGATAACGATTACTCTTAATCAATTATTAGTTCATTTTTTTCCCCCTCCAGCACAGTGATAGTTTTTGGCGAAAGTCGTCCGTTAGTGAACAGTTGTTGGCATGTCTGAACACGTCCGACAGTCAGTCACAGAGTCTCACAGATCAGGAAGTAATGTGTGTGCCCACTGCCTGCTGCTGCTAGTATTCCGGAGTCCAGCTAGCAGAGTCACAAGCAGATGAAGCCAGTGCAGGGGTGTCAGTGTTGGGTGGGTGTAAGTGGAACACAATATAATTCTATAATTTTTAATCCAGGCTCCACTGCAGTTTTGTAAAAAAAAAAAAAAATTGCCATGTTTACTGCTATCGCACAGCACCGCATGTGCGATAGATAGAAGTATAGGGAAAGAACTTTCCCCTTTCTGTCTGCTGTGCCAGCAGCACCTCCCACAACCCAGCCGATAGCTTTGCTAATCACAAAGCTCTCAGTGTGCAAGTGAGAGCAAGCTGTCATGTCACGTGACACTCGCACACTGAGACCTGTGTGTGGGGGAGGCGCACATTGGGAACTGCAGGGTGCGCTATACAATTACAGAGCATAGGAATTTGTTCCACTTCCTGCTGCTCTATTACTGTGCGGGAACTAGGGTTGCCAGGTGTCCAGTAAAATCTATTAAAAAAAACATCCAAACCCAGCCAGTGTTCCACTTACACCCACCCAACACTGACACCCCTGCCTTGGCTTCATCTGCTTGCGACTCTGCTAATGTCTGGAGCTGGACTCCGGAATACTATCAGCAGCAGGCAGTGGGCACACACATTGCTTCCTGATCTGTGAGACTCTGTGACTGACTGTCGGACGTGTCCAGACATTTCTTTTATGTGGTTATATTTTGCAATCTCTTCTTGTTTGATATAGAATGCAAATATCTGTGTGTGAAATGACCCTTTCATTTTTGACAGTCGTTCTTCATACAACACTTTCTCTAGGACGTAAGGTTCTCTACAGCAGTACGCCCTGACGAAGCCCGAAGAAAGGAACGGGTGAAACGCACGTCGGCATTGGTCCAGCCGACCGGAACATGTGATCTGTGTTTGCACCGGAGGTTATTGCAACAATACTGTCTTAGCAAGTTTTTGCCTGGAAATGGTTTTACTAAATAAGTACTGAGGAGGTTTATCAAGTGTGGACCGACACTGAATAACCTAAGAAATCTGCACTACAGGATTTAAGGTCGTATCTCTCTTTATGGCTGCTTTCATTGATTGATGCCTGATTGCTACTCACTTGAGCAAAGATACAAGTGCATTGAGCCACCCTGTCGAGGGGACCTACAATATTACTTCAATAACTCTAGCGATATGCTATGAATGAAATATGCACTTAGACTGACAAGCTGCTTCTTGTGCTTTTCTGCATTCTGCTTATGTCTAGGATATGATCCGCTATTGCTTGCATGCTCTTTCTAATGAACTTTGCAGCCTTTACATCTGACCGACCTTACTGTTTCAGCAAGATTGAATGCTATTTAACTGTATCAGTGCTGATTCATCTGTGCCTCACTGTTTCGACTTCATTGTACATATCCAAGGGAAACAACCCTAGTGACTACTTAGATCCCAATTATGTTAACCTGCTCGGTAAGAAGCCTCCCATGAGAGGTGCCGTTTGCAGTAGGGTGTAGTAGTCTGAGTGGTGCTCCCCCTGTATATACCATGCTTATATGTACTATATCTTTACATACCGATGTATGTCAATTTACTGATACCATTGAAGATTGAATGTTATCAAATAGTTTAAGTACTGATTCACCTGTGCCTTACCATTTTCAGCTACATTGTACATATCTAAGGGAAACGTACCTGTTGACTGCTTAGATCCCATACTATGTTAACCTGCTCGGTAAGAAGCCTCCTATGAGAGGTGCCGTTTGCAGCAGGGTGTAGCAGTCTGGGTGGTGTTCCCTTTGTGTATATATATATATATACTACTCTTATATGTACGAAATTATACATACTGATGTATGTAAACTTGCTGTTGCCATTGAGGACAGTTATTAACCTCTTTATACCTAAATAAATTTATCTGCTCGGTATTGATGTCAATAACTAGAGGCCTCCTCTGAGAGGTACTGAGAGCAGTAAGATGTAAAAGGGCTAACAAATTACCTCCGTTATACTTTTTCTAATTGTCGCTATATGCAATTATTTTCAGTGTACTCACACAGATTCCTCACCGGTCAGGTTTGAATTAACATCTGAAAACGCTGTATGATATTTACACACGTTACGCTTTCTGCATTCTTGTATACATTAGTTTAGGTGTTTAATCATTATGCATATTGTATGTAGGTACCGTTTTCCTGTAATTTGCGGCCTAAGCATACCTAGGGTACATTTATATATGTGAGTTAAAAAAAATTTTTTTTATAAAGAGTGCTGAATTCCCTGTCTTTTATCTTGAATTATAATTCAGGATTTTCTTTCTAATCAAATCCATTACATATTATTATAAGGGTCTGCACCATTTTTTACTTGTATGGTATCCTAACTTAGGCCTAGATTTGGAGTTTGGCGGTAGCCGTCAAAACCAGCGTTAGAGGCTCCTAACGCTGGTTTTGGCTGCCCGCTGGTATTTGGAGTCAGTGATTAAAGGGTCTAACGCTCACTTTTCAGCCGCGACTTTTCCATACCGCAGATCCCCCTACGCCATTTGCGTATCCTATATTTTCAATGGGATCTTTCTAACGCCGGTATTTAGAGTCGTTTCTGAAGTGAGCGTTAGAGCTCTAACGACAAAACTCCAGCCGCCTGAAAATAGCAGGAGTTAAGAGCTTTCTGGCTAACGCCGGTTTATAAAGCTCTTAACTACTGTACCCTAAAGTACACTAACACCCATAAACTACCTATGTACCCCTAAACCGAGCTCCCCCCACATCGCCGCCACTCGATTAAAATTTTTAACCCCTAATCTGCCGACCGCCACCTACGTTATACTTATGTACCCCTAATCTGCTGACCCTAACCCCGCCGACCCCTGTATTACATTTATTAACCCCTAACCTGCCCCCCACAACATCGCCGCCAGCTACCTAAAATAATTAACCCCTAATCTTCCGACCGCAAAGCGCCGCCACCTACGTTATCCCTATGTACCCCTAATCTGCTACCCCTAACACCGCCGACCCCTATATTATATTTATTAACCCCTAATCTGCCCCCCTCAACGTCGCCGACACCTGCCTACACTTATTAACCCCTAATCTGCCGAGCGGACCTGAGCGCTACTATAATAAAGTTATTAACCCCTAACCCGCCTCACTAACCCTATCATAAATAGTATTAACCCCCTAATCTGCCCTCCCTAACATCGCCGACACCTAACTTCAATTATTAACCCCTAATCTGCCGACCGGAGCTCACCGCTATTCTAATAAATGTATTAACCCCTAAAGCTAAGTCTAACCCTAACACTAACACCCCCCTAAGTTAAATATAATTTACATCTAACGAAATTAATTAACTCTTATTAAATAAATGATTCCTATTTAAAGCTAAATACTTACCTGTAAAATAAATCCTAATATAGCTACAATATAAATTATAATTATATTATAGCTATTTTAGGATTAATATTTATTTTACAGGCAACTTGGTATTTATTTTAACTAGGTACAATAGCTATTAAATAGTTAAGAACTATTTAATAGCTACCTAGTTAAAATAATAACAAATTTACCTGTAAAATAAATCCTAACCTAAGATATAATTAAACCTAACACTACCCTATCAATAAAATAATTAAATAAACTACCTACAATTACCTACAATTAACCTAACACTACACTGTCAATAAATTAATTAAACACAATTGCTACAAATAAATACAATTAAATAAACTAACTAAAGTACAAAAAATGAAAAAGAACTAAGTTACAAAAAAATAAAAAAATATTTACAAACATAAGAAAAATATTACAACAATTTTAAACTAATTACACCTACTCTAAGCCCCCTAATAAAATAACAAAGCCCCCCAAAATAAAAAATTCCCTACCCTATTCTAAATTAAAAAAGTTACAAGCTCTTTTACCTTACCAGCCCTGAACAGGGCCCTTTGCGGGGCATGCCCCAAGAATTTCAGCTCTTTTGCCTGTAAAAGAATAAATACAATACCCCCCCCCCAACATTACAACCCACCACCCACATACCCCTAATCTAACCCAAACCCCCCTTAAATAAACCTAACACTAAGCCCCTGAAGATCTTCCTACCTGGTCTTCACCATACCAGGTTCACCGATCCGTCCTGGCTCCAACATCTTCATCCAACCCAAGCGGGGGTTGGCGATCCATCATCCGGTGCTGAAGAGGTCCAGAAGAGGCTCCAAAGTCTTCCTCCTATCCGGCAAGAAGAGGACATCCGGACCGGCAAACATCTTCTCCAAGCGGCATCTTCAATCTTCTTCCATCCGGTGCGGAGCGGGTCCATCTTGAAGCAGGCGACGTGGATCCATCCTCTTCTTCCGTTGTCTCCCGACGAATGACGGTTCCTTTAAGGGACGTCATCCAAGATGGCGTCCCTCGAATTCCGATTGGCTGATAGGATTCTATGAGCCAATCGGAATTAAGGTAGGAATTTTCTGATTGGCTGATGGAATCAGCCAATCAGAATCAAGTTCAATCCGATTGGCTGATCCAATCAGCCAATCAGATTGAGCTCGCATTCTATTGGCTGATCGGAACAGCCAATAGAATGCGAGCTCAATCTGATTGGCTGATTGGATCAGCCAATCGGATTGAACTTGATTCTGATTGGCTGATTCCATCAGCCAATCAGAAAATTCCTACCTTAATTCCGATTGGCTGATAGAATCCTATCAGCCAATCGGAATTCGAGGGACGCCATCTTGGATGACGTCCCTTAAAGGAACCGTCATTCGTCGGGAGACAACGGAAGAAGAGGATGGATCCGCGTCGCCTGCTTCAAGATGGACCCGCTCCGCACCGGATGGAAGAAGATTGAAGATGCCGCTTGGAGAAGATGTTTGCCGGTCCGGATGTCCTCTTCTTGCCGGATAGGAGGAAGACTTTGGAGCCTCTTCTGGACCTCTTCAGCACCGGATGATGGATCGCCAACCCCCGCTTGGGTTGGATGAAGATGTTGGAGCCAGGACGGATCGGTGAACCTGGTATGGTGAAGACAAGGTAGGAAGATCTTCAGGGGCTTAGTGTTAGGTTTATTTAAGGGGGGTTTGGGTTAGATTAGGGGTATGTGGGTGGTGGGTTGTAATGTTGGGGGGGGGGGTATGGTATGTTTTTTTTTACAGGCAAAAGAGCTGAAATCCTTGGGGCATGCCCCGCAAAGGGCCCTGTTCAGGGCTGGTAAGGTAAAAGAGCTTGTAACTTTTTTAATTTAGAATAGGGTAGGGAATTTTTTATTTTGGGGGGCTTTGTTATTTTATTAGGGGGCTTAGAGTAGGTGTAATTAGTTTAAAATTGTTGTAATATTTTTCTTATGTTTGTAAATATTTTATTATTTTTTGTAACTTAGTTCTTTTTTATTTTTTGTACTTTAGCTAGTTTATTTAATTGTATTTATTTGTAGGAATTGTGTTTAATTAATTTATTGATAGTGTAGTGTTAGGTTAATTGTAGGTAATTGTAGTTAGTTTATTTAATTAATTTATTGATAGGGTAGTGTTAGGTTTAATTATATCTTAGGTTAGGATTTATTTTACAGGTAAATTTGTTATTATTTTAACTAGGTAACTATTAAATAGCTCTTAACTATTTAATAGCTATTGTACCTGGTTAAAATAATTAAAAAGTTGCCTGTAAAATAAATATTAATCCTAAAATAGCTATAATATAATTATAATTTATATTGTAGCTATATTAGGATTTATTTTACAGGTAAGTATTTAGCTTTAAATAGGAATAAGTTATTTAATAAGAGTTAATTTATTTCGTTAGATGTAAATTATATTTATCTTAGGGGGGTGTTAGTATTAGGGTTAGACTTAGCTTTAGGGGTTAATACATTTATTATAGTAGCGGTGAGGTCCGCTCGGCAGATTAGGGGTTAATAATTGAAGGTAGGTGTCGGCGATGTTAGGGAGGGCAGATTAGGGGTTAATACTATTTATGATAGGGTTAGTGAGGCGGATTAGGGGTTAATAACTTTATTATAGTAGCGCTCAGGTCCGCTCGGCAGATTAGGAGTTAATAAGTGTAGGCAGGTGTTGGCGACGTTGAGGGGGGCAGATTAGGGGTTAATAAATATAATATAGGGGTCGGCGATGTTAGGGCAGCAGATTAGGGGTACATAGGGATAACGTAGGTTGCGGCGGTTTACGGAGCGGCAGATTAGGGGTTAAAAAAAATATGCAGGGGTCAGCGATAGCGGGGGCGGCAGATTAGGGGTTAATAAGTGTAAGGTTAGGGGTGTTTAGACTCGGGGTACATGTTAGAGTGTTAGGTGCAGACGTAGGAAGTGTTTCCCCATAGGAAACAATGGGGCTGCGTTAGGAGCTGAACGCTGCTTTTTTGCAGGTGTTAGGGTTTTTTTCAGCTCAAACAGCCCCATTGTTTCCTATGGGAGAATCGTGCACGAGCACGTTTTTGAGGCCGGCCGCGTCCGTAAGCAACTCTGGTATCGAGAGTTGCATTTGCGGTAAAAATGCTCTACGCTCCTTTTTTGGAGCCTAACGCAGCATTTGTTTAAACTCTCGATACCAGAGTTAAATATATGGTGCGGCCAGAAAAAAGCCCGCGGAGCGTTAACAGCCCTTTTACCGCCAAACTCCAAATCTAGGCCATAGGCTTTTCCTTGTTTAAGGAACCTATATATATGAAATTAACTCCTAGCAGTTGCTTTGCCACTGTATATTTCTTGATATATATATATATATATATATATATATATATATATATATATATATATATATATATATATACTGTCTGTGTGTCTTTGTGTGTGTCTGTGTGTTTAAATATAATATGCATCTGCGTGTTTGTGCATGTATAACTCTGTGTAAGTGTGCCTGTGTATGTGTGTTACTCTGTGTATATGTTTGTGTATGTCTGCTTATTTGTGTAACTCTATGTATATGTTTGTGTATTTTCCTTTATATGTGTGTAACTCTATCTGTGTATATGTTTGTGTATGTATGTGCCTGTGTTGTATGTGTGTAACTCTGTGTATGTGTGTAACTCTTTGTATGTGTGTAACTCTGCTGCCATGTGACACTATCCATCACCGACCTCCCTCACAGAACAAACGGCTAGATTACGAGTTTGGCATTAGAGGCTTTTCGGTGCTAACGAGCAGTTTATGCTCACCGCTCACTTACAGACAGCGCTGGTATTACGGGTTTTTACAACCCAGACAAGAAGTGAGCGTTGAGCAAAATTTTGCTCCTTACCGCACTCCAATACCAGCGCTGCTTACGTTAGTGGTGAGCTGGTATAACGTGCTCATGCACGATTTCCCCATAGGAATGAATGGGGAGAGCCGGCTGAAAAAAAGTCTAACACCTGCCAAAAAGCAGCGTAAAGCTCCTTAACGCAGCCCCATTGATTCCTATGGGGAAATACATTTTATGTCTACACCTAACACCCTAACATGAACCACAAGTCTAAACACCCCTAATCTTACACTTATTAACCCCTAATCTGCTGCCCCCGACATCGCCGCAACCTACATTATATTATTAACCCCTAATCTGCCACTCCGGACACCGCCGACCCCTACATTATATTTATTAACCCCTAATCTGCCTTCCCCAATGTCGCTGCAACCTACCTACACTTCTTAACCCCTAATCTGCCGCCCCCAACGTTGCCGCCACTATAATAAACTTATAAACCCCTAAACCGCTGCACTCCCGCATCGCAAACATTAGTTAAAGATGATTAACCCCTAATCTGCCGTCCCTAACATCGCCGCCACCTACCTACATTTATTAACCCCTAATCTGCGGTCCCCAACATCGCCGCCACTATTGTAAATGTATTAACCCCTAAACCTAAGTCTAACCCTAACTAGTGATGTCGCGAATTGTTCGCCGGCGAATAGTTTCCGGCGAACATAGCATGTTTGCGTTCGCCTTGGCGGGCGAACATTAGTGATGTCGTAAACCTAAAATTTTGCGTTCGCGAACGGCGAACACAAACTTTCACAAAAGTTTGCGAACCGCCAAACCGGGCGAACCGCCATAGACTTCAATAGGCAGGCGAATTTTAAAACCCACAGGGACTCTTTCTGGCCACAAAAGTGATGGAAAAGTTGTTTCAAGGGGACTAACACCTGGACTGTGGTATGCCGGAGGGGGATCCATGGCAAACTCCCATGGAAAATTACATTGATGCAGAGTCTGGTTTTAATCCATAAAGGGCATAAATCACCTAACATTCCTAAATTGTTTGGAATAACGTGCTTTAAAACATCAGGTATGATGTTGTATCATTCAGGTAGTGTAAGGTTTTTTTTTTAAAATGTACACTACTGTTTTAGCAGATATGACTTGCACTGGTGTGACACTGTGCCCTGGCAGGACCTGGAACGCACACGTGTGAGGGAAACTGACTGCTATTATTTCACAGTAAAAAAAGGTGTTTTTTTTTTTTTAAATGTATGTACACTACTGTTTTAGTAGATATGACTTGCACTGGTGTGACACTGTGCCCTGGCAGGACCTGGAACGCACACGTGTGAGGGAAACTGACTGCTATTATTTCACAGTAAAAAAAGGTGTTTTTTTTTTTTAAATGTATGTACACTACTGTTTTAGTAGATATGACTTGCACTGGTGTGACACTGTGCCCTGGCAGGACCTGGAACGCACACGTGTGAGGGAAACTGACTGCTATTTTTTCACAGTAAAAAAAGGTGTTTTTTTTTTTTAAATGTATGTACACTACTGTTTTAGTAGATATGACTTGCACTGGTGTGACACTGTGCCCTGGCAGGACCTGGAACGCACACGTGTGAGGGAAACTGACTGCTATTTTTTCACAATAAAAAAGGTTGTTTTTTTTAAATGTATGTTCACTACTGTTTTAGCAGATATGACTTGCCTGGTGTGACACTGTGCCCTGGCAGGACCTGGAACGCACACTTTTAAGGGAAACTGACTGCTATTATTTCACAGTAAAAAAGGTTTGTTTGTTTTTTAAATGTATGTACACTACTGTTTTAGTAGATATGACTTGCACTGGTGTGACACTGTGCACTGAAGGACCTGGAGTGCACACGTGTGAGGGAAACTGACTGCTATTATTTCACAATAAAAAAGTTTTTTTTTTTAAATTTATGTACACTACTGTTTTAGCAGATATGACTTGCACTGGTGTGACACTGTGCCCTGGCAGGACCTGAAACGCACACGTGTGAAGGAAAATGACTGCTATTATTTCAAATTAAAAAAAGTTTTATTTTATTTTAAATGTACACTACTTTTTTTTAGCAGATATGACTTGCACTGGTGTCACACTGTGCCCTGGCAGGACCTCAAATGCACACGTGTGAAGGAAAATGACTGCTATTATTTCAAAAACGTTTTTTTTTTTTTTTTTTTAAATGTACACTACTGTTACACCAGATATGAGTGGTGGCACTGGGCAAGTGGGCACAGTATACGCTGTGAGCCAGAGCTGGCAGGCAGGCTGCAATTAGATTACACAGGGAAAAAAAAAAAGCAGACTGATGTTCTAGCCCTAAAAAAGGGCTTTTTGGGGTGCTGTCCTTACAGCAGAGATCAGATGAGTCCTTCAGGACTGTAGTGGACACTGAATACACTAGCCTAGCTATCGATTTCCCTATTAAATCAGCAGCACCTACACTGTCCCTCCTCTCACTAAGAATGCAGGCTCCGAATGAATCTAAAATGGATGCTGTCCAGGAGGTGGGAGGGTCTGGGAGGGAGTGTCTGCTGCTGATTGGCTGGAATGTGTATTGTGACTGTGAGCTACAGGGTCAAAGTTTACTCAATGATGAAGAATAGGGGGCGGATCGAACATTGCATATGTTTGCCGTCCGCTGCGAATGCAAACATGCTATGTTCGCTGTGAACTATTCACGGCAGAACTGTTCGCGACATCACTAGCGAACATATGCGATGTTCGATCCGCCCCCTATTTATCATCATTGAGTAAATTTTGATCCTGTACCTCACAGTCAGAATACACATTACAGCCAATCAGCAGCAGACCCTACCTCCCAGACCCTCCCACCTCCTGGACAGCATCCATTTTAGATTCATTTGGAAGCTGCATTCTTAGTGAGAGGAGGGACAGTGTAGCTGCTGCTGATTTAATAGGGAAATCGATAGCTAGGCTAGTGTATTCAGTGTCCACTACAGTCCTGAAGGACTCATCTGATCTCTGCTGTAAGGACAGCACCCCAAAAATCCCTTTTTAGGGCTAGAACATCAGTCTGCTTTTTTTTTTCCTGTGTAATCTAATTGCAGTTGCCTGCCCGCCAGAGTGTGTGTCAGGCTCACAGCGCATACTGTGCCCACTTGCCCAGTGCCACCACTCATATCTGGTGTAACAGTAGTGTACATTTAAAAAAAAAAAACTTTTTTGACTGTGAAATAATAGCAGACAGCTGCCAGTACCCAAGATGGCCACCAATAAGGCAGATGGGAAGGGTTAGAGAGCTGTTTTGGGGGGGATCAGGGAGGTTGGGGGCTAAGGGGGGATGCTACACCACAGCATATGTAAATATGCTAAAAAATTAAAAAATGTAAAAACCTTTTATTTTAGTACTGGCAGACTTTTTCCCAGTACTTAAGATGGCGGGGACAATTGTGGGGTGGGGGAGGGAAGTAGGGTTGCCACCTGTCCCTTAAAATACAGAACACTTATGAGTTACACATGCTGCAGGGTGTGCAGGGAGGAATATGAATAGTGCTGTCCAGAAACACAATACATGTTCCTCCCTGCACACCCTGCAGCATGTGTAACTCATAAGTGTCCAGGAAAACATGGCTGAGGTGGCAACCCTAGAGGGAAGGGAGCTGTTTGGGATGGATCGGGGGTCTGATGTGTCAGGTGGGAGGCTGATCTCTACACTGAAGCTAAAATTAACCCTGCAAGCTCCCTGCAAACTTCCTAATTAACCCCTTCACTGCTATCCATAATACACGTGTGATGCGCAGCAGCATTTAGTGGCCTTCTATTTACCAGAAAGCAACGCCAAAGTCATATATGTCTGCTATTTATGAACAAAGGGGATACCAGAGAAGCATTTACAACCATTTGTGCCATAATTGCACAAGCTGTTTGTAAATAATTTCAGTGAGAAACCTAAAATTGCGAAAAAATGTAAGTTTTTTTAAAATTTGATTGCATTTGGCGGTGAAATGGTGGCATGAAATATACCAAAATGGGCCTAGATCAATACTTTTGTCTACTACACTACACTTAAGCTAAAATTAACTCTACAAGCTCCCTACTTGCACCCTAATTAACCCCTTCACTGCTGGGCATAAAAGACGTGTGGTGCGCAGTGGCATTTAGCAGCCTTCTAATTACCAAAAAGCAACGCCAAAGCCATATAAGTCTGCTATTTATGAACAAAGGGGATCCCAGAGAAGCATTTACAACCATTTATGCCATAATTGCATAAGTTGTTTGTAAATAATTTCTCTGAGAAAGTTTGTGAAAAAATTATCATTTTTTTTTTATTTGATTGCATTTGGCGGTGAAATGGTGGCATGAAATATACCAAAATGGGCCTAGATTAATACTTTGGGTTGTCTACTACACTACACTTAAGCTAAAATTAACTCTACAAGCTGCCTACATGCTCCCTAATTAACCCCTTCACTGCTGGGCATAAAACACGTGTGGTGCGCAGTGGCATTTGGCAGCCTTCTAATTACCAAAAAGCAACGCCTAAGCCATATAAGTCTGCTATAATGGCATGTCTGGCACACAGTGTTGGGGCAAGGGTCCATCTGACCACTGATACCTGGTCTGCAAAGCATGGTCAGGGCAGGTATATCACCTACACTGCGCACTGTGAAGCGGGGGTAACCCTTACACGTAACCCTTACGCAACCTGATCGATACAACATCATACCTGATGTTTTAAAGCACATTATTCCAAACAATTTAGGAATGTTAGGTGATTTATGCCCTTTATGGATTAAAACCAGACTCTGCATCAACTATGTAATTTTCCATGGGAGTTTTGCCATGGATCCCCCTCCGGCATGCCACAGTCCAGGTGTTAGTGCCCTTGAAACAACTTTTCCATCACTATTGTGGCCAGAAAGAGTCCCTGTAAGTTTTAAAATTCGCCTGCCTATTGCAGTCTATGGCGGTTCGCCCGGTTCGCAAACTTTTGTGGAAGTTTGAGTTCTCCGTTCGCGAACCCAAATTTTTAGGTTCGTGACATCACTAACCCTAACACCCTTTAACTTAAAGGAACACTAAACCCAATTTTTTTCTTTAATGATTCAGATAGAGCATGCAATTTTAAGCAACTTTCTGATTTGCTCCTATTATCAATTTTTATGTGTTCTCTTACTATCATTATTTAAAAAGAAGTAATTTAAAGCTTAGGAGCCAACCCATTTTAGATTCAGCACCATAGATAGTGCTTGCTTATTGGTGGATACATTTAGCAAACCAATAAGCAAGCATAACCCAGGTTCTCAGCCAAAAATGGGACGGCTCTTAAGCTTTACATTCCTGCTTTTTAAATAAAGGTAGCAAGAGAACAAAGAAAAATTGAAAATTAGAGTAAATTAGAAAGTTGCTTAAAATTGCCTGCTCTATCTGAATCATTAATGAAAAAAAATTGGTTTAGTGTCCCTTTAAATATAATTTAAATAAATACAAATAAAATGACTATAATTAACTAAATTTTTCCTATTTAAAACTAAATACTTACCTATAAAATAAACCCTAAGCTAGCTACAATATAACTAATAGTTACATTGTATCTAGTTTAGGGTTTATTTTTATTTTACAGGCAAGTTTGAATTTATTTTAACTAGGTAGAAGTTACTAAATAGTTATTAACTATTTAATAAACTACCTAGCTAAAATAAATATAAAAGTACCTGTAAAATAAAACCTAACCTAAGTTACACTAACACCTAACACTACACTATAATTAAATTAATTCCCTACATTAAATACAATTAAATAAAATTATCTAAAGAACAAAAAAAAAAAACAGTTACAGAAAATAATAAACAAATTACAAGATTTTTAAACTAATTACACCTAATCTAATCTCCCTAACAAAATAAAAAAGCCCCCCCAAAATAAAAAAGTCCTACCCTACACTAACAAATAGCCCTAAAAAAGTAATCAGCTCTTTTGCCTGTGAAAAAAATTACAAATCCCCCCAACATTAAAACCCACCACCCACATAACCAACCCTACTCTAAAACCCACCCAATAGCCCCTTAAAAAAACCTAACACTAACCCCTTGAAAATCACCTTACCAGGAGAAGTCTTCACCCAACTGGGCTGAAGTCCTCAATGAATCCGGCAGAAGTGGTCCTCCAGACGGGCAGAAGTAGTCCTCCAGACGGCATCTTCTATCTTCATCCATCCGGTGCGGAGCGGGTCCATCTTCAAGACCTCCAACGCGGAGAATCCTCTTCTTTCCACGGCGACTGAAGAATGAAGGTACCTTTAAGTGACGTCATCCAAGATGGCGTCCCTTCAATTCCGATTGGCTGATAGAATTCTTTCAGCCAATCGGAATTAAGGTAGAAAAAATCTGATTGGCTGATGCAATCAGCCAATAGGATTGAGCTGGCATTCTATTGGCTGATTGGAACAGCCAATAGAATGCCAGCTCAATCCTATTGGCTGATTGGATCAGCCAATAGGATTGAAGTTCAATCTTATTAGCTGATTGCATCAGCCAATAGGATTTTTCCTACCTTAATTCAGATTGGCTGATAGAATTCTATCAGCCAATCAGAATCTTAGGGATGCCATCTTAAATGACGTCACTTAAAGGAACCTTTATTCTTCAGTCACGGTGGAAAGAAGAGGATGCTCCGCGTCGAATGTCTTGAAGATGGACCCGCTCTGCGCCGGATGAATGAATGAAGACTTCTGCCCGTCTGGAGGACCACTTCTGCCCATCTGGAGGACCACTTCTGCCGGATTCGTTGAGGACTTCAGCCTGGTTGGGTGAAGACTTCTCCCGGGAAAGTGATCTTCAAAGGGTTAGTGTTAGGTTTATTAAGGGGGTATTGGGTGGGTTTTAGAGCAGGGTTGGTTGTGTGGGTGATGGGTTTTAATGTTCGGGGGGATTTGTAATTTTTATTACAGGTAAAAGAGCTAATTACTTTGGGGCAATGCCCCGCAAAAGGCCCTTTTAAGGGCTATTTGTAATTTAGTGTAGGGTAGGACTTTTTTTTATTTTGGGGGGGCTTTTTTTTGTTAGGGGGATTAGATTAGGTGTAATTAGTTTAAAAATCTTTTAATTTGTTTATTATTTTCTGTAATTTAGTGTTGTTGTTTTCTGTACTTTAGCTAATTTTTTTTAAAATTGTATTTAATTGTATTTAGTTTAGGGAATTAATTTAATTATAGTGTAGTGTTAGGTGTAATTGTAACTTAGGTTAGGTTTAATTTTACAGGTCAATTTGTCTTTATGTTAGCTAGGTAGTTTATTAAATAGTTAATAACTATTTAGTAACTATTCTACCTAGTTAAAATAAATACAAACTTGACTGTAAAATAAAAATAAACCCTAAGCTAGCTACAATGTAACTATTAGTTATATTGTAGCTAGCTTAGGGTTTATTTTATAGGTAAGTATTTAGTTTTAAATAGGAATAATTTAGTTAATTATAGTAATTTTATTTAGATTTATTTAAATTATATTTAAGTTAGGGGGGTTAGGGCTAGGGTTAGACTTAGATTTAGGGGTTAATAACTTTAGTACAGTGGCTGCGACGTTGGGGGCGGCAGATTAGGGGTAAATAAATGTAGGTAGGTGTCGGCGATGTTAGGGACGGCAGATTAGGGGTTGATAATAGTTAACTAATGTTTGCAAGACGAGAGTGCGGCAGTTTAGGGGTTAATATATTTATTATAATGGCGGCGATGGCCGGTTCGGCAGATTAGGGGTTATAAATTTTAGTGTTTGTGATGTGGGAGGGCCTCGGTTTAGGGGATAATAGGTAGTTTATGGGTGTTTGTGTACTTTTTAGCACTTTAGTTAAGAGTTTTATGCTACAGCGTTGTAGTGTAAAACTCTTAACTACTGACTTTAAAATGCGGTACCAGGCTTGAGGAGAGGGTCTACCGCTCACTATTTGTCAGACTCATAATACCGGCGCTATGCAAGTCCCATTGAAAAAAGAGGATACACAATTGACGTAAGTGGATTTGCGGTATTTCCAAGTCTGGACAAAAAAATGAGCGGTACACCTGTACCTTCAAAAATCGTAATACCAGTGGGCGTTAAAAAGCAGCGTTGGTACCGGCCAACGCTGCTTTTTAAGCCTAATGCAAGACTCGTAATCTAGCCGAAAATGTTTGAATCAGCTCAGCCTCAGCAAGCCGTTGGAACTAAGGTACTTGTCTAATTATTGTATAGCTGCACTCTGTATGCAAGATTCCTGGTTATATCTATACCTTATATATTAATAAATGTGGCATTACTGGCTTTCTACAAGGTATCATTGGCTTTATAAACTTTGGAAATTCATGGGAAATAAAAGTAATGTTATACCCTAAACAAAAAATATTAGCACAAATACATATTCTCTTGTATGAACTAACCAAGGAAGAAACATAACTCAGTTTCACAGAGAAGCATGTACTCTTGCTTCAATATGGCTTCCAGCTCAGCCTCTGTTGATTGCAAACAGCCAGAAAGAGTGCTACTATCAAACCCCCGGGAGGTCATTGCAAAACTGTTCTTACCACGGGCCGTGAGTCTGTGTACAGCCAGGGCTACGCTGCTGTTAGAGCCAGAGTCAGGAGGCAGACTTTCACTGGGAGGCCCTCTGCTGTCAGAGCTAGGGGTCGTGCTAATAGTAATGTCAGCCTAGCACAGTTGGCTCTTTGGATGGCCTGCTGCTCACATTATTGCTCTCCTTATTTGCCTGTGCACTATACTTAATGCTTTTAATATCCTTGTTACCTGGAAGTGACCTTGTTTCTTGCATCAATTCTGAATGAGTGGTGTTAAAAGGTCACTCTCAGACTCCCATTCAGTGCTTGGTTATTTGCATGGTGACTAAAGCATTCTTGTTCCTGGTCTATTACCCTGATCTTGGCCCTGGCCTATTACCCTGATCTTGGCCCTGGCAAAGTTTCTGGATTGCTACCTGTCTGAGCCTTCTGTTAAGATTTGCTATCTGATGATTTATTTGCTGGCTAATGCAATTTAGAACTGTGCCCTGTCCTCTATATCTACCTTATCCCTCAACCCTACCTTGTTTCGGTGTTGACCTCTAGCTTGTTAATGGCTCACCCCTTGGCTTCACTGACTGAAATTTGCAATCCATTCCAGATGGAAAACCAGACAATCTTTCTATCACCTTATAACCAGGACTGGGAACAAAAATAGGCCTGGGTTTTAAAGGTGTAACAGCCCACGGCAGCCCACATCAGTTAGACATCTGTCAGGTAGTAAGCCGTAATACACCAGATATCTCGTCCTGCAGCACCTCTGCTTAATAGCCAGAGAGAAAATGTACTTTCTGCTTTACAAAATAGGCAGACTGTAACAGCTATCCTATTGTTGCAGATCTTAAGGAAGGGTGGTATATAACAGCAATGCCCATATAAGAGCCCAGCCCACCAGACATTTGCACTGTATGCCCTATGGCTAGTCCAGGCCTGCTTTTAACTACTGAAATAGGGGACTGTGCCACAACCGTTTTCCTGGGTTCCATAAGGTATGGTTGGTAGGTACACCATCATAAGCTGCTTATCTGATATTAAAGCAAAGGTCCTAACATCTTACTCATTTACCCCACCCTAATTTGTAACTCGCGGCATGAACATCAGTTAAGCTGGAGAAAAGCATGCTTGTTTTATTCCTCTGTATACTTTTCTACAGATTATTGCACAGATTTTCTCATGGATTTTACATCAGCAATGTAGCTACCTTACTGAGAAGCTAATTTTTGAATATTTTGATTGAGGTACTATACTATATGAGGCTCTATATGTGATGTATTTTTTTGTAACAGAAATATGAATGTATCGATTCAAATTTGTTTTTCACGTTTATATCTGCTTTCCATGTTACAACTTATTTACTAGGGGCTGGATTAAAAATTTAAATTAATTTAACGCATTGCAGAAACACCTTGTCAGATACCAACACACACGCACACACACACACGCACACATATATATATATATATATATATATATATATATATATATATATATATATATATATACAGTATCTCACAAAAGTGAGTACACCCCTCACATTTTTGTAAAATATTTCATTATATCTTTTCATATGACAACACTGCAGAAATGACACTTTGCTACAATGTAAAGTAGTGAGTGTACAGCCTGTATAACAGTGTAAATTTGCTGTCCCCTCAAAATAACTAAACACACAGCCATTAATGTCTAAACCATTGGCAACAAAAGTGAGTACACCCCAAAGTGGAAATGTCCACATTGGGCCCAATTAGCAATTTTCCCTCCCCGGTGTCATGTGACTCATTAGTGTTGCAAGGTCTCAGGTGTGAATATGGAGCAGGTGTGTTAAATTTGGTGTTATCGCTCTCACACTCTCTCATACTGGTCACTGGGAAGTTCAACATGGCACCTCATGGCAAAGAACTCTCTGAGGATCTGAAAAAAAGAATTGTTTCTCTACATAAAGATGGCCTAGGCTATAAGAGGATTACAAAGACCCTGAAACTGAGCTATAGCATGGTGGGAAAGACCATACAGCGGTTTAACAGGATAGGTTCCATTCAGAACAGGCCTCGCCATGGTCGACCAAAGAAGTTGAGTACACATGCTCAGCATCATATCCAGAGGTTGTCTTTAGGAAATAGACGTATGAGTGCTGCCAGCATTGCTGCAGAGGTTGAAGTGGTGGGGGGTCAGCCTGTCAGTGATCAGACCATACACCACACACTGCATTGGTCTGCATGGCTGTCGTCCCAGAAGGAAGCCTCTTCTAAAGATGATGCACAAGAAAGCCCGCAAACAGTTTGCTGAAGACAAGCAGACTAAAAACATGGAATACTGGAACCATGTCCTGTGGTCCGATGAGACCAAGATAAACTTATTTGGCTCAGATGGTGTCAAGCGTGTGTGGCAGCAACCAGGTGAGGAGTACAAAGACAAGTGTGTCTTGCCTACAGTCAAGCATGGTGGTGGGAGTGTCATGGTCTGGGCCTGCATGAGTGCTGCCGGTACTGGGGAGCTATAGTTCATTGAGGGAACCATTAATGCCAAAATGTACTGTGACATACTGAAGCAGAGCATGATCCCCTCCCTTCGGAGACTGGGCCGCAGGGCAGTATTCCAACATGATAACGACCCCAAACACACCTCCAAGACAACCACTGCCTTGCCTGAGGGTAAAGGTGATGGACTGCAAGCATGTCTCCAGACCTAAACCCTATTGAGCATCTGTGGGGCATCCTCAAATGGAAGATGGGGGAGCGCAAGGTCTCTAACATCCACCAGCTCTGTGATGCTCTGGTGAACTCCACGCCCAAGAGGGTTAAGGCAGTGCTGGAAAATAATGGTGGCCACACAAAATATTGACACTTTTGGCCGCATTTGGACATTTCCACTTAGGGGTGTACTCACTTTTGTTGCCAACAGTTTAGACATTAATGGCTGTGTGTTGAGTAATTTTGAGGGGACAGCAAATTTACACTGTTATACAGGCTGTACACTCACTACTTTACATTGTAGCAAAGTGTCATTTCTTCAGTATTGTCACATGAAAAGATATAATAAAATATTTACAAAAATGTGAGGAGTGTACTCACTTTTGTGAGATACTGTATATACAGGGCTCACAATTTCAACCGCTGAGATACTAGCCAGCCCAAAATGTTATTTGCCACTTTTGATCCCGCCCACACCCACTAACCCCCCATTCTTTGCATATTTTAGCCTATCTGAAACACCTTATTGTGCAATAATTTTTTAATATTGTTTTTGTTTTATACCATAAATTAAATAATGCTACATACAATAACAAATTAACAAAAATAAGTGCATAGCTGTTAGCAACATCAGCTAGGGTTCTAGAGAAGACAACAGCTGAGAGAAAGCAGAGAGTGTTGACATTAATGTAAGGTCATAGCCTGGAATTTTTTCATAACTATCATCTCTTATCTATCTTTCTCCACTCCCTCCTCTCTTCAATCTCTCTTTTTACCCCATCCTTTTTCTCTCAGGCCATATCTTCTCTCAAATTTCTTCACTCTTTTTTTTTTCCACTCTTTCTTGACGCTATCTTTTTCTCCACCTTCACTTTTCTTCTCCAATCTCTCTCTGCCCCTGTTTACCCTCTCAGAAGTAACATTCTAAGCACTAATGAAGTCCCTACAGCCCTTTCGGAATAACATATCCTTGCCCTTTCATGGATTCATAATATCCCTTTAGATAATATTTGTAGACATTCACTCACTAACTTTCACTCACCACTGTTAAATTTCCACTTGCCAATGACTAGTGAGCTAGTGGAAATTTTGAGCCCTGATATACAGTATATATATATATATTTATTTATATTTAAAAATACTAAGAACGTTTTCTTCTAAGTGAAGAACATTGGTATGTTAAATTCATAAAGAAAAACACATTATAACATATTAAAATTGATTAAAAATTATGTTTCAAGTTTTTAGGTACCTAACTAGAAAGGGCTCCAAAGTGTATATATGTGTATATATTTATTAACATGTGTATATATGTGTATATATATATATATATATGTATATACATAAATATAGATGAATATACATATATACACACATACATACACCCATATATATATACACACATATTATACTGTAGACCTTTCCAGTCAAACACCTTGTCATATACCAAATACATTTTAACACTTATAAAAAAAAATTAATAAACAAAAAAACATAATTTATGCTTACCTGATAAATTTATTTCTCTTGTAGTGTATCCAGTCCACGGATCATCCATTACTTATGGAATATATTCTCCTTCCCAACAGGAAGCTGCAAGAGTCCACCCACAGCAAAGCTGCTATATAGCTCCTCCCCTAACTGCCATATTCAGTCATTCGACCGAAAACATGCAGAGAAAGGAAAAACCATAGGGTGCAGTGGTGACTGTAGTTCAAATGAAAAAATTACCTGCCTTAAAGTGACAGGGCGGGCCGTGGACTGGATACACTACAAGAGAAATAAATTTATCAGGTAAGCATAAATTATGTTTTCTCTTGTTAAGTGTATCCAGTCCACGGATCATCCATTACTTATGGAATACCAATACCAAAGCTAAAGTACACGGATGATGGGAGGGACAAGGCAGGTACTTAAACGGAAGTTACCACTGCCTGTAAAAAACCCTTTCTCCCAAAAATAGCCTCCGAAGAAGCAAGGTATCAAATTTGTTAAATTTGAAAAGTATGTCCATCTCAGATTGATTCTATTTAGATGGTTGAAAGGACCCTGAGGTAGAGGGACCTGTCTCAGAAGCAGAGACCGTGATGGAAAGGATGACATGTCCACCAGATCTGCATACCAGGTCCTGCGTGGCTACGCAGGCGCTGTCAAAAACACCAAAGCCCTCTATTGCTTGGTCTTGACCTCCGGAGGAAATCCCACTCCCCCGGAAGAAAAGTCTGACGACTTAGAAAATCCACCTCCCAGTTCTCAACACCTGGGATATGGATAGCTGATAGACAAGAGTGAGTCTCTGTCCAGTGAATTATTGTAAGACTTCTAACATCGCTAGGGAACTTCTGTTCCCCCTTGATGGCTGATGTAAGCCACAGTCGTGTATATTGTCCGACTGAGTATGATGTACCTCAGAGTTGCTAACTGAGGCCAAGTCTGAAGAGCATGGAATATCACTCCCACTTCCAGAATATTTATTAGAAGGAGGGTCTCCTCCTAAGTCCACTATCCCTGAGCCTTCAGGGAGTTCCAGACTGCATCCCAACCTAAAAGGCTGGCATCTATTGTAACAATTGTCCCATCTGACCTGCGGAAGGTCATACCCTTGGACAGATGGACCCGACATAGTCACCAGAGAAGAGAATCTCTGGTCTCTTGGTCCAGGTTTAACAGGGGGACAAATCTGTGTAATCCCCGTTCCTCTGACTGAGCATGCATAGTTGCAGCGGTCTGAAATGTAGACGTGCAAACGGTACTATGTCCCTTGCCGCTACCATTAAGCCGATTTCATTCATGTACTGAGCCACCGAAGGGCGCCGATTGGTTTGAAAAAACACGGCAGAAATTTAGAAACTTTGACAACCTGGACTCCGTCAGGTAAATTTTCATTTCTACAGAATCTATCCCTAGTCCCTAGGAGGGAAACCCTTGAGATTGGGGATAGAGAACTCTTTCCTTGTTCACTTTCCACCCATGTGATCTCAGAAATGCCAGTACTACGTCCGTATGAGACTGGGCAATTTGGATGTTTGACGCCTGTATCAGGATGTCATCTAAATAAGGGGCCACTTCTATGCTCCGCGGTCTAAGGACCGCCAAAGCGACCCCAGAACCTCCATAAAGATTCTTGGGGCTGTAGATATCCCAAAGGAAAGAGCTACAAACTGGTAATGCCTGTCTAGAAAGGCAAAACTGAAAAACGATGGTGATCTTTATGCATCACAATGTGAGGATAAGCATCCTTCAAATCCATTGTAGTCCTCTATTGACTCTCCTGGATCATAGTTAAGATGGTACGAATAGTTTCCATCTTAAATGACGGAATTCTGAAGAATTTGTTTAAGATCTTTAGATTCAAAATAGGTCTGAAGGTTCCCTCTCCTTGGGAACCACAAACAGATTTGAGTAAAAACTCTGTCCCTGTTCCTCTCTTGGAACTGGATGGATCTCGTACACAATGTAAGAATGCCTCCTTCTTTATCTGGTTTGCAGATAATTGTGAAAGGCGAAATCTCCCCTTTTTTGGGGGGGGAATCTTTGAAATCCAGAAGATATCTCTGGGATATAAATTCCAATGCCTAGGGATCCTGGGCATCTCTTGCCCACGCCTGGGTGAAGAATGAAAGTCTGCCCCCTATAGGATCCGTTACCGGATAGGGGTCCGTTCCTTCATGCTGCCTTAGAGGCAGCAGCAGGCTCCTTGGCCTGCTTATCTTTGTTCCAGGTCCGATTGTCTCCAGACCGCCTTGGACTGAGCAAAAATTCCCTCTTGTTTTGCCTTAGAGGAAGAGGATGCCACACCTGCCCTGAAGTTTTTAAAAGGCACGAAAATTAGACTTTTTTTTTTTTTTTGCCCTTGATTTGGACCTATCCTGAGGAAGGGCATGACCTTTTCCTCCAGTGATATAAGCAATATTCTCCTTCAAACCAGGCCCGAATAGGGTCTGCCCCTTGAAGGGAAGTTAAGTAGCTTATTTATTAAAGTCACGACAGCTGACCATGATATAAGCCATAGCGCTCTGCGCGCCAGTATAGTAAAAAACAGAATTCTTAGCCGTTAGTCTAGTCAAATGAACAAGGCATCAGAAAACAAAGGAATTGGCTAGCATAAGCTTGTCAAATATATTCATCCAATGGAGTCGCTTAACTGTAAAGCCTCATCAAGAGACTCAACCCAGAACGCCGCAGCAGCAGCAGTGACAGAAGCAATGTATGCAAGGGGCTGCAGGATAAAACCCTGTTGAATAAACATTTTTTATCCATTGGATCTAAAAAGCACAACTGTCCTCGTCAGAGGTAGTGGTACGCTTAGCTAGAGTAGAAACTCTTCTCTCCACCTTAGGAACTGTCTGCCAGAAGTCCCGTGTGGTGGTAACTATTAGAAAACATTCTTCTAAAAAATAGGAGGGGAAGAGAACGGCACACCTGGTCTATCCCATTCCTTATTAAAAAATTTTTTTAGTAAACCTCTTTAGGTATTGGAAAAACATCAGTACACACCGGCACTGCATATTATTTATCCAGTCTACACAATTTCTCTGGCCCTGCGATTGTACACATTCATTCAGAGCAGCCAAAGCCTCCCTGAGCAACAAGTGGAGGTTCTCAAGCATAAATTTTAAATGTAGAAATATCAGAATCAGGTTAAATCATCTTCCCTGAGTCAAAAAAAAAATCACCCACAGACTAAGCATATTGTGAGGTAGTATCATACATGGTTCTTAAAGCGTCTGTATGCTCTGTATCTACCCCCAGAGCTAACTGCTTTCCTTTAATTTCAGGTAGTCTGACTAATACTGCTGCCAGAATATTATTCACCACCTTTGCCATGTCTTGTAAAATAAACGCTATGGGCGCCCTTGATGTACTTGGCGCCATTTGAGCGTGAGTCCCTGAAGCGGGAGTCGAAGGGTCTGACACGTGGGGAGAGTTAGTCGGCATAACTTTCCCCTCGACAGAATCCCCTGGTAAAAGAAACGCTATGGGTGCCCTTGATGTACTTGGCGCCATTTGAGCGTGAGTCCCTAAAGCGGGAGTCAAAAGGTCTGACACGTGGGGAGAGTTAGTCGGCATAACTACCCCCACGACAGAATCCTCTGGTGATAATGTTTTTAAAGACAAAAAATGATCTTTATTGTTTAACATGAAATCAGTACATCTGGTACACATTCTAAGATGGGGTTCCACCATGGCTTTAAAACATAATGAACACAGAGCTTCCTCTATGTTAGACATGTTAGAACAGACTAATAATGAGACTAGTAAGCTTGGAAAACACTTTAAATCAAGTTAACAAGCAAATATATAAAACGTTACTGTGCCCTTAAGAGAAACAAATTTTGTCAAAATTTGAAAAACAGTGAAAAAAAAAAAGGCAGTAAAACAAACGAAATTTTTACAGTACATGTAATAAGGTAACAGAGCATTGCACCCACTTGCAAATGGATGATTAACCCCTTAATGCAAAAAACAGATAAAAAAACAAAAAACGACATAGACGTTTTTAAAAACAGACACAACAAACTGCCACAGCCAACAGTGGGAAGCTTCAGTTAACTGTTTCTATGCAAAATTTAAGCCAGCCATGTGGAAAAAACTTAGGCCCCAATAAGTTTTATCACCAAACATATGTTAAAAAATGATTAAACATGCCAGCAAACATTTTAAAACACATTTTTACAAGAGTATGTATCTCTATTAATAAGCCTGATACCAGTCGCTTTTACTGCATTTAAGGCTATACCAACATTACAGTGTTATCACCAATGTACGTTAAAAAACGATTAAACATGCCAGCAAACGTTTTAAAACACATTTTTATAAGAGTATGTATCTCTATTAATAAGCCTGATACCAGTCGCTATCGCTGCATTTAAGGCTTTACTTACATTACTTCGGTATCAGCAGTATTTTCTTAGTCAATTCCATTCCTAGAAAAATATTTTACTGCACATACCTTATCTGCAGGAAAACCTGCACGCCATTCCCCCTCTGAAGTACCTCACTCCTCAGAATGTGTGAGAACAGCAAATGGATCTTAGTTACGTCTGCTAAGATCATAGAAAAACGCAGGCAGATTCTTCTTCCAAATACTGCCTGAGATAAACAGCACACTCCGGTGACATTTAAAAATAACAAACTTTTGATTGAAGAATAAACTAAGTAGAAAGCACCACAGACTCTCACGACCTCCTATCTATGTTGAGGCTTGCAAGAGAATGACTGAATATGGCAGTTAGGGGAGGAGCTATATAGCAGCTTTGCTGTGGGTGGACTCTTGCAGCTTCCTGTTGGGAAGGAGAATATATTCCATAAGTAATGGATGATCCGTGGACTGGATACACTTAACAAGAGAAATGGAGGATGCACTTTTTTCAAAAGGAGATTCCTTAGCAGTATATACAAAAATACATATGCATGTATTGGGTAAGAATTAGATAAAACAGATATTAGACAAAAGCCTGCACTATCTCTTGAAAAAGTTGGGTCGGATCCTGACGAAAAAGGTAGAGGAATCAATCAGCCAGTCTTTCTAACACTCCCTCAGACGCCAGGTCTGTGTGAAGCAACTTCCAGCCCCTCACTTCCAATAGTGATCCGGAAGCGTTTGGAACTTTACACAGGGCAGGACGGAACACTCTCTCAACCACCTACGGCACGAACAGGATGTGGTGATATATATTGCTCATTGTACTTGACACATTGTACGTGTGTTTTTATCTATGTGCTTACATGCTTTTTTAAATACAGTTTACCCTTAGAGTGGCATGCGCTCTGTCTCTTTTTTGTTTCCAACTTTTTAATTAATATTTAGATGAATAATTTTATCAATAGCGTGCCACTTGTAACCTAGCCCCATGTCGGATATTGCTTCAATGCTAAGTCAATGGTGTGCTAAGCAGAGGGTGGCTCTAAGCCAATGGTGCACTAGTAGTGTAGTTCTTCATGTGGTTCTCTGTACTATTTATGATAATGGTTTACTTCAGGTCTTAAAAGGTGTTAAATTTGACACAGGTATTTTGGAGTGAACCACTTATTATATGAGCGCAATAAGCAAACTAATAGCACTCCCTGTGCTATCCATTAAAAGTAGAGGGTGTTTTAAAAAGGTTTGACTGCATTAAAATGCTATGGGTAAATTTGAAATCATCAACTTATATCAGACACCTTATGCTATTGTTTGTGCTCCATCTGTAATCTAGCCCTAGGTGTTTGTAATTTGTTTTTCATAATACATATCTTGTTTTTTTTCTTACATTGTGACCTATGCTATATTTTTTTTTTACAATTAAAGAAATACTGTGCACATGGATTTTCTGTCATTCATATGTAAGAACATTATATAAACAAGTTGAGATTCTCTTTTTTTTTTTTGCATTAAAAAATTAAACTCATTTGCAGATAGGCACTTCCTACTAATGCTTACGGAATATTAGGAAATACCTATAAACCCATGAGTCTGAAAGGCATAGCTGATGCTGGTATATTCATCTAAATTTTGTACAAACTTCTACTTTATCATTTAAAGTCACAAAATGAAGTGTACTATTTCTATTTAAGAGAAAATATATTTTAAGCACAGTGTCCCTTTAAGCTGCAGTGATGTCTAGTTTTCTAGATTAATTTTAGTTTTTTTATGTTATATTTTTACAAACCATTTGTGGCAGCTCTCTTTCAACATTTCTATGAGAAAAATGTTGATGAGAATTGACAGCTTATTTTCACCTGATGACAGGAAAATGTGCTAAAGAACTAAAAATATGCTACTTATCCTTTATATAATTAAAAAATTCTAAAAAAAAAACAACAACAGGAAAATGTGATTTTTATGTATTCTATTGACTTAAAGGGTAATTTTGATAAAATATATAGTTACTGTTTATGTCCTCATTGGCATATTTATAGTTACAGATACAAAGTAGTGGAATAAATATAATTAACAGCATATAGAGAAAAATATTTGAGTACAACAATATTTAAATAGAGCATGTAATTTCAAGACACTTTTGAATTCCATTCTATTTTTAAATAGATATATTGGTATAGATATATATTGTACTAAAATACCATCAAATATATATAGAAATATGTATTTATGAATACAAAGAACATATTATTCTATGTGAAGAACATTGGTATGTGAAATATTAATATTATTATGTCGGGTTAGCGCACTTGAGAATATGCACTTGGTTTAGCGTGAGAGTGGGGTGTTTTTTCCTCCATTGACTTATATGTTGGAATAGGTTATTGCGCGCGATATTCTAACTTCAGCTTTTTGCACGCATTGAGTAAGTGCGCTAGCAATAACTTTTTACTTTCCACTTGTAATACGAGAGCAACCCGAAGCACATTTAGGGGCCGATTTATCAAGGGCCGAATGGCCCCTGATGCCCCTGTTTCCGCGTGAGCCTTCAGGCTCGCTGGAAATAGCAGTTATGAAGCAGCTGTCTTAAGACCGTTGCTCCTTAATTGGTCCGCTGCCTCTGAGGTTGTGGACATCAATCCGCCTTATCGTGTACGATCCAATACGATCGGGTTGATTGACACCCCCTGCTAGCGGCCGATTGGCTGTGAATCTGCAGGGGGTGGCATTGCACAAACAGTTCACCAGAACTGCTTGTGCAAAGTTAAATGCAGACAGAGTATGCTGTCGGCATTCAGCGATGTCTGTCGGACATGATCTGCTGAGCGGATTATGTCGGACAGACATTTGATAAATTGGCCCCAAAAAGTTTACATCTAGTGCAGTTAGCGAGTGAAAGTGCTAAATAGCACTCCTCTCATAATCTAGCCGTAAATACATTGTTCGAATGACAATTAATTGTGCAAATGACAATTAATCAGCTGAACATGTATTACTAATTACAAAATCACTAGCTAAAAATATTTTTTTTAAAAAGTACATACACTCTCAACAGTATTTGTATTAATTCTTATCTATACAACTGCTAATTTAAATCTGGACAGTAAATAATATTCACTGTTAGCCTGGTATACAAATGGGTAATTGTCCCCATTGATGCAGTTAGAAAAGTTCCCTATTCAAATGCTTTTTGTTTACCATTATAAATAACCCCAAGATTAGGGTTACATTTATATGTGATACCGACTCTCTATTATTTAATGTCTAAACACATCAATTATTTTAAAAGTTTGAGTATTATCCCCACACAAGTCACAGTACTCAAAAAACAAATCTCAGCAAATAAAATAATATAGAAAAAGGACCAATATATATTATACACAACCCAAATAGACTAGTATATTGAGGTATAATAGAAATGCTTAACACCTCTATTTGTTGTACTGATCAGGATTTTTAGCAGTACTCTTGCGGCTATGTTATTTATTTTTAGTTTAAGTGTTTTTAATGACTGATTTCAATCATTAGTAATAAATGGAAAGTTTTATTTGGATTGCCCACAGAAGTTGTGTGCTTTTTGTTAATTTTCATGTAGTTGCAGTATGTTATTTGATTTGACTGAGTGCTTTTTCTTTGACATTTAGGGTGCCTTATATTGTAGTATCCAGCACTGACCCCCAAGGATTACCCGTACACTAAAGGTACGGTTAGACAAATAGGAAGAGAACCAAGAGAGAGCCGTGTCACAGATGCCAAAGGATTGGAGGGTATGGAGCAAAAGAGGGTGGTCGACAGTATCAAAGGCTGAAGACAGATCAAGGAGGATAAGTAGAGAGAAGTGGCCTTTTGATTTTGCTGTATGTAGGTCATTGGTAACCTTAACAATTGCTGTCTCTGTTGAGTGAAGGGGCGAAATCCAGATTGCAATAGGTCAAGGATGGAGTTTAATGTAAGGAAATGGGATAGATGAGCATATACTAGCTTTTCAAGAAGTTTTGAGGCAAGAGGTATTAGGGAAATAGGGCGGTAGTTGGATGGGGAGGTTGGATCGAGAGAAGGTTTTTTTGAGGATAGGTGTGACTAGTGCATATTTAAGAGATGTGGGAACTATACCAGTTCTGAGGGAGAGGTTGAAGATGTGTGTGAGTATAGGGGTAAGGGTAGAAGAGAGGGAGGGGCGTAGTTGTGAGGGTTGGGGTTGAGAGGACAGGTAGTGAGGTGAGAGGATAGTATAAGGGCAGAAACTTCATACTCTGTAACAGGGGCAAAAGAGCTAAATGTATGGTTATGTGGGTTTTGGATGATTGTGAGCTTTTGAGGGGGTGGGAGACCGGTAGTATGTTGAGAGCTGGTTTCATTTCTGATGGAGTTGATTTTGTTGTTAAAGTAGCTGGCAAAATCTTGGGCTGAGAGAAAATTTGTGGTGGGAGGTGGGGGTGGGCGGAGAAGAGTATTGGATGTGGAGAACAGACGTTTTAGGTTTGAAGAAAAAGTAGAGATAAGAGTAGAGAAGTAATGTTGCTTATACAGATTAAGGGCAGAATAGTAGGAGTTAAGGATTAATTTATAGTGAAGAAAGTCAGCAGAACTCTGAGATTTCCTCCAGTGTTGCTCAGCAGTAAGGGAACATCTGCGTAGGTACCATGTCAGAGGAGTATGCAAGGGCTGAGGATGAGTGTATGTTTTCCGAGCTATGGTAGGTGGGGCCAGGTTATCAAGGACCGATGTAAGGGTGGAGTTTTAGTGGCAGATGGATTCATCAGGACAGCAAAAGGAGGGGATAGAAGAGAGAAGAGGTTCGAGAGAGCTAGCAAGCTGTTGCTGATCTAATGACTTGATTCTTCTGTGAAGTTTAGTGTGAGGGGTAGAAGGAGGGAGAGTTGTAGGGAGGGATGTGATGGTACAAGTGAGGAGGTGGTGGTCAGAAATGGGAAAAGGTGAGTTTGTGAAGTTTGAGATAGTGCATCGATAACTGAAAAAAGGGAGTGACCATCTTTGTGAGTGGGAGAGTCAGTCCATTGTGACAGGCCGAGAGAGGAAGTGAGTTGCAGAAGTTGTTTTGCAGAGGAGGCAGAGGGATTATCAACAGGGAGGTTGAAGTCACCAAGAATGAGGGCAGGGGTGTCCGAGGAAAGGAAGTAAGGTAGCCAGGCAGCAAAGTGATCTAGAACTAGAGATGCGGAGCCAGGGGGGCAGTATATGACTGCAACGCGTATAGAGAGGGGAGAGAATAAGTTAATCATGTGTGTTTCAAATGAAGAAAATGTGAGGGAAGAGAAGGGCTGTATTTGTTGAAAGGTGCAATGAGAGGAAAGTAAAATACCAACACCACCTCCTTGTCTATTGTCAGACCTAGGAGTGTGACTGAAGTGTAGACCTCCGTGTGACAGTGCAGCAGAGGAAGCAGTGTCTGAAGGAGAGAGCCAGGATTCAGTGAGAGCCAGAAGATTGAGAGAGTGGGAGATAAAGAGGTCATGGGTAGAAGTGAGTTTGTTGTAAACAGAGCAAGAGTTCCATAGTGCACAAGTGAAGGGGGAGGTGGGTTTAGATGCAATAGGAATAAGATTAAGGTTACCAGAGTTTTATTTTTGAAGTCTATTGAAAGGCACACATGGGTGTGCAGGGCAGGGAAGTTGTGGGGGACCAGGATTAGGGGAGATGTTGCCAGCCGCTAGTATGAGCAAGAGGGAGATTGACATGTGATGAGATGCGGATTTGCAGTAGTGAGACTGTTTTGGTGATGAGTTGCAAGGGGGAGAGAGAGTCTTTAGGAATGTGTGAAGTTCATGAATACAAAAGTAAGGTGAGGTTAAGAGAGATGGGCTAATGAGCAATATAGGTGGTGAGGGGTAAGGAGTAATTGAGTAAAGTAGTTTGTTGAACAGACAAAAGGTGGCAAAAAGGAACATGAAGATATTTAGCATTTTTACAAAATAGTCAAACAGTGTATAAAACTCAGGATTAAAACAGAACTTTCCTTATCCCTTGTCCAATCCTTGTCCAATTCTTGTATAATTCGTTGTGCCTCACTTATAAATGTTCACTTAAGACGTGAACAGATGATCTTACAATATTGCTATCTAACCTACATTGCTAACCCCTGCATTGCTTTCCCCATAGCAGTGTTAAATTTATAGGCCACAGCATTAAGCTGAATGCAATAAATTAGGTAATGACCTGATCAAAGACAGTCAAAGGCCAATTGGGAAAATTTGATTCAGGGTGAGATAAGTTAAAAATAACAGACAATAGAATTTGGGGGAGGCTGTGGTTAAACCATTAGTGAAATTATAAATGTAGGAATTAAAACAAGTATTTGCAAGGTTTGAACATCACATAGATATAGGCAAGATAACAGCAGGGTAAATACATACGGATATATTTAGAGTTTGGCGTTAGCCGTCAAAACCAGTGTTAGAGGCTCCTAACGCTTGTTTTGGGCTACTGCCGGTATTTAGAGTCAGTCAGGAAAGGGTCTAACGCTCACTTTCCAGCCGCGACTTTTCCATACCGCAGATCCCCTTACGTCATTTGCGTATACTATCTTTTCAATGGGAACTTCCTAACGCCGGTATTTAGAGTCGTGGCTGAAGTGAGCGTTAAAATTGTAACAACAAAACTCCAGCCGCAGAAAAAAGTCAGTAGTTAAGAGCTTTCTGGGCTAACGCCGGTTTATAACACCCATAAACTACCTATGTACCCCTAAACCGAGGCCCCCCACATCGCCGCCACTCTATTAAAAATTTTTAACCCCTAATCTGCCGACCGCACACCGCCGCCACTTACATTATCCCTATGTACCCCTAATCTGCTGCCCCTAACACCGCCGACCCCTATATTATATTTATTAACCCCTAATCTGCCGCCCCCAACGTTGCTTCCACCTACCTACAATTATTAACCCCTAATCTGCTGACCAGACCTCACCGCCACAATAATAAATGTATTAACCCCTAATCCACCTCACTCCCGCCTCAATAACCCTATAATAAATAGTATTAACCCCTAATCTGCCCTCCCTAACATCGCCGACACCTAACTTCAAGTATTAACCCCTAATCTGCCAACCGGACCTCACTGCTACTCTAATAAATTTATTAACCCCTAAAGCTAAGTCTAACCCTAACCCTAACACCCCCCTAAGTTAAATATAATTTAAATCTAACGAAATAAATTAACTCTTATTAAATAAATTATTCCTATTTAAAGCTAAATACTTACCTGTAAAATAAACCCTAATATAGCTACAATATAAATTATAATTATATTGTAGCTATTTTAGGATTAATATTTATTTTACAGGCAACTTTGTATTTATTTTAACCAGGTACAATAGCTATTAAATAGTTAAGAACTATTTAATAGCTACCAAGTTAAAATAATTACAAAATTACCTGTAAAATAAATTCTAACCTAAGTTACAATTAAACCTAACACTACACTATCAATAAATTAATTAAATAAAATACCTACAATTATCTACAATTAAACCTAACACTACACTATCAATAAATTAATTAAATAAAATACCTACAAATAAATACAATTAAATAAACTAACTAAAGTACAAAAAATAAAAAAATTAATTACAAACATAATAAAAATATTACAACAATTTTAAGCTAATTACACCTACTCTAAGCCCCCTAATAAAATAACAAATCCCCCCCCCAAAAAAAACATACAATACCCCCCCCAACATTACAACCCACCACCCACATACCCCTAATCTAACCCAAACTCCCCTTAAATAAACCTAACACTAAGCCCCTGAAGATCTTCCTACCTTGTCTTTACCATGCCAGGTATCACCGATCGCTCCAGGCTCCGAAGTCTTCATCCAAGCCCAAGCGGGGGCTGGAGATCGATCATCCGGCTGAAGTCTTCTATCAAGCGGCGGCTGAAGAGGTCCAGAAGAGGCTCCAAAGTCTTCATCCTATCCGGGCAGAAGAGTAGATCCGGACCGGCAACCATCTTCTTCCAAGCGGTGACAAGCGGCTCCATCTTGAAGACCTCCGGCGCGGATCCATCCTCTTCTTCCGACGTCCTAAGTCTGAATGAAGGTTCCTTTAAATGACGTCATCCAAGATGGCGTCCCTCGAATTCCGATTGGCTGCTAGGATTCTATCAGATTTTTCCTACCTTAATTTAGATTGGCTGATAGAATCCTATCAGCCAATCGGAATTCGAGGGACGCCATCTTGGATGACGTCATTTAAAGGAACCTTCATTCGGACTTAGGACGTCACAAGAAGAGGATGGATCCGCGCCGGAGGTCTTCAAGATTGAGCCGCTTGTCACCGCTTGGAAGAAGATGGTTGCCGGTCCTGATCTACTCTTCTGCCCAAAAAGGATGAAGACTTTGGAGCCTCTTCTGGACCTCTTCAGCCACCCCTTGATAGAAGAATTCAGCCGGATGATGGATCTCCAACCCCCGCTTGGGCTTGGATGAAGACTTCGGAGCCTGGAGCGATCGGTGATACCTGGCATGGTGAAGACAAGGTAGGAAGATCTTCAGGGGCTTAGTGTTAGGTTTATTTAAGGGGGTTTTGGGTTAGATTATGGGTATGTGGGTGGTGGGTTGTAATGTTGGGGGGGTATTGTATGTTTTTTTTTACAGGCAAAAGAGCTGAGTTCTTTGGGGTATGCCCCGCAAAAGGCCCTTTTAAGGGCTGGTAAGGTAAAAGAGCTTTTCTATTTTAATTTTAGAATAGGGTAGGGCATTTTTTTATTTTGGGGGCCTTTGTTATTTTATTAGGGGGCTTAGAGTAGGTGTAATTAGCTTAAAATTGTTGTAATATTTTTATTATGTTTGTAATTAATTTTTTTATTTTTGTAACTTAGCTTTTTTTTATTTTTTTGTACTTTAGTTAGTTTATTTAATTGTATTTATTTGTAGGTATTTTATTTAACCCCTTAATGACAACTGACGTACCAGGTACGTCATGCAAAAACTAGCAGTTAATGACAATGGACGTACCTGGTACGTCAGTTGTCTAACAGAGTGCTGGAAGCCATCACAAATGCTTCCAGCAGCTCTGAGGGTATTGCAGTGATGCCTCGATATGGAGGCATCCTGCAATACCACTTTACACCGGTAGCGATAGTGCCAGACTGCCAGTGTCCACTATCCGGGTGTGAAGGTGCGTGCGCGCGTGCATGATGCGCGTGCGCGTGCACGAGGGGTTGAGTGTGCACGTGAACGTGCATGTGCGTGTGCACGGTGCGCTCGCACGGTGCGCGCGTGCACGGTGCTCGTGCACGTGCACACATTATCCACACTGACTGAATTTTTTTTTTGAAATATAAAAGGATCTGGGAGGGGGGGGGGGGGGGGGTATTGGGGGGGGGGGGGCTGCTACACTACAGAAATAGTTATAGTTAAAAATAAAGTTTAAGTTAAGTTAAAAATAAAATAAAAATACTTTTTTGGGGGTTTTTGGGGCCAAACTGGGTATTGGCAGACAGCTGCCAGTACCCAAGATGGAGGTAATTAGGTAGGGGAGAGGGTTAGAGAGCTGGAGGGGGGATCAGGGAGGTTGGGGCTAAGGCAGGGGTCCATCACAGCTAAAATATTTTATTATTTTTATTTAAAAAAAAAAAAAAAAAACTCCTTTATTTAGTACTGGCAGACTTTCTGCCAGTACTTAAGATGGCGGGAACAATTGTGGGGTGGGGGAGGGAAGAGAGCTGTTTGGGATGGATCAGGGGGTGGGATGTGTCAGGTGGGAAGCTGATCTCTAAAATTAACCCTGCAAACTCCCTACAAGCTACCTAATTTAACCCCTTCACTGCTGGGCATAATTAACGTGTGGGGCACAGCAGCATTTAGCGGCCTTCTAATTACCAAAAAGGAACGCCAAAGCCATATAAGTCTGCTATTTCTGAACAAAGGGGATCCCAGAGAAGCTTTTACAACAATTTCTGCCATAATAGCACAAGCTGTTTGTAAATAATTTCATTGAGAAACCTAAAATTGTGAAAAATGTAAAGTTTTTTTTTTTATTTGCTCGCATTTGGTGGTGAAATGGTGGCATAAAATATACCAAAATGGGCCTAGATCAATACTTGGGGTTGTCTACTACACTACACTAAAGCTAAAATTAACCCTACAAGCTCCCTACAAGCTCCCTAATTAACCCCTACACTCCTGGGCATAAAACACGTGTGTTGCGCAGCGGCATTTAGCGGCCTTCTAATTACCAAAAAGCAACCCCAAAGCCATATAAGTCTGCTATTTCTGAAAAAAGGGGATCCCAGAGAAGCATTTACAACCATTTGTGGCATAATTGCAGAAGCTGTTTGTAAATAATTTCAGTGGGAAACCTGACAAATATTGTGAAAAAGTTAACTTTTTTTTTTTTTATCGCATTTGGCGGTGAAATGGTGGCATGAAATATACCAAAATGGGCCTAGATCAATACTTTGGGTTGTCTTCTAAAAAAAATATATACATGTCAAGGGATATTCAGGTATTCCTGACAGATATCAGGGTTCCAATGTAACTAGCGCTAATTTTGAAAAAAAAGTGTTTTGGAAATAGCGAAGTGCTACTTGTATTTATTGCCCCATAAATTGCAAAAAAAAGCAAAGAACGTGTAAACATTGGGTATTTCTAAACTCAGGACAAAATTTAGAAACTATTTAGCATGGGTGTTTTTTGGTGATTGTAGATGTGTAACATATTTTGGGGGTCAAAGTTAGAAAAAGTGTGTTTTTTTCCATTTTTTCCTCATATTTTATTATTTTTTTTTTAGTAAATTATAAGACATGATGAAAATAATGGTATCTTTAGAAAGTCCATTTAATGGCGAGAAAAACGGTATATAATATGTGTGGGTACAGTAAATGAGTAAGAGGAAAATTACAGCTAAACACAAACACTGCAGAAATGTAAAAATAGCCATTGTCATTAAGGGTAAGAAAATTGAAAAATGGTCCGGTCATTAAGGGGTTAATTTATTTATTGATATTGTAGTGTGAGGTTTAATTGTAACTTAGGTTAGGATTTATTTTAGAGGTAATTTTGTAATTATTTTAACTAGGTAGCTATTAAATAGTTATTAACTATTTAATAGCTATTGTACCTAGTTAAAATAAATACAAAGTTGCCTGTAAAATAAATATAAATCCTAAAATAGCTACAATATAATTATAATTTATATTGTAGCTATATTAGGGTTTATTTTACAGGTAAGTATTTAGCTTTAAATAGGAATAATTTATTTAATAAGAGTTAATTTATTTCGTTAGATTTAAATTATATTTAACTTAGGGGGGTGTTAGTGTTAGGGTTAGACTTAGCTTTAGGGGTTAATAAATTTATTAGAGTAGCGGCGAGGTCAGGTCGGCAGATTAGGGGTTAATACTTGAAGTTAGATGTAGGCGATGTTAGGGAGGGCAGATTAGGGGTTAATACTATTTATTATAGGGTTATTGAGGCGGGAGTGAGGCGGATTAGGGGTTAATACATTTATTATTGTGGCGGTGAGGTCCAGTCGGCAGATTAGGGGTTAATAATTGTAGGTAGGTGGAGGAGACGTTGTGGCAGATTAAGGGTTAATAAATATAAATAATAATAAATATAAACTGAATAGGCACAGCTGGAGATCCAAAGAAGAATCCTCGCCTGTGGGATCCAAAGTGTTCCTAGAAGGAGGGACACAGAGCAAAAATAGCCCAGCACATTTTTATACAGAATGTGTGTATAAAGGAAATAGGCACACTTACATATTTCAAAGCACCTCCAGGAGCAATAACCACAGGCTGGAGCTAGTCAGACGCCCAGCTGACTGATTCCAAAGGTTTCAGCAAACAAAAGATTGTTCTCAAAGAGACTCAGAGATAAAATTTATCCCCAGATAAAACCCAGCAGCAAATGTACAAATTAAAAATACTTTATTAAACGCAACGCGTTTCTCGGCCTTTATGGGGCTGTTTCCTCAGGTTAATGAATAAAAATAATGAACATATACCTTAAACCGCTAACCTAACCGCCTGAAACATCGAGGGATCTATATAATCTTTTAACGCTCAAACGGAGCGTTATTCCCGGAGACCATCCACACTTTTGGGTTCACGAGCCATCTCCAGCTTTTTTCTTTTATTTTGGATCCAATAAAAGTAAGGATATCTTTCTGGACACTTTGCTGGACTATTAGCCGTGTAAGCAGACTTTTACCCCATTGGTAGTTATTTTATCAGGTATTAGTAGGCACTTAGTTATCCGTATTGCACAGTCTGTCAATTTATCTTCAGCGATATTACTTTACCATGTTACCTCATATTGTTTCACATCCAATATCACTCGTACTTTGTGCTTCACTATTGTTACTGTTATTTTATGTTAATCTAATATTGTGTCAATTTTATTTTGTTTCAATATGTATTAACTTTTGTAAAATGTGATGCCGGCATCTTTTATATTATTTTTATATTATTAAATAACATTTTTGTAATTGTCGACACCTTATAATATTTGTTACAACTGCTAGGTTATTATTTTATGTTCATTAGTAACACACCTTTTACCACATTTCAAGTATTTTTTCACGTTATTTTTTGATCAAATACTTTTGTCACAATAGAGTTTTTATATCAATCACAATATATTTATTTTTGATATATATTTATATTTTATATGATCATTTTATATATACGACATATGGGCCATATCTATTTACTAGTTCTCTTTTACTTTTTTTAGCGCTATCCCATTTTTTCTCTATTCACATACCAAAGAGAGACTTGTAGTACATATGAAACAAAAAACAGGGAAATTGGCAGGATTTGAATGCAGGGATCATGTTATCATATATATATATATATATATATATATATATATATATATATATATATATATATATATATATATATATATATATATATATACAGGGAGTGCAGAATTATTAGGCAAATGAGTATTTTGACCACATCATCCTCTTTATGCATGTTGTCTTACTCCAAGCTGTATAGGCTCGAAAGCCTACTACCAATTAAGCATATTAGGTGATGTGCATCTCTGTAATGAGAAGGGGTGTGGTCTAATGACATCAACACCCTATATCAGGTGTGCATAATTATTAGGCAACTTCCTTTCCTTTGGCAAAATGGGTCAAAAGAAGGACTTGACAGGCTCAGAAAAGTCAAAAATAGTGAGATATCTTGCAGAGGGATGCAGCACTCTTAAAATTGCAAAGCTTCTGAAGCGTGATCATCGAACAATCAAGCGTTTCATTCAAAATAGTCAACAGGGTCGCAAGAAGCGTGTGGAAAAACCAAGGCGCAAAATAACTGCCCATGAACTGAGAAAAGTCAAGCGTGCAGCTGCCAAGATGCCACTTGCCACCAGTTTGGCCATATTTCAGAAATGCAACATCACTGGAGTGCCCAAAAGCACAAGGTGTGCAATACTCAGAGACATGGCCAAGGTAAGAAAGGCTGAAAGACGACCACCACTGAACAAGACACACAAGCTGAAACGTCAAGACTGGGCCAAGAAATATCTCAAGACTGATTTTTCTAAGGTTTTATGGACTGATGAAATGAGAGTGAGTCTTGATGGGCCAGATGGATGGGCCCGTGGCTGGATTGGTAAAGGGCAGAGAGCTCCAGTCCGACTCAGACGCCAGCAAGGTGGAGGTGGAGTACTGGTTTGGGCTGGTATCATCAAAGATGAGCTTGTGGGGCCTTTTCGGGTTGAGGATGGAGTCAAGCTCAACTCCCAGTCCTACTGCCAGTTTCTGGAAGACACCTTCTTCAAGCAGTGGTACAGGAAGAAGTCTGCATCCTTCAAGAAAAACATGATTTTCATGCAGGACAATGCTCCATCACACGCGTCCAAGTACTCCACAGCGTGGCTGGCAAGAAAGGGTATAAAAGAAGAAAATCTAATGACATGGCCTCCTTGTTCACCTGATCTGTACCCCATTGAGAACCTGTGGTCCATCATCAAATGTGAGATTTACAAGGAGGGAAAACAGTACACCTCTCTGAACAGTGTCTGGGAGGCTGTGGTTGCTGCTGCACGCAATGTTGATGGTGAACAGATCAAAACACTGACAGAATCCATGGATGGCAGGCTTTTGAGTGTCCTTGCAAAGAAAGGTGGCTATATTGGTCACTGATTTGTTTTTGTTTTGTTTTTGAATGTCAGAAATGTATATTTGTGAATGTTGAGATGTTATATTGGTTTCACTGGTAAAAATAAATAATTGAAATGGGTATATATTTGTTTTTTGTTAAGTTGCCTAATAATTATGCACAGTAATAGTCACCTGCACACACAGATATCCCCTAAAATAGCTATAACTAAAAACAAACTAAAAACTACTTCCAAAACTATTCAGCTTTGATATTAATGAGTTTTTTGGGTTCATTGAGAACATGGTTGTTGTTCAATAATAAAATTAATCCTCAAAAATACAACTTGCCTAATAATTCTGCACTCCCTATATATATATATATATATATGTATATATATATATATATATATATATATATATATATACATGTCTGTTCTTTATAAAAGGTAAAATACCCTTTATGTTTTTAAAATGATAAATATTTTACATAAACATTATAAGTTTTATATATAGAAATGTTTATTTAATAATAAAAAGTTAAAAAAATATATGTGAAGAACAGAAAGTATTAGTTATCTTAAGGCATATTATGTAAATATTAAATATGAAAAATTGTAAAATAAAATCACTAATGATTCTCAATAATTATTATAGTAACTGTTAAATATACACATACATTCTATGGATTTTTTAAAATATATTTAAGTGCATCTATAATAATTATTAGCACTCATTATGAATAGTTTTTCTCCTTAATATAACTGAAGTTGCGTTAGCACACAGGAAAAAATAATAAACGCCTGTCGAGTTTTGCACACATAAGACAGACAGCAGTACACTAATTCTTCATGTGGGCTAACCCGACATGGGTTATATTAAGGTGCGTTATGTATTAATTAAATATAAAATATTGAAAAATATTAATAATTAAAATAAATAATTATTATAGAGGTACTTAAATATTCTAAAGCAAAATATTGAATATGCATGTATATTTTACAGTAACTATAATAATTATTATTAACCCCTTAGTGACCAATGTCGTACAGTGTACGTCATACAAAAACTGGTCATTAACGACCAAGGACGTACCCTGTACATCGTCAGCGATCCTGATCGCTTCCAGCCACTTTCAAGGTATTACCATGATGCCTCGATATTGAGGCATCACTGCAATACCTTTTTTAACACAATGATGCAGAGAGACTCTTTGGCCCTCTCTGTATCGGCCAGCGATGGTGCGATCTTTGGTGGGTGGGAGCCATTGCAGGGAGGTGGGTGGGCGGCCATCGCTAGTGTAAACATGTCATAGGGGGGTGGGATCAGACGCGGGGATGCCTGGAGCCCGCATGGATGCGGTCAATCGCATGGGGGCAAGAGCGGGTGGGAGCCCTACACTATGAAACAAAGTGTAAAGGGAAGGAGGGAGAGAAGAGGGGGAACAATTTTATCTAAGGGATCTGGGAGGGGGTGGGGGTGATTATTGAGGGGGGAAGCTACACTACAGAAAAATAAATAACAAATAAATAAAATATAAAAAAAGGCTAATTGTATGCAAACTGTCAGTACCCAAGATGATGGACAATAAGGTAGAAGGGGGAGAGTTAGAGAGCTGTGGGGGGGGGGGGATCAGGGAGGTTGGGGGTTATGGGGAAATCCTACACAGCAGAATATGTTTTTTTATAAAAAAAAAAAAAAAAAAGTCTGTTATTTTAGTACTGGCAGACTTTCTGCCAGTACTTAAGATGGCGGGGACAATTGTGGGGTGGGGGAGGGAAGAGAGCTGTTTGAGAGGGGTCAAGGAGGGATCAGGGGATTGGATGTGTCAGGTGGAAGGCTGATCTCTACACTAAAAGGTATCCGTTGAACGTTTGCATACAATATGGTAACAATAACAAAGTCCAGCAAGAAGTGTCCAGGTGGAAAGTGATATAGTTAGTGTCCAAAGTGATAAATCAACATTCCAATTTTAGAACAAAAACTGTGCAAAACTGTAGAGAAATACAGCAAAAAAAGAGATGAAAAAAATAGATAAAAAAATTATGATGAAAAAATTAAAAAATCCAGTGTGTGTACACAGTGACAAAAAAATGAAAAAAAAAATTGAAAAAATATGAAAAGCCAAAAAAGAAAACTGTGGTGAAGTAACAATCTCTGAGTGATTATTTGATGGGGGTGGTCCTCAAATAAGATCCTAGGTGCACTTTTTATCTTCTATACGATTCTGAGTGTCCCTATAAAAATAATAGTGTAGATTATACAAATAAAGTGGATAATAATGGAAATGTGCTTACCAGCTGTGTCGACGTGTTTCGGCCTATACAAGCAACCTCGGCCTTTGTTTAGGCGCTTTGCACACTGCACCATTATTATTATATTCTTCATTTGGCCTGCTAGGAGGCCTCTGTACAAAGCTAGAGGTTACATCCAGGGCGCTTGGTCTAATTTCTTTTATTCACTTCTTGTATTTATTGCCCTATAACTTGCAAAAAAAGCAAAGAACATGTAAACATTGGGTATTTCTAAACTCAGAACAACATTTAGAAACTATTTAGCATGGTTGTTTTTTGGTGGTTTTAGATGTGTAACAGATTTTGGAAAAAGTGTTTTTTTAATTTCTTTCATCATATTTTAGATATTAAGATATGATGAAAATAATGGTATCTTTAGAAAGTCCATTTAATGGCGAGGAAAATTACAGCTAAACAGAAACACCGCAAAACTGCAAAAATAGCCCTGGCCCTTAAGGGTAAAAAAATTGAAAAATGATCTGGTCCTTAAGGGGTTAATATTTCTTTTACATAAAGCGCCTTAAGATAAGAAATTCATGTGCGTTAACCCGATACTGTGTTAGATCTACAAGGTGCAAACCAAAGCACGTTACGCATATTTTACATTCCAATGTTCTTCACAAAGATTTTTTTTACTTTTTATTTTATATATATATATATATATATATATATATATATATATATATATATATATATATATATATATATATAAATTATATATATATATATATATATATATATAAAATGTAAAATATGTATCTATATATATATATAGGAATATATATACATACATACTGTATATACACAGTTATAGGTTAAATAAATATATATATATATATATATATATATATATATATATATATATATATATATATAAACATACAAAATACAAAAGGGGACTGCACTCTCAAACTGGACTGGGTACACAACCCATGACCCTGCAACATGCTCAGCCCTGGGTGCCACAGGCTTATGTAGTCACGCTAGACATATACAAAACACGGAAGGGGACTGCACTCTCAGACTGGAACGGGTACACATCCCATGACTCTGCAACATGCTCAGCCCTGGGTGCTCACTGGCACTCACAGGAAGCTGTGCTGTCCCCAGAGTCAAAGGCAGTTAACCCCAGACAGGTCTGGGTGCAAGAACTATAGGGGAAATTACAAAACAAATTAATACAACACACAGAGAAAGTCCAGCACTCCTTTAAAAGCTCTCAGCTAAGATTAAAAGCAAAAATGGTTAGTTACTACTTTTAGCAAAACGGGACAAACCTAGGTACCACATCAAGGTCCCTTCCAAAACCTGGGACCCTAAAACAGCCACAAAATGTAAGCTCTCAATATATATACATACACATATACACATGGGTGGAAAAATATCACTATGGTTTAGTAGTCAGGGGTTAAAAACTACTTGCCCAAAGGAAAAAAGTGAACCACTGGAAATTTTAAGCCCTGTATATATATATATATATATATATATATATATACAAAGTAAACAGATAGAGTCCAGTACTGTTGAGCTTTTTTACCTGGCTGTGTGCTCGTTACAATGGGCTATCAGCAAAAACCCAAACAAATACATTCCATATGTAGAAAGTAACAGCACCACTGCATCAATATTCTTAAAGGTGAATTATTTCTTTATTTGTGATATCACAACCATTAAAACAGCGACGTTTCGGACCTACATGGTTCTTAATCATGCATAGTTAAAACACAGTAAAACACACATTTAAAAAGGGTGGTTTGACCAATCAGATTTCAGCTCACATTATTAATTGAATTAACCCATACCTATCCAGGCATGATAATACAAGTATTTACTTTTTCTGTTAGTGGCCTCTAGTGGTACCATATTGAATGTCACCCTATTTCAATATCAAAATTCATAAAAACAAATACAAATCATAGTCCCTATTCAAACCATAAGGATGTAATGTATTTAATTTCTTGATCCACCAGACCTCCTTTTGTTTTAATTTAAGTTCTCTGTCGCCCCCTCTTCTATGTATAGGAATGTGATCGATTACTTGGAAGCGCAGCTGACTAACTGTATGTCCCATTTGGGTAAAATGTGCAGATACTGGTAAAGACATGTCTTTAGATTTAATTGATGCCTTGTGCTGACTAAACCTATCCCTAGCGGCCTGAGTGGTCACTCCAATGTAACAGAGGCCACATGGACATATGAGTAGATAGATTGCATAATTGGTTTGACAAGTGTATAAACCATTGATGGTATACTGTTTACGCTTATCATTCTGGGCCAAAAATGTACCTCTAATTACTGAATTATTGTCACGCTTCTACTCATTTCCCACCAATACTCATATGACTGGCCAATTAACTCCTCATACATCTCCTTTAAACACCAGCATCAGCTTCTAATCTTTGCTTGGTATTGCTTCTCTGAATCGGATCAATCTCCTCCTGACTTCCTGTCTGTACGGAGTTCCCTTGCATCTCTAACCTCAGCTTCCAGTCTGCATTGCAGTGCAGGGACCTGTTACTCTAAACCGGAACTTCGGCCTCTGTGACGTCACACGCCCGACACGGCTGCTTCTCTGTACTGCCGCTATCACCGGAGCTAACTACTTCTCGCAGCACAAACTTGTGTTACCAGTGAACCGGACTCTTACTTACCTTTAGTCTGCCTCAGGTATCTAAACGAAGGGGTTCTGCTCCTTTCTCTCATTGTGCCTATATTCTGCCATACTTGCTTCTATCAGATACTATTAGTTTAACGGTTTACCTCCTAAGTACATTGGTTCTTTAGTTTTACCTCTTATTAGTCATTATCTTATTTTTATGCGCATACATTCTTTTGCTCATATATGATATTGTGTATTATGTGAATGCAAGGCAAAGTAGTTACACTGCTGTAATCCATATTTCTCTTGCTGCACCAGCTATAGTGATATCTGCTGTTCCTTATCGTATCATATATCAAACTGCTTCATGTGTGTGTGCTAGGGTTTTACATATTGCTAATGGGTAATATTTATGTAATCTCCTGCTACACATTCAGCAACACACAATTATAGTCTTATATCAGTAGCTGTGGTCCAACATACAATTTTTTCTTTTCAGACATCACAGAAATACCAAGCCTAAAATAAACATGGACCCAACTGATTTGCCAACACATATACAAACATTAACCACTAAAGTAGAAATGTTAACTGAAGGTCTTACTGCACTTAAGTTAGAAAATGATAACTTAAAATCTTATATAAAAGAGGTAGTGGATAGGAAGCCTCCCCCTCAGGAACCTCAAAACTGTACCCCTGAGCCTTTTTTCGGTGATAGAAAGATGTTTAGAGAATTTAAAAATTCCTGCTATCTATTATTCACCCTCAAACCTTACACCTATCCTAATGACAGGGTAAAAGTCATGACAACCATTTCCTATTTAAGAGCTGAGCCCAGAGCCTGGGCAAACACTTTCCTTGAGCACAATGATGAGATTCTCAATTCCCTGGACTCCTTTTTCTCTGCCTTAGAACAAATCTATGAGGACCCTTTTAAACAACAAACTGCTGAAAATGCTATGAGGTCCCTTAGGCAGAGGAAAAGAGAAGTCGAGGATTATATAGCCGAATTCAAAAGGTGGGCCCCTGATACCCAATGGAACAACCTATCCCTACGGAACCAGTTTCATCTGGGGTTGTCAGAAGCCATTAAGGATGAGCTTTCACGTACACAAATACCCCCTACACTGGAGCAACTTATAGATCTGAGTATTTGTATAGATAGGAGGCTTAGGGAAAGACATCATGAAAGAACTAGCCATGACACGGCTTATAGGCAAAAACCCACATCCAATATACCCAGTACACACTCAAAACCCCCACCAGAACCTATGGATATCGCTTTCCTACGTGGACCACTAAGCTCCCAGGAAAAGATAAGACGCCGCACTCATAACTTGTGCATGTATTGCGCTTCCGAAGAACATGGGGTCAGAGACTGTCCTAACCTAGCCCGCCAAAGAAAGGGTAAGCAGCCTACTCCCCCTTCCTCAATAAAAACTGTACTCAAATGCCCTCATTACTGCAAAATTCCTCTTGTCTTGCAGTTGGACCAATCCCGGGTGACAGTCCAAGGGATCATTGACTCTGGAGCTTCTCTCTCCTATATTGATATAACCTTTTGTGAAAATAATAAAATTCCCCTGCATAAGAAACTGTCTCCTGTTCATTTGAGGGGAATAGACGGTAAAGTACTGTCCACAGGTCCTTTGTTGTTCGAAACCACTCCCATCCTGATGTCTACTGAGTGTCACCATAGGGAGTACATTAAATTTGATGTAATTACTTCACCCGACTTCCCTTTAATTTTAGGTTTACAGTGGCTTCGGCAACATGATCCTCTGATTTCCTGGGCTTCTCTCTCTCTACAGTTTAATTCAGGGTACTGTAAAACAACTTGTTTTCCCCATTTACTGCTTCAGCCTCCATTAGAATGCTTACAGTCTAATGTGCCTATTGAATATGCAGATTTTACTGATGTGTTCAGTAAAACCCAATCTGAGACTCTTCCGCCACACAGGCCATATGACTGCCCCATCGATCTACTACCTGGAGCAGTCATACCCTGTGGGCATATCTTTCCTCTCTCCAAACCGGAATTACTACACCTCAGATCATACATCGATGAGAATATCAAAAAAGGTTTCATCAGGCCATCTACCTCCCCTGCAGCAGCAGGTATTTTCTTCGTGAAAAATAAAGATGGCTCACTAAGACCTATAGTGGATTATAGGCAGCTAAACAAAATAACCATAAAAAACCGTTACCCCCTACCACTTATCCCAGAATTAATCGAACGGTTAGTGGGCTCCCGGGTCTTCACTAAACTTGATCTTAGGGGAGCATACAACTTGATCAGGATGCGGGCAGGAGACGAATGGCTGACTGCATTCCGTACCCGTTACGGGTTATACGAATATGTAGTCATGCCATTTGGCCTCTGCAATGCCCCTGCCACCTTCCAGTACCTGATCAATGATATTTTCAAGGATATTCTTGACCTATATGTGGTTATATATTTGGATGACATCCTTATTTTCTCAAAAAACCTCTCAGAACACAAAATCCATGTCCGACAAGTTCTCACCCGCCTCAGAAGCAACTCTTTATATGTGAAAGCCGAAAAATGTACTTTCCACGCTACCAGCATTCCTTTCCTGGGTTACATCATATCTGATGAGGGCATACGCATGGATGACAATAAGATCAAAACGGTATTAGATTGGCCTACCCCCACTTCTAGAAAACAAGTACAAAGTTTTCTAGGTTTCGCCAACTTTTACCGAAAGTTTATTAAAAACTACTCTTCTCTGGCTAAACCCCTCATTAATCTTACAAAACAAAACATAAAATTCACCTGGTCCACTGATGCACAAATTGCTTTTAAAAAATTGAAAACTAGCTTTACAACCGCTCCTATTCTAAGATACCCTAATACCGAACTCCCTTTCACTCTTGAAGTCGATGCATCTGACTCTGCTCTTGGAGCCATTCTCTCCCAAAGGGAGACTCTCAAACAACCTCTACACCCAGTAGCTTACTATTCTCTGACTTTGACTACTGCGGAGAGACATTATCCTGTAGGCGAAAAAGAACTTCTCGCCATAAAGGCCGCTTTTGAACAATGGAGACATCTACTGGAAGGAGCTACAACGCCTACTATAGTGTACACTGATCACAGGAACCTCCAGTTTTTAAAGTCCACCAGAACACTCTCTGCTCGCCAAGTCCGATGGAATCTCTTCTTCTCATGTTTCAATTTCCTCATCACATACCAGCCCGCAAGCAAGAATGGGAAAGCAGATGCTCTATCTCGGCTACCACTTACATCAAAAGCACAAACCTCCAATCAACAAGTAATTCCAGACGAGAATTTTCTCCTTTTCCTCATAGATTCGCTCCCTATACTACGTACTGAACAAACCAAGGATCCCACTAAACCCTTACATCTCCTATTAAAGGATAATGATGGAGTCTACTACTACGGAAGAAAATTCTACGTCCCCCCGTCTCTACGAATTCAATTACTCACATCAGCTCATGACTCACCTCTCGGAGGACATTGTGGTTTGAAAAAAAACAAGGAGCTACTACAGAGATCCTACTGGTGGCCTACTATGTTATTTGATACTACTCAGTTCATTAACACTTGTTCCTCATGTACAATATCTAAAAGAAATAAGAGACCAACTTTCGGACTACTACTGTCCACACCTACCCCGGATAAACCATGGCAAGAGATCGCCTTAGACTACGTTGTTGATTTGCCAAAATCCGATAAGAACACTACAATTCTTGTGGTGGTTGACCTTTTCAGTAAAATGCTTCATCTTATACATTACCATAAGCTTCCATCAGCTGCTGAAACCATACAACTTCTACTAACCAATGTTATTAAGCTCCATGGATTACCCAGGAAGATACTAACTGGTCGTGGGTCTCAGTTTACCAGTGCTTTGTGGTCTGCATTCTGTAAACAGTTCTCCATAGACAAATCCTTATCCTCCTCTTACCATCCTCAGACAAATGGACAGACAGAGCGGTGCAATCAATGGGTGGAACAGTTTCTACGTACGTACTGTCATACCTCTCAACATTCCTGGTCCCAACAGTTGCATTATGCTGAATTCGTCTTCAACAACACCGTACACTCCACCACTAAACAAAATCCCTTTTATATCAATTATGGATTCCATCCAACATTCCAGTACCTACCTGATCTGGTTCCAGACCATCCCCACATTTCTGATCTAACATCCGCCATTAACTCAAACTTCATTACCGTTAAGCATGCCATAAAAGATGCAAAGGTTTTACAGAAAAAATACTACGATCGGAGGCGCACTCCTCCTCCTTCGTACTCTGAAGGAGATCTTGTCTGGCTCTCCACAAAAAATCTACGCTTGTCCACACCTTCTAGAAAGCTCACCCCTCTCTTCATCGGACCCTTTCCTATACAGAGAATCATCAATTGTAATGCTGTTCGCCTCACACTACCTACCTCCCTGTAAATACACCCTACCTTCCACGTTTCACTGCTGAAGCCTTACCGCCTTGTACGTGATAGGGGTATGGATACTACCCTACCCCCTATCTCTGTAGACCCCAACATGGAATATGAGGTTGAGGACATCCTGGACAGTAGACTTGTGAGGGGTATACTTCAGTATCTAATCAAATGGAAGGACTACTCCGTTGAACATAACTCTTGGGAGCCTGCCACTAACATCTCTGCTCCCAGGTTGATTTCCCACTTCCATCAGAGGTACCCGGATCGGCCTCAGACCTGAGCATCGGTGCTGCTCCTTGGAGGGGGTATCCTGTCACGCTTCTACTCATTTCCCACCAATACTCATATGACTGGCCAATTAACTCCTCATACATCTCCTTTAAATACCAGCATCAGCTTCTAATCTTTGCTTGGTATTGCTTCTCTGAATCGGATCAAGCTCCTCCTGACTTCCTGTCTGTACGGAGTTCCCTTGCATCTCTAACCTCAGCTTCCAGTCTGTATCGCAGTGCAGGGACCTTTTACTCTAAACCGGAACTTTGGCCTCTGTGACGTCACATGCGCGACACGGCTGCTTCTCTGTACTGCCGCCATCACCGGAGCTAACTACTTCTCGCAGCACAAACTTGTGTTACCAGTGAACCGGACTCTTACTTACCTTTAGTCTGCCTCAGGTATCTAAACGAAGGGGTTCTGCTCCTTCCTCTCATTGTGCCTATATTCTGCCATACTTGCTTCTATCAGATACTATTAGTTTAACGGTTTACCTCCTAAGTACATTGGTTCTTTAGTTTTACCTCTTATTAGTCATTATATTATTTTTATGCGCATACATTCTTTTGCTCATATATGATATTGTGTATTATGTGAATGCAAGGCAAAATAGTTGCACTGCTGTAATCCATATTTCTCTTGCTGCACCAGCTATAGTGATATCTGCTGTTCCTTATCGTTTCATATATCAAACTGCTTCATGTGTGTGTGCTAGGGTTTTACATATTGCTAATGGGTAATATTTATGTAATCTCCTGCTACACATTCAGCAACACACAATTATAATCTTATATCAGTAGCTGTGGTCCAACATACACTTTTTTCTTTTCAGACATCACAATTACATTGTGCACAGTGGAGACATGGATAACATCCTTTATTGGAAGTGGTCAAATAATTAATATCAGACTGTTTAGTTGTCCCCACATCTGCCCTAACTAGATTATCCCTTTGGTTTCTCACCCGTCTATATGATGGCATTGGTGGTAATTTAAAAGACTCAACTTCTGGATTAAATTTTGATAGTAGATGCCAGTGTTTCCTCACTGCTTTAAAAATATGTTGGCTTCGCTGGCTATATTCCATAGTAAGCACTAATCTGTTTGCATCATTTTTGGTTTTGGGTTTAGCTTTACTTTTGTCAAGATCTGTAATATTTTTATTGATAATCTCCTGAGGATAACCTCTTTGGATAAACTTATTACCCATAGATTCTAGCCTGTAAGGCAGTCTATCCTGATCACTGACTATCCTCTTGGTGCGTAATAACTGACTTCTTGGGATAGAATTGAACACTGTCTCAGGATGAAAGCTTTCATACCTCAAAAGGGTATTTCTGTCCGTAGGTTTAGTAAAGAGATCAGTGTTCAATTTATCATCTTGTATGTAGACAGTGGTGTCAAGAAAATTAATCTCATGTGATGAATATGTCAATGTAAATTTGATGTTTATCATTGAGGCATTGATTTCCTCCACAAACTGTATCAGGGACTCCAATGGGCCCCCCCATATGCCAAAAATATTGTCTATATACCTTAGCCAAAGCTTACAACAGTGATTGAATGACTTATTAGCATAGACAAATTTATTTTCAAAGCCACTCATAAACAAATTGGCATATGAGGGGGCTACTTTGGAGCCCATGGCCGTACCTCTCTTCTGCATGAAGTAAGTGTCCTGAAACAGAAAATAATTGCAGTATAAGACATGTCTTAGCAGATCATCAATAAAATATATCTGTGTTAGATCATACAATTTACTATTGTTCAAAAAACTCTTTATGGTGTCAAGGCCTGCCTCGTGAGGGATAGATGTATATAGATTAACCACATCTAAAGAAAAGATAAACCAATTTTCTTCCATTTTTACCTTTTCTAATTTTATCAGGAAATCATTAGTGTCTTTTATAAAAGACTTCTGTTCTCTAACCATTGGAAAAAGAATTCTATCCAGAAATATTGACACATTTGAAAAAACAGACTCTGTACATGCCACAAAGGGCCGCCCTGGTGGGGATGACATATTCTTGTGAACCTTGGGCAAAGTATAAAAAACTGGTGTTATGGGATGTTTTTATAAAGAAAATCAAATACCTGTTTAGTTATAGTACTACATTGAAATGCCCTATCAAGAATTGTTTTAACTCTTTTTGTATTTCCACAAGAGGATTATGGTCTAATACTTCATAAACTCCTCCATCAGAGAGTTGATGTAAAATATCCTGAATATAATATTTAGTGTCCAATATTACAACAGCTCCGCCCTTATCGGCGTTCTTTATTGTAATATTCTTGTTGTTTTTTAAGGACAACATAGCTTTATATTCTTCTCTTAGGTTATAATTTTTCATTTCTGGATTTAAATTAATTTTTTTCATCAAGTTACTAATATCCTGTTGCACAAACTTAATAAAAGTTTCCACACCAGAATTACTGGTAGGAGGTATAAATGGAGACTTTTTATATAAGTTAAGATATTTCAAATCAAGGGGATTTGTTTGCATAACACCTTCATTTATTGTGCTTTCAACACCCACATTATTTGTATTATTACCGCCATACATAGCTTTTAGCCTGAGCATTCTAAAAAATGTATACAAGTCCTTATCGACTTCAAATTCATCACAGTCCTTAGTAGGACAGAAGGAAAGTCCTTTCATTAACAAACTATGTTCCGTCTCAGTTAGTTAGTATTCCGAGATATTGATTACCAGACTCTCCTTATCCTGTATGGGGGAAATGTAATCAGGCAGTTCATTTACCTCTATTTCCGCATACCTCGCCGGAACCTCCCTCCTCGCTGGCATCTCGGCATCTGCTGGTTTTGGTTCCAGGAGCTCCGTGTATACATCCGCTGCTCTTTGGGATCGGCGGTGCTTCCGCCCTCCCCTCCGGTGTCTCCTTCCAAGCCGGAATCTAAAAAACTTTCCCCAGAAGATGATCCTTCGGCCATTCTGTCCTGCTCTGTTAGCGCTCTCGGCATTCTCCTCCAGTGTGGTACGTCACGTAATTCACGTTGTCTTGACGTCTGGTCATGTGACCAGTTGTATACTCTGTGATTGGTGTAGTCAAGCTCATCGCGTACAAACTTCGATCTTTTCCTCTCCTCAAGATCTGAGCGATATTGAGACAACAATGTATCAATTTCTTCTTTAGTGGTTTTCAACATTTCCAAGGTATATTTTGTTTCCATTCCCCGCTCTGCTTCCAGCACTAGTCCTTTTTGCTTGTCAATCTCTAACTGCAGACATTCTACAGTGAGCAGAATTAAATCAAAAGAGCACTTATTAAGTATACTCTCGAATCTTGTTCTGTATAATTCCTGGTTAGCCAGTATGGTGGGTCTCAGTTTTATCCTTAGGCCTCTAGGAATTCTTTTAATACGGTAATATTCTGCCAGCGTGACTGAATGCAGCTCCAAAGAGATTAATCTCCTCTTTGTTTTTTCATATTCCTTTTTTAAATCCACTTCAGCAGAATTTCTTAAAAAGTTCCTTGATCCTAAGGTTGTGATATCACCAATAAAGAAATAATTCACCTTTATGAATATTGATGCAGTGGTGCTGTTACTTTCTACGTATGGACTATATATATATATATATATATATATATATATATATATATATATATATATATATATATATATATAATAATTAATATTAAGATTTTCCTGTTTGTGAAGAACATTGGAATGTGAAATATTAATAACTCCTGCCAGGTTAGTGCACGGGAGATAAGTGTAAGGTTTTTTCTTACATTGAAGTCTCTGGAGAGAATATGTTAGGAAGGTTGTGATATGCAAAGTCCTTTAGCACGCATCAGGTTTCAATTGTGCGCAAACGTTTTACTTCTAACTAGTAATACACGACGCACTAATCCGTGCACGCAAAATCTTTACTTCTATTGGTGTTGTCACTCAGGCAAAAAATCTAATTAGCGTGCCACTTGTAATCTAGCCCAATATGCTTTTTATCTTCTTGATCCCACTAGTTAAAGTCATTCTTACAGCGGAAGTACAGGATGCGGACTCCACCCTCTATACTCATGCACCAGCCCCTGGGACAGAGAGAGTGTAATAAGAACCTGCTCTGTGAAAACCCCACCAAATGGCAAGCAAGATAATTCTATTTATTGACACCATTCATGGTTGCCTGCTCACATGACTTTCAGCGCTGTCTCTCCTGCTCAGTGTTGTTTTTCAACAGGCTGCCTGCCAACTTCCGTCTGTACACTGTTTGCTAAATCTTATTACACTTATTACAACCGAAGAGTAACTAGGAGTCCTGTTTCATAGTATGTGCGTAACTATAAGTGCTGTAATCACCACTGAAAATATATAGAATTTGTGAGGAAAATATAATCTAATCAAAAACTCTTTTTTTCCCCCAGTGAGAATTAATATTAACTATACCACAAATATTATATACATACCACCCATTCCCTTAGAAGGTTAGTCAAAAAAACTTGTTTAAAAAGTTACATGACCTAAATTTAACCTCAATTTTACCTACCTGAATTCATATGACTTTGTAAATAAAAATGTTTTTTACAATATGTAAACCAATATACACAGAGTTATTTACAAGGTGGGTAAGGACCTGCAACACCTAAACCACATTAACAGACAATAACGTTAGTGGGTGGTGGCTCAGAAATAAGATAAATACAATCCTACTCACTAGTAACAGGTGCAGTATTTTCTTCTATAGGAAGACATTAATCAATGCATATTACACTGGGTGCTGATAAAGCAATTCACTCCAAGAACAGTTCCATAAACTGGGTTGTAAGCATTCACCTTGTAAGAAAATACACATATTAAAATCATAGTTCAGTCATTTCAAGGAATTAAAAAAATCACCCTAGTGACAATAACAAAAGGAAACTAAATCCAGAAGGCCTGTAGTGTTCTGGTTAGCACGTTAGAGGCTCCTCCCCCCCACACTTTTCTTGCTCCATAAAAGACATTCATAAACTTGGTCATGATATTGTAACTTAAGCTCTTTGCGCAAGTCAGGTTAGAGCACGTGCTACCCGATTTTATGCAGGCATTTTGGGCAGCAGTTTGAACATTGATAAGGACGTTCTTGAAAACAATTATATATAGTGCTCAACTTGCACACTCCTGAGTTTATCTCAGTATACTCTCATTTAAAGGATCTAAGCTGCACAAAGCAGACCAAGTCATTTTAACTTCCATGTGCCTTTAAACAGATAAATAGCAGTGAGCAGTGGCAAACCAAAAATGAGCAAAGACCATACAATGACCCATACATGCTCATCATTCTTTGAATACTGACACCAATTAAAGTATTTTTTGGGGGGGTGGGCATATTAAAGGAACCATTTCCGATTATTATTATTTTTAAATAATATGCAGAAGGGAACTCCTTATATGTTTTTACAATCTTTCAATTTGCAGTCCATTCCTATCAACTTTTATCACAGGATATTTGTTCTGTATACAATTTACATTTTATTATTTTTTATATAATTACAGATATTTTTTAAATATACTGGAACATATTTAAGTAGTGAGCATGTTGTTAAATCTAATTATGCAGTCACAGTGGCCCATTTATCACGCTCCGGATGGAACCACTGCTCCATAACCTGTCCGCCTGCTCTGAGCAGGCGGACAGACATCGCCACAATTTAACCCGATTGAGAAAGATCGGGTTGATTGACACCCCTTGCTGGCGGCCGCGAATCTGCAGGGGCGACGTTGCAATGCTGAATACGAGAGCGTATTGCCCCCAACGTCGCCGCCACTATATTATATTTATTAACCCCTAAATCTAAGTCAAACCCTAACCCTAACACCCCCTAACTTAAATATAATTAAAATAAATCTAAATAAAACCTACTATTAATAACTAAATAATTCCTATTTGAAACTAAATACTTACCTGTAAAATAAACCCTAAGCTAGCTACAATATAACTAATAGTCCCATTGTATCTAGCTTAGGGTTTATTTTTATTTTACAGGCAAGTTTGTATTTATTTTAACTAGGTAGAATAGTTACTAAATAGTTATTAACTATTTACTAACTACCTAGCTAAAATAAATACAAATTGACCTGTAAAATAAAACCTAACCTGTATTACACCTAACCTAAAGCTACAATTAAATAAATTCCTAAATTAAATACAACTAAATTCAATAAAATTAGCTAAATTACAAAAAAAAAAAACAGGAAATAAAAAAACAAATTACAAGATCTTTAAAACTAATTACACCTAATCGAATAGCCCTATCAAAATCGAAAAAGCCCATCCAAAATAATAAAAACCCCTAGCCTAAACTAAACTACCAATAGCCCTTAAAAGGGCATTTCCCCAAAGAAATCAGCTCTTTTACATGTTAAAAAAATGACATACAACCCCCCAACAGTAAAACCCACCACCCACACAACCAACCCCCCAAATAAAACCCTAACTAAAAAAACCTAAGCTCCCCATTGCCCTGAAAAGGGCATTTGGATGGGCATTGCCCTTAAAAGGGCATTTAACTCTATTGCTGCACAAAGCCCTAACCTAAAAGCCACCCAATACATCCTTAAAAAAACCTAACACTAACCTCCTGAAGATCCACTTACAGTTTTGAATCTATCCTCAACGAAGCCGGGAGAAGTCCTCATCGAAGCGCCAAGAAGTCCTCATGAAGCCGGGAGAAGTCTTCATCCAAGCTGAGAGAAGTGGTCCTCCAGACTGGCAGAAGTATTCATCCAGACGGCATCTTCTATCTTCATCCATCCGGCGCGGAGCGGGTCCATCTTCAAGACATCCAGCGCGGAGCATCCTCTTCCAACGACGAGTACCCGATGAATGAAGGTACCTTTAAGTGACATTATCCAAGATGGCGTCCCTTAGATTCCGATTGGCTGATAGAATTTTATCAGCCAATCGGAATTAAGGTTGAAAAAATCCTATTGGCTGATGCAATCAGCCAATAGGATTGAACTTCAATCCTATTGGCTGATCCAATAGGATTGAGCTTGCATTCCATTGGCTGATTGGAACAGCCAATAGAATGCGAGCTCAATCCTATTATTATAGTGGCAGCGACATTGTGGCTGGCAGATTAGGGGTTACTAACATTATGTAGGTGTCGGCAATGTTGTGGGCAGCAGATTAGGGGTTAATAAATATAATGTAGGTGTCGGCGATGTTGGGGGCAGCAGATTAGGGGTTCATAAGTATAATGTAGGTGGTGACGATGTCCGGAGCGGCAGATTAGGGGTTAATAAGTATAATGTAGGGGTGTTTAGACTCGGGGTTCATGTTAGGATGTTAGGTGTAAACATAAATGTGTTTCCCCATAGGAATCAATGGGGCTGCATTACTGAGCTTTACGCTGCTTTTTGGAAGGTGTTAGACTTTTTCTCAGCCGGCTCTCCCCATTGATGTCTATGGGGAAATTGTGCATGAGCACGTACAACCAGCTCACCGCTGTATGGTGCATTGTGGGGGATGCTGCTCATTTCCTACACTTCCTTTTATGGCCAGACTGGTGTGCAGGAGACAGGATGCAGTCTCAGAATTGTGATGTCATCACGTATTATTTAAAGGGCCTCTGTTCAGTATGCTTTGCCTTTGCGTTGTCTCAGACCTGTTTGTGAGAGTTCCTGTGTATTACCTGGCTGCCTGACGTCCTTCCTGGTTCCTGATCCCTGGCTTGTTCCTGACTCTGCTGTTTTCCTTGTTCCTGATTCCGGCTCGTCTGACTATTCGCTTTGGCTCCTGACTCGGCTCGTCTGACTACCAGCTCTGGTTTTGACTCCTGGCTGGTTATTTGACTTGTGGACTTTTTATTATTTTTTGCTATTAATAAAGGTGTGATTATTTTTTCACTTCTCGTCTCAGTCTGATTCCTGGCACCCTGACAGCGGTATGGAGCACAATTTTGCTCTACGCTCACTTCTTGCCTAATAATGCCGGGTTTATAAAAACCTGTAATACCAGCGCTGTAGGAAAGTGAGTGGTGAGAATAATGTACATGTTAGTAACGCACCCCTCTACTGCAAAACTCGTAATCTAGCCGAAAGTTAAGCACAGAACTAAAGATTACGTTCACTTAGCGCACCCTCAGCTTAGTGCTTCCTTGGCTTTCGAGCAATATTCAACATGAACTGCACACTCCCATAGAAATCTATTTGTAATGGATTTAGTGTACCCATGCTATCTAACATGCAAATGTTAGAACATCCTACACTATGGCTCGAGGGATAAAAAGAAAAAAAAATTGAACTTGTAATATGAGCACAAAAATCGAGGTTTAGTTAATTGTGCTCAAGCGATGTTAACACACAATAGCACTAATATTTTAGCATTCCTCTTGTAATCTAGTTCAGCATGTTTAAACAGTCATTCGGCTAGATTACGAGTCGTGCGTTAGGGTTAAAAAGCAGCATTAAAGGGTCCCAATGCTGCTTTTTAACGCCCGCTGGTATTACGAGTCTTGCAGGTACAGATGTACCGCTCACTTTTTTGGTCAGACTCGGAAATACAGCAAATCCACTTACGTCAATTGCGTATCCTATAATTTCAATGGGACTTGCATAGTGCCGGTATTACGAGCCTGACAAAAAGTGAGAGGTAGACCCTCTCCTGTCAAGACTGATACCGCATTTAAAAGTCAGTAGTAAAGAGTTTTACACTACAACGCATGTAGCATAAAACTCCTAACTAAAGTGCTAAAAAGTACATTAACATCCATAAACTACCTATTGACCCCTAAACCGAGGCCCCCCAAAACCGAAGCCCCCCCCACATCGCAAACACTAAAATAAAATTTTAAACCCCTAATCTGCCGAACTGGACATCGCCGCCACTATAATAAACATGTTAACCCCTAAACTGCCACACTAGTTAAATATTATTAACCCATAATCTGCCTGCCCTAACATCGCCGATACCTACCTACATTTATTAACCCCTAATCTGCCGCCCCCAACGTCACCACCACTATATTAAATGTATTAACCCCTAAACCTAAGTCTAAACCTAACCCCCCCTAACTGAAATATAATTTTAATAAATCTAAATAAAATTACTATCATTAACTAAATTATTCCTATTTAAAACTAAATACTTACCTATAAAATAAACCCTAATATAGCTACAATATAGCTAATAGTTACATTGTATCTATTTTAGGATTTATTTTTATTTTACAGGCAACTTTGTATTTATTTTAACTAGGTACAATAGTTATTAAATAGTTATTAACTATTTAATAACTACCTAGTTAAAATAAAGACAAATTTACCTGTAAAATAAAACCTAGCCTATGTTACAATTACACCTAACACTACACTATAATTAAATTAATTACCTAAACTAAATACTGTACAATTAATTACAATTTAAAAAAATATCTAAAGTACGAAAAAACCCCACTAAATTACAGAAAATAATAAAATAATTACAAGAATTATAAACTAATTACACCTACTCTAATCCTCCTAACAAAATAAAAAAGCCCCCCAAAATAAAAAAGCCCTACCATACACTAAATTACAAATAGGCTTAAAAGGGCCTTTTGCGGGGCATTGCCCGAAAGTAATCAGCTCTTTTACCGGTAAAAAAAGTACAAATATCCCCCCAACATTAAAACCCACCACCCACACAACCAACCCTATTCTAAAACCCACCCAATCCCCCCTTAAAAAAAACTAACACTAGCCCCTTGAAGATCACCCTACCGTGAGTTGTCTTCACCCAACCATGGCGTCCCTTCAATTCTGATTGGCTGATAGAATTCAGCCAATCGGAATTACGGTAGAAAAAATCCTATTGGCAGATAAAAATCAGCCAATAGCATTGAGCTGGCATTCTATTGGCTGATTGGATCAGCCAATAGAATGTGAGCTCAATCCTATTGGCTGATTGCATCAGCCAATAGGATGTTTTCTACCTTAATTCCAATTGGCTGATAGAATTCTATCAACCAATCGGAATTGAAGGGACGCCATCTTGGATGACGTCATTTAAAGGAACCTTCACTCTTCAGTCAGCCGTCGTCTGAAGAGGATGCTCCGCGTCGGATGTCTTGAAGATGGACCCGCTCCGCGCCAGATGGATGAAGATAAAAGATGCCGTCTGGTTGAAGACCTCTGCCCATCTGGAGGACCTCTTCTGCTCGGCTTGGATGAAGACTTCTGCACGTCTGGAGGACCACTTCTGCCCGGTTGGGTGAAGACTTCTCACAGTAGGGTGATCTTCAAGGGGTTAGTGTTAGGTTTTTTAAGGGGGGATTGGGTGGGTTTTAGAGTAGGGTTGGTTGTGTGGGTGGTGGGTTTTAATGTTGGGGGGTATTTGTACTTTTTTTTTACAGGTAAAAGAGCTGATTATTTTGGTTTGGGACAATGTACTTTAGTGTAGGGTAGGGCTTTTTTATTTTGGGGGGCTTTTTTATTTTGTTAGGGGGATTAGAGTAGGTGTAATTAGTTTAAAATTCTTGTAATTATTTTATTATTTTTTGTAATGTAGTGGGGGTTTTTCCGTACTTTAGATAATTTTTTTAAATTGTAATTAATTGTATTTAGTTTAGGTAATTAATTTAATTATAGTGTAGTATGGTGTACTATGGTGTAGTATGGTGTAATTGTAACATAGGTTAGGTTTTATTTTACAGGTACATTTTTCTTTATTTTAACTAGGTAGTTATTAAATAGTTAATAACTATGTAATAACTATTGTACCTAGTTAAAATAAATACAAAGTTGCCTGTAAAATAAAAATAAACCCTAAGCTAGCTACAATGTAACTATTAGTTATATTGTAGCTAGCTTAGGGTTTATTTTATAGGTAAGTATTTAGTTTGAAATAGGAATAATTTAGTTAATTGTAGTAATTTTATTTAGATTTATTAAAATTATATTTAAGTTAGGGGGGGTTAGGGTTAGACTTAGGTTTAGGGGTTAATATGTTTATTATAGTGGTGGCGACGTTGTGGGCGGCAGATTAGGGGTTAATAAATGTAGTTAGGTTCCGGTGACATTGGGGGTTGCAGATTAGGGGTTAATAAGTGTAGGCGGCAGATTAGGGGTTAATAAATTTAATGTAGGTGTCGGCAATGTTGGGGGTATCAGATTAGGGGATTCATAAGTATAACGTAGGTGGCGGGGGTGTCCGGAGCGGCAGATTAGGGGTTAATGAGTGTAAAATTAGGAGTGTTTAGACTCGGGGTTCATGTTAGGGTGACATAACTTTTGTTTCCCCATAGAAATCTATGGGGCTGCGTTAAGAGCTAAATGCTGCTTTTTTGCAGGTGTTTGGTTTTTTTCAGCTGGCTCTCCCCCATTGATTCCTATGGGGAAATTGTGCACAAGCACGTTTTACCTGCTCACCGCTACCGTAAGCAGCGCTGGTATTGAGGTGAGATGTGGAGCTAAATTTTGCTCTTCGCTCACTTTTTTGCGGTTAACGCTGGGTTTGTAAAAACCTGTAATACCAGCGCTGTCTGCAAGTGAGCAGTGAGGCAAAACTGCTCGTTAGCACCGCACCCCTGTTAACGCAAAACTCGTAATCTAGGTGATAGTTTGCAGTACTGTGAGATAATTTATATTCTTTAGAATGATAAAAAATTTAGCCACAAACAGCATTGGAGTAGTGAGGTACTGGTTGGGATGTGTCAAGCCCAGTGACTTGTGTTTTGGCAGACAAGGTCAAGCATCTCATTCGTTCCCTGGTGAAAATGTTCTCTGCAGCATGTTCTAATCAGAGGTACAAATGTAGTGATGGGTCAGGAATAATAACACAAATCAATGTACCTCTGATAATGCAGCACTAGTAACAGAAGGTAGTCTGCTTCTTTAGCATTTAGCAAAAAAAAAAACCACAGTGATGAAAACACTACCAAAAAAAAAAAAGAGTTTGCTCAACTCTGAACACAATTTCTTAGAAAGGAGGGTCCATAGTCATAGGAAGAACTCACCACAGTTTCCATAAAGGTTAAGTTTATCATTTTAAATACATTTATAAGGAACATTAAAACCAGAGGCAACTGGTGTGCATCACAGAAGTAATTTTGCTTAAAGGGTTATGAAACCCCAATTTTATCTTTCTTTCAAACAGAGAATGCGATTTCAAACACCTTTCTAATATAATTCTATTCCAATTTTTCTAGTTTTTAACATAGTCTACAAACTCTGTTTTATTTGTATAAAGCATATGCTATAATATTGAAGATCTAATTCTACAATAACCTATTTATCCATTCATTTTGTATTAAATATGTTTCCGGTATAAAATAAGTCTGACCCCAATAACATTTCAACTAATTCTATATAGGTGTCATTTAATATAAGTCCATAAATATTTTCGTTATAATTTTTTTTTTTGTAATTAGTTAGTAGAAATACTGCACACATAAACATCTTGCATTTAGCACAAATGAGTTGGCTATCTGTAGTATTATTATTATGATAAGTACTATTTTTCATTCTTTCCAATTCTACAACAAATAAAAGCTATAATAGTTGGCTTCACCAACTCTAGACTGTCACATCATAGTTCAAATTATACATTGGATAGATAGATCATTTTCTAGCATGTTGTCACCAACAAATTTGCGTTATATTTAGTTTTCAACAGAAGATACTGAAATGGATAGAGCAGAGATTTAACTTAATTAAATAGAATTTGGAAACTACTGGTCCAAACAAAATACATTACTGCTGACATTAGTTGTGCAATTAACTCAATTAATTAAAGACCTTCATAGTTCACTCATGGCTTTATCACTTAGGAAATATTAGGCGTTATCATGTCCTTAGGGGTATGTGCATGAAGGCGCTTTTATTTTACCCATCGGCTAAAGTACAGCTGCATTGAAAGGAAATATTTGCTAGGTTATATAAATAATGGCAGCTCCAGTACATTAAGACAGTTTGTTATTTATACCTTCTAAACAGTAATAGGCACTATCTTCCTTCCTCATATTCTTTAGGTTAATTTGTACAGTGAAAAAATATTTCAGTTTAGTTATTTGAAGATCAGTTTTGAAGGCTTAAATAGCATGTTTAAAAATAAGAATCAGCATATGACTTAGTTTGGTCACGACTAAAGGATGATGATAACAAATTATGAAATCTCTAACTACACAAATAAACAAGAATCACACAGAGCGGACAGGTGGTCAGAGACAGACAGAAATACAGACAGACATATAGATAGATAGATAGATAGATAGATAGATAGATAGATAGATAGATAGATAGATAGATAGATAGATAGATAGATAGATAGGCAGATAAGCAGACAGACAGATAGACAGCCAGACAGACAGATAGATAGACACTGAATTATGGGAAGATAGAAACAAATACTGAAAGCACAAAATGGAAGATTTAGTTACCGTTATTTACTAAGACATGTTATGCCCAAAAGCCCCTTCATGGGACATAGTTTATTCTGGTAAATGCTACTCAACCCAGAATATAATATGTGATTTTAGTCCAGTCTTTGGGAGTAGCACTTTGCACTCATGCACTCCTTGGACATGTTTATTTTTACCAATGTGACATTTTGGGGTGTGACACCTTCATCCAAACATGTAGGGAGAGATTACATATGCAGCGTCACCCTCAAAAGCCGGTAACACCGGTATTTAGTCCGGTTCTGCTATCACATATACAGCACTGCATATAAATGCGGCGTGTATATTTCAGCCATCGGCCGTTATTTTTACTCCCATAAGCTTAACATAGAATCGCGTTGCAAATCGGTATTTGCACATATTCAATGCAAGGACTTTCGGAGCGAAAAAATCAGCCAATAGGATTTCAGTAGCTCTCATCCTATTGGCTGATTTGAATTTAAAGATTCAAATCAGCCAATAGGAATGCAAGGTACGCCATATTTAAACACATAACTTGCATTCAATATTCAATGTACGGCGGTGATCGTATGAAGAGGATCCTCCAAGCTTCATGGCTCCACGGTCGCTGGTCTTCAGTTCCGCGGTCGCCGGTATTCAGTTCCACGGTCCTGTGATGAAAGAAGATGTCTCCACTTGGAAGAAGACTTCACTGCCGGACTTCAGGAACCGTAAATACTTATCCGGGGGTAAGACTTTTTTTTTTATTTTATTTTATTTTTTTAGATTATGGATTTTATTGGGTGTTAAAAGAACTGAATGCCCTTTTAAGTGCAATGCCCATACAAATTTCCTTTTAGGGGCAATGCGTAGCTTAGGTTTTTTTAGTGTTAGTTTTTTTTTTATTTTGGGGGGTTTGGTGGGTTGGGGGTTTTACTGTTTCGGGCGATTTATTTTAAAGCAAAAATGCTGTTTAACTTAGGGCAATGCCCTACAAAAGGCCCTTTTAAGGGCTATTGGTAGTTTTGTATTAGATTAGGAGGTGTTTTTATTTTGGGGGGTTTGGTGGGTGGGGGGTGTTACTGTTAGGGGGAGGGGTGTTTTTATTTTGGGGGGCTTTTTATTTTCTTAGGGATTAGGTTTAATTTTTTTATTTTTGATAATTTGCTTTATTATTTTCTGTAATGTTAGACTTTTTTATTTTCCGTAATTTAATGTTTTTTTTTTTTTTAAAGTAATGTTAGGTTTTTTATTTTAATTGTAATTTAGTATTTTAACATTTTTGGTAATTGGGGTTAATTTAGGGGGTGTTAAATAAACCCCTAATAAATCAACCCCTAATCTGCTGCCCACCCACATCGCCAACTCTATAATAAAACTGTTAACCCCTAATCCGCCGCTCCCCAACATGGCCGACACTATAATAAAGTTATTAACCCCTAAACCTCCGGCCCCCCACATCGCCTCTACTAAATAAACCTGATTTGAACAGCCAATAGGATTTCAGTAGCTCTCATCCAATTGGATGTTTTGAACAGCCAATAGGATTTCAGAAGCTCTAATCCTTCTGGCTGATTTTAATTTTAATAATCAAATCTGCCAATAGGAATGCAAGGTACGCCATTTTGAAATGGCTACCTTGCATTCACCCGGCAGTGACCGTATAAAGAGGGTGCTCCACGCAGGATTGGATCGGCTTCCAGGATAGCTCTGCTCCGCGCCACCGGGATGAAGATAGAAGACGTCCCCAAGATGGATGAAGGTGTCGCCACCTAGATGAAGACTTCCCGCCACCTGGATGAAGATGGATGTCTGGACTTCAGGGACCGTGCCTAGATTTTATGGGGTTAGTGGGGGGGTTTTAAAAAAAATGTGGGTGTTTTTTTTTTTAGATTAGGGCTTTGGGCTTTTCTAAAAGAGCTGAATGCCCTTTTAAGGGCAGTGCCCATACAAATGCCCCTTTAGGGAGCAATGGGTAGCTTATTTTTTTTAGTTAGGTTTTTTATTTTGGGGGGTTGGTTGGGTGGTGGGTTTTACTGTTGGGGGGACATTGTATTTTTTTACAGGTAAAAGAGCTGTTTAATTTATGGCAATGCCCTACAAAAGTCCCTTTTAAGGGCTATTGGTAGGCTATTGTAGGTTAGGGGGTGTTTTTATCTTGGGGGCTTTTTTTATTATTATAGGGCTATTAGATTAGGTGTAATTGTTTTTATTTGTGATATTTTCATTTATTTTTTGTAAGCTTAGTGTTTTTTATTTTTCGTAATTTAGTGTTTATTATTTTTGCAATTTTCATTTTTTTTATTTTTTTTCATAGTGTTAGTTTTTTTTTAAATTTGTAATTTTGATTTTTTAATTGGTAGTATTTTATTATTTTATTAGTAATGTAAGGTTAATTTATAGTATACTCTTAGATTTATTTTTATTTCACAGGTAAGTTTTTATTTATTTTAAGATAGTTATATTGTAATTTTAATTTAAAGTTAGGGGGGTGTTAGATTTAGGGGTTAATAGTTTAATTTAGTGTTTTGTGATGTGGGGGGCTGGCAGTTTAGGGGTTAATAGGTTTATTTAGTAGCAGAGATGTGGGGGGCCGGAGGTTTAGGGGTTAATAGTTTTATTTAGTGGCAGCGATGTTGGAGGCCGGAGGTTTAGGGGTTAATAGGTTTACTGTATTTAGTGCCGGCGAGAGGTTTGGGTGTTAATGGTTTTATTATAGTGTCGGCGATGTCAGGGAGCGGTGGAATATGGGGTTAATAACTTTATTTAGGTGTCGGCAATGTCGGGCGGTGGATTAGGGGTGTTTAGACTAGGGGTTTATGTTAGGGTGTTAGGTTTAAACGTAACTTTTTTTTTCCCCATAGACATCAATAGGGTTGCATTACAGAGATTTTTCATTCCAAAATTCATGTGTTAGGTTTTTTCTAACACTCTCTCCCCCTTGATGTCTATGGGGGAAAGCGTGCACGAGCACGTCAAATTAAGCCCTTGTATTTTGTGCGGTATTGAGCTTAACGCCACCATATCGCATACACAAGGAGGCTTTTCAGTAACTCGTAATGGCAGAACTATGGAGAGTGAAATAACGCAACTTTTTGGCGTTAGTTTTGCACCCTGTTAAGCGCAAAACTCGTAATCTAGGTGACTATTAGTTACTTTGCAATGTGGGGGTTTGACGGTTTAGGGTTTAATACATTTATTAGGTCGTTTCCTATGTTGGGGTTGGTGGCTTTAGGGGTTAATACTTTTATTAGGTAGATTGCGATGTGGGTGAATTGCAGATTAGGGGTTAATACATTTTTTAGGTAGATTGCGATGTGGGTCAATGGCGGATTAGGGGTTAATAGTTTAATTAGGCATATTGCTATGTGGGGGGATTGCGGATATAGGGTTTTTTACGTGTCGGGTTTATTTTTGGGGGGTGGGATAGACTTTTACAGGGGATTTAACTTTTTTTTCTTATGCGCCAGCAGTTTCTAAAGTACCATAAATCACTGGCGACTCCAAAAAATGTGTATTTACGCACAATTCTGGACATCGCTAGTTTATCCGACTTATGGCACTTTATGAACTACCGGCGGGGTATATGTGATTCCCCGATGTGCGAGGTAAAATTATGGGCGGCACGGGTTTCAGCAGTTGCACTGAAGCCTGTGCCGCATATGTAATCTCGCCCATAGGCTCCAAAACATACAGGGAGTGCAGAATTATTAGGCAAATTAGTATTATGACCACATCATCCTCTTTATGCATGTTGTCTTACTCCAAGCTGTATAGGCTCGAAAGCCTACTACCAATTAAGCATATTAGGTGATGTGCATCTCTGTAATGAGAAGGGGTGTGGTCTAATGACATCAACACCCTATATCAGGTGTGCATAATTATTAGGCAACTTCCTTTCCTTTGGCAAAATGGGTCAAAAGAAGGACTTGACAGGCTCAGAAAAGTCAAAAATAGTGAGATATCTTGCAGAGGGATGCAGCACTCTTAAAATTGCAAAGCTTCTGAAGCGTGATCATCGAACAATCAAGCGTTTCATTCAAAATAGTCAACAGGGTCGCAAGAAGCGTGTGGAAAAACCAAGGCGCAAAATAACTGCCCATGAACTGAGAAAAGTCAAGCGTGCAGCTGCCAAGATGCCACTTGCCACCAGTTTGGCCATATTTCAGAGCTGCAACATCACTGGAGTGCCCAAAAGCACAAGGTGTGCAATACTCAGAGACATGGCCAAGGTAAGAAAGGCTGAAAGACGACCACCACTGAACAAGACACACAAGCTGAAACGTCAAGACTGGGCCAAGAAATATCTCAAGACTGATTTTTCTAAGGTTTTATGGACTGATGAAATGAGATTGAGTCTTGATGGGCCAGATGGATGGGCCCATGGCTGGATTGGTAAAGGGCAGAGAGCTCCAGTCCGACTCAGACGCCAGCAAGGTGGAGGTGGAGTACTGGTTTGGGCTAGTATCATCAAAGATGAGCTTGTGGGGCCTTTTCAGGTTGAGGATGGAGTCAAGCTCAACTCCCAGTCCTACTGCCAGTTTCTGGAAGACACCTTCTTCAAGCAGTGGTACAGGAAGAAGTCTGCATCCTTCAAGAAAAACATGATTTTCATGCAGGACAATGCTCCATCACACGCGTCCAAGTACTCCACAGCATGGCTGGCAAGAAAGGGTATAAAAGAAGAAAATATAATGACATGGCCTCCTTGTTCACCTGATCTGAACCCCATTGAGAACCTGTGGTCCATCATCAAATGTGAGATTTACAAGGAGGGAAAACAGTACACCTCTCTGAACAGTGTCTGGGAGGCTGTGGTTGCTGCTGCATGCAATGTTGATGGTGAACAGATCAAAACACTGACAGAATCCATGGATGGCAGGCTTTTGAGTGTCCTTGCAAAGAAAGGTGGCTATATTGGTCACTGATTTGTTTTTGTTTTGTTTTTGAATGTCAGAAATGTATATTTGTGAATGTTGAGATGTTATATTGGTTTCACTGGTAAAAATAAATAATTGAAATGGGTATATATTTGTTTTTTGTTAAGTTGCCTAATAATTATGCACAGTAATAGTCACCTGCACACACAGATATCCCCCTAAAATAGCTATAACTAAAAACAAACTAAAATCTACTTCCAAAACTATTCAGCTTTGATATTAATGAGTTTTTTGGGTTAATTGAGAACATGGTTGTTGTTCAATAATAAAATTAATCCTCAAAAATACAACTTGCCTAATAATTCTGCACTCCCTGTATATTGGAAAAAAAAAGTTTCAGAAAGCTGCAATGAGGTTGAGTTCCAGCTTCCAGGCAACAGACATGTTCTTTTGCAAAGTAAGTCCTAGCTAGATTAACCCCTTAAGGACCGACAACCTATAGGGTACGCCCTGCAAAAAACTAATAGAGATCGCTTCCAGCCGAGGCATCCTGCAATACTGTTACCGACTGCCGGGACCCGGATTGATCACTCCCCCAAGAGTAATCACTTCCAGTTTTGCTCCATATGGAGCCCGGCAGTCTAGCAGAGCATAGGAAGTGATCAGACAGGCTTCCAATGCTCTGCTTGTGTGCTGAGTGCCTCAATCGGTCGAAGCACATAGTTAGCAATGTAAAAATAGGTTTTTATATATAAAATAAATGCCCCATATAGTGCCCCCCCACCCCCATGACGCTTCAAAGATGTCGATACCCAGTGTATCATAGGGTCTCTGGGGGTGTCCCTAGCCTGCCTCATCATAGGGGCAGGCTAGGGTCATCCAATCTGAGCTTGCCACAATAAAAATATTTAATTTGTCTGATCATGTCAATATTTGTAAATATTGACACTTATCAGTGTGGATCTCCCTCCCTCTCCTCACTAGGGTTGCCACCTCAGCCATGTTTTCCTGGACACCTATGAGTTACACATGCTGCAGAGTGTGCAGGGAGGAACATGTATTGTGTTTCTGGACAGCACTATTCATACACTATTTATATTCCTCCCTGCCTACCCTGCAACATGTGTACATTATAAGTGTCCAGGAAAACATGGCTGAGGTGGCAACCCTACTCCTCACTTGCGTTTTTGCTGGAGAGAGAGATCTGTGTTTAGGAGAGAGGGATTTATTTCATATATTTGATAAAAAAAACAAAGGTTCTTTTCAGTCATTAACCCCTAGATTGCCAGTGATTACTATAAATCACTGGCAGTAGCATAGCTGTACTTTTTCGCTGTCTGTGCATTTTTTTAGGGATTCATTTTTTTTTTAGTATTTTTTTGTAAGAACCAAAGGTTCTTTTCAGAGCCATTTAGTTAATTTAAATCTAAATTTTGTGTGGATTTTTTTTTTAGTATTTTTTTTTTCTGTGACAGATAAAATAATGTCACAGAGAATATATAGTGCTGAGGAGGTGTATGCCATCCTTGCATCAGAGTCAGATGCCTCTATGTCTGACTCAGACCCCAATTTTCTCTCAGACCCTGCCATATACTCAGATACATCATTAGATGCAGTCTCAACTGATAGTGATGTATCTATGGCTGCTAGCCCCCCTGCTACCCCCCTGCCAGAAGGAGGTATGTTAATGCCATTGCCGCTGAAGAGTGGGTACTGCCTCATCTCCAGAGGCCAGATATCCCACCCTTCATAGCAAATCCTGGCATCAATATGGATGTTGCCGGATTTAGCCCCAATGGTTTCTGGAGGTGTTTCTGGGCGATGATGTATTGGGGAACATTGTCGCCCAAACTAATTTATATGACCATCAGTTCCGTGCTGCAAAGCCTGAAACATATTTAGCAAAGCAGCAATGGGCTCCCATCAATGTGCCAGAACTTATAAAATTCTGGGCATTGACTATGCTGATGGGCATCATAAAGAAACCCTCCATTCGCTCCTACTGGAGCAGTAGCCCCATTGGCTCTACCCCCATTTTCTCCCAGAGTATGTCGAGGAAGAGGTAGGAAATGATTCTACGTTTCATGCACTTCAGCGACAACAGTCTGTGCTCCCCTAGGGAGCACCCCCAATTTCACAGGCTGTATAAAATCCGCCGCCTGATTACCCACTTTGCTGCCAGGTTTGCAGAGACTTATACACTTGGAAGGAATATATGCGTGGATAAATCCCTAATAAAGAATAAGGGAAGGCTGGAATTCAAGCAGTATATTCCTTCCAAGTGCTCCAGGTATGGGGTAAAGTTGTATAAGCTCTGTGAGAGCAAGACTGGGTATACTCAGGCCTTTCGGGTGTATGAGGGAAAGGATAGCCACCTTGACCCTCCAGATTGCCCAGAACATATGGGAACCACTGGCAAGATTGTCTGGGACTTGATATTACCCCTGATGAGCAAAGGGTACCACTTGTATTTAGATAATTTTTATACAAGTGTCCTTTTGTTCAAGCTACTGTATTGCTTTGATACAGTAGCTTGTGGTACAATTAAAAAGAATCGCACAGGTTTCCCAGTACAACTTGCACGCACCTGGCTACAAAGGGGGGAGACCTCAGCTCTGCGCCAAGAGGAGCTGTTGGCACTTAAGTACAGAGACAAGAATAATGTATACCTTCTTACCACCATCCACAATGAGAGGACAGTGGCGGTCTCTGTACGTGGCAGAGCTGAGATCTTAAGTAAGCCAGTGTGCATCAAGGCTTATAACCAGCATATGGGTGGGGTTGATCTAGCAGATCAGCTGCTGCAGCCCTACCTAATAATGCAGAGGACAGAGGGCCTGGTACAAAAAGGTTGCAATTAACTTAATGCAGATTGCAACCCACAACGCTTTTTGTTGTTCAAAAAAGCAAACCCCCGGAATGAAGCAGACTTTTTTACAGTTTCAGCTCCAGATTATTTCGGGATTTTGTACCACGATGCACCTGCTCCCGGGTGGTGATGGGAGAGAGCAGAGTTGGGGCTACCCATTTTATTTTTAAAATCCCCCTACGGCGGCGAAGCAGCATCCTCAGAAAAAATGCAGAGTCTGTACCAAGAGGGGGCAGAGAAGGGACATCATATATTACTGTCCTGATTGTCCTGAACAGCCTAGACTCTGCATTGGGGACTAATTAAAGCGGTATCATACAATGGTAAATTAAAAAAAAAAAAAAATTGCTGTTATTCTTTTTTGGTAATGTTCACTGTTAGTCGTTTTGTTTTTGTTTTTTACTTTTACTGTGCCAGATTTTTACATTTTACTACTCTATTTTTTATAACCTATGCATGGGGGGCATAAGTGTACTCAGGGTGCCTTGCAGAAAAAAATCTGGAGTGTTTTTTTGCAATAACTTACAACAGTCTCTCCTAAATCATAGTCAAAAAGCAATGTGTGTGTAAAAATGAAAATTGAAAAATTACCACCATACACTTTCTCCAATTTTTTTGGCTAAAACGGTTGCATCAAAGGCATCAAAGCCCATAATATAAAATACCTTGGGGTGTCAACATTTAAAAACTATACACTTTCATGGCAATTAATAAAAATGGGGTATGTGATAGGCCCCAAACTAAAGATAGGCCTATCAGAAGAAATACTCTCACTTTTAACTAAATTTACAAGTCATAAAATTGTAACAGAACCTTCCCAAAGTCCTGGCAAACCTATGCATTGGGGGCATAGGTGTACTCAGGAGGTCTTGCAGAAAACAACCTGAAGTGTTTTTTTTTGCAATGACTTACAATAGGCTCTCCTAAATCATAGCCAAAAAGCAATGTGTGTGTAAAAATGAGAAAATACCACCACACATTTTCTCCCATTTTTTTGGCTAAAATGATTGCATCAAAGCACACCATATACAATACCTTGGGGTGTCCACATTTCAAAAATATGCACTTTCAAGGCAATAGAAGATAGTCAAAGAAGATATGTTAAATTTGAAAAATCACAAACACATGTCAGAAGTTTGGCATTGAAAACCCCAAACAACCCAACAAACCTATGCATAGGTGGTATCACTGTACTCAGGAGATGTTGCTAAACACATATGGAGGTGTTTTTTTTTCAGTAACAAATAATAGGAACTAAGAATCCATGCCTAAATTATAATCGGCTAGATTCCGAGTTGTGCGTTAAGGTAAAAAAGCAGTGTTAACAGGTCCTAACGCTGCTTTTTTACGCCCGCTGCTATTACGAGTCTTGCAGGTATAGGTTTACCGCACACTTTTTTGGCCTTACCGCAAACCAACTTACGTAAATTTCACAAAGGCTTTTTTCTATGGGACTTGCATAGCACCGGTATTATGAGTTTGTCCTGGTAGGCCAAAAAGTGAGCGGTACAGCCTCTACCGCCAAGATTCGTAACGCACGTTAAAGTCAGTAGTTATGAGTTTTACGCTACAAAGCTGTAGCATAAAACTCATAACTAAAGTGCTAAAAAGTACACTAACACCCATAAATTTCCTATTAACCCCTAAACCGAGGCCCGCCCGCATCGCAAACACTAAAATAAAAATATTATTCCCTAATCTGCCGCTCCCGACATCGTCGCCACCTACATTATACTTATTAACCCCTAATCTGCTGCCCACAACATCGCCAACACCTACATTATATTTATTAACCCCTAATCTCCCTCCCCCAATGTCGCCGCAACCTACCTACACTTATTAACCCCTAATCTATTTTTATTTGAGTTTGTATTTATTTAAACTAGGTAGAATAGTTATTAAATAGTTATTAACTATTTAATAACTACCTAGCTAAAATAAATACAAATTTACCTGTAAAATAAAACCTAACCTAAGTTACACTTACACCTAACACTACACTACAATTAAATAACTTACCTAAATTAAAGATTGGAACAGCCAATAGAATGCAAGGTCAATCCTATTGGTTGATCCAATCAGCCAATAGGATTGAAGTTCAATCCTATTGGCTGACCCAATCAGCCAATAGGATTTTTTTCTACCTAAATTCCGATTGGCTGATAGAATTCTATCAGCCAATCGGAATCTAAGGGACGCCATCTTGGATGATGTTACTTAAAGGTACCTTCATTCCGAAGAAGCCGTCGCTTGAAGAGGATGCTCCGCGCCGGATGTCTTGAAGATGGAGCCGCTCCACGTCGGAAGGATGAAGATAGAAGATGCCGTCTTGATGAAGACTTCTGCCCGTCTGGAGGACCACTTCTGCCGGCTTTGTGGGAAGATATCTTGCCGCTTGGATGAAGACTTCTCCCGGTAAGTGAATCTTCGGGGTTAGTGTTAGGAATTTTTAAGGGTGTATTGGGTGGGTTTTATTTTAAGGTTAGGGCTTTGGGCAGCAATAGAGCTAAATGCCCTTTTAAGGGCAATGCCCATCCAAATGCCCTTTTCAGGGCAATGGGGAGCTCAGGTTTTTTTTAGTTGGGGTTTTATTTGGGGAGTTGGTTGTGTGGGTGGTGGGTTTTACTGTTAAGGGGGTTGTTTGTATTTCTTTTTCAGGTAAAAGAGCTGATTTCTATGGGGCAATGCCCCGCAAAAGGCCCTTTTAAGGGCTATTGATAGTTTAGTTTAGGCTAGGGTTTTTTTGTGGGGGGCTTTTTTTATTTTGATAGGGCTCTTAGATTAGGTGTAATTAGTTTAAATATCTTGTAATTTGTTTTTTATTTTCTGTAATTTAGTGTTTTTGTTTTTTTAATTTAGCTAATTGTATTTAATTTAGGTAAGTTATTTAATTGTAGTGTAGTGTTAGGTGTTAGTGTAACACAGGTTAGATTTTATTTTACAGGTAAATTTGTATTTATTTTAGCTAGGTAGTTAGTAAATAGTTAATAACTATTTAATAGCTATTCTACCTAGTTAAAATAAATACAAACTTGCCTGTGAAATAAAAATAAACCCTAAGCTAGATACAATGTAACTATTAGTTATATTGTAGCTAGCTTAGGGTTTATTTTATAGGTAAGTATTTAGTTTTAAATAGGAATAATTTAGTTAATAGTAGTAATTTTATTTATATTTATTTTAATTATATTTAAGTTAGGGGGTGTTAGGGTTAGACTTAGGTTTAGGGGTTAATACATTTAGAATAGTGGCAGCAACGTTGGGGGTGGCAGATTAGGGGTTAATAAGTGTAGGTAGGTTGCGGCAACATTGGGGGAGGGAGATTAGGGGTTAATAAATATAATGTGGGTGTCGGCGATGTTGTGGGCAGCAGATTAGGGGTTAATAAGTATAATGTAGGTGGTGGCGATGTCCGGAGCGGCAGCTTAGGGGTTAATAAATATAATGCAGGTGTCGGCGATGTCGGGACGGCATATTAGGGGTTAATAAGTGTAAGATTAAGGGTGTTTAGACTCGGGGTTCATGTTAGGGTGTTAGGTGTAAACATAAATGTAGTTTCCCCATAGGAATCAATGGGGCTGCGTTACTGAGTTTTACGCTGCTTTTTGGCAGGTGTTAAACTTTTTCTCAGCCGGCTCTCCCCATTGATGTCTATGGGGAAATTGTGCACGAGCATGTATAACTAGCACACCGCTCACTTAAGCAGCGCTGGTATTGGAGTGCATTGTGGAGCACAATTTTGCTCTACGCTCACTTCTAAGTTCTTGCCTGTTAACGCTGGGTTGATAAAATCCCGTAATACCAGCGCTGCAGGTAAGTGAGCGGTGAGAATAAACTGCAAGTTAGCACCGCACCCCTGTTACCGCAAAACTCGTAATCTAGGCGAATGTGTGTGAAAAATAACACAAAACAATGACTACCCAAAGGTTTGACAAAGACTGGTGGTTTAATTAGTGCATGGAAAGTGTTAAAATGCAAGCATTTCAAATACCATAGGGTGTCTACTTTTCAAAAATATATGGTTTGATGGGGGTAAATTACATTGGCCGGCTTCAGAAATGTCCCAAATAGGACATGGGTACATGACAGATGTGAAAATTCCAAGTTAGAAAACTGGAATGCGCCCTCTAAAAATAAGGCCTTTTAGCCCCCTGAGAACCCAACACACCTATACATGGGTGGTATAACTGTACTCAGGAGATATTGCTGAACTCATATTGGGGTGTTATTTGCCAGTATCCCTTTAACATTCTCAGTAAATGTATTCTTAAATTGCTATTTTGTCAAAAAATTACCACTTTTTTTTTCTTTCAAAATGTGGCACAGATTGGTGGTAAATTGGTTGCATGAAAAGAGTCAAAATATCCTAAGTTTAATACCTCAGGTTGTCTTCTTTTTAAAAATATATACATGTGAAGGGTTATTCAGGGATTTCTGACAGATATCAGTGTTCCAATGTAACTATTGCTAATTTTTTTTTTTTTTAAATAATTTTTATTGAGGTTAAATATATAAAATAACAGAGACATTGAGTTGCAGAAATCATATACTTATACAGAAGAGACCACATCAATCGTGTTGCCACAAAATAGACAAAACGCCACAGTTATGCAAAAAATACTAGAAATAAACCTCACATTTTCTGTTTTGTTGCATAGAAAAGGAAAACTTGTACTTGCACACATTGTATATATATTTATTTATTATTTATATATATACGAAAATTTTAAGCTTTCTCAAATTTTATTCTAAAGATATATATAACTGAATTTATATCAAACCAAATGTCAAAGAATGCTTTGTAGATATCCAATAAAAGATGTAAAAAATAAACATTAGACTGAGGTTCCAAATATTAAAGAACAGTCAAAGAAATAGAAGTTAGAAAACATATGGGAGCCTCTCCAGCTGGAGTATCTAGTGAAATGAATTATCAGAAGCATCTTATAGGGCAAATAAACAGTTAAATATAATATAAGTAATGGAATATAAGGAAAAATACGGTATATTACAAGGAAGACAGCGCATATCACTCTGGACACACTCACGTGCGCCAGAGAGTAACATATGGGAGGAAAAAGGGGGGGGGGGGCAGGGGACCAGCCACCCAACTATACAAAAAGGGAGAAAAACATAATGTCATAGTGCCTATTAGCAGAGGGTGTGCTGCAGGTTTGGTGCTTAAAATATGTCTAAATACTGGAGATTAAAGCATGGTAAATACTGTGGAAATGACCTCTAAAGAAATCGTAAGCCATAGACTATTCCTAAAATGGCATAGTATATTAATAGGTACAGGGCCGGCGTTTTGTATTAGGCAGTATAGGCTGCTGCCTTAGGGCGCACCAGCAGGGGGGCGCTGAGAGCAGTGCTGATTATTCTGATTATTGCCGACACTGCTGCCATTAAAAAAAAAATTAAAAGTATTTTTTTTATTTTATTTGATATCTGTCACTCACTCTGTGTGCCGAATCCAGCACCCCCCCCCTCCCGATGTGGTGTCAGTGAATTCTGTTACGTATGTTAGTTACTTATGTTTTACTTATGTGCACTGAGCACTACAGTCAGTACACACACTGTCAGTTGATGAGTTGACCCGACCGCGACGGACGGACGGCCGTCAGACTCTCAGAGCAGAGGCGCTCAGTGGTGGATCATGATTGGAGGAGGTAGGAGGACTGGTGGTGAACCGCGAATGATGACAAGCCAAGCCCGAGGGAGGCGGACGCGGAGGCGGAGTTTACTTGTCTTGCGCGCAGCACACAGCCATCAGCCACAAGCAGCCTACTTGATGACGTCACTTACTCTGAGTGACTGTGAGAGGGAACGGACGCCGGTCTCCACGTGACAAAGGCAGCCTGAGCCAGCCAGCCACCATCTCTGAGCCTCAAGTGGCAACGTGACTCGTGAGGAGGTCTCAGGTTAGGTGGGTCCGTCCCGGTCGAGGTGAAGTTGCAGTCCCAGAAAGCAACCAGGCCAGGACCACCAGTTACTGCTTACGGTAGGATTTTCTGAAAAATCATGGTGACTGTCATGTCAACTCATCATGGCGTGAGCCTTGATGGCTTAAAGCCGCTTAATTATAATTTAATTGCGGTAAAGGTCAGGAATGCATATGATAGAGGCTGTGCACTCAGGGTGGGAGGAGGGGGTAGTTCTTAAATCTGGCTATATTGATGTATATGACCAAGCACTGGCATGCTAACAGGCAGCACCATTGACAAATGCAGGGAGGGAGGCTGAGATAGACTGTCTGTAACAGAGAAGGCACCCCAGACCTACAGGACCTCCGGAGTCATACTATGATAATCTGTGGGAAATAAAGAGCAGGAGATAGTGTAATGTGTAAACGGAGGGTAGCAGAAAGGCAAAGCTAATATAATGTAGTGTTAGCAGGGACACAGAACAGGTGATAATTTTTTCCTAACACTACATTTTATTAACTTTGCCTTTCTGCTTTTTACACTATCTTCCCCTCCCCTTTATTTCCACAGATAGTATGACTCCTGAGGTCCTGTAGGTCTGGGGTGCCTTTTCTGTTACAGTCTGTCTCAGCCTCCCTCCCTGCAATTGTCAGTGGTGCTGCCTGTCATTGTATAACAGGTGTCAGAGTGCACAGCACCACAATGCATAAACCCCTTTAGCAATGCCAGTGCTTGGTCATAGCCATCAACTGAATAAAGCCAGATACAAAAACTACCCCCTCCTCCCACCCTGAGTGCACACCAAGTTCAACTAGTCACTTACTGTGTACTCAGTTGTGTACTACCTGACTGCTGCAGGGGCTGGATCCAATCTCTGCACTTTGAGCGTCAGTCAGTGCAGCTGAGCAGTGGCACAGTAAATGACACTATACTTCCTAAAAACTAGACAGAAAGGGCCACAACCAGCCCCTTGCTAGCAGTAGGCAATGTGGGAGTTGCAAGGCCCTGGCATAGTCCACTAAGTATTTGCTCAGTTTGCCTGATGGTCAGTCAAGGGTGCTTGTAACTCTTTGTAAGGCTGTGAGAATTTGCACAGGGCTGTAAGTCACTGTATGCTTAAGATTGAATCCTACATAATCTTATTTCCTTTTTCTTAACATTCTGTTCTAAACAATCACACACACGGTCCACCTGAATCACTTTATGAGGCTTTGAGTATCTGCACAGGGCCCCAGTTTGGGAGCTCTGTCCTGCTATCCATCATTTGCCTATTTATGTTCGTGGACCACTTAAAAATATAAATGACAAACCCTGCCCCTAAACCATCATGTCAAGCCTATGGACACCCCTGACTTCACTGCAGGCCCTTTCCCCCTGGTTCCATTTAGAGGGAAAAAATGGTTGAAAAGTGTATGTGCATCTCTTTCATATTTTTCCTTTTATCCCCATTCTCTCTGTAGCTCAGTCACTCTTTACCCCCTCTGTACCTATACTAACAACCAAATCCTCTAGGATGTACTTGTAGGAAATATGCAATGGGAAGCATATTTGAGATAGCAAGCACACAGAACAGGTGAGAATGATTTCCTATCTCAAAAATGCTTTCCATTGCATATTTCCTACAAGTACCTCCTAGAGGGTTTGATTGTTAGTTATATATAGTTATGCAGCGCAACTATTGTCTGATGTGTTATGCAGCACAACCATTGTTTGATGTGTTATGCAGCACAACCATTGTCTGATGTGTTATGCAGCACAACCATTGTCTGATGTGTTATGCAGCACAACCATTGTCTGATGTGTTATGCAGCACAACCATTGTCTGATGCGTTATGCAGCACAACCATTGTCTGATGCGTTATGCAGCACAACTACTGTCTGATTTGCTATGCAACACAACCACTGTCTGATTTGCTATGCAGCACAACCACTGTTTGATTTGCTTTGCAGAACAACCACTGTTTGATTTGTTATGCAGCACAACCACTGTCTGGTGTGTAATGCAGCACAACCACTGTCTGATTTGTCATGCAGTGCAACCACTGTTTGATTTGCTTTGTAGTGCTACCACTGTTTGATTTGCTATGCTGCACTGCCATTGTTTGATTTGCAATGCTGAGTTACCACTGTTTAATTTGCATTTAGCTACCAATCAGCCAGTGCTGCTCCTAAGCTTACATTCCTGCTTTTCAAATACAGATACCAAGAAAATGAAGAAAAATTGATAATAGGAGTTAATTAGAAAGTTGCTTAAAATGTCATGTTCTAGCTGAATCATGATAGAAAAAAATGGGTTTCATTTCCTTTTAACTAGCAATGGGATGTTATGTAATGGGGGGAGGGGGGGCGCAAAATGTATCCTCGCCTGTGTGGCCAAAAATCCTAGCACCGGCCCTGAATAGGTAGTTTATAATGGTTCAAAACCAGATTAAGATTGCATCAACACTTCCAGAAAAGATAAGGCTCAGGGGTACACATTAACTCCTGTAGAATTATAGTACATAAGGACAGTGCTTTTGTTATATGAAGAGTGTGTTTCTATCCTTAGATATTAGAGGATAAAGTTAATTTCAGCTCTCTTGGTCCAGTCCTGCCGGTCAAGTATGGGCCCAATACCCAGCAACAGCTGGCTGCTTCAATAAAAAAAGAGCCTCCATAAGTAAAACGCACACAAGTCACACAGGAGCAACTTTACATAGTGTTAGGGGTAGTAAGGTTCAAGACAATGAATAATACTAAATAAAAACTTTTGGCATATGGGTATGTAAGCAGTCTTGATAGATTATATACATAAAAGACATATCCCTAAGTATAGAATAGTTCTACTGAGGACCAATAGCAAACTACTATTAATGTAAGTTGAATAAAGGTGTAACAGAGTAGGCTATGAGCTCAGATATTTTCAAAGCAGGGCTTAGGGTCATCATTATTTACAGAACAGTTATTACACCAAAACATATATAAACTAGACTAAACATAGCACTGACCAAGCTAGATTTCAGCAGAAAGTAAATGTACTACATTTTGTGTGAACAAGAGTGCACAATGTATCTTATCCCCTTTGTCATGAATATTTTTACAAAAAACCTTTCGCTGAGAAATGTATAAACTTAAGCTAAACATAACAGGGATCTTACCAATTTTCAGAGGAGCAAAAACGTAAAACATTTTAAATATAAACACTTGCACAAGTCCTCATTAGATAAGTTTTTAGTTTAGCAATGTTATTTAATTAATTAATAAGCCTCCAGGTACAAACATACTCCAGCATCTAGCGTAGTGTCTTCATCCAGAATAATAAGTGTCCTGGTTCGCCCGTAATAAGTTCCATGTGCATAATGATGAGTCTAACATGGCAATGAAACCCAACACATGCCCGTTATTCAAATAACATCAGATCAGCTCCAGACAATCACCCATAGAAAGTTCCATTTGCATAAAGTGGGATCTAACACGGCTATGAAACACCACAACTCTACCCTCTATTTAGCCAACTCCAGAACGGCTCCGACAATGCACTAGGGCCAGCTGATACACATGTCCTGTAAACAAAGCCTCTGTGTAATCCAGTGTAATAGCTCGAATACCCAGCAAGGCTAATGCTCCAGGCCCAAGTGCTGTAAGATCCTTATTCATCTCAGGACCCGGTAAAACAAAAGGCACTTTATGGATCCACTCAGTGAGCGCTTCCAGCGGATAGTCCAAAATAGGGCAATCTAGAAGAAGTTTCACCGGTGCAGGGTGTAGCGAATTCAGAGCAGTTATTGCTTCTACACGGTTACCCTTAACGGTAAACTCACCTATCCCGATTTCTTGTATGTTCTCGTGCATTGCTATAGCTGGGAAGGGGATAGCAACCTGCCTGTCGACGGCTCCCACTTGTTTGGCTGCAATTAAATCCGCACATCCTTCAGTATCCGTAACCGATTCATTGTTTCCATAACAGGAGCTGGTATGCGCATCCACTTGCTCATAGGCATTATTAGAGGATACTGTGTTCATAAGAGCCTCATGTAAAGCTTGTGTAAGGTTGTGAAAGTGGTTATGGAGGAGCTGCGCCAACTCTGATTCCCACATGGCCACAGCCTTCCGCATGATGATATTGCCGTTTGACTCACTGGTTCAGACCCATCTCAGTGAACTCCCACACCTCCATTAAAATTATCCAGGCATGATCAGGTTCTGTTTTTGGCTTCCAAAACACACATTTAGGTAGGAATACCCATATTTATATCAAGTTATAGCCAGGAGCTTGACACAGACACGTCTTGTTCCTTGGATGGCAAAGAACATGTAAACATTGGGTATTTCTAAACTCAGGACAAAATTTAGAAACTATTTAGCATGGGTGTTTTATGGTAGTTGTAGAAGTGTAACAGATTTTGGGGGTCAAAGTTAGAAAAATTGTGTTTTTTTCCATTTTTTATCATATTTTATTAAAAAATTATAGTAAATTATAAGATATGATGAAAATAATGTTATCTTTAGAAAGTCCATTGAATGGTGAGAAAATGGTATATAATATGTGTGGGTACAGTAAATGGGTAAGAGGAAAATTACAGCTAAACACAAACACTGCAGAAATGTAAAAATAGCCTTGGTCCCAAGCGGTCAACAAATGGAAAAGTGGTCTGGACGCTAAGGGGTTAATGGACTATTCTATTCTATCAGGAGTCTTAAAGGGACACTGAACCCAAATTTGTTCATTTGTAATTCAGAAAGAGCATGAAATTCTAAGCAACTTTCTAATTTACTCATATTATCAATTTTTCTTCGTTCTCTTGCTATCATTATTTGAAAAAGAAGGCATCTAAGCTTTTTTTTGGTTTCAGTACTCTGGACAGCACTTTTTTATTGGTGGATGAATTTATCCACCAATCAGCAAGGACAACCCAGGTTGTTCACCAAAAATGGGCCGGCATCTAAACTTACATTCTTGCATTTCAAATAAAGATACCAAGAGAATGAAGAAAATTTTATAATAGAAGTAAATCTGAATCACGAAAGAAAATTTTTGGGTACAGTGTCCCTTTAACTACTTGGAAACAGATTTTATCAATTTTTGTAATTTTATTCAATAGCTTTTTTTCATCTTTTTTCACCGATAACAATGCACATGCTCATTTTATATTAGAATAAACATATTTTGACTGATTGTGTGACTATTTTATTTTAAATGTACAATTTTGTGCAGGCTTGGTTCCTATTTGAAAAATATATAAACATTTTTTTTTTTACTAAATTAAAAAAAACATTCCAAATACACGTTTAAGATATAAAACTTTGTCACACATAAAGTATCATTCAGTTGTAAGTTTAATGAATAGTTTGAAATACTAGAAAATGTGTTTTTGTACTTTGTAAATAATAAATTGGATTAAATAAATAAATTGCAATTTTTACCCATCATACTTATTAGGACACTATAAAAAGCAGCATTAAATGTATGGATCAAACGAAAACCCAGATACTCAAATAATTGTTTAAAAAAACTGTATAGGCTAGATTACAAGTGGAGTGGTACTTAGCACTCCCGCTCAAGCGCTAATACCAATGAAAGTAAACATTTTCCGTGCGCGGGTTAGTACGTGTATTACAAGTTTAAAGTACATATTTTGCACGCAAGTGAAACTAGACGTGCCCAAACTTCAGGACTTTGGATACCATGACCTCTCTAACTTTAAAGGAGTACGCTGAATGAAATGCTATTTTTATATATACAGTATATATATATATATATATATATATATATATATATATATATATAATGTTTTGTTGTAAATTATATATCTGTTCCTTTATATATATAAATATATATAGCTATATGTATATACCGATATATAGAGGAATAGCTATTATAAAATACGAAGAACATTTTACCCTATGTGAAAAACATTGTAATGTTAAAGGGACACTGAACCCAAATTTTTTCTTTCATGATTCAGATAGAGCATGAAATTTTAATCAACTTTCTAATTTACTCTTATTATCAAATTTTCTTCATTCTCTTGGTATTTTTATTTGAAATGCAAGAATGTAAGTTTAGATGCCAGCCCATTTTTGTGAACAACCTGGGTAGTTTTTGCTGATTGGTGGATAAATTCATCCACCAATAAAAACGTGCTGTCCAGAGTCTGAATAAAAAAAAGCTTAGATGCTTTCTTTTTCAAATAAAGATAGCAAGAAAACGAAGAAAAAATAATAATAGGAATAAATTAGAAAGTTGCTTAAAATTGCATGCTCTATCTGAATCACAACATAAAAAAATTGGATTCAGTGTCCCTTTAAATAAGTACAGTAAATACACAGTAAAACACATCATTAAATATTAATATATATATATATATATATATAATATATATCTTATATCCCTTTTCAGTCAAACACATTGTCATATACCATATCCTTTTGAACCCTTACACCCTTTTTTTTAAATATTGATATGAATACTTTTATTAGATAGTGTATATATGGGTATAACTTATGTTTTAATGTATTTATGTTGTGTTTAAGCCCTAACCCTTTATGCCAAGTCTTCAGTCATGCTAACCCGATGAGAACAATTTTATTTTACCCTAAAATGGTCACATTTACTATCCACTTGTAATACCGCACTAAAGTTAGCCCATCACAATATTGATATTGCGACTTGCTCTACGTTTAGAGCACCACTTGTAATCTGGCTCTATATAGGTAAAATAATTACAAACCTATTATATCACTTTGAAAGGGTATCTTCCATTAATTAGTAATAATAAGAAAATTAATAATAATAATAATTATTATTATTACATAAAAAATAATAATAATCATAATATTTAATATGTTTCAATACTGGTTTATAGAATAAACCACCTCTGTATACATAGAAAGATTAGATAAATAATTCCTTTTAAAAGAGTGCAGTGCTAATGAAAATATATCCCGTAAAGCATAAAAAATATATCAATTGGTGAATAATCAGTCTCGTAAGGTACCTTACCAAAATAATTCTCCTTAAGAGGGCGTTTTCAATCCTCAGAAGTAGCAAAAGTGATGATAATTTGCTACTTTATCATTTATCCAAAGTCTTACACAACAGACAGAAAATACATTCTCTGTTTGAACCCAATTTTCATTTTCAGATATTCAGTTACCTTGTGAGTTGTCTGAAAGAGACAATTTGCAAAGCTGTGACTATTAGGGCAACCAGCATATTCAAGTGCAATATATATTATTTCTTCATTCTCAATCTAAGCTAAAATGCCAACTTTGGTAGAAAACCCATGACAGATCTTTCTATCTGGGCATGTTGTGGTTTTGCCCATATAGAATGTGTTCATTTGTTATTTGTTTTTATAGATATCTGAGAAGATCTAGGTTTAAAAATCAAACACTTGATTTCTCAGCCATGATTCAGTATTGACCATTTTGATCAACAAGCATATGGGAGCAGATTGGGATGTGCAAGTCAAGAGTGACCTAAAGTAGCACAAAATCTAAATAGATTTGTTATGTATTTATGCAATTCTATGATGATGACATCAAATTTTCACTAAACAATTTTTTTTTCCTTTTCTTAAAATACTTAAAGGGATACTAACCCCAATTTTTCTCTTTTGTGATTCAGATAGAGCAGGCAATTTTAAGCAACTTTCTAATTTATTCCTGTTATCAAATTGTTTTCGTTCTCCTGCTATCTTTTATTTGATTTATTTGAAAAAGAAGGCATCTAAGCTAAGAAGCTAGACAATTTTAGGTTCAGTACCCTGGACAGCACTTGTTTAATGATGATGGGTGCATTTAGTCACCAATCAGCAAGCTCAACCCAGGTTATGAACCAAAAATGGGCCGACTTCTAAACTTACATTCTTGCTTTTCAAATAAAGATAGCAAAAGAATGAAGAAAATTGATAATAGTAGCAAATTAGAAAGTTGCTTAAAATTGCATGCTCTATCTGAATCACGAAAGAAAACATTTAGGTTTATTGCCCCTTTAATTTTCTGAACTTAAAAAACTGTTCCTTCCACTCTCCTTTGTCTTTTGTTTCTGCTCTATGGTTTGTTGTTTTTCACTGCTTCTCTGTTATTTTGGGCTAGATTACAAGTGGACGGCTATTTAGGGCTCTACCTAAATCATGAAAGTTTAATTTTGACTCTAGTCTCCTTTTAAGCTTAAATGCTGGCTGTAAAATCACGTCATTGGGTTAGATTCATAGAAGGTTGTGATGTTGCTGACCAATCTCATTGTAATCATCAAAAGATCATGTTCAAAATTCACTGTACTTAGTGTATACAATATATAGAGGTATAAATATATATTTGTGCAAAAAAACATCATATATATATATAAAATGTATTTAGCTTACTTCTAGTGCAATTAACGCTCGTTCAGGAGCGTTAAATAGTGCTCTACTTGTAATCTGCCTTAAATAGATGCTAGATAGAATGATGCATTCAAAGAAAATATTAGTCTGAGAATAACATGTAGATGTATTTTTTAAACTTTAATTATTTGTCTAAATATTGGTAAAATAAGTGTAAAGTTTTAGGGGCATATTTATCAAGCTCTGAGGCCCCTTGTTTCCCTGAAGACTCGCCGGAAACAGAAGTTATGACGCAGTGGTCTAAAGACCACTGATCCATAACTTGTCGGACAGAAATCAACCCGATCGAATACGAAAAAATTCAAAGAAAATAAATAACCCTAATAGAACATAAGATACTGAGTATCACAAGAAATGTCAAACAAGCCAGAAACTCTGCTTATGAAAATATTGCAAAGAAACAATCAGTTTCAAAATAAGTTGTAAAACTCTTTAAACCAATAAGATTCTCTAAAAGAGAAAATCTCCTGACTATTAGACTTACTTTGACTAGATCAAGAACAAGGATCTACATGTCAGGAGCCTTAAATAAACTTGAAAATACGTCCTTAACTAAATTATTTTGTAAGAATTGTAAAATTCTGGACAATTGTAATAAATACTGCTAAAAGCCATATTTATTATATCAGGAAAGAGAGAAAAAACTTCCCTGGTTCTGGAAAGAATCTGGAAGAGAGCTTTAAACAAGACATAAGGTCTAAATGTGAATTATGTCATAGATTCACTACCTGGTAGAAAACACCTTAAAGGAAAAATTTTTCCCTCTGATGAAGAAATTGTAAACTGAAACAATCAGACTCACAGAAGTGTGTGAAATGCAGAAGTCAAAAGCAAGTGACTTTCTTCATTGGTAAGGACATAAGAGGTTCCCCTTTAAAGATCAAATATGCCACAGCAGTGACATTGTTTGACTTGAAAAAAACAAAGACAAGTATCTCATTTGAGAAAAATCAAGTCTGATAGCTACATAGACTGCAAAAATTTGAAGATATTTATCAGAAACCTCGCCTTCTTGGGAAACTAACATCTTGCGCTCTCCTCAAGTCCCAGACTGCACCCTAACTCAAGAGACTGGCATTAGTAGAAATTTTAGTCCATAAAGGATGAATAAAGAATAAATAATGGAAGAGATCAAGCTGTTTGGATCTGCAATGATCTGTAAAAAAAAGGTTGCATGGTACAGTCTACAAAGAATGTATACAAATATTAAATACATTTTAAAATTACACAAAAGTCTGAATTTCCAGAGCGGTGGCTATTTTTTTTAAAAAAAAATATTTTGACAATGTATGCATGCAACTATGCCTGCCCATGAGTCCTAACATTAACAATTCTACAAAATGAAGCTATTGGTCAACATGTTGGTATTACTATGTTGATAATTTGATAACTTTAAAGACATGAATCCACATATCTGAATTGTGGGACCTTATTCTTTCAATTATGGTGCCTTAAGTTACAGAACTAACTAATGAAAATTAAAAGAAAAAAATCCATTCATCAAATGGTCCACTCTAAAATGTGTACAAAAGAAAACTCATCACCTTTAAAATAGCAAGACACAAACACGAGATGAGATAGAATAGATTGTTAATACATTTTTGCTTCTGGGCCAAAGTGTAGGTGAAAAATCCTGACCATAACTCTAAAATGCCCCATAAGGTCGACAGCCAGTCCTGTATTTGTGTCTGTGAGATTGCAGAGGCACATTTCATTCTATCCAGCAAGGCTACTTTACTATAACAATCAATCCAACAAGTCCAGCTCACACTGTTATAAGATGGGTGCACGCTATCGCTGGGCACTGCACGACCCAGAATTCAAATTCCAGAACTCAAAAAAGTGAATAGCAGCACTCCAATAAACTTTTCAATTCTTTATTGCATATCCAGGAGTACAAACAGATAGCAACGTTTCGGACTACATGTCCTTCATCATGCCATACTAACATCACTTCCTCTCCCTCCTTATATACCCCTAAGGACACACCCACATTCTAGTTAACTCTTTACCAACTACAAATACTACTTAATTACTTCTGCATACGTGGGTATCCTATATTAATAATTACTAACCTAATTCACAATCTACCTATATTTAATAGGAAGGTGAAAAATACACAGATTTTTATGAAGGCATCAATATTAATTACACAGTATTTCATTTAAAGAAAAAATATATATCCATTGCAATTTCCAGTTTCCCATAACATTACTATTTTTCTTTTGTCTTAATTCTTTTTTTTCTTTCTTTTTTTCTTTCTTTCATGTATATCACCACACATTCTCAGATTCTGGGTGCCATCAAACATCGTACACAATACTGATTATCCAAAAAAGAGAAGAAGAGAGACAAACATAAGCATTAGCCATCATATATTATTTTTCTAAAAAAAATAGTACCTAAAGAAAAACAGACAGATCATAATCCTTATTCATACCACATGGAACTAAAGAGTTCAAAGTAAAGATCCAAAATGCCTCTCTTTGTTTCAAATGTTGTTCCCTATCCCCCCCTCTTCTACCAGGGGGGATGTGTTCCAAGATTTGGAATCTAAGTTGGCTCACCCCATGTTGTGCTTCTAGGAAATGAGTCGCTACTGGGGATTTTAGATTTTTTCTCCTAATATTTGATTTATGCTCTGTAATTCTATCACGTACCCTACGGGTCGTCTCCCCTACATAGATCAAACCACATGGGCATTTAAGGAGGTAGATGGCATACTCTGTGTTACAAGTTAAAAAATCTTTAATCCAAAACTTTTTCCCTGACTGTGGATGTACAAATGTAGATCCCTTGATCATACTATTACAGTGGGTGCACCCCAGACAAGGGTAACAACCTAGATTTTTGCTTGTAATATATTTCTGTTTATCACTCTTGGTACTCCCAATGTCTGCCTTTACCAAAGAATCTCTAAGGTTCCTACTTCTTCTATACGCAGGCATAGGTGTCTGCTGAAATTCTGGTATGTCTGAATTACAATTCGATAAGATGTACCAATGTTTGCAAATGATCTTATGAATTTGTGTACTTAATTCATTATATCTGGAGACAAACACCAATTTTTCCCCATCTTTCTTTTTAACTTTTTCTCCAGGTTTCAAAAGACTCTCTCTTGTCATCCCTAATATCTTTTCAATTTCTTTGTGGACCAAATTCTCATCATATCCTCGTTCCAAAAAAAGATCTCCCATCTCCCTCAGCCTTTTTTCACTTAACTTGTCTTCTGACACGATGCGGCGTACCCGCATCAACTGGCTTTTTGGTAGGGAGTTTTTTAAGGATTGAGGATGAGCACTGCTTGCTAATAAAAGATCATTCCTATCCGTCTCTTTCTTATACAAATCTATCCTGATTCTATCCTTATCTTTAAACACCAAAGTGTCTAAAAAGGCAACACTTTCCTCACTGTGGACCAGGGTAAACTTGATATTCCTTGTAGAGAAATTTAGTGTGTCCACAAACTGCAATAGGCTACCAATGTCGCCCAGCCATATGCCAAAAACATCATCAATATAGCGCCACCATGTGGCGCCATATTGTTTAAAAAGTTTATTATTATAAACCAGTTTCTCTTCATATATACTCATATAGATGTTGGCATATGTAGGGGCGACATTGGAGCCCATTGCTGTACCTTGCTTTTGAATATAAAATTGATCTTGGAATAAAAAGTAATTGTAACGAAGAATGATGTCCAATAATTCCAATATAAAATGTTTCTCTTCCCCATTAAACAGATTTGAGTCTGTCATCATTTTGTCCACTGCCCCCACACCCCCATCATGACTGATGGAAGTGTAAAGGCTGGATACATCCATACTATAGAGGATACATTTATCCAGAGAAACAGAGATATCCTCCAATTTGTTCAGGAAATCCCCAGTGTCTCTGATGAATGATTGAGACTCCACTACAAACCTCCTAAGGATACGGTCTAGATAAACAGAAACACCCGAGAACACACTGTCCACCCCAGCCACAATCGGACGGCCTGGTGGTTTCATCAAATTTTTATGGATTTTTGGAAGTGTGTATAGGACAGGTGTTCTCGGGTGTTTGTTAATCAAAAACTCTTTTTCTTCCTGTCCAATAATGCCCTTTTGAATAGCAATATCAATACACCTGTTTAGTTCCTTCTGAATGATAAAAACAGGATTATATGTGATCGGCAAATAAATATCTTTATCAGACAACTGGTGTAATATTTCTGATACATAATCCCCTTTATTCTGTAACACAGTGGCTCCGCCCTTATCAGCAGATTTAATTATTAATAGTTTGTTATTTTTAATATTCAACAAACTATCTCTCTCCTTTCTAGAGAAATTGGATACCCTGTGTTTAAACTTAAATCCCCTGGTGCTGTGCTTCTTTTTCAATTTATTGATATCACAATACACTTGGGAAATAAACGTATCTATGCTCTTGTGATAATATTGAGGATTAAATCTTTTTTTGTTTTTAAGTTGTAATCTCTTTAAACTCAATTGGTCCCTTGTACTTGACTTATATATATTCACACTCTCAGATGTTATTACATTCCCCTCAGTACTTTTTAAAGCAAAGAACGATTTCAATTTGATCTTTCTAAACAATTTATACAAGTCCTGATCAAGTGCTGATCCTGGCGGCGGCAGCGGAGACCGAGAGGAGAAGGGATGTCGCAGAACACGTCGAGTGAATCGACGGGGGACTCAGACGAAACAGCGGCAAACGATTCCGCCGCGGAGGGAAAAAGCACCGCCACAGGAACGGGGAAACAGACACGCAGTACCCGTCAAGGCAACAGTCGAACACGACGCAAGAAATAGGTAATGTCGGTGAGGTATTGATAGAACGACCTAGGAAAGAGCAAAAGGACAGACTGGTAATTAATATTTCGGATCAAATCATAAAAAATGAGGAACTGTGTGTCCTGGATAAGGGGTTGTCATTCTGCCCACAAAATAAATGTGACTTTTTTGAACTTGATCAGGACTTGTATAAATTGTTTAGAAAGATCAAATTGAAATCGTTCTTTGCTTTAAAAAGTACTGAGGGGAATGTAATAACATCTGAGAGTGTGAATATATATAAGTCAAGTACAAGGGACCAATTGAGTTTAAAGAGATTACAACTTAAAAACAAAAAAAGATTTAATCCTCAATATTATCACAAGAGCATAGATACGTTTATTTCCCAAGTGTATTGTGATATCAATAAATTGAAAAAGAAGCACAGCACCAGGGGATTTAAGTTTAAACACAGGGTATCCAATTTCTCTAGAAAGGAGAGAGATAGTTTGTTGAATATTAAAAATAACAAACTATTAATAATTAAATCTGCTGATAAGGGCGGAGCCACTGTGTTACAGAATAAAGGGGATTATGTATCAGAAATATTACACCAGTTGTCTGATAAAGATATTTATTTGCCGATCACATATAATCCTGTTTTTATCATTCAGAAGGAACTAAACAGGTGTATTGATATTGCTATTCAAAAGGGCATTATTGGACAGGAAGAAAAAGAGTTTTTGATTAACAAACACCCGAGAACACCTGTCCTATACACACTTCCAAAAATCCATAAAAATTTGATGAAACCACCAGGCCGTCCGATTGTGGCTGGGGTGGACAGTGTGTTCTCGGGTGTTTCTGTTTATCTAGACCGTATCCTTAGGAGGTTTGTAGTGGAGTCTCAATCATTCATCAGAGACACTGGGGATTTCCTGAACAAATTGGAGGATATCTCTGTTTCTCTGGATAAATGTATCCTCTATAGTATGGATGTATCCAGCCTTTACACTTCCATCAGTCATGATGGGGGTGTGGGGGCAGTGGACAAAATGATGACAGACTCAAATCTGTTTAATGGGGAAGAGAAACATTTTATATTGGAATTATTGGACATCATTCTTCGTTACAATTACTTTTTATTCCAAGATCAATTTTATATTCAAAAGCAAGGTACAGCAATGGGCTCCAATGTCGCCCCTACATATGCCAACATCTATATGAGTATATATGAAGAGAAACTGGTTTATAATAATAAACTTTTTAAACAATATGGCGCCACATGGTGGCGCTATATTGATGATGTTTTTGGCATATGGCTGGGCGACATTGGTAGCCTATTGCAGTTTGTGGACACACTAAATTTCTCTACAAGGAATATCAAGTTTACCCTGGTCCACAGTGAGGAAAGTGTTGCCTTTTTAGACACTTTGGTGTTTAAAGATAAGGATAGAATCAGGATAGATTTGTATAAGAAAGAGACGGATAGGAATGATCTTTTATTAGCAAGCAGTGCTCATCCTCAATCCTTAAAAAACTCCCTACCAAAAAGCCAGTTGATGCGGGTACGCCGCATCGTGTCAGAAGACAAGTTAAGTGAAAAAAGGCTGAGGGAGATGGGAGATCTTTTTTTGGAACGAGGATATGATGAGAATTTGGTCCACAAAGAAATTGAAAAGATATTAGGGATGACAAGAGAGAGTCTTTTGAAACCTGGAGAAAAAGTTAAAAAGAAAGATGGGGAAAAATTGGTGTTTGTCTCCAGATATAATGAATTAAGTACACAAATTCATAAGATCATTTGCAAACATTGGTACATCTTATCGAATTGTAATTCAGACATACCAGAATTTCAGCAGACACCTATGCCTGCGTATAGAAGAAGTAGGAACCTTAGAGATTCTTTGGTAAAGGCAGACATTGGGAGTACCAAGAGTGATAAACAGAAATATATTACAAGCAAAAATCTAGGTTGTTACCCTTGTCTGGGGTGCACCCACTGTAATAGTATGATCAAGGGATCTACATTTGTACATCCACAGTCAGGGAAAAAGTTTTGGATTAAAGATTTTTTAACTTGTAACACAGAGTATGCCATCTACCTCCTTAAATGCCCATGTGGTTTGATCTATGTAGGGGAGACGACCCGTAGGGTACGTGATAGAATTACAGAGCATAAATCAAATATTAGGAGAAAAAATCTAAAATCCCCAGTAGCGACTCATTTCCTAGAAGCACAACATGGGGTGAGCCAACTTAGATTCCAAATCTTGGAACACATCCCCCCTGGTAGAAGAGGGGGGGATAGGGAACAACATTTGAAACAAAGAGAGGCATTTTGGATCTTTACTTTGAACTCTTTAGTTCCATGTGGTATGAATAAGGATTATGATCTGTCTGTTTTTCTTTAGGTACTATTTTTTTAGAAAAATAATATATGATGGCTAATGCTTATGTTTGTCTCTCTTCTTCTCTTTTTTGGATAATCAGTATTGTGTACGATGTTTGATGGCACCCAGAATCTGAGAATGTGTGGTGATATACATGAAAGAAAGAAAAAAAGAAAGAAAAAAAAGAATTAAGACAAAAGAAAAATAGTAATGTTATGGGAAACTGGAAATTGCAATGGATATATATTTTTTCTTTAAATGAAATACTGTGTAATTAATATTGATGCCTTCATAAAAATCTGTGTATTTTTCACCTTCCTATTAAATATAGGTAGATTGTGAATTAGGTTAGTAATTATTAATATAGGATACCCACGTATGCAGAAGTAATTAAGTAGTATTTGTAGTTGGTAAAGAGTTAACTAGAATGTGGGTGTGTCCTTAGGGGTATATAAGGAGGGAGAGGAAGTGATGTTAGTATGGCATGATGAAGGACATGTAGTCCGAAACGTTGCTATCTGTTTGTACTCCTGGATATGCAATAAAGAATTGAAAAGTTTATTGGAGTGCTGCTATTCACTTTTTTGAGTTCTGGTACTTTACTATAACAAAACAGGCCTGCAAATATTTTGTAATTACATTTACATAAATAATTGTGCATGTGTTGTAATTATTATTTTTTTGTGTTTGATATGTGAAATAGCTTGTGCTGGGTACCCAACTCATCTGTACTATAGATATTAATGACAGGAATGCCCACTTAAAGAACTCTGGAAAATATAGGTGAAAAGATGCTCAAATAATTTTGAAGATGAGATCACATTTTAATGCCCTTGGCTACTTCACAAGGGTCTATTGGGTCAATTTATCAAAGCTTCAACTGTAATTCCACGTCAAATTAAGTGCAAAATTGATACGCCAAAGTTAACAATGCATCAACATAGTAAAATGTAGGCCAGTTCGCTCAAAGATACGCTCCAGTGAGATAAGTTTGATGCAAATCGATGCTCGCATTATTTGAGCGTACTACTGGTAATCTGGCATTTACATACGACATAAAAACTGTATGAAAACACAAGTCACATGATGGACATATGATGAGGATCACACCATTCTGGGTAGATTACTTGATAAATAGTGAAATCCATGCCATCGATGCTTCATATTTATCAGCAGTGATGCTCTTCGTGTCATACTTGACACACATGAATTTGACCATTTTTGATAAATAAGGACGCTGAATGGAGATTCGCGTCAGCGATGTACAGCGAGCGTATTTAACACAGCAAATGTGATCAGTATGACGCATTGATAAATTGACCCTTTTGAACCTAGCTAAATGTGCTAATATTGCATCTTTTTATATGTATTATTTATAAGCTCTTTTTCTATTAGTGTATGTATCAAATTTTACATTTTTGGATTTTTTTTATTATAATTATTATTATTTTGCACACATATAGAGATATCCTCTATATAATTCTTTAGTTTAATTAATGACATTTGTTCCCATCCAAAATGACAGTCCCTCAAGATAATATGGAATGTTCCTTCCAGAAAAGTAGGTACAAACCCAGATTTATGTTTCAACCTGTTATGGATGCCTATTTTGTGAAGTACAATTATAAGCCTCTTGGAAGAGTGCACAAGGGGTCTAAATATGTTGTCCTAGTAGTAATCAATGTATAACCAGCAGCAAAAAAAATAACAAAAAAGATACAAGATGCTAAACCAAGATGTTTGGAGAGAAGAATATTGGTAAGACATGTCAGCAAATTATGTTCTTAAACTTTCAAAAATATGTGCAAATATATTACCTTCATTGCAGAGCAATCCTGCTAGGTAATAGAGGCTTATCATAAAAGTCTTTAAAAGCAAATTGAACAATAATCTTGATGCCCTCATCATTATAGAAAAATCTATTTTGATTGGACTGAGAGGTGTTATGCCACATCACTATAACTTAGAATAACCTTACAACCATTCATGTATATTATAAACTGAAAACATTGAATACAGGAATTTTTATTTACAAATTTGCAGTTATTGCTTCATACAAAATGGATATAAATTTATATATATATATATATATATATATATATATATATAAAAATAAATTTATATCCATTTTGGATGAAGCAATGACTGCAAATTTGTAAATTAAATTTCCTGTATATATCCATATATATATATATATATATATATATATATATATATATATATATATATATATATATATATATATATATATATATATATATATATACTCCTAAACTAAGAAAGCACTCAATGGACTTTATCCCATAAAAAATAGCCTTTAATTCAGCATATAAAATATCATGATGTTTCGGGTACCGGTCCGTCCCTTTATCAAATGGTCCTCAGATACAAAAACAACCTGTAAAAGGAGTTTATTTCTGCGCGCATCAGACTTTTTGCTTGTATTACAATTTGAAAGTAAACATGATCGCTTGAGCGCAATTGAAGTTATTACACATCAGGTTTGGTTGACCTCAGAGCTCTGGTTAACTGTTTTGCTAAACAAAAAAGTACCCCAAAACACATCAAAAATACATTACAAAGTACACTTACTCCCATAATAACATAATAACCTACTAAAATTCTAAAAAAAATATTGCATAAAAAAGTTATAAGGGCTCAAAGATATGAGGTCTCAGGTGTTAGAAAGAAAAAGGACTGCAAAGGGCTTTAACATAGAGATACAAATATACACATCTCTAAATATGGATATGTATGTGTATAGATACAGTATGTTTGTGTGTACGTATGTATTTATGTATTTATATGTATATATATATATATGAATATATGTATATATATATATATATATATATATATATATATATATATATATATATATATATAGGGAGTGCAGAATTATTAGGCAAATGAGTATTTTGACCACATCATCCTCTTTATGCATGTTGTCTTACTCCAAGCTGTATAGGCTCTAAAGCCTACTACCAATTAAGCATATTAGGTGATGTGCATCTCTGTAATGAGAAGGGGTGTGGTCTAATGACATCAACACCCTATATCAGGTGTGCATAATTATTAGGCAACTTCCTTTCCTTTGGCAAAATGGGTCAAAAGAAGGACTTGACAGGCTCAGAAAAGTCAAAAATAGTGAGATATCTTGCAGAGGGATGCAGCACTCTTAAAATTGCAAAGCTTCTGAAGCGTGATCATCGAACAATCAAGCGTTTCATTCAAAATAGTCAACAGGGTCGCAAGAAGCATGTGGAAAAACCAAGGCGCAAAATAACTGCCCATGAACTGAGAAAAGTCAAGTGTGCAGCTGCCAAGATGCCACTTGCCACCAGTTTGGCCATATTTCAGAGCTGCAACATCACTAAAGTGCCCAAAAGCACAAGGTGTGCAATACTCAGAGACATGGCCAAGGTAAGAAAGGCTGAAAGACGACCACCACTGAACAAGACACACAAGCTGAAACGTCAAGACTGGGCCAAGAAATATCTCAAGACTGATTTTTCTAAGGTTTTATGGACTGATGAAATGAGAGTGAGTCTTGATGGGCCAGATGGATGGGCCTGTGGCTGGATTGGTAAAGGGCAGAGAGCTCCAGTCCGACTCAGACGCCAGCAAGGTGGAGGTGGAGTACTGGTTTGGGCTGGTATCATCAAAGATGAGCTTGTGGGGCCTTTTCGGGTTGAGGATGGAGTCAAGCTCAACTCCCAGTCCTACTGCCAGTTTCTGGAAGACACTTTCTTCAAGCAGTGGTACAGGAAGAAGTCTGCATCCTTCAAGAAAAACATGATTTTCATGCAGGAAAAATGCTACATCACACGCGTCCAAGTACTCCACAGCGTGGCTGGCAAGAAAGGGTATAAAAGAAGAAAATCTAATGACATGGCCTCCTTGTTCACCTGATCTGAACCCCATTGAGAACCTGTGGTCCATCATCAAATGTGAGATTTACAAGGAGGGAAAACAGTACACCTCTCTGAACAGTGTCTGGGAGGCTGTGGTTGCTGCTGCACGCAATGTTGATGGTGAACAGATCAAAACACTGACAGAATCCATGAACGGCAGGCTTTTGAGTGTCCTTGCAAAGAAAGGTGGCTATATTGGTCACTGATCTGTTTTTGTTTTGTTTTTGAATGTCAGAAATGTATATTTGTGAATGTTGAGATGTTATATTGGTTTCACTGGTAAAAATAAATAATTGAAATGGGTATATATTTGTTTTTTGTTAAGTTGCCTAATAATTATGCACAGTAATAGTCACCTGCACACACAGATATCCCCCTAAAATAGCTATAACTAAAAACAAACTAAAAACTACTTCCAAAAATATTCAGCTTTGATATTAATGAGTTTTTTGGGTTCATTGAGAACATGGTTGTTGTTCAATAATAAAATTAATCCTCAAAAATACAACTTGCCTAATAATTCTGCACTCCCTGTATATGTGTGTGTATTTACAGACATGTATGCACATATAAACACATAAATACATATGTACACACATATATATATATATATATATATATATATATATATATATATATATATATATATATATATATATATATATATATATATATGCATTGGAGCCCTTTGCAGTTAAGTAGATAAAAACATAAAAAATCATATTTATGCGATATTCATATTTAATAATGGGTTTAACTATGTATTTACTGTAAATATTTCACATTCTAATGTTCTGCACATAGGGGAATATGTTCTAAGTATTTTTAATTCCTATATATATCTGTATATATCTATACCTACTGTATATATAATATATATAGGAATAAATATATATTTGTGCAAAAAAACATCATATATATATATATAAAATGTATGTAGCTTACTTCTAGTGCAATTAACGCTTGTTCAGGAGCGTTAAATAGTGCTCTACTTCTCAATCTTGCAGTCCTCACCTCCTGTTTCTCAACCCCTACCCTTCTAGATTGTAAGTTCCCACAGGAATAGGGCCCTCAATTCCTCCTGTATATGATGGCGCTTCATAAATAAAGTATAATAATAATAATCTGCCTTAAATTAATGCTAGATAGAATGATGCATTCAAAGAAAATATTAGTCTGAGAATAACATGTAGATGTATTTTTAAAATTGTATTATTTGTCTAAATATTGGCAAAATAGTGTAAAGTTTTAGGGGCATATTTATCAAGCTCTGAGGCCCCTTGTTTCCCTGAAGACTCGCCGGAAACAGAAGTTATGAAGCAGCGGTCTAAAGACCACTGATCCATAACTTGTCGAATACGATCGGGTTCATTGACACCCCCTGCTATCGGCCGATTGGCCGCGAATCTGCAGGAGGCGGCTTTGCACCAGCAGTTCTTGTGCTGGTGCAATGATAAATGCAGACAGTGTATGCTGTCAGCATTTATCGATGTGCAGCGGACATGATCTGCTATATCGGATCATGTCCGCTCGCACCATAGTAAATAGGCCCCTTAGTGTCTATAAAATATTGGGAGCTGCCATGTTGTAACTTAGGTTGCCTTCTCTGCTGTGGCCAATTAGGGACAGTTATAAATAGGTCACTATATTGTGCAGCCAATGGCTGTGCGGAATATAACATTGTTCTGCACTTCCATTTCTAACAGGAACTGAAAAGCTCACATATATATTTGTGATTTATAATTTTAAATTACCATCTCAAAGTGTTTAATGTCCATCTAATATATCCGTAACTAATAAGCAATTTTTACCAAGCTAGAAATACTCTACCCCAAAACATCAGTCTGCCAAATATCATGGTGATTGATCCTGCAGTCATAATCTAAAATTCACAAATTAATATCTTAAAATTACTTCACATTTGTAATGATTTGAACAATAAAAAGCATCAGATTTCAGACTTTTTTTTTGACCAATTCAATAATTGTAAGCATGTGAAAATCACCCGTTAACATACAGAGCTTGATAAATTAACCCCATAACCTGTTGGTAAGATTGCACATTAATACAAGTAACACGAGATGCTTAATCATCTTTTATAATAACAATCTGTCACTATTTGACCATCAATTCAGTTTTAATGTATCAGTGACCAGCTCACTACTGTGTTATGTAGACTGGTACCAAATAGCATTGATATATTAAAATGTGTTATTATTTTTATTTTATTCTTTGTAAATTATAGTAAAATAATAATAGTAGACAATAGATTATTGTACTTTTGATGTGTCTCACACTAGAGAACTATTTGCTATTAAGTTAGTTGTAAAATATATATATATATATATATATATATATATATATATATATATATACACACATCTACTAGTGAAGATTTGGTAGCCTTAGTTATAAAAAAAAAAGAATCAGGACAGTGAACTATCTGCTCTGAGATTCATTCAGGTAATGATGTGGAAAGGATAGGAGGTCTCTTGTGCAATGATGTCTGTACCCCAGAGCAGAAGACACATTAAAACCTTTCTGTATTCCCAGGACAAAACAAAAAAAAAATAAAGAACAAAACATTATCTGGTGAGGTCACTTGTCTGTGGCTGACGTGCATTTGAGAAAACTCAAATAGCAGCAGTTTTTGTCCTACATCTATCAGTACAATTTAAAGCTTTACAATTAGTAGACTATTTCATAGCTTAGACTACATGGTTTATCTGACATTTTCAGTCTTGAATTCTTTTACCAGTCAATTCTTAGAAGAGACATTCTCAGCACCTGTGTTCTTTTGTCCGCCTCCAGCAAAGCCTCACAGATGAACCATTAGAAATGCTGACCTTAACGAAGAAGGATCCGACATACTTCACTCAGAGCACTAAGCAAGCAATCAGCCAGCATCCCAGTGACATTCATCACAGCTGCAGGCAACAGCCTTTAATTCATCTGGTATTTAACCAGGGTGAAATACCCGTTGGCTATTTGATGTTTGTTGGTGTTAGATGAATCCAGCTCATCTCCTTTTCTAAAGTTCAGATTTTACACCAAACCACAACTATCCAACATGATCCTTGTCTTTTGTTTGTTCTATTAAATGGATTTCAAGTATCTGACCCTTTTAATTGGTGTCAATTTAGTACAGTTAAAAAAAAGAAAGTAAGAAAACACAGTAGGACAAATTATATTTAGTATATAAGAGAACAAGAATACATTAATTGACCATATCCAATTAAATTATAATCATTTTAGTGAACTACACATGTTATTGTATATATTTTAAATATGACATTAAAGGGACATAATGGTACAAAAAAGAAAAAGATCTGTTTTAAAGCATTTTATAATTGCACAGTAGCTTGCATATAAGTATGTGTTTAATATCTGCAAAGAGTTAAATACAGAGTCAGCTCAGAGGCAATAATCAATTACTGGGATCTAGCTGAAGACATCTGGTGAGCTAATAAAAAGTGGCATATAAACAGCTAGCTCTTAATAGTGCATTGTTCTCCCGAGCCTACTGAGGTATGTTTTAAAAAAAATAATACCAAAAGAACAATGTAAATTTGATGAAAGAAGTAAATTGAAAAGTCTGTTAAAATTGTATGCTTTATCGAAGCCATAAAAGCTTATGGCTAGATTTAGAGTTTTGTCGGTAAAGGCCCGCGTAGCTAACGCTGCTTTTTTTCCTACCGCTGCTTCCAAACAAAGCTGGTATTTAGAGTTGTCTGAAGGGCTGCGTTAGGCTCCAAAAAGGGAGCGTTGAGCAGAATTTAGCTCCACTTCAACCCTCAATACCAGCGTTGCTTACGGTAGCGGTAAGCTGGCAAAACGTGCTTGTGCACGATTCCCCCATAGGAAACAATGGGGCAGTTTGGGCTGAAAAAAAAACCTAACACCTGCAAAAAAGCAGCGTTCAGCTCCTAACGCAGCCCTATTGTTTCCTATGGGGAAACACTCTCTAAGTCTGCACCTAACACCCTAACATGAACCCCCGAGTCTAAACACCCCTAATCTTACACTTATTAACCCCTAATCTGCCGCCCCCGCTATCGCTGACACCTGCATTATACTATCAACCCTTAATCTGCCGCTCCGGACACCGCCGCAACCTCATTATACCTATGAACCCCTAATCTGCTGCCCCTAACACCGCCGACCCCTATATTATATTTATTAACCCCTAATCTGCCCCCCCAACATCGCCGCTACCTTACCTACACTTATTAACCCCTAATCTGCCAACCGGACTCGCCGCCACTATAATAAATGTATTAACCCCTAAACCGCTGCACTCCCGCCTCGCAAACACTATAATAAATTGTATTAACTCCTAATCTGCCCCCCCCCAACGTCGCTGCTACCTAACTACAAGTATTAACCCCTAATCTGCCGACCGGACCTTGCCGCTACTATAATAAATGTATTAACCCCTAAAGCTAAGTCTAACCCTAACCCTAACACCCCCCTAAGTGAAATATAATTTAAATTTAACTAAATAAATTAACTCTTATTAAATAAATTAATCCTATTTAAAACAAAATACTTACCTGTAAAATAAACCCTAATATAGCTACAATATAACGGATAATTATATTTATATTTATTTTACAGGCAGCTTTGTATTTATTTTAACTAGATACTATAGCTATTAAATAGTTATTAACTATTTAATAGCTACCTAGTTAAAATAATTACAAAATTACCTGTAAAATAAATCCTAACCTAAGTTACAATTAAACCTAACACTACACTATCATTAAATTAATTAAATAAATTACATACAATTACCTACAATTAAATACAATTAAATAAACTAAACTAAATTACAAAAAAAAAAACACTAAATTACAAAAAAAAAAAAAAAAAATATTACAACAATTTTAAACTAATTACACCTAATCTAAGCCCCCTAATAAAATAATAATAAAAAAAAAAAAATAAAAGTCCCTACCCTATTCTACATTACAAAGTAATCAGCTCTTTTACCAGCCCTTAAAAGGGCTTTTTGCGGGGCATGCCCCAAAGTAATCAGCTCTTTTGCCTGTAAAAAAAAATACAACCCCCCAACATTAAAACCCACCACCCACATACCCCTACTCTAACCCACCCAAACCCCCTTTAAATAAACGTAACACTACCCCCCTGAAGATCTCCCTGAGTCGTCTTCACCCAGCCGGGCTGAAGTCTTCATCCGATGGGGCAGAAGAGGACATCCAGACCGGCAGAAGTCTTCATCCTATCTGCATCTTCTATCTTTATCCATTCGGAGCGGAGCGGAGCCATCTTCTTCCCAGCCGACGCGGATCCATCCTCTTCAACCGACGCCTACTCGCCGAATGAAGGTTCCTTTAAATGACGTCATCCAAGATGGCGTCCCTCGAATTCGGAATTAAGGTAGGAAAAATCTGATTGGCTGATTCAATCAGCCAATCAGATTGAGCTTGCATTCTATTGGCTGTTCCGATCAGCCAATAGAATGCAAGCTCAATCTGATTGGCTGATTGGATCAGCCAATCGGATTGAACTGGAATCTGATTGGCTGATTGAATCAGCCAATCAGATTTTTCCTACCTTAATTCCGATTGGCTATTAGAATCTTATCAGCCAATCGGAATTCAAGGGACGCCATCTTGGATGACATCATTTAAAGGAACCTTCATTCAGCGAGTAGGCGTCGGTTGAAGAGGATGGATCCGCGTCAGCTGGGAAGAAGATGGCTCCGCTCCGGATGGATGAAGATAGAAGATGCCGCTTGGATGAAGATGTCTGCCGGTCCGGATGTCCTCTTCTGCCCGTATAGGATGAAGACTTCTGCCGGTCTGGATGTCCTCTTCTGCCCCATCGGATGAAGACTTCGGCCCGGCTGGGTGAAGACGACTCAAGGTAGGGAGATCTTCAGGGGGGTAGTGTTAGGTTTATTTAAGGGGGGTTTGGGTGGGTTAGAGTAAGGGTATGTGGGTGGTTGGTTTTAATGTTGCGGGGGGGGTTGTATTTTTTTTACAGGCAAAAGAGCTGATTACTTTGGGGCATGCCCCGCAAAAAGCCCTTTTAAGGGCTGGTAAAAGAGCTGATTACTTTGTAATGTAGAATAGGGTAGGGACTTTTATTATTTTGTTTTTTTTAATTTTATTAGGGGGCTTAGATTAGGTGTAATTAGTTTAAAATTCTTGTAATATTTTTTTATTTTCTGTAATTTAGTGTTTTTTTTTTTTTGTAATTTAGTTTAGTTTATTTAATTGTATTTAATTGTAGGTAATTGTATGTAATTTATTTAATTAATTTATTGATAGTGTAGTGTTAGGTTTAATTGTAACTTAGGTTAGGATTTATTTTATAGGTAATTATTTTAACTAGGTAGCTATTAAATAGTTAATAACTATTTAATAGCTATTGTACCTAGTAAAAATAAATGCAAAGTTGCCTGTAAAATAAATATAAATCCTAAAATAGCTACAATGTAATTATTAGTTATATTGTAGCTATATTAGGGTTTATTTTACAGGTAAGTATTTAGCTTTAAATAGGATTAATTTATTTAATAAGAGTTAATTTATTTCGTTAGATTAAAATTATATTTAACTTAGGGGGGTGTTAGGGTTAGACTTACCTTTAGGGGTTAATACATTTATTATAGTAGTGGGGAGGTCCGGTCGGCAGATTAGGGGTTAATACTTGAAGTTAGGTGGCGGCGACGTTGGGGGGGGCAGATTAGGGGTTAATAAATATAATGTAGGTGTCGGCAATGTTAGGGGCAGCAGATTAGGGGTTCATAGGGATAATGTAGGTGGCGGCGATGTGCGGTTGGCAGATTAGGGGTTAAAAATATTTATTATAGTGGCGGCGATGTGGGTGGACCTCGGTTTAGGGGTACATAGGTAGTTTATGGGTGTTAGTGTACTTCAGAGCACTGTAGTTAAGAGCTTTATATACCGACGTTAGCCCATACAGCTCTTAACTACAGCCTTTCCATGGGCGTTAGGAGTCTTGTCGGTAGAGGGTGTACCGCTCACTTCAGCCAAGACTCTAAATACCGGCGTTAGGAAGATCCCATTGAAAAGATAGGATACGCAATTGGCGTAAGGGGATCTGCGGTATGGAAAAGTCGCGGCTTGAAAGTGAGCAGTACACCTTTACCTGGCCGACTCTAAATACCAGCGGGCGGCCAAAAGCAGTGTTAGGACCCCTTAACGCTGTTTTTGACGGCTAACACAGAACTCTAGATCTAGGCGTTAGTTTTGACTTTCATGTCCGTTTAATTTGCCACAGTAAAAATGTTGTTCATGTTTAAGATGTAAGAATTGAATTATTTATTGCATCAGCTTGAACTAATAAAAATGTAGCTTTAATACTATGTGGTGAATCAAAATCTATTTGCACCCATAAAGGCCTTAGGATTTCTTACTAAGGGCTAGATTAGAAGTGGAGAACTAAATTATTGTGCGCCCAAAAAACGGAAAATTTGCCGGTTTGCGGGCGCGCGATGGCTGGTTATTGGCGATTGCTGGTAATTGCTCATGGTAGCAATTAACGCTTTTTAAAATTAACCAGAGATCAGTTTGCTGGTTAATTTTATAAATGTGCTCCAAATGCCTCCAAAATCAAGTGTTAGTTTTCTTTTTAAAAATAAAAAAGTAGCTTTTTTGTTTTTTTTAAAGAAAAATGCACTTTGCAGTTTTTGAGAGCTAAAATCGGTGGCTGTGGGGTGTTAGAAAAAAATGGCAACTATGTGTTCCCAGTAAATATATATGTATATGCTTATATACATACAGTATATATTTATGTGTTTATATGTGTATATACACATATTAACACATAAATATATATATATATATATATATATATATATATATATATAATCATATACATTTATATTACAAACTGCTGCCATCGCTGCGCTACATTCCCCCTTCGCTGTGCTTAAGTTCTGTGCCGTCTGTGGCAGCATCAGAACGAGACTCCCATTGGAGCCTATGGAAGGTCCTTCTCGTGAGCGCAATTCGAACGCAAATTCACATTGCACCTAACTTGTATTAGTGAGTGCTGGTTTTACAAAGTGGAGCACAAATATCGCCTTAGCCAAAATGATATATTGCACTCCACTTATAATCTTGCCCTAAATTCATTTCATTTTGTTTGTAGCTGTTGCAATGCCGCCCCCTGCAGATTTACGGCCGCTAGCAGGGGGTGTCAATCTCTAAATTTCTGGCTATGTCTGTCTGCTGCCTCAGAGCTTCATAACTTCTGTTTCCGGCGAGCCTGAAGGCTCACCGCAAACACGGGGCATCAAGCTCCATACAGAGCTTTATAAATATGCCCCTATCTATCTTTTTAAACAATAAAAATGTTGGTGTAGACTGTCTCCTTTGATACCTAGGTCTATTCAAGTAAACCCTTTGTTCACTGTGCAGGGGAAATACTCATGTGTTACATTAACCTATTGTAATCAGAATTCAGCCTCAACACTGATTAACCATGTGAAGGCCATAGGTATCTGGGTATGATGGAAATACTACTTTAGTCACTTCAGGACACCAGCATCTACCAATTGTGTGTTTTTATTTGTTATTTTTATACATTAAGTCATGTCAAACTCACACTGTCATGATTCTCACTAACAGTACGGTCATCTCTACAATAAGGTTTTAAAAGAGGATCACACAATCACAACTTTCATAGGAACCTATTGTAATCCGTTCTCATCCGCACCACTGCTAAACCATTGGACTGCATTTTTTATGTTTTCAGGATAAACAGATTATAGACCATTTTTCTATCACTATATGGACACTTTTCAATTTTGACAAGTATTGTTTTTGACAATATTTAATTTCAAAGTGTCCAAAATGTCCTTTTGAAGACTTAACAAATGCCTAGAGGTGATGAATTAAAAAAGGCAAAACTGGCCTCGAAAAAGTATTGAAAAGTGACTAGAAAATGGTCTGTGATTGCCAAGAACTTTTTGGCCCCATAGGAGAAATATGGCTATTATCAAGGATCAAAAAACATGTTTGTCAGTGTTTAAAAGAGATGAACATGCGCTGTTTAATTGTGTTAAATCAAAAAGTAGCCTTTCAGTCAGAAAAAAGAGCTGAAAGAGCTGTATCCAATAGAATGTGATAAAGAAATGATCAAAGCAAAAAAAAAATTGATTACCCTGGATAATGTCGCTTAGGCCCTATTGAAATCAATTATATGTTCTGGACTCCTGCAAGGAGTCAATTAGTGGTATGACTGTTTGAATTAGTTAAGTCTGACTGGGTAAACACACACACATTAAAAGCTGACTTTCTATATGGGGTTTCACCATAGAATCTGCATACCTATGGTGAAGCAAAATATACATGGCCTATACTAAATTAAAAGATGGAGGCTAATTTTGAATTATGTTTTGTTCGCTTTAATAATATCAATTCATCATGTTTGTAGTTAACATTTTCATTAATTTTATAATGACTATTTTATACACCTACAACCTGTTCATTGCAGGTGTACCAATTATTGTATTTGGGATATATATTTTAAATTGAAAAGCTGTGAGGTCTTTAAGTTTTGAAGTGTCCACACACATTTTCAAATCCACAATAAAAAAAATTAGAAACAAAAATGTATATAGCATGTTTAGATGAGCAAATTTCATTCTTTAGCATTTGGTCATGCTTCATACACAACCAGAAACAAATTAAATTATTTCAGTGAGAACATCAGTTGGCCTGCTGAAAAGAGGAGCAAGCACTTCCTCAACTCATACCTTCTTCATTATTAATTAGAAAGCCAGGTGGAAATAAAAAGTAGCCCTAGAAAAATTTAATGACCAGCCCTATTTTCTGTTTTGTCCATAGAATCTACACATACCATTTTTTCAAGTGGATTACTGGGATACTCATATCCCTAATATTTATTATTATTATTATTATTATTATTATTATTATTCTTCTTTATTTATAAAGTGTCAACAAATTCTGCAATGCTGTTCATGGGTACAAAGATAAAAATATAACGATGATACAACATTTCTTAGACACAGGACAACATTTTTAAAACAAATACAAAGGGAATTGAGGACCATATTCTTGTGGCAAACTTACAATCTAGAAGGGTAGGAGGGTGAGAAACAGGAGGGGGGGGGGACTAGAAATGTGAGAATGATGTTAGTGCAGAGTTAGATGAAGGCAACTATTAGGCAATTCGAATTTGTTTGTTACTGAGTTGGGTGATAGACTTCCCTGAATAAAAAAGGTCTTTAGGGAGCGTTTAAAGGAGGACAGACTAGGGGAAATTTGGACAGCACTAGGAAGTGTGTTCCAGAAGTTTAGTGCCATACAAGAGAAGTGCTGCAGTCTAGCATTGGAGGTGGTGATGGTAGAAGATGCAAGGAGCAGGTCATTGTTGGATCTTAGGGGTGCAGGAGTATATTTAGTATATTAGTGAGGACAGGTAGTGGGGGCAGCTTTAGTAAGGGCTTTGTAGGTCAAGGTGAAATATAATATAATGAAAATATATTAGTTTGTAATAAAATAAGGCAGATTGTTATAGGTACCCTAAAAGGTATCTGACAAGGTGTTTGACTGGAAAGGGCTATAATGTGTATGTATGTATATATATATATATATATATATATATATTCTCTCTAGATATGTGTGTATATATATATGTATATATTTATATACATGTGTATTTATGTGTTTATATATGTATATACATAAATATATACATATACAGTTAGGTCCATAAATAATTAATTCTGGCTCTGTATGCAACCACCATGTATTTAAAATGAAACAACCAAGATTCAATTTAAGTGCAAACTTTCATCTTTAATTCAAGGGGTTGAACAAAAATATTGTATGAAACATTTAGGAATTGGAACTATTTTCATCCACAGTCCCCTTATTTCAGGGCCTCAAATGTAATTGGACAAATTATAACAATCATAAACAACATGTTTAATACTTTGTCAAGAATCCTTTGCAGGCAATGACTGCTTGTCTGGAATGCATGGACAAAACCAAATGCTGGGGTTTCTCCTTTGTGATGCTTTGCCAGGCCATTACTGCAGCTATCTTTAGTTGTTGTTTGTTCGTGGATCTTTCTGCCTAAAGTTTTGTCTTCAGCAAGTGAAATGCATGCTTGATAAGGTTGAAATCAGGTGATTTACTTGCCCATTGCAGAATATTCCACTTCTTTGCCTTAAAGGACCAGTAAATACAGTATATTTGCATAATCAACAAATGCATGATTACAAGACAATGCAATAGCACTTAGAGGTAGATTTATCAATGTGCGGGTGGACATGATCCACTGTAGAGGATCATGTCTGCCACACATCAATAAATGTCAACAGCATATGCTGTCGGCATTTATCATTGCACAAGCATTTCTCGTGAAATGTTTGTGCAATGCCGCCCCCTGCACATTCGCGGCCAATTAGCCGCTAGCAGGGGGTGTCAATCAACCCGATCGTATCCGATCGGGCTGATTGCTGTCCGCCACCTCAGAGGTGGCAGATGAGTTAAGGAGCAGCAGTCTTAAGAACGCTACTTCTTAACTTACATTTACGGGGTTAGATAGAAGCATCCGCTGCTTGGTAAATCTACCCCATAGTCTGAATTTCAAGTGAGAAATAGAATTTTTTCTGACAAATTTCAAAGTTATGTCTTTTCCCCCCTCCTCCTGTATCATGTGACAGCTATCAGCCAATCACGAATGCATGTACGCATATTCTGTGAAGTTTTGCACATGCTAAGTAGGAACTGTTGATTCAAAAAGTGTAAATATAAAAGACTGCATATCTTGTTAATGGAAGTAAATTGGAAAGTTGTTTAAAATTGTATTCTCTATCTGATTATTGAAAGTTTAATTTTGACTTAAAAAACTCCTCGGGTGCTTTCGCTGTGTGTTTTGGGTTATTGTCCATCTGTAAAGTCAAGCGCCCTCCAATCAACTTTGCTCAATTTGGCTGAATCTGAGCAGACAAAATATTCCTATACACTTCAGAATTCATCCGGCTGCTTCTGTCTTCTGTCATATCAGAACTCACATTCAACCCACATATACAAGCACTTACCAAATCCTGCCGTTCACACCTACGCAACATTTCCAGAATTTGTCCCTTAAAACTACAAAAATACTTATTCATTCCCTCATATTGTCATGCATTGATTATTGCAATCTACTTCTAAATGGCCTTCCAAAACACCGCCTCTCCTCCCTCCAATCTATTATGAATGCTTCTGCTAGACTCATCCACCTAAGTCACCGATTTACATCAGCTGCTCCGACCTGCCAGTCTCTAAACTGACTCCCCATATGCTCCAGAATACAATTTAAAGTATTAACCCTAACTTACAAAGCACTCAACAGTCTAACTCCCAACTATATTTCCTCTCTCATCGTAAAATATTCCCCATCCCATCCCGTCCTATTTGATCAACCTCTGACCTACGTCTCTCCACTCCTGTTATCTCTACATCCCACTCCTGTCTCCAAGACTTCTCACGTGCTGCTTCTGTCCTCTGGAACTCTCTACCCCGCTCCATAAGACTGTCTCCAACCTTGTATAGCTTCAGATGCTCCTTGAAAACCCACCTATTCAGAGAGGCCTACCATCTCTCCTCATCTCTCATCCTAACCAAACTAATACATGAACTGCCTGACTCACTGCTGCAACTACAACTGATATGACAAGCTACCCCAACCTTATGTCTCTGCACCCTAAACCTGTAGACTGTGAGCTCTCTGGAGCAGGGCCCTCTTCCTCCTGTACTAGATTTATTTAGTTTTGTTATGTTTTTATCACAAATCCTTGTCATTGTATACCACTATCACTGTACCCAGCGCTACAGAATTTGGTGGCGCTATACAAATGATAATAATAATAAAAATAATATCATCAATAAACACTAGTGACCCAGTGCCTCTAGAAGCCATGCATGCCCATGCCATTACACTGCCTCCACTGACTTTTACAGTTGATGTGGTATGCTTTGGATCATGAGCTGTTCCAAGTCTTTTTTCTTCCAATCATTCTGGTACAGGTTGATCTTAGTTTCATTTGTCCAAAGAATGCTGTTCCAGAACTGGGCTGGCTTTTTTAGATATTCATTGGCAAAGTCTAATCTGGCCTTTCTAGTCTTGAGGCTTATGAATGGTTTGAACCTTATGGTGAACCCTCTGAATTTGCTCTTGGGAAATCTTCTCTTTATGGAAGACTTGAATAATGATATGCCTACCTCTTGGAGAGTGTTCTCCACTTGGCTGGATGTTGTGAAGGGGTTTTGCTTTACCATGGAAAAGATCCTATGATCATCCACTACAGTTGTCTTTTGTGGACGTCCAGGGCTTTTTGTGTTGCAGAGCTTACTAGTGAGTTATTTTTCCCAGAATTCACCAAACTGGGGATTTGGCCACTCCTTATGTTCCTGCTATCTATCTGATGGATTTCTTTTTTTTTTTTTTTTGCAGCCTAACAATGGCCAGTTTTACTTACATTGAGAGTGCCTTTGAATGCATGTTGTGGGTTCACAGCAACAGCTTCCAAATGTAAATGTCACACCTGGAATCAACTCCAGACCTTTTACCTGCTTAATTGATGATGAAATAGCAAAATAGAATGGAATAGCCCACAACTGTCCATGAAACAGCTTTTGAGTCAATTGTCCAATTACTTTTGGTCCCTTGAAAAAGAGGGGGTTATATATTTAAGAGCTGTAATTCCTAAACACTTCCATCAATTTGGATGTTATACCCTCAAACTAAAGCTGAGAGACTACACTTTAAGCCCATAACAACACTTGTGTCAGTGTCCAATTATTTACGGACTTAACTGTCGGGTAGATTACGAGTCTTGTGTTATGAGCTGTGCGGTGCTAACGAGCAGTTTTTTCTCACCGCTCACTTTCCTACAGCGCTGGTATTTCAGGTTTTTACAAATGCGGCGTTAACAGGCAAGAAGTGAAACATGTCTGCAATTGCCATTCTGAGACCCTGGAATGTCATTTTTTGAGCTAATTCTCATTTTTGTTTTTAAGTGTCTCATCAACTAATACATTTTCTTCCTTTTTAATACGTGACCCCTGCTGCATCATTTTATATTACCTATACTCTTAGAAGTGGGAAGGTATGTGAAGCCCGGAAAATAGTGACAGTGCAGTGAACTATTTTGCACCCTGGATGGAGGTGTTTCTGCTGGGCTCCCTTTCCCAGGAGTAGCGAATAGCTGACTGCGCTGATTGAGCCAGCGTCGGAGACACACCTGAGACACACTGAAGAAACACTGCTCGATAAACTTGGAACACCAGGACTGGTAAGCGCCGCTATTTTTCTGTATCTAGAATAGTTACTAAATAGTTATTAACTATTTACTAACTACCTAGCTAAAATAAATACAAATTTACCTGTAAAATAAAACCTAACCTGAGTTATAATAACACCTAACACTACACTACAATTAAATAAATTCCCTACATTAAATACAATTAAATAAATTAAATAAAATTAGCTAAATTACCACAAACCCCCCCACTAAATTACAGAAATTAAAAAACAAATTACAAGATCTTTAAACTAATTACACCTAATATAATAGCAAAATCAAAATAAAAAAAGCCCCCCCAAAATAAAAAAACCTAGCCTAAACTAAACTACCAATAGCCCTTAAAAGGGCCTTTTGCGAGGCATTGCCTCAAAGAAATCAGCTCATTTACCTGTAAAAATAAATACACACAACCCCCCCAACAGTAAAACCCACCACCCACACAACCAACCCCCCAAATAAAAGCCTAACTAAAAAAAACTAAGCTCCCCATTACCCTGAAAAGGGCATTTGGATGGGAATTGCCCTTAAAAGGGCATTTAGCTCTATTGCTGCCCAAAGCCCTAACCTAAAAAATAAACCCACCCAATACACCCTTAAAAAATCCTAACACTAACCCCAGAAGATTCACTTACCAGGAGAAGTCTTCATTCAAGCAGCAAGATGTCCTCAATGAAGCCGGCAGAAGTGGTCCTCCAGACCGGCAGAAGTGGTCCTCCAGACCGGCAGAAGTCTTCATCCAAACGGCATCTTCTATCTTCATCCTTCCGACGCGGAGCGGCTCCATCTTCAAGACATCCAGAGCGGAGCATCCTCTTCAATCAATGGCTTCTTCAGAATGAATGCACTTTTAAGTGACGTCATCCAAGATGGCGTCCCTTAAATTCCGATTGGCTGATAGAATTCTATCAACCAATCGGAATTAAGGTAGAAAAAATCCTACTGGCTGATGCAATCAGCCAATAGGATTGAGCCTCCCACATCACTAACACTAAATAAATATATTAACCCCTAACCCTAAGTCTAACCCTAACCCTAACACCCCTAACTTTAATATAATTAAAATAAATCTAAATAAAACCTACTATTATTACCTTACAGTACCTGTAAAATAAACCCTAAGCTAGCTACAATATAACTAATAGCTTATGTTTTATTTTTATTTCACAGCTAAGTTAGTATTTATGTTAACTAGGTAGAAAAGTTAGTAAATAGTTTTAACTATTTACTATCTGCCTAGTTAAAATAAATACAAATTACCTGTAAAATAAAACCTAACCTAAGTTATACTAACACCTAACATTACACTAACATGAAATAAATTACATTAATTAAATACAATTAACTAAATTACAAAAAAAAAAATACTAAATTACACAAAATAAAAAAGAAATGATCAAATATTTAAACTAATTACACCTAATCTGATAGCCCTATTAAAATAACCCCCCCCCCAAAGTAAAAAAAAAACTAGCCTAAACTAATCTGCCAATAGCCCTTAAAATCTTAAAATGGCCTTTTGCCTGTAAAAAAAAAACACAACTAAACCCCCCAAATAAAATCCTATCTAAAAATACCTAAGCTCACCATTGCCCTGGAAAGGGCATTTGGATGGGCAATGCCCTTAAAGGCAATAGGGCATTTAGCTATTATTCGTTGCCCAAACCCCTAATCTAAAAATAAAACCCACCCAATAAACCCTTAATAAAACCTAGCACTAACCCCCGAAGATCCACTTACAGTTTTTGAAGACCGGACATCCATCCTCATCAAGCCGGGAGAAGTCTTCATCCAAGCAGGCAGAAGTCCTCAACGAAGCCGGGAGAAATCTTCATCCAAGCGGCAAGAAGTCGTCCTCCAGGTGGGCAGAAGTCTTCATCCAGATGGCATCTTCTATCTTCATCCTTCCGACACGGAGCGGCTCCATCTTCAAGACATCTGGAGCGGAGCATCCTCTTCTTTCGAATCCTCTTGAAGAATGAAGGTTCCTTTAAATTATGTCATCCAAGATGGCATCCCTTGAATTCTGATTGGCTTATAGAATTCTATAAGCCAATCGGAATTAAAGGGTAAAAAATCCTTGGCTGATCCAATCAGCCAATAGGATTGAGCTTGCATTCTATTGGCTGATTAGGGTTGTTAGGGTTAGGGTTAGACTTAGGTTTAGGGGTTAATATATTTATTTAGTGTTAGTAATGTGGGAGGCCAGAGGTTTAGGGGTTAATAACTTTAGTATAGTGGTGGCGGCGATGTTGGGGGGCGGCAGATTAGGGGTTAATAAATTTATGTAGGTGGCGGCGACATTGGGGGCGACAGATTAGGGGTTAATAAGTGTAGGTATGTATCAGAGATGTCGGGGCAGTAGATTAGGGGTTAATAAGTGTAATGTAGGTGGCGGCGATGTCAGGGGCGGCAGATTAGGGGTTAATATGTGTAATGTAGGTGGCAGCATGTCGGGGGTGGAAGATTAGGGGTGTTTAGACTCTGGGTTTATGTTAGGATGTTAGGTGTAAACATAAATTTTCTTTCCCCATAGGAATCAATGGGGCTGCCTTACGGAGCTTTACGCTCCTTTATAGCAGGTGTTAGGCTTTTTTTTAGCCGGCTCTCCCCATTGATGTCTATGGGGAAATCGTGCACGAGTGAGTAAAACCAGCTCAAAGCAGCGCTGGGATTTTTGTGTCCGGTATGGAGCTCAATGCTGCCATATTGCCCGCTAACGTCGAGTTTTTGCAAACCTGTAATAGCAGCGCTATTAAAAGTGATTGGTGGAAATAACTTGCAAGTTTTTTTTTTTGCATTAATAAAACTTGCTATTTTACCCACTCAAAATAAAATATTGCTTCTCCCCCCAATTAATCCAATAACTGTGTTTTACAGTGAATAATTAAAATGATAAAATAATTATACACATAAATTAAATAAGATCTTTAAATCTATTATGAAATGTATTGCTGATGAGATTACTGCAGCTTTTACGGTATCAGTATGCACTAACACTGTCTCATCATTACATGGTTGAAGGACTGCAGCTTTAAGATCAGCTGACCGCAACCTCTCGATGTGCCTGGATTTCAGTGACATCATTTGATACCATGTTAGTTTTACTGAGAAACCTGTTAGGGAAGGAGCCCTGTCTTGTAACTGAATGAAAGTTTGACTAAAGTGCATGCTGCAGAGTCTCAGCGATATGTTCAAGACAGCAACTGATACAAGGTAACAGCATAGAACTGAATGTTCTAATCTTGACTACACAGAGAACATAACAGCTGGCGATGAGGATCTGACCCTATAATGGCTCTCATTGGCAACTTACCAGACAAGACAGATGGGACACATGGGTTGAACAATTTTAACTATATTGTACATCAAATAGCATAGGAGCTGATAAGCAAGTGCCAGAGTTTCTGATAACTTTCTATACTTCTTGGTTACAAATCAAAAAACATCAATTGATGAGTACAAAAAAAAGTGTGCTTAAATAGATGTATGTACAAAACGATGTCTACTTAGGAGAACAAGCTTTTTTATTGATATGAACAATTACATTGTATGACTTTATTGTATGGAAATAATATACAATAAATGTAATAATTAAATTAAAAACACATACAATTTAGCATCTATTACCAATAATCCTCATTATGGGCCAGATTACAAGTGGATCGGTATTTAAGGACCCTGCGCACGTGCTAGCTCCACTAGAAGTAAGGCTTTTGCGCTTATCGGCTAGCACTCGTATTACAAGTTGAAAGCAAAAAGTTTTCACTTGCATGCTTACCCAATGTCTGGAAAAAGCAGTGCTTTGAATATTGTGTTAATGTATTCCCCCATAGAAGAGCAAAAAAAGTTTGGGGAAAAAACTAATACCCTACTTGCATAAACTTGATCTCATATTCTCAAGTGGACTAACCTGACATGAAAATATGAGTTTTTCACATTCCAAAGTTCTTCACATAGTAGAATATGTTCTATTTATTCATAATACATATTTCTACATATATCTGATTGTATTTTGGTACAATATATATCTATACATATATATATATATATATATATATATATATATATATGCTGTATATATATAAATATATATATATATATATGATTAAATATACTTAGAGCTATATACAGATACATATAGGAATATATATTTATAAATACTTAGAACATACTTCTCTATGTACAGATTATAGGAGTGTAAAATATTTACAGTAAATATATCATATAACACTTTAATGAATATGACCAGACACAGAAAACATCTTGAGGTATGACCGCTCTGGTTGTCAATGAGTACACAGACCTAGACGTGAAGGCCTACTGCGCTTATTGAAGTCATAAGTTGCCATTTGGAGAACTAGAGGCCGAGAACAATGCAGATAAACGAGTCGCACAGTACCTGTAAAATAATCTACTAAACTATGAGAGCTTCAGCTTAACAGGTTTGGGAGCACAGCATCTGAAGTCCCTGCAATATACAGGTTGAAGAAGGAATGAAAATACGCAAGTGCCATATGAGAACTATATTTAGCCTTCTGTGTTCTTAAGCTATACACTGTGTGCAGAATTATTAGGCAAATTAGTATTTTGACCACATCATCCTCTTTATGCATGTTGTCTTACTCCAAGCTGTATAGGCTCGAAAGCCTGCTACCAATTAAGCATATTAGGTGATGTGAATCTCTGTAATGAGAAGAGGTGTGGTCTAATGACATCAACACCCTATATCAGGTGTGCATAATTATTAGGCAACTTCCTTTCCTTTGGCAAAATGGGTCAAAAGAAGGACTTGACAGGCTCAGAAAAGTCAAAAATAGTGAGATATCTTGCAGAGGGATGCAGCACTCTTAAAATTGCAAAGCTTCTGAAGCGTGATCATCGAACAATCAAGCGTTTCATTCAAAATAGTCAACAGGGTCGCAAGAAGCGTGTGGAAAAACCAAGGTGCAAAATAACTGCCCATGAATTGAGAAAAGTCAAGCGTGCAGCTGCCAAGATGCCACTTGCCACCAGTTTGGCCATATTTCAGAGCTGCAACATCACTGGAGTGCCCAAAAGCACAAGGTGTGCAATACTCAGAGACATGACCAAGGTAAGAAAGGCTGAAAGACGACCACCACTAAACAAGACACACAAGCTGAAACGTCAAGACTGGGCCAAGAAATATCTCAAGACTGATTTTTCTAAGGTTTTATGGACTGATTAAATGAGAGTGAGTCTTGATGGGCCAGATGGATGGGCCCGTGGCTGGATTGGTAAAGGGCAGAGAGCTCCAGTCCGACTCAGACGCCAGCAAGGTGGAGGTGGAGTACTGGTTTGGGCTGGTATCATCAAAGATGAGCTTGTGGGGCCTTTTTGGGTTGAGGATGGAGTCAAGTTCAACTCCCAGTCCTACTGCCAGTTTCTGGAAGACACCTTCTTCAAGCAGTGGTACAGGAAGAAGTCTGCATCCTTCAAGAAAAACATGATTTTCATGCAGGACAATGCTCCATCACACGCGTCCAAGTACTCCACAGCGTGGCTGGCAAGAAAGGGTATAAAAGAAGAAAATCTAATGACATGGCCTCCTTGTTCTGAACCCCATTGAGAACCTGTGGTCCATCATCAAATGTGAGATTTACAAGGAGGGAAAACAGTACACCTCTCTGAACAGTGTCTGGGAGGCTGTGGTTGCTGCTGCACGCGATGTTGATGGTGAACAGATCAAAACACTGACAGAATCCATGGATGGCAGACTTTTGAGTGTCCTTGCAAAGAAAGGTGGCTATATTGTCACTGATTTGTTTTTGTTTTGTTTTTGAATGTCAGAAATGTATATTTGTGAATGTTGAGATGTTATATTGGTTTCACTGGTAAAAATAAATAATTGAAATGGGTATATATTTGTTTTTTGTTAAGTTGCCTAATAATTATGCACAGTAATAGTCACCTGCACACACAGATATCCCCCTAAAATAGCTATAACTAAAAACAAACTAAAAACTACTTCCAAAACTATTCAGCTTTGATATTAATGAGTTTTTTGAGAACATGGTTGTTGTTCAATAATAAAATTAATCCTCAAAAATACAACTTGCCTAATAATTCTGCACTCCCTGTATTATCACCATTTGTATTAGTACTATTGTTTGTAAGCATAAGGGAAGATACATTGGGGGATTGCCTATATAGAAAATTACTGTGCTGTACAATCGATCTGCCTAAACTTTCTTTGGGGGAAAGGATTAAACAAAAGGCTAAATATATAGCTTGAAAGAGTGAATTTTGAAGGTCAATTACATTTTTAACTATGGGACTATTCTTTCTGGAGAGGACAACACTTAGGGGTCAATTTATCAGGCTCCGTATGGAGCTTGATGCGGCTCGCCAGAAACAGAAGTTATGAAGCAGCGGTCTAAATACTGCTGCTCCATAACCTGTCCGCCTAACCTGTCCGCTAGGCCTTCACGTCTAGGAATATTTCAAAATGGTCTCCTTGTCCAACTGTTTCTTTACTGAAAGCTTTGTGTTTATTGGTCAAAATATACAAAGAAATAATGAGGGCTCCTTGGTTTCAACCCTGAGTAGACCGCCTTAATTTAAATCCAATAATTAACCATTGCTGTATAACTTAGATACAGAAACTACATTGCATTCTTTTTTATGTAGATTGAAGTATTGAGGTTTAAAAGAAAAACAACAACAACAAAGATCTCCCCTTTTCTTTGCTTAGTTATTGCTCATAGAAGTGTGAGTACCTATCCTAATGGGTTTGGTTTCTTTGTTATGACAGACTGCACTATTGTATTCCTTTCTCTCCCTCCCTGTGAGGTAACAAAGTTTACTACAATCAAGTATAATTGGCACATTTTACCAGCCCCTTTTTCTTTTATTTTGGACTCCTCTACATATCCTTATTATTATGGTATGATTAATAAACACTGTGGTTTATTTTTGGCAAAAGCCTATTTGAGAGGTGAAATTAAAGCATATCTCTGTAAAGGGAGGTTCTAAAACAATGCAAGAGATTTAAAACTTTCTAATCAATTTAAAAATAGTTACAAAGCATATATAAATAACCCCACAAAATCAGTCATGGAATAGATATAGATTAAATAAATAGGAAAAAGATCTGTTTTGAAAACAAAGATCAGTGCAGGGTGATATTAAATAGAGAGCCATATATAGTGGTAATTTTGGAAGACCTCTAAATATCTTTCTAGAATGATCAAAAATAAGAAACACAGTAACAACAGTCCTTCAATAAAAATGGAAACGGAAAAAACACGCATTAGCTTGGATAAACTAAAACAACCAATGGCTTATGGTGGAATGGCAGTTTCAGATGTTCATTTATATAATCTCTCAGCCCTGACAAGAATAACTATAGATTGGTTGATGAGATCGAACACTTCAATGAAAATTACTTAGAAAAATTAACATCAAGAGAGATTAATAAGGCATATGTATTACACACAGAGCTGAAAGATATCGAACCATCAGTCAAAAAAAATATTATGTATAAAGATGTTCTTAGGGCTTGGTATAACATTAGTAAAATCCTGCATTTCCCAATTGAGGGTTCAATATTTTTACCTATAAAAGGAAACCCTGACTTCACCCCAGGCATGAACTCGGTTATATTTAATCACTGGGAGAAAAATGGGTTATATATGATAGGAGATTTATTAGATCCATTAAATAAATTAATACACACATTTAGAGAACTTCAAATTAGATTTAGTTTACCTGACACACATTATTTTGCATATAATCAAATAGTACATTATACAAAAAATATTATAAGCAGATTCACGCATTCTATATGGGATCCACATCCATTACACATTATGACAGAGGATTATAAAAAAAGTATATACTCCTATTCAAAATTATATAAAATTCTAATAGATTCAAATAATAGTAGTATTAGGGAGAAGATTATTGAGGGTTGGCAGAAAGAGGCCTCTATATGTTTGGTAGCAAACGAGATTGAAAAGAGTTTGAAAACCACTATGACCACCACATGTGACTCATACCTCAGGGAATCTCAGGTTAAAATACTGCATAGATTTTATATAACACCTAAATCTGCTTCAAGGTGGTTTAACTGTAAAATAAATTGTGTTAAATGTAATATTTTTGACCCTAATTTAAAACATCTCTTATGGGACTGCCCGAAAATTGGACAATTTTGGGCAAAGATCAGCTTCTGGTCCTCCAAGATTTTAAAATGTAAAATTAACTTAAATTTTTTGAATATTTTACTAGTATGTAATCGCCTATCCAAACAGGAAAATAATAAACTTTTGACTATGATAATACTCTTAGGAAGGAAATGTATTATGAAAAGATGGCTATTAAAGAGAGGTCCCAGTATGAAGGAATTCCACTCAGTTATGTTAGACCAGCTGAATATAGAACTATTTGATGTACTATATGATAAGGATGCAAGAATAACGGAGTTCAATAAGAAATGGGGAGTTTTCATTGAAAGTTTAGAACCTCAGTTGAAAAACAGAATTTTGGCTCCTCTCAAAAAGTGATGTTTGGATCTGTAGTCTTTGGAGAATTTAGATTTTAAGGGGCTATATTTGTTCGAATTAGGCTCTGAAAGAGAAAATTCTTGTGGTTTTGACTTCTACTGATAGACTATATAGTTGAGCTAAGTAATACTTGTATCATATTATATAAATAGATATCAAATCTAAGTTTTAGAATAAGATTATATGGCGGATTAAGTATGCTTATCTATATCTGACTAGAAGCTGTAATATGTAATTGTTGAAAAGAAAAGGGAAAGAGAAGGAGAAGAAAAAAGAAAAAAAAAAAGTATTGTTGCTAAACATGAAGATGTATTGCTGAATATGAATGTAATTGTATTTTTTAAGACTGGCATTTAATAAATTATTTATAAAAGGAGGAAAAAAGGAAAAAGAAAAGAGGAGAGATAGATAAAATCAATACAGTCCTAAATAGTAATCTACAATTGTCAATTCATGCTTGTTTATTTAACAACTTGAGTGGAATTAAATGCAAAATTAGGAGATCTTTAGCCCAAATTTTATTAAATACTGCTAGACACTTAATTGCTATATATTGGAAACATAAATCTCCAAAAATAAAGAGGAATTTTGGTAAAGAATAACTATCCTTAAATTAGAGGATAAGGAGATATCCCTTCTAAACCAACCTATAACAAATGAGGAAATCATGAAAACAATAAATCAGTTTAAATTAAATAAGGCACCATGAACCATTCAGCTACCATCAGAATTCTATAAAATGTTAAGAGATGAAGTAACTCCCTGTCTTACAAGGTTATATAATTAAAAAAAATTCAGTCAGGAGAAATGCAATCTAAATACTTTACAGTTTCTTCCATTACCGTTATCTTGAATCAATTAGGGATTAGTGATGTCGCGAATAGTTCGCCGGCGAATAGTTCCCGGCGAACATAGCTTGTTCGCGTTCGCTGCGGCGGGCGAACATATGTGATGTTCGATCCGCCCCCTATTTGTCATCATTGAGTAAACTTTGACCCTGTACCTCACAGTCAGCAGACACATTTCAGCCAATCAGTAGCAGACCCTCCCTCCCAGACCCTCCCACCTCCTGGACAGCATCCATTTTAGATTCATTCGGAAGCTGCATTCTTAGTGAGAGGAGGGACAGTGTAGCTGCTGCTGATTTAATAGGGAAATCGATAGCTAGGCTAGTGTATTCAGTGTCCACTACAGTCCTGAAGGACTCATCTGATCTCTGCTGTAAGGACAGCACCCCAAAAAGCCCTTTTTAGGGCTAGAACATCAGTCTGCTTTTTTTTTTCCCTGTGTAATCTAATTGCAGTTGCCTGCCTGCCAGCGTGTGTGTCAGGCTCACAGCGTATACTGTGCCCACTTGCCCAGTGCCACCACTCATATCTGGTGTGGCAGGTGGTGGGGGTTGGTCTGTGGGGGAGGGAAGCTACACTACAGAAAAAAAAAAAAAACAGAAAAAAACAACTTTTTTTGCAAACTGGGTACTGGCAGACAGCTGCCAGTACCCAAGATGGCCGCCAATAAGGCAGATGGGGAGGGTTAGAGAGCTGTTTTCGGGGGGATCAGGGAGGTTGGGGGCTAAGGGGGGATGCTACACCACAGCATATGTAAATATGCTAAAAAAAAAAAACAACTTATTTTAGTACTGGCAGACTTTCTGCCAGTACTTAAGATGGCGGGGACAATTGTGGGGTGGGGGAGGGAAGGGAGCTGTTTGGGAGGGATCAGGGGGTCTGATGTGTCAGGTGGGAGGCTGATCTCTACACTAAAGCTAAAATTAACCCTGCAAGCTCCCTGCAAACTACCTAATTAACCCCTTCACTGCTAGCCATAATACACGTGTGATGCGCAGCAGCATTTAGCGGCCTTCTAATTACCAGAAAGCAACGCCAAAGTCATATATGTCTGCTATTTCTGAACAAAGGGGATCCCAGAAAAGCATTTACAACCATTTGTGCCATAATTGCACAAGCTGTTTGTAAATAATTTCAGTGAGAAACCTAAAATTTCAAAAAAATTTAAGTTTTTTTAAAATTTGATCGCATTTGGCGGTGAAATGGTGGCATTAAATATACCAAAATGGGCCTAGATCAATACTTTGGGTTGTCTACTACACTACACTTAAGCTAAAATTAACTCTACAAGCTCCCTACATGCTTCCTAATTAACCCCTTCACTGCTGGGCATAAAACACGTGTGGTGCCCAGTGGCATTTAGCAGCCTTCTAATTACCAAAAAGCAACGCAAAAGCCATATAAGTCTGCTATTTCTGAACAAAGGGGATCCCAGAGAAGCATTTACAACCATTTATGCCATAATTGCATAAGTTGTTTGTAAATAATTTCTGTGAGAAACCTAAAGTTTGTGAAAAAGTGAACAATTTTTTTTTTTATTTGATCGCATTTGGCAGTTAAATGGTGGCATGAAATATACCAAAATGGGCCTAGATCAATACTTTGGGTTGTCTACTACACTACACTTAAAGGGACATGAAACCCAATTTTTTTTCTTTCATGATTTAGAAAGAGCATGCAATTGTAAACAATTCTAATTTACTTCTATTATCTAATTTGCTTCAATCTATTGATATACTTTGCTGAAAAGCATATTTAGATAGGCTCAGTAGCTGCTGATTGGTTGATGCACATAGATTCCTCGTGTGATTGGCTCAACCATGTGTATTGCTAGTTCTTCAACAAAGGATATCTAAAGATTGAAGCAAATTAGATTATAGAAGTAAATTGGAAAGTTATTTAAAATTGTATCCTCTATCTGAATAAAGATTTTTTTTGAGTTTAGTGTCCCTTTAAGCTAAAATTAACTCTACAAGCTCCCTACATGCTCCCTAATTAACCCCTTCACTGCTGGGCATAAAACACGTGAGGTGCGCAGTGGCATTTAGCAGCCTTCTAATTACCAAAAAGCAATGCCAAAGCAATATAAGTCTGCTATTTCTGAACAAAGGGGATCCCAGAGAAGCATTTACAACCATTTATGCCATAAGTGCATAAGTTGTTTGTAAATAATTTCTGTGAGAAACCTAAAGTTTGTGAAAAAGTGAACATTTTTTTTTTATTTGATCGCATTTGGCGGTGAAATAGTGGCATGAAATATACCAAAATGGGCTTAGATCAATACTTTGGGATGTCTTCTAAAAAAATATATATACATGTCAAGGGATATTCAGGTATTCCTGACAGATATCAGGGTTCCAATGTAACTAGCGCTCATTTTGAAAAAAAGTGGTTTTGAAATAGCAAAGTGCTTCTTGTATTTATTTCCCTATAACTTGCAAAAAAAGCAAAGAACATGTTAACATTGGGTATTTCTAAACTCAGGACAAAATTTTGAAACTATTTAGATGTTGTACCCGCTGCGGGAGTTTGGTCTGTCACTGTGAAGCGGGCGTAACCCTTACACTACCTGATCGATACAACATCATACCTGATGTTTTAAAGCACGTTATTCCAAACAATTTAGGAATGTTAGGTGATTTATCCCCTTTATGGATTAAAACCAGACTCTGCATCAACTATGTAATTTTCCATGGGAGTTTTGCCATGGATCCCCCTCCGGCATGCCACAGTCCAGGTGTTAGTCCCCTTGAAACAACTTTTCCATCACTATTGTGGCCAGAAAGAGTCCCTGTGGGTTTTAAAATTCACCTGCCTATTGAAGTCAATGGCGGTTCACCCGGTTCGCCCGTTCGCGAACATTTGCGGAAGATTGCGTTCGCCGTTCGCGAACCGAAAATTTTATGTTCACGACATCACTATTAGGGATCCAAAAAGTCCAGCTTCATACAGACCTATATTATTATTAAATAATGAATATAAGATCATGACCAATATTAAAGCTGAGAGACTTAACAATATCTGCACTACTTAATACATCAATATATACAGAAAACCTATCTCTAATATAATTGTTAACAATGAGGTAACACCTAATATTAAATTGGTGAAGGGTACAAGAAAGGGTTGCCCCCTTTCTCCACTATTTTTTTATCTCTAAATTGAACATTTTGCTATTATCCTAAGACAGAAAATTATAGTAATCCATTTTAGGAAACATAAAATAATACTATCTATTTTTGCAGACAATGGTGATACGAAACAGAGTATTAGACAATTCCTTGATCTATCGCATCAGTTTAGTTCTTTCTCAGGTTATAAAATCAATCCTGAAAAATACTCTGTATTACTGTGCCCATATTAAATCAAGGCTCCTGCTGTGTAAGAATGTTGAAATAATCTAGGCATTAATATTAGGGTTCCTGCCAATATGTGGAAACCATAATTTCTCCCTGGGACTTAACCAGGCTTTTCTTTAAAAAGTGGTATAAAAAAGGTCTCATTAATTAACTACAGTTAAAATAGGATCCATTAGGATCCATTAGGCTCTTTTAAAATTTTAGAGGCAATTATAGATGAGCATCAAATAGATAGAACACATTTTTATGCATAACTTCAAGTTAGATATTTTCTTGAAGATCTAAAAGTTAATTACGGTACAAATTGGCATCTTAGCAATTTAGAGTGTGCTATTAAGTTATATTAACAGGGAATACTTTCTATTTCAACATTCTATAATATTATATTATCCCATTATGGTCAAAAACATATTTGTGTAATATACAATAAATGGAATAAGTATTTTCCTGTACTTTCAATAAAAGAGATAGTATTTAGCTTAAACTCTGTTAAAAAAGCAACAAATATGATAGCATGGAGATAATATCACTTTAAATTAAATAACCAAATATATATCACACCCCTGAAGCTCTCTAAATGGTATAAAAATGATGATAAAGTATGTCCTAGATGCAGAGCTGTACAAGCAGATATTACACATTGTCTATGGTCATGCCCCAAAATCAAGCAGTTTTGGAAAAAAAATAATTATTGGTTAGTGAAGATGCTTGGCTATAACTTTAGGATCAATACAAAACATATTTTTCTTTTATATCCAGAGAGACAGTCTAACACTAATCTTATAAATCCTGCAATCCTTCAGGGGTGTAATCTGATATTATCTAGATGGAAAGCCCCTAAGGCACCCAGTATCGCAGAATTCTGTAAAGGGATGTTAAACCAGATCATTTTAGAACAATATAATATTATAATATACTCAGAAAAAAAGATAAAAGCCTTTTTTCCATAAATAGCTGAAGGTTATTGAATCTCTTCCTTTAAATATGCAACTTTAAACTATACATCCCTTAAGGAAATTTGAGTTAGTGTTGCTGGATCCTCATAAATAAACTCCCTGTAGCGTGGAGAAAGTAAACATAATTTAAACAACTGAAAGTATTAGGATTAAGATATAATAATGGAAGAGTATGATGTTGTTTTTTTGTTCTCTCTCTCTCTCTCTCTCTCTCTCTCCTAGGAATCCTTAAATTTCTTTCGGCTAGATTACGAGTTTTGTGTTATGAGTGAAAAAGCAGCGTTATGGCTCTTTTTCACTACCGCTGGTATTACGAGTCTTGGAGGTATTTCTGTACCGCACACTTTTTTGGCCGTAACGCAACGTAACTACCACAGCTTTCCAAAAGTCTTTTTTCAATGAGGCTTCCATAGCGCCGGTATTATGAGTTTGCCTGGGAGGCCAAAAAGTGAGCGGTACAGCCTATACCGTCAAGATCTATAACGTAAACTGAAAGTCAGTAGTTATGGGTTTTACGCTACAAAGCTGTAGCATAAAACTCATAACTAAAATGCTAAAAAGTACACTAACACCCATAAACTACCTATTAACCCCTAAACCGAGGCCCTCCCGCATTGCAAACACTAAAATAAAATTATTAACCCATAATCTGCCGCACCAGACATCGCTGCCACTATAATAAACATATTAACCCCTAAACCGCCGTACTCCCGCATCGCAAACACTAGTTAAATATTATTAACCCCTAATCTGCTGTCCCTAACATCATCGCAACCTACATTACTGTTATTAACCCCTAATCTGCTGCCCCCAATATCACTGCCACTTTACTAAAGTTATTAACCCCTAAACCTAACCCTAAGTCTAACCCTAACACCCACTAACTTTAATGTAATTAAAACAAATCTAAATAAAACTTACTATCATTAAATAAATAATTCCTATTTAAAACTAAATACTTACCTGTAAAATAAATCCTAAGTTAACTACAATATAACTATTAGTTACATTGTAGCTATCTTAGGTTTTATTTTTATTTCACAGGAAAGTTTGTATTTCTTTTAACTAGGTAGAATAATTAGTAAATAGTTATTAACTATTTACTAACTACCTAGAAAAAATAAATACAAATTTACCTGTAAAATAAAACCTAACCTGAGTTTCTAAAACCTAACCTTACACTACAATTAAATAAATTACATTAATTAAATACAATTAACTAAATTACAAAAACAAACAAACAATAAATTACACAAAATAAAAAACAAATTATCAAATATTTAAACTAATTACACATAATCTAATAGCCCTATCAAAATAAAAAAAAACCTAGCCTAAACTAAACTGCCAATAGCCCTTAAAAGGGCCTTTTGTGGGGCATTTCCCCAAAGAAATCAGCTCTTTTACCTGTAAAAAAAAAATACAAACAACCCCCAACAGTAAAACCCACCACCCACACAACCAAATCCCCCAAATAAAAACCTATCTAAAAAAACCTAAGCTCCCCATTGCCCTGAAAAGGGCATTTGGATGGGCATTGCACTTAAAAGGGCATTTAGCTCTTTTTCTGCCCAAACCCTAATCTAAAATTAAAACCCACCCAAGAAACCCTTAAAAAAAACTAACACTAACTCCCGAAGATCCCCTTCCAGTTTTTGAAGACCGGACATCCATCCTCAACGAAGCGGCAGAAGTCTTCATCCAAGTGGCAAGAAGTCCTCAACAAAGCTGGGAGAAGTCTTCATCCAAGCGGGCTGAAGTCTTCATCCAAGCCGGCAGAATTCTTCATCCAGGCGGCATCTTCTATCTTCATCCATCCGCCAATCAGCCAATAGAATGCAAGCTCAATCCTATTGGCTGATTGGATCAGCCAATAGGATTGAAGCTCAATCCTATTGGCTGATTGCATCAGCCAATAGGATTTTTTCACCTTTAATTCCGATTGGCTGATAGAATTCTATCAGCCAATCGGAATTCAAGGGACGCCATCTTGGATGACGTCCATTAAAGGAACCTTCATTCTTCAGTCACCGTCATAACAAGAGGATGCTCTGCGCCGGATGTCTTGAAGATTGAGCCGCTCCACACTGGATGGATGAAGATAGAGGATGCCGTCTGGATGAAGACTTCTGCTGGCTTGGATGAAGACTTCGGCCCGCTTGGATGAAGACTTCTCCCGGCTTCGTTGAGGACTTCTTGCCGCTTGGGTGAATACTTCTGCTGCTTCATTGAGGATGGATGTCGGGTCTTCAAAAACTGTAAGTGGATCTTCGGGGGTTAGTGTTAGGTTTTATTAAGGGTTTATTGGGTGGGTTTTATTTTTAGATTAGGGTTTGGGCAGAAAAAGAGCTAAATGCCCATCCAAATGCCCTTTTAAGGTTTTTTAGATAGGTTTTTATTTGGCGGGGTTTGGTTGTGTGGGTGTTGGGTTTTACTGTTGGGGGGTTGTTTGTATTTTTTTTTACAGGTAAAAGAGCTGATTTCTTTGGGACAATGCCTCGCAAATGGCCCTTTTAATGGCTATTGGCAGTTTAGTGTAGGCTAGGGTTTTTTTTATTTTGGGGGGACTTTTTTATTTTGATAGGGCTATTAGATTAGGTGTAATTAGTTTTAATATTTGATCATTTGTTTTTTATTTTGTGTAATTTAGTGTTTGTTTTTTTGTTGTAATTTAGTTAATTGTATTTAATTAATGTAATTTATTTAATTGTAATGTAAGGTTAGGTTTTAGTGTAACTCAGGTTAGGTTTTATTTTACAGGTAAATTTGTATTTATTTTAACTAAGTAGTTAGTAAATAGTTAATAACTATTTAATAACTAATCTACCTAGTTAAAATAAATACAAACTTAGCTGTGCAATAAAAATAAAACCTAAGATAGCTACAATGTAACTAATAGTTATATTGTAGCTAGCTTAGGGTTTATTTTACAGGTAAGTATTTAGTTTTAAATAGGAATTATTTAGTTATTAATAGTAGGTTTTATTTAGATTTGTTTTAATTACATTAAAGTTAGTGGGTGTTAGGGTTAGGTTTAGGGGTTAATATCTTTAGTATAGTAGCAGCAACGTTGGGGGCGGCAGATTAGGGGTTAATAAGTGTAGGAAGGTGGTGGCGACATTGGGGGCGGCAGATTAGGGGTTAATAAGTGTAGGTAGGTGGCAGCCACATTGGGGGCGGCACATTAGGGGTTAATAACTGTAATGTAGGTGGCAGCGATGTCGGGGGCGGCAGATTAGGGGTTAATAACTGTAATGTAGGTGGCGGCGATGCCAGGGGCAGCAGATTAGGGGTTAATAAGTGTAATGTAGTTATCGGTGATGTAGGGGCGGCAGATTAGGGGTGTTTAGACTCAGGTTTTATGTTAGGGTGTTAGATTTAAACATATCTTTTCTTTCCCCATAGGAATCAATGAGGCTGCGTTACGGAGCTTTACGCTCCTTTATTGCAGGTGTTAGGCTGCACGAATACGTAAAACCAGCTCACCGCAGCTCACTGCAGCGCTGGTATTGGAGTGCAGTATGGAGCTCAATTTTGCTTTACGCTCACATATTGCCTGCTAACGCCGGGTTTTTGTAAACCTGTAATAGCAGCGCTGCAGGGAGGTGAGCGGTGAAAATAACTTGTAAGTTAGTACCGAGCAGCTCTTACTGCAAAACTCGTAATCTAGCCGTTTGTTTCTTAGCTTTTTTTCAGAGAAGGGAATTTGCTTAATGGAGTGGACAAGTTAGCCTTCTGAGTACACTCTGCAGGGGCCAAGTCCTACAAAAAAAAGTGTGGGAACTCACTAAGACTTCCACCCCCTCACCATTAATATTGTATTATACACACACACTGTATTCATATGTATATAATCTAAACACTTAGGTTAATGAAAGCAAATAAAAATCAATGAAAGGTTGAATGGTTGCCTTTGGGCCTGAGACTCCAACTCTGTCACAGAGTCTTATCCACTTAAAGGGACATTATACACTCATTTTTTTCTTTGCATAAATGTTTTGTAGATGATCTATTTATATAGCCCATAAAGTTTTTATTTTTTTTTAGTTTTTTTATAGTTTTTTTTTTTTTTTAATATTTTTATTAGTGATTTTCACATACTTATACAGGTTTGCGTACAAGTCCAAACAGGAAAATTAAACATATACTCTTGCAGTATTATTTACACAGAGAAGGAAAAAAAAGAGAAAGAGGAAAAAAAAAACCACAAAATCATATCCATTCTTCTCTAAGCCTGCTTTCCATTATATACACAGTGTTTTCAAACATTGTAATAAGTTCTTTTTGGGTATCTCTATCCTGACTCTTAATCCAATACTTCCATTTTTCAAAGAACCTGCTAACATTTATTTCAACATTGACCCAAATGTCGTTTTGCTCAATTAAAAATTGCTTCTGTACTATATTTTTCAGCGCTTTAAGTGTTGGTGCTCGCTCATTCTTCCACCCTTTTAATATCATATTCCTGCTTAATATAATTATCATTGAGAGGAATATTCTATACTGTAGGGCCTCAGTTTTCTCAAAGCTTAAAAATATAACATGTTCTGCTTGTAGTATTAGCTGATTATTGCATATTTTATTTACCCAGTATGATACCATTCTCCAAAACCTTTGTAATTTTGGGCATTCCCACAAACAGTGAATCAAGTTAGCATTTTCTCTTCTACATTTCTCGCACCTATACCTCTTTTGACCTTTCCCCCATTTAAACATTACTTCTGGTGTAATATAAGTCATCCATAATAATTTAATGTGCTGTTCCCGCATGATCATTGCCAATGTGGCTCTTTCTACTGTTCTTATACTTTTTATAATAATCTCTGATGTTAGTTTTGGGAAATAAGAGTCTTGCCATTTTATTATAAGTTTATCCATTTGGTCCTTATACTCTGTTTGTTTTATGATATTATATAAAATTGAAATAGTGAATTTCTTATTCTTATATGCATTAAAAACTGGTGTTAATATTGAATATTCTCAGTCAGTCCCATATACCCTTATGAGATTCATGCAATAGTCTCTTAATTGAATATATGTGTAGAATTGCTCATTCCTACATTGGAATTGTCTTTGGGCCACCTCAAAGTTTATGACCTTTGGGCTAGTCTGTTCCCTATTTATCATTTGTGTCACATTAACTAGTCCATGTTCCTCCCACCTTGAACCAACCTCTGTTATGAAACCCAATTGGAAATCTTGATTCCCCTTGATTGTAAGATATTTAGAAGCTGCATATTTCAGATTCAATTTGTTACATATTTTATGCCATGCTATTATTGTGTCTCTTAGTACACTTATTCTTTTAAAATAAAGGGGCAACTTCTTAACTTCCAAATGTAGTATATTTTTTAAATAAAGGGGTTTACCTAACTGCCTCTCGATCTCCAATATGGAAAAATGACCTATATCCAGCATCCAGTCAATCGCTATTTTCCCTACTGCCACTAAATTATATAGTTCTATGTCTGGGAGCGCCATTCCTAGAAGCTTTTTTGGTAGAGATAATTTCCTATAATTTAGTTTTACTTTCTTTTTACCCCATAGAAAGGTTTTAATGGAGGAATTTATTTTCTTTTTTTCCGCACTCTTTATTAACAGAGGGATATTTTGGAATATATAGAGTAGCCGAGGTAATGCTATCATTTTTAATAAATTAATTTTACCGTATAAAGATAGGGGGATAGTCTCCCACTTCTTAAGAGTGTCGACAAACTTCTTAACCGCTTCTATCAAGTTTAACCTATACATTTCTTCTGGGTCCTCTGAAAATTTTAATCCTAAATAGATGAGTGAGTGCTTAATTTCTCTAAAAGTTTGATTATCTGAATCTTTATTTTTATGCAACCATAATACCTCTGATTTGTTTTTATTGATTTTGTAGCCCGAAAATGATCCAAACTGTTCCACTAAATGACATATTAATTTAAAGTTTTTTGAAGATTGTTTGGTAAAAATCAGTAAGTCATCTGCATAGGCTGCTAATTTAATCTCCTTATTCTGAATATGTATTCCTGATAACCTTGTTCTGAGTATCTTAAGGAATGGTTCCATAGCCAGATTAAAAATTAAGGGAGACAGAGGACATCCTTGTCGTGTCCCTCTTAATAGTGGGAAGCTTGCTGTTTTACTTTTATTTATAAAAAGGGCCGCTTGGGATTTTTTGTATAATAATTCTATCATATTATAACAATTTCCAGTGAGTCCAAATTTACTTATTGTTGTAAATATATGGTCCCAGACAATGGAGTCGAACGCTTTATGTGCGTCTAGAGCTATTACCGCTAGATCTATCTTATGAAATTCCTTGTTATATTTCTTGTTATACCATACATCCGCTATTGTTAAATATAGTTTCCTCAAATTTATATTAGAAGCTCGGCCTTTCATAAAGCCCGTCTGGTCCTGATGGACTAACTCCTCTAATATTAATTGTAACCTTTTAGCTATAATGCTTGTTATTATTTTATAATCAATGTTCAGGAGTGAAATTGGTCTATATGAGTCAGTTTTTTTATAGTTTTGCTTATTTTTAAATAACATTGCTCTGATTTTCAGACTCCTAACCAAGCCCCAAAGTTTTAGGAGAATACTGTCAGATACCTACTCCAGTTTGCTCCTGTTTGTGTAAAGGGACTTTTCATATGCAAAAGAAGGGGGAGGGGGGAGTGTCTTATTTCCCACTTGCAGTGGACTTTCCAGCTACCTTTTTTAACAGAGCTCTAAACTGAGAGCTTCTAAGTAAGTTTTTAAACAGTTTTATACTGGATTTTTATATCAGTATCTGTGCATCTTATTCTTTATAGTAATGTCTATTAGATGCAGTAATATGACAATAGGTGTATACTGTCCCTTTAAAGTGCAATAGGGGAGCTAAATAACCCCAGAGCAAGACACACAGAAATGTAAGCACCATGTGTTCCAAGCAGTGTGGGGTGATCACACAACAGTACTGCTAACAGGCTTACATTTAGTGTATTGTAGGAAGTGTTACTGTCCATTACTAGAGGATCTCACTATATCTCTAACCAGACTGTGCTCCAACTCCCACCACCAGCAGCAGCATTGTTTACTGAAGCGTTTCTGTTCTCTGTCCAGGCGGAACTTAGTTCCATCTGCAAAAATAGTGCAGAAACTCCCTTCCCATGCGTCCTGACTGGACTTGACCCCTGATTCTCTTATATTTAGAGATAAAATATGAAGGAGGAGAAGATAGATTATATATTGATGTCATTCTATGGGGCATATTTATCATTGTGCAAGCGGACAGCATATGCTGTTGGCATTTATCATTGCACCAGCAGTTCTTGGGAAGTGCTGGTGCAATGCCGCCCCCCCTGCAGATTTGTGGTCAATCGACGACTATCCGGGGGTATCTATCAAACCCGATCATATTCAATCGGGTTGATTTCTGTCCGCCGCCTCAGAGCAGGCGGACAAGTTATGGAGCAGTGGTCTTTAGACCGCTGCTTCATAACTTCTGTTTCCGGCGAGCCATACGGAGATTGATAAATATGCCCCTATATGTTAACTTCCCATTAAGAGGTATTAAGATATACTATGGGACTATAATAAAAAAGTATAATAATGGGAGGAGGTGAATTCAATACATACAGACATTCTTCGTAATAATTAAGATGGAAATCAGAGCATAAATATATTTATATGGAACTTTGAAGAATATTTCCTTTTGGTAGATTATATCTTTTTCGTAAAATTGTTAAAGAATCTGATAATATTGTATCTCCTTATATTGATGCATTGTCTTTGTTTTATTTTTGTTTTTTAACCAAAAAGAAAGGGAAAAAAGAGAAAAAAAAGAAAGGAAGGAGTGTGGAGCTAGCCAGCCAAGAAGATGGCTGCCTCTGTGTGAGCTCCGTAGCCCTACCTGCGTGAGTCCTGTATAGGCATTAGCCGACCCGTTTTCCGGAGCCTCAAAGCCCCCCTGCACCTCAGCAACTTCTAGGGCTTATTCTGTGACATCTGAAAAGGAAGGTTGCAATGGAGAACCGGAGTTACGCGCATCAATTCGCCCTGACTGAGCACAAGGCCCAGGTGTCTCCTCAGGGAAGCCACGTAAGATACGCTTTGTTAGTGGCGATGGGATAACAGCCTTAGGGGACAAGTCCACACAACTTAAAATCTGGGATCATATACTCAAAGAGCCACAGCTGCAATCAGACCTGATCCAGAATGGCTTGAAATGCCGCGCAGCTAAGCAGCTCCTAAGCAGCGCTATATAACCAGCGCACCTTAACAGCGCTTTATGTAATTTTAAACAGCCCCTGTCAGCCATCAAGCAGGACACACTCAAGCTCCCCTGGGTCAGAAGATTGCATAGACACCGTGGCATAGAATCTGCATAGGTTTTAAATAGGCCGCATTCAAGCCATTTTTCAGCTACGCAGCTTAAATTAATAACACACCATGAGGCTATGGAGGGGGAGTTACTAGCTAACAAGTAAACGCATATTAAGTTTAAAATCACAGTTTTCGGTCACATTAACACTATGAATGTCCACTTATGGGTGAAGAAGTGTAACAATGCAGCTTTAAAAGACTTTGGGTACATCAAAACTTAAAAACAGCACTTCACAGCTAGGTCTATTCTGAGCATAAGGCTACATACCAAGGATCTATAACAGAAAAAAAAAAGAGGCAGCAATATTTGTTATATACTCCAACATACTTGTACAACTTCACTAATATACACCTAGCTAACAGCACTAAGGTTTATTTAAAGGGGTATCACGAAGATATGAATTGATAAGGCTTCAAGTCTATATTATTAAACATTCTGGACAAAAAGGAGGATATATTTCTATCACCATAACCCTGTCTCCAAAAAAGCTCAGCAAGGGCGGTAAGAACCCCAAGCCATCAAGGGCTCCAAATCCTTCTGTTCACAATTTTTTTTAAGACATTGGAGTCCAGAGGTCCCAACATGGTGGATGCAGATCACACAGAGCAAGCATCATATCAGAGCTCATCAAAGTCTGAGTCTGAACAAGCGCCAGGCACAGTCACTATCCCCACAGCTCTATTTAAATCAATTCCATCAAAAAAGGACTTTTCTTCATTAATATCCCAAGTTAAGCAATGCATAAGAGAGGAAATAGCGGATATTAAAAAAGAGATCATGGACATTGGCAACAGAGTGAAAACTCTAAAGCAAAGTCAAGATAACCATGCGTCAGAAATCTCTGACTTACATAGCATCATCCAGAAGCAAGGTTCCACCATCTCTGAATTAGAAGATAAAGTAGATGTTGCCGAAAATAGAAACAGGTGACACAATATCCAAATTAGAGGGATTCCCAAGGTTATCCCACCCACAGATTTGGGACAATATCTACAGGATTTCTTCACTGCCCTAAAAAAAGAGGAATCTATGTCTAAAATTTGAATAGACAGAGCTCATAGAGCTCTGCGACCCGAACCATCAGATGGACAACCCCCAAGGGACGTGATAGCCTGAATTACAAACTTCCAGATAAAGGAGGAATTGATGAAGTTAGCGAGACAGCAGCAACCCCTTAAATATGAGAACTCAGACATTCAGATATTCGCTGACTTGTCTCAAATTACACTTCTTAAGCGAAAAGACCTTAAACCACTTACTTCACTGATTAAGAGATGGAATATCCCATACAGGTGGGAATTCTCCTTCCACTTGACTATTCTCTGGAAGGGTAGACGAATCATATGCCATTCACCCCAAGATTTTTCCAATGTCTTCAGAGATCTTGACATATCGCTGCCTCTATTAGAAGCTCCTCTGATGAACTCAGCAGCAAAACCTAGCTCAGAATCTCTTACTCCCTTTCCACAGAGAAAGGAATGGAAAAGCAAAAGAATCCCAGGAGACAGCACTCCACCTCTCAACCAATGTTGGGAGAAAAGGGATGATATCTATGTAGATCTTGATGTCCTTTTCTACATTGCTCATCCACCCTGTAGTTTGTGACGATCTGATAATACCAGGTTGTTATACATGAAGTTGTACCTAGTTTAAAAAAAAAAAAAAGTTTACTTCTCCAAAGTAGTTGTGTAAAGGCTAGTGATGTCACGAACTGTTCGCCAGAGAACAGTTCCCGGTGATCTTAGCTTGTTTGCGTTCACCGCGGCGGGCGAACATATGCGATGTTCGATCCGCCCCCTATTCGTCATCATTGAGGAAACTTTGTCCCTGCATCTCACAGTCTGCAGACACATTTCAGCCAATCAGCAGCAGACACTCCCTCATAGACCCTCCCAGCTCCTGGGCAGCAGCCATTTTAGATTCATTATGATCCTGCATTCTTAGTGAGAGGAGGTTTAGTGCTGCTGCTGCTGATTTTATAGGGAAATAGATAGCTAGGCTAGTGTATTTAGTGTCCACTACAGTCCTGAAGGACTCATCTAATCTCTGCTGTAAGGACAGCACCCCAAAAAGCCCTTTTTAGGGCTAGAACTTCAGCCCAAAAAGCCCTTTTTAGGGCTAGAACTTCAGTCGTTTTTTTTTTTTTTTTTTAAATTTTATTTGCATTTGCCTGCCTGTCAGCCTGTGTGTGAGGCTCACAGCATATACTGTGATTAGTGCCACCACTGATATCTGCTTAACATTAGTGTAAATTTTTTAAAAAAAACTTTTACATAATTTTGCTAGTGTAATCTAATTTCATTTTCTATCAGGCCTGTGTGTCAGGCCCACATCATATACTGTGATTAATTCTTCTGTGCCACCACTGATATCTGGTTAACATTACTGTAAATTTAAAAACAAAAAACTTTTACATCATTTTGCTAGTGTAATCTAATTTCATTTTCCATCAGGCCTGTGTGTCAGGCCCACATCATATACTGTGATTAATAACTCCACTTATATCTGGTGTAACATTAGTGTAAATTTTTTTTAAAAAAACTTTTACATCAGTCTTCTAGCGTTATTTAATTTTAGTTGCCAGGCCAGCCTGCCACTAGTGCCAGCCTGTGTGTCAGGCTGCCAGCATACTGTGCCTACTTCCATCCTCAGTGCCACCACTCCTATCTGGTGTAACATTAGTTTAAATTTTGTAAAAAAAAACTTTTACATCAGTCTTCTAGTGTTATTTAATTTTAGTTGCCAGGCCAGCCTGCCACTAGTGCCAGCCTGTGTGTCAGGCTGCCAGCATATACTGTGCCTACTTCCATCCTCAGTGCCACCATTCCTATCTGTTGTAACATTAGTGTAACTTTTTTTAAAAAAAAACTTTTACATCAGTCTGCTAGTGTTATTTAATTGCAGTTGCCTGTCTGCCAGCGTGTGTGCCAGGCCCACTTTCCAACTAGTGCCACCAATCATATTTGTTATAACAGTAGTGTAAATATTTAAATTAAAAACTTTTTTGACTGTGAATCATCAGTCTGCTAGTGCAATTGAATTGCAGTTGCCTGCCTGCCAGCGTGTGTGCCAGGCCCACTTGCCAACTAGTGCCACCAATCATATTTGATATAACAGTATTGTAAATATTTAAAATAAAAACTTTTTTGACTGTGAATCATCAGTCTGCTAGTGCAAGTGAATTGCAGTTGCCTGCCTGCCAGCGTGTGTGCCAGGCCCACTTGCCAACTAGTGCCAAACATCATATTTGTTATAACAGTATTGTAAATATTTAAAATAAAAACTTTTTTGACAGTGAATCATCATTCTGCTAGTGCAATTGAATTGAAGTTGCGTGCCTGCCAGCGTGTGTGCCATGCCCACTTGCCAACTAGTGCCACCAATCATTTTAGTTATAACAGTATTGTAAATATTTAAAAAAAGAAACTTTTTTGACTGTGAAACATCAGTCAGCTAGTGTAATCTAATCGATGCCATACCTGTACTCTATTGTGCAAAAGGATGGCATATGTGGTATTTCATGCTGTTGTGCCTGTTGAGGGTCGTGGACCATCATATAAAAAGGCTGAAGGAGAACGACCTGTACTGGGTGTCAAAGCATCTTTTTCCATCTCCCGGTTCCTTCCTAAAAATTGTCTCCGGGTTCCTAAAATCAATGCCATACCTGTACTCGATTGTGCAAAAGGGTGGCATATGTGGTGGTATTTCATGCTGTTGTGCCTGTTGAGGGTCGGGACACAAGTATAAAAAGGCCGAAGGAGAACGACCTGTACTGGGTGTCCAAGCATCTTTTTCCATCTCCCACTTCCTAAAAATTATCTCCGGGTTCCTAAAATCGATGCCATACCTATACTCTATTGTGCAAAACGATGGCATATGTGGTGTTTCATGCTGTTGTGCCTGTTGAGGGTCGGGGACCATCGTATAAAAAGGCTGAAGGAGAACGACCTGTACTGGGTGTCCAAGCATGTTTTTTGTTCAATTTCCTGGTTCCTAAAAATTATCTCCGGGTTCCTAAAATCGATGCCATACCTGTACTCTATTGTGCAAAAGGATGGCATATGTGGTGTTTCATGCTGTTGTGCCTGTTGAGGGTCGTGGACCATCGTATAAAAAGGCTGAAGGAGAACGACCTGTACTGGGTGTCCAAGCATGTTTTTTGTTCAATTTCCCGGTTCCTAAAAATTATCTCCGGGTTCCTAAAATCGATGCCATACCTGTACTCTATTGTGCAAAAGGATGGCATATGTGGTGTTTCATGCTGTTGTGCCTGTTGAGGGTCGGGGACCCTCGTATAAAAAGGCTGAAGGAGAACGCCCTGTACTGGGTGTCTAAGCATCTTTTTCCATCTCCCGGTTCCTAAAAATTATCTCTGGGTTCCTAAAATCGATGCCATACCTGTACTCTATTGTGCAAAAGGATTGCATATGTGGTGTTTCATGCTGTTGTGCCTGTTGAGGGTCGTGGACCATCGTATAAAAAGGCTGAAGGAGAACGACCTGTACTGGGTGTCCAAGCATGTTTTTGTTCAAGTTCCCGGTTCCTAAAAATTATCTCCGGGTTCCTAAAATCGATGCCATACCTGTACTCTATTGTGCAAAAGGATGGCATATGTGGTGTTTCATGCTGTTGTGCCTGTTGAGGGTCGTGGACCATCGTATAAAAAGGCTGAAGGAGAACGACCTGTACTGGGTGTCCAAGCATGTTTTTTGTTCAATTTCCCGGTTCCTAAAAATTATCTCCGAGTTCCTAAAATCGATGCCATACCTGTACTCTATTGTGCAAAAGGATGGCATATGTGGAGTTTCATGCTGTTGTGCCTGTTGAGGGTCGGGGACCCTCATATAAAAAGGCTGAAGGAGAACGGCCTGTACTGGGTGTCCAAGCATCTTTTTCCATCTCCCGGTTCCTAAAAATTATCTCCGGGTTCCTAAAATCGATGCCATACCTGTACTCTATTGTGCAAAAGGATGGCACATGTGGTGTTTCATGCTGTTGTGCCTGTTGAGGGTCGGAGACCCTCGTATAAAAAGGCTGAAGGAGAACGACCTGTACTGGGTGTCCAAGCATCTTTTTCCATCTCCCGGTTCCTAAAAATTATCTCTGGGTTCCTAAAATCGATGCCATACCTGTACTCTATTATGCAAAAGGATGGCATATGTGGTGTTTCATGCTGTTGTTTCTGTTGAGGGTCTGGGACACCCGTATAAAAAGGCTGAAGGAGAACCACCAGTACTGGGTGTCCAAGCATCTTTTTCCATCTCCCGGTTCCTAAAAATTATCTCCGGGTTCCTAAAATCGATGCCATACCTGTACTGGATTGTGTAAAAGGATGGCATATGTGGTGTTTCATGCTGTGGTTTCTGTTGAGGGTTGGGGACCCTCGTATAAAAAGGCTGAAGGAGAACGACCTGTACTGGGTGTCCAAGCATCTTTTTCCATCTCTCGGTTCCTAAAAATTATCTCCGGGTTCCTAAAATCGATGCCATACCTGTACTCTATTGTGCAAAAGGATGGCATATGTGCTGTTTCATGCTGTTGTTTCTGTTGAGGGTCGGGGACCCAAGTATAAAAAGGCTGAAGGAGAACGACCTGTACTGGGTGTCCAAGCATCTTTTTCCATCTCCCGGTTCCTAAAAATTATCTCCGGGTTCCTAAAATCGATGCCAAACCTGTACTCTATTGTGCAAAAGGATGGCATATGTGGTGTTTCATGCTGTTGTTTCTGTTGAGGGTCGGGGGCCCTCGTATAAAAAGGCTGAAGGAGAACGACCTGTACTGGGTGTCTAAGCATCTTTTTCCATCTCCCGGTTCCTAAAAATTATCTCCGGGTTCCTAAAATCGATGCCAAACCTGTACTCTATTGTGCAAAAGGATGGCATATGTGGTGTTTCATGCTGTTGTGCCTGTTGAGGGTCGTGGACCATCGTATAAAAAGGCTGAAGGAGAACGACCTGTACTGGGTGTCCAAGCATGTTTTTGTTCAAGTTCCCGGTTCCTAAAAATTATCTCCGGGTTCCTAAAATCGATGCCATACCTGTACTCTATTGTGCAAAAGGATGGCATATGTGGTGTTTCATGCTGTTGTGCCTGTTGAGGGTCGTGGACCATCGTATAAAAAGGCTGAAGGAGAACGACCTGTACTGGGTGTCCAAGCATGTTTTTTGTTCAATTTCCCGGTTCCTAAAAATTATCTCCGAGTTCCTAAAATCGATGCCATACCTGTACTCTATTGTGCAAAAGGATGGCATATGTGGTGTTTCATGCTTTTGTGCCTGTTGAGGGACCCTCATATAAAAAGGCTGAAGGAGAACGGCCTGTACTGGGTGTCCAAGCATCTTTTTCCATCTCCCGGTTCCTAAAAATTATCTCTGGGTTCCTAAAATCGATGCCATACCTGTACTCTATTATGCAAAAGGATGGCATATGTGGTGTTTCATGCTGTTGTTTCTGTTGAGGGTCTGGGACACCCGTATAAAAAGGCTGAAGGAGAACCACCAGTACTGGGTGTCCAAGCATCTTTTTCCATCTCCTGGTTCCTAAAAATTATCTCCGGGTTCCTAAAATCGATGCCATACCTGTACTGGATTGTGTAAAAGGATGGCATATGTGGTGTTTCATGCTGTTGTTTCTGTTGAGGGTCGGGGACCCTCGTATAAAAAGGCTGAAGGAGAACGACCTGTACTGGGTGTCCAAGCATCTTTTTCCATCTCTCGGTTCCTAAAAATTATCTCCGGGTTCCTAAAATCGATGCCATACCTGTACTCTATTGTGCAAAAGGATGGCATATGTGCTGTTTCATGCTGTTGTTTCTGTTGAGGGTCGGGGACCCAAGTATAAAAAGGCTGAAGGAGAACGACCTGTACTGGGTGTCCAAGCATCTTTTTCCATCTCCCGGTTCCTAAAAATTATCTCCGGGTTCCTAAAATCGATGCCATACCTGTACTCTATTATGCAAAAGGATGGCATATGTGGTGTTTCATGCTGTTGTGCTTGTTGAGGGTCAGGGACCCTCGTATAAAAAGGCTGAAGGAGAATGACCTGTACTGGGTGTCCAAGCATCTTTTTCCATCTCCCGGTTCCTAAAAATTATCTTCGGGTTCCTAAAATCGATGCCATACCTGTACTCGATTGTTCAAAAGGAAGTCATGGCATGTTTTATTGTTATACTTTGTCAGGGTAATCATGCAGGCCATATAGACCTCCCCCGATAGGGGGATTAACAGGGATTAAACTGCTAAGAATAGTACTACTTAACACAACCTAGTTACCATGGGTCCCAGACCGCATGTTTTATTGTTATACTTTGTCAGGGTAATCAGGCAGGCCATATAGACCTCCCCCGATAGAGGGAGTAACAGGGATTAAAGTGCTAAGAATAGTACTACTTAACACAACCTAGTTACCATGGGTCCCAGACCGCATGTTTTATTGTTATACTTTGTCAGGGTAATCAGGCAGGCCATATAGACCTCCCCTGATAGGGGGAGTAACAGGGATTAAACTGCTAAGAATAGTACTACTTAACACAACCTAGTTACCATGGGTCCCAGACCGCATGTTTTATTGTTATACTTTGTCAGGGTAATCAGGCAGGCCATATAGACCTCCCCCGATAGGGGGAGTAACAGGGATTAAACTGCTAAGAATAGTACTACTTAACACAACCTAGTTACCATGGGTCCCAGACCGCATGTTTTATTATTATACTTTGTCAGGGTAATTATATATCTATCAAATCTATCTATTTATCTTCTATCAATTCTATCTAACTATCAATCTATGTATATCTATCTATAAAATCTATCTATCTCGTGGCCGGACTGTTTTGTGACAGCCACTTGTGTTTCGGCCAAATTTTAAGTAGGAGGACAGACCAAGCATTTTCTTCCATCTCCCTGTTCCAAAAATGCAGGCCATATAGACCTCCCCCGATAGGGGGAGTAACAGGTAGTAAACTGCTAAGAATAGTACTACTTAACACACCACGGGTCCCAGACCGCATGTCGTATTGTTATACTCTGTCAGGGAAATTATATATCTATCAAATCTATCTATTTATCTATCGAATCTATCTAACTATCAATCGTATCTATCAAATATATATTGCATCTATTGATCTATGTAATTCGTATCTATCAAATGTATATTGCATCTTTTGATCTATGTAATTCGTATCTATCAAATGTATATTGCATCGATTGATCTATGTAATTCGTATCTATCAAATGTATATTGCATCTATTGATTTATGTAATTTGTATCTTTCATATGTATATTGCATCTATTGATCTATTTAATCGATGTATCTATCTATCAAATCTATCAATCTCGTGGTTGTGCAAATGGACTGTTTGCGGTTGTTTGCGGTGCGTTACACGGGGAGTTTGGTCTGTCACTGTGAATCGGACGTAACCCTTACACTACCTGATCGATACAACATCATACCTGATGTTTTAAAGCACGTTATTCCAAACAATTTAGGAATGTTAGGTGATTTAGGCCCTTTATGGGTTAAAACCAGACTCTGCATCAACTATGTAATTTTCCATGGGAGTTTTGCCATGTATCCCCCTCCGGCATGCCACAGTCCAGGTGTTAGTCCCCTTGAAACAACTTTTCCATCACTATTGTGGCCAGAAAGAGTCCTTGTGGGTTTTAAAGTTCGCCTGCCTATTGAAGTCAATGGTGTTTCGCCCTGTTCGCCGGTTCGCAAACATTTGCGGAAGTTAGAGTCCGCCGTTCGCAAACCGAAATTTTTAGGTTTGCGACATCACTAGTAAAGGCTATATACCTAGCCTGCACAGCATTACTCGCCCTTATTATCTAAATTTCTGTCAAGGCTTTATCTTGATGGGTCTGAAGGGCTGAGGTTCCAGTTGTTAACTGTTGATGCTTAATTGTTTTGTTCTCATGCAGATGGGAGATTTTCTCCTTCTTACCAAGTGAAATGTTTAATCATAATTGTTTGAATTATATGTATTATTCTTGTTTTTCCCTTTTCTTGACTTTATGTTCTTTCCTTTTCTTATTATTTTATGAGTGCTAGAGCCAAACAGATAGAATATTAGTTCCGCTATTAAATGATCACTCTACAGCAATATAAGATCTAAGCCATATCTAAGTACACCCCACAAGACATTAATATCTTCATACAAAATGCTAAAGGTTTGAATTGCCCCAACAAAAGGAGATTAGCTATACTAGACCTCCAAAAATGAGGAGGCCATATTTTAAGGCTCCAAGAGATCCACTTTAAATCTAATAACATCCCTAAATATTTTTTCACCCCATTACCCTCAACACTTCCACTGTACAAACCCACATAAAAAGATAAACAGAGTTAGCATTCTGATACATAAATCAATCCCCTTTACTAAAACCCATATTGAAACAGACAAAGAAGGGAGATTCTTATGCCTAAGAGGACTACTCTTTGGCAGACCAGTAACCCTGGTGAACCTTTATGCTCTAAATAAACAACAGGACACCTTTATTTCCTCGGTCTCCAGTACATTAGTGAAGTAAGCTAAGGGCTCCTTGGTAGTGGCAGGAGACCTCAATATTCCTTTAAATCCTTTAATTGACTGTACTAACCCAGACACAAGGACAAAAAACCCCTACCTCAAAAATATCTGGGGAAATTTCAAACTTCTAGGCCTTCATGATGCTTGGAGGTTCATGAATCCTCAAAAAACTGGACTTTACCTTCTTCTCTCATCCCAAACGTAACTACTCCAGACTAGATTACATTCTGGTAGACCACCTTATACTCTCATACATCCAACATTCGGACATAAAGCATACATCTTAGTCCGATCATTCTCTGGTCACTTGCACAATAAGATGGCCATCGGCCCCTTTTAAATACTTCCATTGGAGATTAAAAGAATCGCTCCTCCTTGACAAAACCGAATAAAGATATTCTCCAAACATATAAAACAATATTTCGAGTCCAAATCAACTTCAGATGTGGATATAACCACTGATTGGAAGGCACACAAAAGACCTTGAGAGGGGAATTCATCAAAGTTAAGGCTCAAATCGCAAAGAAAAATAGAGAAGAGATGACAAATTTAGCTAAAGAAATAGCCGATCTAGACCATACACATAAATTATGGCCAGAAGACAACTCAATATTAGAACAACTCAAGGTTAGGAGACTTAAAATGACTGCTTTAATGCATATTAAAACACAAAAAACAATTGCTACGCCTCCAGCAAACCTACTGCAGAGAGGAAATAAGCCTGGGAAACCATTAAAACAACAGCAACAGAAAACGTATATACATTCCATTAACTCTTCCAAAGGTACACGATTAGAAGATACCAGAGCTATTGCCAAGGAATTTAAACAGTTCTATCACAAATGATATAATCTTTTCCCAAAAAGAGATCCCCAATCCCACTTATAATCTTGTAAAACCTTTCTTAAACACTCTCCGGTTCCACAACTCACTCCAGATCAATGCAGATTTTTGACCCAATCTATACAACCCGTAGAAATCCAGGTTTCTTTGGCCTTTACTACTTTCGCTAAAATTCTCATACCACATTTAACAACACTATTTAATTCCATTTCAAACGACTGCCCATTCCCGGATACCATATTGCAAGCAAATATTACCGTCCTAGCTAAGCCGGGCAAACCCCCCAACACTCCAGCAAATTTTAGACCAATATCTCTCTTAAACGTGGACTTGAAACTGTATGCCAAAATTTTAGCGACAAGACTAATTCATATCTTACCACTTATTATACATCAGGACCAAGTTGGGTTTGTCCCCCATAGAGAGGCAAAGGACTATATGGTCAAAATCCTAAACCTACTAGATCATATCTCCTCTAAAAAGACACCTACAATTTTCCTATCAATTGACACCGAAAAGGCATTTGATAGACTAGACTGGACCTACCTTCAAGAGACACTACAACACTTTAACTTTCCTGACCCATTCATTCAAAAAGGATATGCCTTATACTCAAACCCAATGGCGCAAATCAAAGTTAACGGTACACTTTCAGACACATTCGAAATTCGAAACAATTCTAGACAAGGTTGCCCCCTTTCAGCACTCCTCTTCATAATTTCCCTGGAACCATTGGCTACCTGAATCTGATTAAATAACCAAATCCAGGTAATTAGACACTCAAATTAGCAATCTTTGCAGACAACGTGCTCTTAACTCTCATTGACCCCAAAGACTTTTTAAATAATGTATTAACAGAATTCTCACAATTTGGCCGCGTCAAATAAGTCGGAAAACCTACCTGTTAATTTGCCACAACAAATGCTAGATGATATTAAAACGTCCAACAATCTAAAACTCCAAACAAAATACTTAAAGTACCTGGGCATCCATATCACCCCAAATAAGTCAGATGTTTGCAAATTCAATTAAGGATCCCTAATAACAGAATTTCAAAATCTAACCTCCTCATGGCTTCCAAAAAAACATATCTTGGTTAGGTAGGATCCAAGCAGCCAAAATGATATTATTACCCAAAGTCCTATACATTTTCCAAACAGTTCCAATTCCAGGCATCCTAAAAGATCTAGATACACTGCAAAAAATTATAAACGACTACATATGGCGTCGCAGATCACCTCACATTAATAAAAATACCCTATATTAAACACCTAAAGAAGGAGGCCTGGGAGTACCACACTTCCGCTCTTATAAATTAGCAATTTCTCTTCAAAGAAGAGAGGGGTGTAAATTTGATGGAGCAAATTCCAAAAGATGCATTCAAATAGAATCTGCCTTGTCCAATACTCAAACCTTAGTGGAATTAGTTGGAACCCAGCTTTCACTCAAAAACATACTATCTCCTCATCGTTCATATCCAGTGAGACGTGGACAGACTGGAGATTGATCCGCAAATTCTAATTACTCCCCCTTACCACAATTTTGAATAACCCTGAATTCCCACCAGGCCTTCAACATGGGCACTTTCCAACTACAGAACTTTGGGATTTGCTCCCCATATATTCACAAGTCGATGGTAATAAAATCAAAACCAAACAACAACTGGACACTTTGTAACATATTTTTTTTTCTTCCTGGTTTAGAATCCATCAAATGAGGCACTTTATCCTCTTACACAGGAACATATGAGACTTTATTGGACCACTCACGATATTTGAATGTATGTGTATGTCCAAAAAACCATTAACCAAGACAATATCCACATTATACAAACTTACATTGGATAACTCTTTCCCACATCTACCAACTTACAATAGAAGTTGGGACAAAGAACTGAATACTGTAACGCCACCTCAGACATGGTTACACAGATTCAAACATCTATCTCACTCCGGCCATTCATCACACGCAAAAGAAACAAACATAAAGCTAATGCTGAGATGCTACTTAACACCAGCCAAAATAAAACACATTTACAAAAAATCCACAGGATTGTGTTGGAGGGGCTGCCAACAGGTGGGACATATATCCCACTAATGGTGGGAGTGTGCCTGTGTGAAGCCTTATTGGTTCGATATCTTTGTTAATATGAATGCAATTCTAAATACAGACATATCCCCCAGCCCATAGTTAATCTTACTTAATCAACCAGCCATCATCTCATGCAAAATAAGAAAACACCTCTTCCAAATTATGCTCAATGCAACTAGTTCCAAGGTGGTGGAAATCAGCACGTATTCCTACTTTAGATGAGTGGAAAGAGTTACGCCTAGATTTAGAGTTTTGCGTTAGAAGGGGTGCGTTAGCTACCCGTGGTTTTTTCCCCTGCACCTTTTAAACAACGCTGGTATTTAGAGTTCTCAGAAGGGCTGCGTTAGGCTCCAAAAAGGAAGCGTACAGGCATATTTACCGCCACTGCAACTCTCAATACCAGTGTTGCTTACGGACGCGGCCAGCTTCAAAAACGTGCTCGTGCACGATTACCCCATAGGAAACAATTGGGCAGTTTGAGCTGGAAAAAAACCTAACACCTGCCAAAAAGCAGCGTTCAGCTCCTAACGCAGCCCCATTGTTTCCTATGGGGAAACAGTATCTAAGTCTGCACCTAACACCCTAACATGTACCCCGAGTCTAAACACCCCTAACCTTACACTTATTAACCCCTAATCTGCCGCCCCCACTATCGCTGACCCCTGCATATTATTTTTAACCCCTAATCTGCCGCTTCGTACACCGCCGCAACCTATGTTATCCCTATGTACCCCTAATCTGCTGCCCTTAACACTGCCGACCCCTATATTATATTTATTAACCCCTAATCTGCCACCCCCAATGTCGCTGCCACCTACCTACAATTATTAACCCCTAATCTGCCGACCGGACCTCACCGCTACTATAATAAATGTATTAACCCCTAATCCGCCTCACTCCCGCCTCAAAAACCCTATAATAAATAGTATTAACCCCTAATCTGCCCTCCCTAACATCGCCGACACCTAACTTCAAGTATTAACCCCTAATCTGCCGACCGGACCTCGCCGCTACTCTAATAAATGTATTAACCCCTAAAGCTAAGTCTAACCCTAACACTAACACCCCCCTAAATTAAATATAATTTAAATCTAACGAAATAAAATAAATCTTATTAAATAAATTATTCCTATTTAAAGCTAAATACTTACCTGTAAAAAAACTAATATAGCTACAATATAAATAATAATTATATTGTAGCTATTTTAGGATTAATATTTATTTTACAGGCAACTTTGTATTTATTTTAACCAGGTACAATAGCTATTAAATAGTTAATAACTATTTAATAGTTACCTAGTTAAAATAATTACAAAATTACCTGTAAAATACATCCTAACCTAAGTTACAATTAAACCTAACACTAGACTATCAATAAATTAATTAAATAAACTATCTACAATTATCTACAATCAAATCAACTAAACTAAATTACAAAAAAAACAAACACTAAATTACAAAAAAAAACAACACTAAATTATAAAAAAAAACACTAAATTACAAAAAATAAAAAAAGATTACAAGAATTTTAAACTAATTACACCTACTCTAAGCCCCCTAAAAAATAACAAAGCCCCCCCAAAATAAAAAAATGCCCTACCCTATTCTAAAATAAAAAATTTACAGCTCTTTTACCTTACCAGCCCTTAAAAGGGCCTTTTGCGGGGCATGCCCCAAAGAAAACAGCTCTTTTGCCTGTATAAAAACATACAATACCCCCCCAACATTACAAACCACCACCCACATACCCCTAATCTAACCCAAACCCCCCTTAAAAAACCTAACACTAAGCCCCTGAAGATCTTCCTACCTTATCTTCACCATGCCGGGTATCACCGATCCGTCCAGAAGAGGGTCCGAAGTCTTCATCCTATCCGGCAAGAAGAGGTCCAGAAGAGGGTCCGAAGTCTTCATCCTATCCGACAAAAAGAGGGCATCTGGACTGGTAGACATCTTCATTCAGGCGACATCTTCTATCTTCTTCCATCTGGCGCGGAGCGGGACCATCTTGAAGTAGCCGACACGGATCCATCCTCTTCTAACGACGTCCTAAGTCCGAATGAAGGTTCCTTTAAATGACGTCATCCAAGATGGCGTCCCTCGAATTCCGATTGACTGATAGGATTCTATCAGCCAATCGGAATTAAGGTAGGAAAAATCTGATTGGCTGATTGAATCAGCCAATAAGATTCAAGTTCAAACGAATTGGCTGATCCAATCAGCCAATTAGATTGAGCTCGCATTCTATTGGCTGTTCCGATCAGCCAATAGAATGCGAGCTCAATCTGATTGGCTGATTGGTTCAGGCAATCTGATTGAACTTGAATCTGATTGGCTGATTCAATCAGCCAATCAGATTTTTCCTACCTTAATTCCGATTGGCTGATAGAATCCTATCAGCCAATCAGAATTCGAGGGACGCCATCTTGGATGACGTCATTTAAAGGAACCTTCATTCGGACATCGGAAGAAGAGGATGGATCCGCGTTGGCTGCTTCAAGATGGTCCCGCTCCACGCCGGATGGAAGAAGATAGAAGATGCCGCTTGGATGAAGATGTTTGCCGGTCCGGATCTCCTCTTCTTGCCGGATAGGATGAAGACTTCGGACCCTCTTCTGGACGGATCAGTGATACCCGGCGTGGTGAAGACAAGGTAGGAAGATCTTCAGGGGCTTAGTGTTAGGTTTTTTAAGGGGGGGTTTGAGTTAGATTAGGGGTATGTGGGTGGTGGGTTGTAATGTTGGGGGGGGGTATTGTATGTTTATTTAAATGCAAAAGAGCTGTTTTCTTTGGGGCATGCCCCGCAAAAGGCCCTTTTAAGGGCTGGTAAGGTAAAAGAGCTGTTAAAATTTTATTTTAGAATAGGGTAGGGCATTTTTTTATTTTGGGGGGCTTTGTTATTTTTTTAGGGGGCTTAGAGTAGGTGTAATTAGTTTAAAATTCTTGTAATCTTTTTACATTTTTTGTAATTTAGTGTTTGTTTTTTTGTAATTTAGTGTTTGTTTTTTATTGTAATTTTGTTTAGTTGATTTAATTGTAGATAATTGTAGATAGTTTATTTAATTAATTTATTGATAGTGTAGTGTTAGGTTTAATTTTAACTTAGGTTAGGATTTATTTTACAGGTAATTTTGTAATTATTTTAACTAGGTAGCTATTAAATAGTTAATAACTATTTAATAGCTATTGTACCTGGTTAAAATAAATACAAAGTTGCCTGTAAAATAAATATTAATCTTAAAATAGCTACAATATAATTATTTTTTATATTGTAGCTATATTAGGGTTTATTTTACAGGTAAGTATTTAGATTTAAATAGGAATAATTTATTTAATAAAATGTATTTTATTTCGTTAGATTTAAATTATATTTAACTTAGGGGGTGTTAGTGTTAGGGTTAGACTTAGCTTTAGGGGTTAATACATTTATTAGAGTAGCGGTGAGGTCCGGTCGGCAGATTAGGGGTTAATACTTTAAGTTAGGTGTCTGCGATGTTAGGGAGGGCAGATTAGGGGTTAATACTATTTATTATAGGGTTTTTGAGGCGGGAGTGAGGCGGATTAGGGGTTAATACATTTATTATAGTAGCAGTGAGGTCCGGTCGGCAGATTAGGGGTTAATAATTGTAGGTAGGTAGCGGCGACGTTGGGGGGGGGCAGATTAGGGGTTAATAAATATAATATAGGGGTCGGCGATGTTAGGGGCAGCAGATTAAGGGTACATAGGGATAATGTAGGTTGCGGCGGTGTGCAGTAGGCAGATTAGGGGTTAAAAAAAATTAATAGAGTGTCGGCGATGTGGGGGGCCTTGGTTTAGGGGTACATAGGTAGTTTATGGGTGTTAGTGTACTTTAGAGCACAGTAGTTAAAAGCTTTATGAACCGGCGTTAGCCCAGAAAGCTCTTAACTCCTGACTTTTTTCTGCGGCTGGATTCTTGTCATTAGATTTCTAACGCTCACTTCAGCCAAGACTCTAAATACCGGCGTTAGAAAGATCCCATTGAAAATATAGGATACGCAATTGACGTAAGGGGATCTGCGGTATGGAAAAGTCGCGGCTAGACCCTTTCCTGACTGACTCTAAATACCAGCGGGCGGCCAAAACCAGCGTTAGGACCCCCTAACGCTGGTTTTGACGGCTAATGCAGAACTCTAAATCTAGGCGTAAGAAAATAATAATTTATTCTCTCATTTTGTTATTTATTTACTACTGCAACCTACTCCTAAATGGCCTTCCTAAACACTGCCTCTCCCCCTCTAATCTATCTCGATTGCTTCAGCTAGAATTATCCACCTAAGCTGGCAATCTACATCAGCTGCTCCACTCTGTTGGTCACTACACTGGCTCTTCATACACTATAGAATACAATTCTAAATATTAACCCTAACCTATAAAGCATTCAAAAGCCTTATTCCCAACTATATTTCCTCACTCATCTCCAAATACTCCACAATCCTCCAACATAGATCAACCTGTGACCTATGCCTCACCAATCCTATTATGTCTACTTCCTTGTCTTTCCTCCAAGACTTCTCACATGCTGCTCCCATGTTCTGAAACTCTCTACCGCACTCAATCAGACTGTCTCCAACCTTGAAGAGCTCTTGTAAACCAACGTATTCAGAGAGGCTTAACATCTCTACTCTAATTGTTTTTCATCCTAACCAAAATAAATCATGAAATACCTTGAGATGCTGCTGCAACTACAATCCATGTGACGAAGTGCACCAAACCTTATGTCTCTGCACCCTCAACCTGTAGACTGTAAGCTCTTTGGAGCAGGGTTCTCCTCCTGTACTAGTTTTATTTAATATGTTATATATTTGTATCTTACCTCAAATCTTTGTCATTGTATACCCCTACTTCTGTACCCAGCACTATAGAGTTTTGTGGAGTAATACATATAAATGATAATAATAATAATAATAGTATGTTTGTAAATTTCTTCCAAATGTATAAAACTAATTGGAATCTCTGCTAATAAGTCCCTAATGCATAAAACTGGTACATAAACTACAGATTTTTTAAAACAGTTTTTTTGTTTTAATGGTTAATAAGGATAAAGCAAGCAATTACCTTATGGTGACAGAGGTTGTATAATTTACACTGAAAAGGTACTGATATACCATCTGTTCATATTACACATAAGTTACGTGTTTTCAACACATTCACTGATACTGCAGATTGGCCTACTTATTTTCTGTTTTGTTAAACCGTTTACAAAATATAACTGTGCTGAACTGAGAATTATACATTATGTTATAATGTGCATATGACGTCATGAAACTTTTAATTCTCCATAAATTAATTAATAAATTAGTTTAAATTAATAATTAATTAACTCATTAAAACAAATCCGCCTTGCAATATACATTTATTATTTATTTTGTATACTTTTATTGTAAACCACCTTGCATGGGAGAAGTGTGCTTCTCCCATGCTGGGGGCTCATATTCTGTGCTTAAGTATGTTGCAAGTCAATTATCTGATCCTAAACAGAGATTTCTTAGAGCAATGTACAAAACCATTTACCATTAATCTTAATTGAGCATGATCACGATAGATAACATATGTAGCAGGGTTAACTAATTTGCAACAATTTGCTTCATACTATAGTTGTAGAATTCTTATTCACCCTTAGAGGGTGTGGAACAAGCACATATTTCACAACAAAAGCAAATTACTTTACAGCAAAATAAATAATCAATGTATATTTCTGCTTCTCTGCAGTCCCCTTTGTTCAGAAACAGCAGACATGCATGGCTTTGTTTTTGGCTATTAGAGGGTCGCTAATTGCAGCTGCACATTACACTTCTGAAATTCCTGGTGGTGAAGGGGTTAATCAGGTAGCTTACCTGATTACCTGATTCCTCAGAAACAGTTCTCTATCCTCCCTCAACCACAAACTGGTTATCACCATCTTAGGTATTGGCAGACAGTCTGCTAGTATTTAGTTTAGGGATATTTTTTTAAATAAACAAGTAAATATATATATATATATATATATATATAAAACAGATGAGATCCAGCACTCACTCTCATGAAAGACAGCTGCCGGGGTGCACTTCAGCTCCTTCCTACATACAGTAAATTCAGACCAATAAAGAACATGCAAAATAACATACCAATATATAGCCATAAACCCCCACCATGCAATAACACTGCCAGGCTCCTGGGTGTCCAATCAGCGCAACTGTGCATGCGCCGATGGCAATATGGAGCCCCAGCAAGGACAAACAAGCTAAAAAAGCAAAAAAGTGAAACTAACGTTAAAAAAACAGTTGCTATGTACACGCACTCACTTAGCAACAGAGCCGCTACATTCTTATATAGATTCATCCTGGTCAGTGGCATAGCGTGGGGGGGGGGGGGCACAGGAGCGGTTGCCCGGGTGCATAATTCTTAAGGGCGCAAAATTTCAAAAGAAATTTGTGCCCCTAAGGAATTTTATTCATTATAAAATTTGCAGGCAGCAGGGCCGTGGGGGTTGCTTGTGAGGGAGCCATCTGCCAATTCCTAAGGTCTGCTACTAGGGTTGCCTCTGTATTAATAATTAGGGGGGGGTTGAAGAACGTGCGTGAGTCAGTCACACTTATCATCAAGTGAAGTGAGGAGGAGGCCCTAGCTGCAGCCTGAATTGCATCATGATGATGTCACGGACCATGGTCGATGGTCTAACCAGTCCTCCTGTCAGCTCGCCTCCCACGGACCCAAGTCCCACCCAGTAATGTGATCTCTGTGGTGTGCGAGTACGGTGTTGCTGCGAGCTGCTAGTGCGATGAGTCCAACAGAGGTGGCCAGGCCACGACCCTGCTGTTTGGGTACTGTTCTTCCTAATTATATAATCTGCATTTTTTTTTTAAGTAAAATATTTTTTTTAAATTTGTTTTAGTTTTCCTCTGTATTACCTGCTTTAAAAATTGATCGCCTATATATAATATCAGATATTATGGGGCAAAGATGCCCTATGGAGGTGCACTTTGTGTATATATATATATATATATATATATATATATATATATTATATGTATATATATATATATATATATATATATATATATAACACACACATCTGACCAAATGGGGCAAGCCCAGGTACCTCGTCAAGGTCCTTTCCAATACCTGGGACCCTAAAACAGCCACACAATGCAAGCTTTCAAATCCAAACAAACTGGGAACAAGGGAAGGGTGCACAGGCATATGTAATCACCCTAGACATATACAAAACACGGAAGGGAACTGCACTCTCATACCGGACCGGGCACACATACATATTATAAATATATATATATATATACATATTATATATATTATATATATACATATTATATATATATATATACATATTATATATATTATATATATACATATTATATATATATATATATATATATATATATACATATTATTTATATTATATATATATATTGTGCTGAATTTTAGGCCGCAAGAATGAAACTTGAAACTTGTTTATATGGATTGTACTCAGGGAAGTACCATGTGTCTGAGCACTATACAGTACAGTTTACCCCAGATTTTTCAAGTGTTGCCACTAAAAGTGGCAGTGAAAGTATATGAAAGAAAGGGGGTAAACAGCGCCAGTAAATCCTAATACATAGACAGAATACGTGATGAATGAGTTTGTAAAAAATAAAAATAAATGATAAATAATAAATAATAAAAAATACAAAATTAAAAAACGATAAAATTAAATAAGAACTAGTAGAAAGTCAATTCTTGAGTAGTGTATAGCAATATGATTCCTAGTGGTGGTAGATAGTAAAGAATACCCTTACCAGAAACTAACCCAATCTGATGAGGTAAGTATGCCGCACTGGGGGGTATATCAATGGTAGATTACTTCAGCAGACCGGTAGGTGCTCTCTTTCAATCTCATCTGTCTCTTGGAGTATGTGGGAATACGGTTCTTGCAGTGAAGATGTTCCAAAAACTTCTCATGCAGGTGAGCTTGCTGCCTCTAGGAGTCTCTTGGTCTTGGTATTAACTTTCTCCTCCGTGGATATGCCCAAGAAAACAAGAGGTCAAAGATAGTGTAATACAGTTTTATTATAGGCACAGTTAAAAAATGAACATACAATCCACTCACATTTTCTGCCCTCAAACAGCATGTCAGGTAAGGCCTGGTGTGTTTGTCCTCGTGCTGTCACTGCTGTGCATGACAGCTTCAGACAAACACACTTGGCCTTTTATGTTATAGGATATATATATATACTATTGATATTTTAGAATATTTTAGTACATCTTTAATAACCATTTACTTTAATTATTAAGCTGTGGCTCTACAAGATCTATGCAAATCCACATCTTAGCGTGTTGCAATAAATCCTGCTCCTAAAATTGCAAAATGTGGCATTTGTTTCCTCCTGAAGCGCACAAATGTATATGCCTATTAAATTGACAGTCAAGTAAAAATAAACTTTCATGATTCAGATAGGGCATGCAATTTTTAACAACTTTTCAATTTTATTTTATCACCAAAGTTGCTTTGTTGTCTTGGTATCCTATGTTGAAAGCTAAACTGACTAAAATGCAAGTCTGTCAAAAGAACTGAAATTAGCGGGGAGTTTGTGGAGGCTTAGATACAAGGTAATCCCAGAGGTAAAAAGTATATTAATATTACTGTGTTGGTTATGCAAAACTGGTGAATAGGTAAAAAAGGGATGATCTATCTTTTAGAGTAGACTGTCCCTTTATATAGCATAAACTGGGACAAATTATTTCTAATAAACATTCAGAGGATAAATGGAGAACATTTAATAATAATAAATATACACATTAACACATAACACATGGTTATAAATGTAAAATAAATAAATCAAAGCCAATGTGGCTAAAAACAAATGTGTTAAGAGAAACTAGGAAGAAAATAGTACAAACTCAACATTCCAAATATAAGGAATGTAATAGTTCATGCAAAAGAGCAATCAGATTAGCCAACATTGAGAATGTAAAATTACTTTCAAAAGTCAAACCCTAAAGAATATAAATGGCAAAAAAATTAAGAAGGAAAATATATGTTCATTAGAATTCATTAGTAACTGTGACCAGGGAAAGGCTGAGATACTAAATCATTTCATACACAAGAGAGGAACTAATGGGAGAGACATTAAAATTGGCTAATACATACAAGCCCATACCAATAACTGGGCTTTCTCTAGATAATATCAGGAAAATGGATAATATCAAGGTAAATAAAACTCCAAGTCCAGAATGGATACACCCAATGATTATATGCACTGTTAAAGCCAAACCTCTGCTCAAAAAATGTCAAGACTCATTATCATCAGGCATAGTATCCCAGGACTAGAGCAAAATCGGTGCTACTTTTTAAAAAGGAAGCAGGGCTTCTACTGGAAGCCATCAACCAGTAAGCCTGGCCGCCCCCTGCAGATTTGTGGCCAATCGGCCACTAGCAGGGGGTGTCAATCAACTCGAATGTACACGATCGGGCGAATTGATGTCCGATGCCTCAGAGGAGGCGTATGAGTTAAGGAGCAGCGGTCTTAGGACCACTGCTTCTTAACTCCTGTTTCCAGCGAGCCTGAAGGTTTGCGCTGAAACAGATGCATTGGGGCCAGTTGACGGTTTGTTAAATCGACCCCTATATGTTCTGTGAAGTTTTGAAGAAGATATTTTTATGATGTTGGTATCCTCCATAGTGGAGACTATTGCTTAACTGGTTCATTGATTATAATAGATTGCCACTCTCAACTCACAGATGGGAGAAGAGTGGGTACAAATATCTTTAAGGTGTGAGGTGAAATGTTGCAGTGAGTTTTCCGCAAGATATTAGTTTTGCAAATGGGCTTTAGATCCTAAGCCAAATGATATATTTCATACAGATTATCATAGAAAACAGCCATTTCACAAAAATTGATTCAAATCATAATCTCTGTTCATGCCCTTAGGGGTTAATGCATCAAGTTTATGTATCCATAGCATTTCCCTCTTCTTTAAGAGAGACTCCCTATTCTGACCCCTTCTAGGGGGAGGTTCCCAATCTATCATTTGGAACCTCAATTGTGCAATTGAATGACCTGCCTCCAAAAAGGGGCATGCTACAGGTGCTTTCATGTTTTTTCTTCTAATGCTATATTTGTGCTGCTTTATTATTTATTTATTCTATCCCGTGCCCTTTGGGTGTTCTCTCCAATATATATCTTGGCACATGGGCATTTAATTAAGTATACCACAAAGCTAGCATTACAGGTAAAGTATCCATTGATTCCATACTTTTGGCCTGTGTAAGGATGGAAAAAACTGTCACCCTTGACTAGGCTGCCACAACTGATGCAGCCCAAGCAAGGGAAACAACCCTTCTTTTGACTAGCCAAGTAGCCAGTATTATTTCTCTAAAGGTTATCTATGTCCCCTCTCACCAATTTGTCTCTTATATTTGGTGGACGGTATAGACAGGAATATGTTATATATATATATATATATATATATATATATATATATATATATATATATATGAATCTATTTTTGTGAAATGGCTGTTTTCTATTATAATCTGAATATATATTTTGTATGTGTTATGTAGTTATGAATTTCTTACTACTAGGGGACAAGTTCCCTTTAATATATTCCTTGTAAATGATGATGTCACAATGAGGTGGGAGGAGTTACACCTGTGTAAAGGTATTTAATGTGATGTGCTGCATTACACTACAGACGTGACTAAGGGTTAATAGCCCCAAACGTAGTCTTGTTACTTTGTACCTACTGCTGATATAAGAGAATAAAGAAGATATGCTGACTTAATTGGTGGTGCTGCCTTTTCTTGGTCTTTGATATTTACAAGGTATGCAGTAACCTTTGGCGTGCACACCAATATTGTTTTGTTGCTGGATCTCATTGGGAATCAATTAATATATTTTAAAAATTTGTAGTTTTTATTTTTATGAATTGCAATTATAACATGGCTTAAAGGGACAGTCTAGTCAAAATAAAACGTTCATGATTCAGATAGGGAATGCAATTTTAAACAACTTTCTAATTCACTTTTATCATCAAATTTGCTTTGTATTCTTGGTATTCTTTGTTGAAAGCTAAACCTAGGTAGGCTCATATGCTAATTTCTAAGCCCTTGAGGCCGCCCCTTATTTCAATGCATTTGGCAGTTTTTCACAGCTAGAGGGCATTAGTTCATGTGTGCCATACAGATAACATTGAAACCACGCCCATGGAGTTACAAATGAGAGGGCACTAATTGGCTAAATGCAAGTCTGTCAAATGAACTGAAATAAGGGGGCAGTCTGTAGAGGCTTAGATACAAGGTAATCACAGAGGTAAAAAGTATATAAATATAACTGTGTTGGTTATGCAAAACTGGGGAATGGGTAATAAAGGGATTATCTATCTTTTAAAACAATAACAATTCTGGTGTAGACTGTCCCTTTAAGAAACTATTTGACTGAACTATAATAAATGCTTAATTTCTCCTAAAAAATAATATTTCACTTTTTTTAAGGAAGTGAATAAAAAAGTAAAATATTTTATCAATAACTGGTGTTTTGCAGTAAAAATAATTATGATTGCATGACTGCCAAGATTGTTTATTTTTTCTAAAATATAAAGCACTTACAAGCTTGATTTCAACTTCTAAAATTAAATAATATATAAATAGCACTTAATATGTCTTTCTGATACTATTCATACTATACAGTTTTTGGGCTAACCTTAAAATAACTTTCAGTCATCAGAAACCCAAATGGAAAGAAGTCTAATCTTAAATAATGGGATTAGAAGTCCACTTAGAAAAGATTTACTTTCAAACCAAATGATATTGTTAGACTTTTTTAAATCAAAAGTGAAAATGAGGCATTAATATTTTACATTGAATGATTTACATGCTTCCACACTTAAAGCCATCACTAAAAACAGGTTTAATGCTATTTAGCACAATTGCAAATTTTGCCTAAAGTGTTTTTTTCATTTAGACATTACGCCTTTACGGATTTTTGCTTTAGTCTGTATATGTATTCAAATTTCAGAAATACCACACGCATTATGCATGGGGTTAATCCTCAAAACAACTTCTGCTTTAAAGGGACAGTCAACACTAACATTGTTATAGTTCAAAAAGATAAACAACACCTTTACTACGCATTCCTAGCTTTGCACAACCAACATTGTTATATTAATATACTTTATAACATGTTAACCTCTAAATTTCTGCCTGTTTCTAAGCCACTACAGACAGCCTCTTATCACATGCTTTTTTATAAGCTTTTCACAACAAGACACTGCTAATTCATATAGGCCATATAGATAACATTGTGTTAATGTCCGTTGAGTTATTAGTAGTGATGTCGCAAACAGTTCGCCGGAGAACACTTCCCCGCGAACATAGCTTGTTCGAGTTCGCAGCGGCGGGCGAACATATGCGATGTTCGATCCGCCCCCTATTCGACATCATTGCATAAACTTTGACCCTGTATCTCACAGTCAGCAGGCACATTCCAGCCAATCAGCAGCAGACCCTCCCTCCCACCTCATGGACAGCAGCCATTTTAGATGCATTCGGAAGCTGCATTGCTAGTGAGAGGAGGGACAGTGTAGCTGCTGCTAATTTAATAGGGAAATCGATAGCTAGGCTAGTGTATTCAGTGTCCACTACAGTCCTGAAGGACTCATCTGATCTCTGCTGTAAGGACAGCACCCCAAAAAGCCCTTTTTAGGGCTACATCAGTCGTTTTTTTTTTTTTTTCTTTGTAATCTAATAGCAGTCGCCTGCCTGCCACTGCCAGCCTGTGTGTCAGGCTCACAGCATATACTGTGCCTACTTGCTCAGTGCCACCACTCATATCTAGTGTAACATTAGTGTAAATTAAAAAAAAAAACTTTTACATCAGTCTGCTAGTGTAATCTAATTTCAGTTTCAAGGCCAGCCTGTGTGTCAGGCTCACAGCATATACTTTACCTACTTGCTCAGTGCCACCACCAGTCATATCTGGTGTAAGAGTAGTGTAAATTTTAAAAAAAAAAGTTTTACATCAGTTTGCTAGTGTAATCTAATAGCAGTTCCCTGCCTGCCACTGCCAGCCTGTGTGTCATGCTCACAGCATATACTGTGCCTACTTGCTCAGTGCCACCACTCATATCTGGTGTAACATTAGTGTAAATTTAAAAAAAAAAAAACTTTTACATCAGTCTGCTAGTGTAATCTAATTTCAGTTGCCAGGCCAGCCTGCCACTGCCAGCCTGTGTGTCAGGCTCACAGCATATACTGTGCCTACTTGCTCAGTGCCACCACTCATATCTGGTGTATCAGTAGTGTAAATTTAAAAAAAAAAAAAAGTTTTATATCAGTCTGCTAGTGTAATCTAATTTCAGTTGCCAGGCCAGCCTGCCACTGCCAGCCTGTGTGTCAGGCTCACAGCATATACTGTGCCTTCTTTCTCAGTGCCATCACCAGTTATATCTGGTGTAACAGTAGTGTAATTTTTTTTTTAAAAAAAACTTTTACATCAGTCTGCTAGTGTAATCAAATTGCAGTTGCCAGGCCAGCCTGCCACTGCCATAATGTGTGTCAGACTCACAGCGTATACTGTGCCCACTTGCCCAGTGTCATCACTCATATTATCTTGTTTAATAGTAGTGTAAGTGTACATTTAAAAATAAAAAAAACTATTTTGACTGTGAAACAGCAGTCTGCTTTTTTGTGTCAGGCTCACAGCGTATACTGTGCCCACTTGTCCAGTGCCACCACTCATATTATCGTGTTTTATTGTAGTGTAAGTGTACATTTTAAAAATAAAAAAACTATTTTGATTCTGAAACATCAGTCTGCTTTTTTGTGTCAGGCTCACAGCGTATAATGTGCCCACTTGCCCAGTGCCACCACTGATATTATCTTGTTTAATAGTAGTGTAAGTGTACATTTAAAAATAAAAAAAACTATTTTGACAGTGAAACATTAGTCTGCTTTTTTGTGTCAGGCTCACAGCGTATACTGTGCCCACTTGTCCAGTGCCACCACTCATATTATCTTGTTTTATAGTAGTTTAAGTGTACATTTAAAAATAAAAAAAACTATTTTGACTTTGAAACATCAGTCTGCTTTTTTGTGTCAGGCTCACAGCGTATACTGTGCCCACTTGTCCAGTGCCACCACTCATATTATCTTGTTTTATAGTAGTGTAAGTGTACATTTTAAAAATAAAAAAACAATTTTGACTCTGAAATATCAGTCTGCTTTTTTGTGTCAGGCTCACAGTGTATACTGTGCCCACTTGCCCAGTGCCACCACTCATATTATCTTGTTTAATAGTAGTGTAAGTGTACATTTTAAAAATAAAAAAACTATTTTGACTGTGAAACAGCAGTCTGCTTTTTTGTGTCAGGCTCACAGCGTATACTGTGCCCACTTGTCCAGTGCCACCACTCACATTATCTTGTTTAATAGTAGTGTAAGTGTACATTTAAAAATAAAAAAACTATTTTGACTGTGAAACATCAGTCTGCTTTTTTGTGTCAGGCTCACAGCGTATACTGTGCCCACTTGTCCAGTGCCACCACTCATATTATCTTGTTTAATAGTAGTGTAAGTGTACATTTTAAAAATAAAAACACTATTTTGACTGTGAAACATCAGTCTGCTTTTTTGTGTCAGGCTCACAGCGTATACTGTGCCCACTTGTCCAGTGCCACCACTCATATTATCTTGTTTAATAGTAGTGTAAGTGTACATTTTAAAAATAAAAAAACTATTTTGACTGTGAAACATCAGTCTGCTTTTTTGTGTCAGGCTCACAGCGTATACTGTGCCCACTTGTCCAGTGCCACCACTCACATTATCTTGTTTGATAGTAGTGTAAGTGTACATTTTAAAAATAAAAAAAACTACTTTGACTGTGAAACATAAGTCTGCTTTTTTGTGTCAGGCTCACAGCGTATACTGTGCCTACTTGTCCAGTGCCACCACTCACATTATCTTGTTTAATAGTAGTGTAAGTGTACATTTTAAAAATAAAAAAAACTATTTTGACTGTGAAACAACAGTCTGCTTTTTTTGTGTCAGGCTCACAGTGTATACTGTGCCCGGTCACAGTAGCTTGCACGCATAGTAGCTCTAATCGAAAAAAAATGACAGGCAGAGGCAGGCCAACCTGAAGGGGCCGTCGTGGTCGTGGTGCTGTGATTCCCTTTAGCCATAGAATAATGCCCAGTGTTAGGCCACGTACCATGAACACGAAAAGTTCTGATGAAATAGTTGACTATATAACACAGGACACCTGATCTTCTACAGCTTCCACTCGTAACCTTGATGCACCATCCTCCTCCTCTAGCTTAGCTTCGGGCACCTCTCAGCTTACCACTCACCCGCCTGCCACTACCACCGACACTAGCACCACAGCCGCCTCACTTGATCTGTCAGAGGAGTTATGTACACCTCAGTGTGAAGAAATGAGTGATGCGCAACCATCATTGTCAGAGGATGTAGATAACTGTGATATGTCTCAGTCAGGCAGCATTACAGACATGGACGACGCACGGTGTGATGATGATGATGATGTTGTACCCGCCGTTGCTTCCGTTGTTTAGTTGTCAGATACAAGTGAAGGGGTTGATGATGACGATGCATCCGTGGATGTCACGTGGGCGCAGGTAGAAGAGAAGAAGAACAGGGGGAAAGTTCAGTTGGGGAGACAGAGAGGAGCAGGAGGAGGAGACGAGTTGGAAGCAGGGGGAGGTCATTACAAGGAGCTAATGGCACAGTCAGACAGCATGCATTGGCACCCGGGGTCAGCCAGACAGCACGCCAATCAACGCATGCTGTTGCCACCACCTTAATGCCGTCATCGCAGAGCTCAGCAGTGTGGCATTTTTTTATGTGTCTGCCTCTGACAACAGCAATGCCATTTGCAACCTGTGCCAAAAGAAACTGAGTCGTGGGAAGTCCAACAGCCACCTAGGTACAACTGCTTTGCGAAGGCACATGATCTCACATCACAAACGCCATCCTCCTCCTGGTCCAGCATCTTCAGCCACGTCAACCACTGCTGTGCTCCTTGCCCCCTCTCAACCATCTGCCAATCTGTCTCTCTTCCGGAGCAGTTCCTGCTCATCTGCCCACAGTCAGGTGTCTGTCAAGGACATGTTTGAGTGTAAGAAGCCAATGTCACCAAGTCACCCCCTTGCCCGGCGTCTGACAGCTGGCTTGTCTGAACTCTTAGCCCGCAAGCTTTTACCATACAAGCTGGTGGAGTCTGAGGCGTTCAAAAAATTTGTAGCTATTGGGACACCGCAGTGGAAGGTACCCGGCCGAAATTTCTTTGCACAAAAGGCAATCCCCAACCTTTACTCGATTGTGCGAAAGTAAGTAATGGCATGTCGGGCACACAGTGTTGGGGCAAGGGTCCATCTGACCACTGATAGCTGGTCTGCAAAGCATGGTCAGGGCAGGTATATCACCTACACTGCACATTGGGTAAACCTGCTGATGGCTGCCAAGCATGGAATGCTTGGCTCTGCAGAGGAGTTGTTGACACCGCCACGACTTGCAGGCAGGCCTGCTGCCACCTCCTCTACTCCTCCTACTCCATCCTCTTCCATAACCTCCTCGGCTGAGTCCTCTTCTGCTGCTGCGTCTTGCTCCACATCAACGGCACCCCCCCAGCTCCCCAGGTACTATTCCACATCCCGGATACGGCAGTGTCACGCCGTCTTGGGGTTGACTTGCCTGAAAGCAGAGAGTCACACCGCAGCAGCACTCCTGTCCGCCCTGAATGCACAGGTGGATCAGTGGCTGACTCCACACCAACTGGAGATCGGCAAAGTGGTTTCTGACAACGGAAGTAATCTGGTGGCGGCATTGAAATTGGGCAAGTTGACACATGTGCCGTGCATGGCATATGTGTGTATTCTGATTGTACAACGCTTTGTGCATAAGTACCCAGGCTTACAGGACGTCCTGAAGCAGGCCACGAAGAAGTGTGGCAATTTCAGGCGTTCCTACACGGCCATGGCGCACTTGTCAGATATCCAGTGGCGAAACAACCTGCCAGTGAGGCGCTTGATTTGCGACAGCCCGACAAGTTGGAATTCAACACTCCTAATGTTCGACCGCCTGCTCCAACAAGAAAAAGCCGTTAACGAGTATTTGTATGACCGGGGTGCTAGGACATCCTCTGGGGAGCTGGGAATTTTTTTGCCACGTTACTGGACACTCATGCGCAATGCCTGTAGGCTCATGCATCCTTTTGAGGAGGTAACAAACCTAGTCAGTCGCACCGAAGGCACCATCAGCTACATCATACCATTTGTTTTCTTCCTGGAGAGTGCCCTGCGAAGAGTGCTGGATCAGGCCATAGATGAGCGTGAAGAGGAAGAGTTGTCGTCACCATCACCACCAGAAACAGCCTTATCAGCATCGCTTGCTGGACCAGCAGTAACGCAGGAAGAGGATTGTGAGGAATAGGAGTCAGAGGAGGAATGTGGCTTTGAGGAGGAGGAGGAAGACCAAGCACAACAGGCATCCCAGGGTGCTTGTTGTCACCTATCTGGTACCTGTGGTGTTGTACGTGGCTGGGGGGGAAGAAGATACCTTCAGTGAGATCAGTGAGGATGAGGAACGGGACATGAGTAGCTCGGCATCCAACCTTGTGCAAATGGGGTCTTTCATGCTGTCGTGCATGTTGAGGGACACTCGTATAAAAAAGCTGAAGGAGAACAAACTGTACTGGGTGTCCACGCAACTAGACCCCCGGTATAAGTATAAAGTGACTGAAATGTTACCGAATTCCCGCAAGTTGGAAAGGATGGAGCAGTTCAAAAATAAATTAAAAAGTATGCTTTACACAGCGTATAAGGGTGATGTCACAGCACAAAGGGAATCTAACAGGGGAAGAGGTGAAAGTAATACTCCTCCTCCCACGACAACGCCGGCAAGGACAGGACGCTTTCCAGACGTGTTGTTGATGGAGGACATGCGGACGTTTTTAACTCCTATGCATCGCCACAGCCCTTTGGGATCCAGCCTCAGAGAACGACTCAACCGACAGGTAGCAGACTACCTCCCCTTAACTGCAGATCTCGACACTCTGAGGAGCGATGAACCCCTTGACTACTGGGTGTGCAGTCAAAAGAAGAGAAGGTGTTAAAGATACTATACACTCTCACTCTAATATGCTAACCCTAAGGTTGGACTATCTCCTAAAGCCAACCCAAAAAATTAATACAGAAAAAACAAAGTAAGGGTAGCGCTGAGACAGCTTAGAGGCTAATCAGTTGAAATGGATAGTTATGGTGTTATAAAAATTGGATAGTTATGGTGTTATAAAAAATATACTTTGATCTCTAAACAAATGGAAATGTGTAGTGTTGTGAAATGATATGTGGAACACTAAATAGTGAAGAATAATCTCTATATAAATGTACACCAAGTCTCATATGGCATTGAAAATTTTAATTGTAAATAAAATCAAATAATATGTTAAAAAAAGTGCCGGCACCAATAGCGAAATTTAAAAATACATAATGCAGTCAAATGTAGTCTAAATTGGATACAAATAAAAATGCAAAAAGATAGTATATTGTTAAATACAGTTAATATTGTGACCACAATTTTTAACAACAGACTCTATGTTTCGTAGTTTAGGTCAGTCTCATAAGTAGGATGTTTGATTGACAAACAATTGTTCCCAATACTATTGATGCTTGTTTACCGTACTTTTGTTTGTGATTACCGTCCTCAATTATTTGGAAACAAAACTGTTTGTGGCCGTGAATGTAATGTAAGTAATGTCTAACAGACAGGTGATTTACGAACACAACACACCCTGTGGGAGTCAAATTCTGACCTATCAAGCATCACATGAGGATATTTAAATCCGTCTAACAACACGATGAGCATCTTGATAAAGGCCTACCCGGCTGAAACGCGTAGATTTGCTCATCTTACTTACATTCACTTATTCTCTAATTGAGGAACTCGGTCTTAGTAGGTGAGGTGCATAATCTTAGTAGGTGAGGTGCATAAAAGCCGTGTTTACATACAAGCGGTGTATATATGTGCGTAATCCCTCACCCAGGATCTATTTACCGAGTTCTCAATATATCTATCTAGCATCATATACTATCCAACGGATCTCCAATCCTGTTATTCTATACACCGGAACAGGTAATAGGACCTGGAGGTACAGCCCAGAAGGTTGTGTCACGGCTGCCTGCAAATACCTCGGCCCCAGGATTTACCTGCAACTTAGCCACGACAATATACAGGCTATCCAGACATACTGGGACTGTATATCCTGAAATTGCAGTTTAATAGCAACAACGCTTGCCACCCACAAAGGATTGGATAGCACCGCTGGAGCCATTTTTTTCGTCTACCATTCACGGCCGCAAACAGTTTTGTTTCCAAATAATTGAGGACGGTAATCACAAACAAAAGTACGGTAAACAAGCATCAATAGTATTGGGAACAATTGTTTGTCAATCAAACATCCTACTTATGAGACTGACCTAAACTAAGAAACATAGAGTCTGTTGTTAAAAATTGTGGTCACAATATTAACTGTATTTAACAATATACTATCTTTTGCATTTTTATTTGTATCCAATTTAGACTACATTTGACTGCATTATGTATTTTTAAATTTCGCTATTGGTGCCGGCACCTTTTTAACATATTATTTGATTTTATTTACAATTAAAATTTTTAATGCCATATGAGACTTGGTGTACATTTATATAGAGATTATTCTTCACTATTTAGTGTTCCACATATCATTTCACAACACTACACATTTCCATTTGTTTAGAGATCAAAGTATATTTTTTATAACACCATAACTATCCAATTTTTATAACACCATAACTATCCATTTCAACTGATTAGCCTCTAAGCTGTCTCAGCGCTACCCTTACTTTGTTTTTTCTGTATTAATTTTTTGGGTTGGCTTTAGGAGATAGTCCAACCTTAGGGTTAGCATATTAGAGTGAGAGTGTATAGTATCTTTAACACCTTCTCTTCTTTTGATATCACTTTTATCTCCAGTTTTAGATCCACTCTCTTTGACACTTTAGCAATACACATTGCTTTTTTAGGAATTTTATTTCAGCCAATTCTGATTTGATTTTTTGACACTTCACACCTTTTTCACTGCCCCCACATATTATACATTAAAATTTCCCCCTCTTCCATACACAATTTGTATATATTAATATTATTTACATTTGTATTTCTACATTCAGAAAGTATTATTTATATTCCACTTCACTTCAACCACTGGCATTAATTTCTATACACCAATATGGATATCTTTGCACAGAGGGACATTATCCTCAAAAACATTGCATCTAATATTAATACCACAACAGTATTACCCATAGAATCTAATATAGATGAAATGTTTTCAGATTTAGAGAACACACTTCTAAAAGAAATTAAACACACTTTAGAAATCAAATATATACAGAATTATATCGATCTCAACATGGTACCTAGAGGCCTTAGGCTGAAAAAAAACTGTACATTTAATTTACCTGATACATTATCGGATGAATGGTTTGAGATTTTAGAAATGGCTTCAATTGGACTTATGAAAGTTATTGTTAAAGCTAGAAAAATACACCTCAATGATATTAAAAAAGAAATCGAAATATCTAAAAATAAACTTGGTAATTTAGATATAAACGATAATTACAAACAGACCCAATTAGAAATTATTAATAAACTCTCTGAACAGAAAGAAATCATTATCACTCAAAAGAATTCCAAATTCAATAGGGATTTGGATGACTATAAAAAAACAGAAGATACCAGTACTATGAATGAAGAACAGACATGTAGTGAAAATGCAGACACAATAGCAGATAACACTACTATTCTATCTAAGAAAGACTTGGCCTCTTTATTTAGTAAAAATCATTCAAAAATACACAATAAATCAAATTATACAACCTCTCATAACAGTAACATAGACAAACAAAATCAATATAGAACACAAACTCACTATCAGACACGTAATAAAAAAGAAAATAATCCCCAAGAACTCACCTGGAGGCAATATAATACAAACAAGGCAAGACACACAAATATGAATACACAACACAATCAGAGTTTTACTAAAACAATCAATATTGGAATAGGAATAGGTCCAATAATTTTGAAACAAACAGAGACACACATGACAATTATCCAGTTCAATATAACTCTAATGATAGAAACACCTTTTCCAATCCCCATCTAGTTCAAAATAGATCAACATATCAACCCCATCAATACAACCAACCATATGCATATGACAGATTTTCAAATAGACAAACTAACAACTATCATAGACCAAATCATTATAATCAACAACACGAAAACGATTACACCAGACCTAATCCAAACTATTACTCACACAACAGGGAACACTATAAGTATAAAGATAATCACAACCAAAATTGGAGAATCCCCCTCCAAAATAGATATGAACCCTTATTACAAACACCTAACCATCATAGGGCTTATACTAATGATCATGAAAGCAATAAACAAAACAGTGAAATGACAAAGACACCTTTTTTAGGTCATTCCCCCGCAAGAGCGGGGCCTTCAAAAAACTTACAAGAAACAGCAAAAACACAAAGAAACTTACAAAGCAAAAGAAGACTAGAGGTAGAAGAGGGAGAGGAACCTCTAAACAAAACAATAAAAAGATAAGATCAACTAAATTAGATAACAAATCTGGTATCTTTAATATTAGTCAATTGACTTTAAACGACAAACAAGAAGAAGTCCTTAGTAAAGGCTTGACTTTTGCCCCTACATGTAAGTTGAACAAATTTGAAACGTTAATTAATATCAATCAGTATATACGTAAGATCACTCTAAAAAGATATTTTCTAAAAAACCCGGTATAGTATAAATCAATGACTGAAAAAGATGATTATGTACACACAGAATACAAACCTAAGTCTGTTTTTTATCCAATTAATGAGAAAAGCGAACATATTAAACTTTATGAACAAAATATCAAGAAAGACCTTATATCAATGATAGAAACACCTTTTCCAATCCCCATCTAGTTCAAAATAGATCAACATATCAACCCCATCAATACAACCAACCATATGCATATGACAGATTTTCAAATAGACAAACTAACAACTATCATAGACCAAATCATTATAATCAACAACACGAAAACGATTACACCAGACCTAATCCAAACTATTACTCACACAACAGGGAACACTATAAGTATAAAGATAATCACAACCAAAATTGGAGAATCCCCCTCCAAAATAGATATGAACCCTTATTACAAACACCTAACCATCATAGGGCTTATACTAATGATCATGAAAGCAATAAACAAAACAGTGAAATGACAAAGACACCTTTTTTAGGTCATTCCCCCGCAAGAGCGGGGCCTTCAAAAAACTTACAAGAAACAGCAAAAACACAAAGAAACTTACAAAGCAAAAGAAGACTAGAGGTAGAAGAGGGAGAGGAACCTCTAAACAAAACAATAAAAAGATAAGATCAACTAAATTAGATAACAAATCTGGTATCTTTAATATTAGTCAATTGACTTTAAACGACAAACAAGAAGAAGTCCTTAGTAAAGGCTTGACTTTTGCCCCTACATGTAAGTTGAACAAATTTGAAACGTTAATTAATATCAATCAGTATATACGTAAGATCACTCTAAAAAGATATTTTCTAAAAAACCCGGTACAGTATAAATCAATGACTGAAAAAGATGATTATGTACACACAGAATACAAACCTAAGTCTGTTTTTTATCCAATTAATGAGAAAAGCGAACATATTAAACTTTATGAACAAAATATCAAGAAAGACCTTATATCATTAGACCAAACCAAACCATTGAGGAACAATCTATCTAAAAAAGAATTTGAAATATTAACTGATTTAAAAAATAATAACAGAATAGTGATAAAACCAGCTGACAAGGAGGGAGGGATTGTAGTCATGGATACTGACTACTATATAGAAGAATCCAACAGATTGCTAAATGACAAAACTACATACAAGACGTTATTAATAAACCCACTTCAGAAACATTGCAAACAATTAGACACACTCCTTAAGAATGCCAGCACAGAGGGCATTATTAATCAGTCAGAATTTGATTTTCTAGTTATAACCCACCCAAAAAACCCCACTTTTTATTTCCTACCTAAAGTACACAAACACAGAACTAAACCTCCAGGCCGCCCTATTATATCAGGGATAGAATCACTCACTAGCAACCTATCACAATATGTAGATTTCTTTCTGCAGAAATATGTTGTAAATCTCAAATCATACCTCAAGGACTCAACACATTTTCTCAACTTAATTAAAAACCTCATCTGGCAGGATAATTATATTTTTGTCACTTGTGACGTTAGTTCACTTTACACCAATATTTCACACAAATTGGGTTTATCAGCAGTTAAAATTTACCTGGACAGAGATGAAACACTCCCAATTAAACAAAACAAATTCATCCTTGATTGTATAGAATTCATTTTAACAAATAATAGTTTCCTCTTTAATGATGATATCTTCTTGCAAATAAAGGGTACTGCAATGGGCACAAGGTTCGCCCCTAGTTATGCCAATTTGTTCATGGGCCACTTTGAAGAACTCTACATTAACAAAGGCCCATGGGGGGCGAACCTTGTGCTCTATTGCAGATACATCGATGATATTTTCCTTATATGGAAAGGAGATACTGAATTATTAGATTTATTTATCATGGATATTAATAAGAACGACATGGGCTTATCATTTACCCACGAATATAGTAGTAGTAGAATCCATTTTCTTGACATCGAAATAGAGATTAAAAATAACCAAATACACACAAGAACATATTTCAAAGACATAGATGCCAATAATTATATACATTCTGAAAGTTGTCATTTAACAAAATGGAAATCTAATATTCCCAAAAGTCAATTCATGAGGATTAAAAAGAACTGTTCCTCTCAAGAAAGCTACCATTTGCAATCAAAAATCCTCACAGACATGTTCATAGACAAAGGGTATGATCCAGCCATCATCAAGAAGACACAATCTGAAGTAGCCAGTATCAATAGAGATACACTATTGTCAACAAAATCAAAGAGAAAAACAAATAACCTAAATAATAAACATGATAATTTATTTATACCATTCATAACAGATTTCAGTTCACAACATGGAGAAATTAAGAACATTTTAAAAAAACACTGGTACCTTTTAAAGCAAGATCAAGTCTTAGGACATAATATAAAAGACCAACCAGATATCATTTTAAGGAAAGCAAGAAACTTAAAAATGATACTATCACCTAGTGAGTTTAAGAAAGAAAAGCAATCACTTGATAGAGACCTGTTAGGTAACCAACTCAGTGGCTATTTCCCATGTATCACCTGTAAGTCTTGTCAACATAGTACAAAACTAAAAGAACTCCATTCTCCTACAACTAAATATTACACCAAAATAAAAGAAGTAATTAGATGTACAGACAAAAATATCATCTACTGCATACAGTGTTCCTGTAAACTTTTCTATTTTGGTCAAAGAAGTAGAATGTTGAAAGATAGAATTCGAGAACGTCTGTTAAAAATAGAACACGAAGCCACAGATACCAAACTTTATTCCCACTTTAAAGAAGTCCATCAAGGTGACTTAAAACAATTTAAATTTTGGGGAATAAAAAAACTCAAGCTCAATAAAAGGGGAGGAAATATGAACACCCTTCTGATCAAAAAGGAAGCTGAATATATATTTCATTATAATACACTCTACCCAGATGGTCTTAACTCCGAATTAGATTTAAATTCACTTATATAAAACATTAACCAACATATACCATTATAACTAACTAACACATAAACCTAGCCTAGTCTAGTTAAAACAAACAAACACAGTCATTTGAGATTTTAGTGTAAAAATAGAATTCTTGAATCTCTTTATACATATATAAGTCCAGATCAAAACCAGATTATAGTTGAATCTAGTTCGTTTGTTGTGGTTTTTTATTAATCAATCTTACACTTATCCCAACTGGATCTCGAGTTAGGGAGAATTTAACCCCCTGCCAGTCATCTGAATATTATTCATATATTATAATTTTATTCAAATTCCCTGGTTATACTTAATCATATTACCTTACAGCAGTGTAGTTTATCTAAATTTCTGTAGAGAATATTTCATTTTTATCCTCTTTTTATATTTTTTTATCTTTTTATCATTTTTTCTTCAATCTGATTCAATTTATTTTTTCTTCAATCTGATTCAATTTATTTTTACATGTCCTCTTGTTCCCAGACTTTTAATAACATGCATTTCTTCCGTATTATTTTATGCATATAAGCATAGTCCATTAATTATCATTATTGGTTACACATATAAAAGCACAATATATATGGCACATAATTCCACGATCCTAAACTAATCAAACAATTATTTCACTTAGTACAATGCTTTCCCATCATCACCGCTAATATTCCCATTTATTCTCATTTATTTGGATAGTTTCTATATATATATTCAGAAAGTTCATTATCATTAGTAGACAAACGCCTTTAAATTACAACAATTTATTTCACATTCGATCAACATGACCTCTCGTTTTTCAAGATTTCTCAGATGTTTAATTTATAGTATTAATTTGCACTTTAATATATCTAAGGTTAATAGATACAAATAAAAATATATTTAAGTACACCAAGTCGATTCTAAATACTGTTTTGTAATACATAAATCTCTATTTGTATTTTTATTTTTATATTTGTATTTATGTTTCAAAAATACGCTTTGTCTTATGGGCATTTTTTATATATTTGTATTTGTTTTTATATATGATTACAATGGTGTTTTTTGAAGAGACATCTCTCCTTTGTTTCCCAGTAGCTATGCAAATTGTATACTAAGTAATGTCTAACAGACAGGTGATTTACGAACACAACACACCCTGTGGGAGTCAAATTCTGACCTATCAAGCATCACATGAGGATATTTAAATCCGTCTAACAACACGATGAGCATCTTGATAAAGGCCTACCCGGCTGAAACGCGTAGATTTGCTCATCTTACTTACATTCACTTATTCTCTAATTGAGGAACTCGGTCTTAGTAGGTGAGGTGCATAAAAGCCGTCTTTACATACAAGCGGTGTATATATGTGCGTAATCCCTCACCCAGGATCTATTTACCGAGTTCTCAATATATCTATCTAGCATCATATACTATCCAACGGATCTCCAATCCTGTTATTCTATACACCGGAACAGGTAATAGGACCTGGAGGTACAGCCCAGAAGGTTGTGTTACGGCTGCCTGCAAATACCTCCGCCCCAGGATTTACCTGCAACTTAGCCATCACAATATACAGGCTATCCAGAAATACTGGGACTGTATATCCTGAAATTGCAGTTTACTGGGTGTGCAGGCTTGACCTGTGGCCTGAGCTATCCCAATTTGCAATCAAACTTCTGGCCTGCCCCGCTTCAAATGTCCTGTCAGAAAGGACCTTCAGTGTAGCAGGAGGTATTTTCACTGAGAAGAAAAGTCGTCTAGGTCAAAAAAGTCTTGATTACCTCACCTTTATTAAAATGAATGAGGATGGATCCCGAAGGGACTGACATTGGGCGATACATTAGAGTAAAAAAGGCCTGATGAGATGAGCTGCCTTGGGCTAAAAATGGTCCACACGCTGCTGTATTTTATCTTCGAATGCTGGATGACTTGCGTGACTTATCTACCAACAACTAGGGTTCAAGCCGCAATGTTTTAGGGCACTTTCTAACTGTCAAACAAACATCAATTTTTCTGGTCGCTGCTACAGCAGCGGCTGCAACAATACCTAATTTTTCAGGCATGTGTAAATGCCTAATTTTTCTGGCCTCTGGTGCTGCACTGTGGCTTCAAAACCCAAACCAAAAAAAGGCACATAACAGGGATTAAACTGCTAAGAATAGTACTACTTAACACACCACTCATATCTGGTGGTACAGTAGATTGCACATGCAGTGCCCCAAATTTGAAGTAGGAGGACCGACCAAGCATCTTTTTCCATCTCCCAGTTCCTAAAATCCATGCCATATACACATCCCCTGATAGGGGACACCACAGTGGAAGGTACACGGCCGAAATTTCTTTGCACAAAAAGCAATCCCCAACCTGTACACGATTGTGTAAAAGGAAGTAACCTTACCATGGGTCCCAGACCGCACGTCTTGTAATTCTCTGTCTGGGAAATTATCTATCTATCAAATCTATCTATTTATCTATCAAATCTATCTATCTATCGTATCTATCTAATGTATCTATTGCATCTATTGATCTATCTATTTAATCTATGTATCTATCTATCTATCTATCTATCAAATCTATCTATCTCGTGGCCGAACCGACCAAGCATCTTTTTCCATCTCCCGGTTCCTAAAATCCATGCCATATACACGTACCCTGATAGGGGACGTAACAGGTATTAAACTGATAAGAATAGTACTACTTGACAGACCACTAATATCTGTTGGCACAGTAGATTGCACGCGGTGCTCTGACAAAATGCAGAAGGACATTTCACAAGGAAGTTATACTAATGAGCGCAGGATGACACACCAAACTCCTAAAAATACCTATGAGTCCCTGGCTAGGTAAAAATGATTAACATGAAAGGAAAAAACTTAGGAGCGCTATAGCTAAAGGTGATAATGTGAAAAAATTACAATAGACTTATTAAAAATTAAAAATCAAACCCAATAGGTATCTAAAATGAACATAAATTTATTCACAATGAGTGATATTTATAAAACGGACATCTCCGTAGATAAAAGCAAAAGTACAAATAAGTTGCCACCATATGATAACAGACTAAATTTGAAAAGCAAAGTTCATAGTGTCAGTATAGATAGTCCGGTAGTTGGTTTGCTAGCAAACGAGGGCTTACCCAGAACTGTGCACATTCGATCTCCTCCGTGACTGATTTACGGCCGTAATGACGTCACTTGTGAGGGAGCTGTCCCAGACACACTTTCTGATGGGTGTAAATACGGAACCGGTAAGTAGAAATATTTCTTGGCTTTCTTAGCTGTAATGTAGCGATCATCAGAGGATATTCCCTGCACTTAGTGCCAGACAGCACGCAGGATACAGGACTGAAGATTATAGATAGAAGTAATGTCCGGTATTGACCAATTACAGGTCCAAAGAGGTAGTGGCAAATGTTGAAAGTGGCTAACAGTGTTAGCGATATTGCACACTTCTCATAAGAGTTAAAATAGCTCCAGCTATATGTAAAAAATTGTCTTTAACAGTTGCAGCACATCAACGCGTTTCTCCCTCTGCAGGGCTTTCTCAAGATGAATACTCTGCAACAGGTGTATCTTTATTTGAAGGTGTAGCTTGCTTCCCATTGGTCCTATTCCACCTGGGAAATTAGGACTGAGGCAGTCTTAGATTTTAAGATGGTCTTAGATCTAAGATGGTATTGGCAACATTCTGTATAGCCTAGGCAACCCATATACAAAGACATATATGCAAATATATATACATTTCACAGATCCCTAAAAATCATTCAAAATCAATAGTATAGCTATTTAAAATATAAGCGAAATATTAAAAACAAGAACAAGAGTAAAAAAGAGAACAAAAAGGAGACAAAAAGACTTTCAATATGACCCAATATGTGATAAGGTGCAATGTATGTGCAATATATAATGAACTTTAATCAAATAGGAATGGGGAAATATCCAATTCAGAGTTTAGACCGGCAGGGAACAAGGTATTGTATCTATAGATCAGTTCTGCCTCTTTTATTTTCAAAGATTTTTCTATGTTTCCCCCCCTCCAATTCTGCTTAACCAGTATTATTCCCCAATAGCTCAGATCTTTAGTGTTCCCATTATGTATTGACTTAAAATGTTTATACAGGTTGGTGTCTACCATTCCTTTCTCAATACAAAGTAAATGCGCCCTTATCCTATCCCTAATCATTCATTTAGTTTCCCCGAAATATATTAAATTACATGTACATCTAAGAATGTAAATTACTCCCTTTGTGGTGCATCTAATACAGTCCTTAATAGTGATTTCCTCATCTGACTTTGGAATGTATACTACCTTCCTTTTATCACTATGCTTGCATGCCTTGCATGAATAACATGGGAAAAAAACTGATATTTTCCCCCCTTGTAGGTCTTTCTGTGTGAAATTAGATATTTGAATTGTTACACGTGACCTAGGTGCAAGTAATGATTTGAAGTTCTTTGTTTTTTTAAAGATAATTCTCGGTTTCTGTGGGAGAGCATCTCCCAATATAGAGTCAGCTTTTAATATAGACCAATGTTTATTTAAAATTCTTCACATAATGCTATGATCCACATTGTATTCCGTTATAAATGGAACATCAATTAATTCAGAATTATATTTAGGAAGTTTTTGTTTATATGAGAGGAGGCTCTTTCTATCTGTGTTCCTCGCTCTTATCACAGCCTTATTAACGACCTCATCATCATAACCTCTGTCTTTGAATTTTTCAATTAAGGACTCTATTTGGTGTTCAAAGTCTGAGATTCTGGAGCAATTTTTCCTTACTCTCAGGCTTTGACCCACTGGAATGTTGTCTTTCCATTGCTGGAGGTGACAACTTTTCGAATGGATAAAACTATTAGAGTTAACTTCTTTGAAATGTGTTTTGGTTTCTAGATTTTTATTAATAACCATTATTTCTAGATCTAGAAAGACTACCTTGTCTTTACTATGGTTAAAGGAGAAATGAAGTCCTTTATCGTTAGAATTCATATCAGAAAATAGTTTCAATAACTCAGATTCAGACCCCTTCCATATTATCAAGACGTCATCTATGTAACGCCTATAGAATTATAATTATATATATATTATAGAAATTCTTACTCATATGAAAATCGAAATAACTACTACACGGGAGGTAGACCTAATGACCACTATAGCAATTATTTAGACAGAGAATTACCTTATCGTGCAAATAGACCCATTTGGGACTATAAAGATAAGTGGGAGACACCCGTAAGAAACAGATACTCACCTCTGGATCCTGGAACTGAAAGAACCAGTCGTAGGGAGACTAACACCCCTTTTTTAGTGAACAGCCCTCCAAGGGAGGGCGCCTCAAAAGACCTCTTGGAAAGCAACAAGATGAGTGTATGGGGACAATTTCCACAGCAAAAAAACAAAACAAAAAAAGACCTCTAGAGGAACAAGAGGGAGTGGGATCAATACAAGAGGCAAAAAGAAGGAGATAATGGAAAATGGGGTCTTTAATATTAGCAGTATTACACTATAAGATGAGGAAACAAAGATGTTGAATTATGGCCTTTCTTTTGCCCCGAGTGTCAGATTAAATAAATTCAATACACATATCCACGTCAAAAAATTCATTAGGAACCTTACCCTTAAAAGATTTTATATGAAAGGCCCTCTTGAGAGAATCTCTGTTAATAAAGTAAAATCAGTAGGAGACAAGTTCAGCCACACCAATCTAAAACCGAAATCTACTTTTAACCCTGTCTCTGCGAAAGGTAATCACCTTGAGACTTTTGAACAAATGGTTTTATAAGACTTAAAGAATAGTAAACCATCAAAGTTTCTGAAAACCAATATGACCAAAAAAGAGACCCTCATTTTAGAAAATTTAAAAAAGAATCAAAAGGTAACCATTAAGCCCGCCGATAAGGGCGGCGGAATTGTGGTGATGGATACCAGCTATTATGAAGCAGAGGCTTTAAGACTTTTAAGTGACAATAAAACGTATAAAAAACTTGATCTGAACCACACAAATAAGTTTGCTGCATTACTCAAAAGATTAATAAGAGAAGGCAGAGAAATAGGAATGTTAAACGGGAAGGAGGTGGAATACCTGGACCCTAACCACCCTAGTGTCCTGGTGTTCTACTTCCCCCTGAAAATACATAAAAATCTTTCCCAACCACTAGGGAGGCCCATTATCTCGGGCATAGGGGCGTTATCTTCAAATCTCTCACAATATGTGGACACATTCCTGCAAAAATATGTAAGGGGTTTGGACTCATATTTGAGAGACTCAACTCAGGTTCTTAATATTTTGGAACAGTTTAACTGGGAAGATGATTTCATTCTAGTCACTGGGGACATAGTCAGCTAGATTTGGAGTTTGGCGGTAGATGGGTTGTTAACGCTACGCAGGCTTTTTTCTGGCCGCACCATAAAAATAACTCTGGTATCGAGAGTCCAAAAAAATGCTGCGTTAGGCTCCAAAAAAGGAGCGTAGAGCATTTTTACCGCAAATGCAACTCTCGATACCAGAGTTGCTTATGGACGCGGCCAGCCTCAAAAACGTGCTCGTGCACGATTCCCCCATAGGAAACAATGGGGCTGTTTGAGCTGAAAAAAAACCTAACACCTGCAAAAAAGCAGCGTTCAGCTCCTAACGCAGCCCCATTGTTTCCTATGGGGAAACACTTCCTACGTCTGCACCTAACACCCTAACATGTACCCCGAGTCTAAACACCCCTAACCTTACACTTATTAACCCCTATTCTGCCGCCCCCGCTATCGCTGACCCCTGCATTATATTATTAACCCCTAATCTTCCGCTCCGTAAACCGCCGCAACTTACATTATCCCTATGTACCCCTAATCTGCTGCCCCTAACACCGCAGACCCCTATATTATATTTATTAACCCCTAATCTGCCCCCCTCAACGTCGCCTCCACCTGCCTACACTTATTGACCCCTAATCTGCCGAGCGGACCGCACCGCTACTATAATAAATGTATTAACCCCTAATCCGCCTCACTAACCCTATAATAAATAGTATTAACCCCTAATCTGCCCTCCCTAACATCGCCGACACCTAACTTAAATTATTAACCCCTAATCTGACGACCGGAGCTCACCGCTACTATAATAAATGGATTAACCCCTAAAGCTAAGTCTAACCCTAACACTAACACCCCCCTAACTTAAATATAATTTACATCTAACAAAATTAATTAACTCTTATTAAATAAATTATTCCTATTTAAAGCTAAATACTTACCTGTAAAATAAACCCTAATATAGCTACAATATAAATTATAATTACATTGTAGCTATTTTAGGATTAATATTTATTTTATAGGCAACTTTGTAATTATTTTAACCAGGTACAATAGCTATTAAATAGTTAAGAACTATTTAATAGTTACCTAGTTAAAATAATAACAAAATTACCTGTAAAATAAATCCTAACCTAAGTTATAATTAAACCTAACACTACCCTATCAATAAATTAATTAAATAAAATACCTACAATTACCTACAATAAAACCTAACACTACACTATCAATAAATAAATTAAATACAATTCCTACAAATAACTACAATTACATAAACTAACTAAAGTACAAAAAATAAAAAAGAACTAAGTTACAAAAAATAAAAAAATATTTACAAACATAAGAAAAATATTACAACAATTTTAAACTAATTACACCTACTCTAAGCCCCCTAATAAAATAACAAAGACCCCCAAAATAAAAAAATGCCCTACCCTATTCTAAATTAATAAAGTTAAAAGCTCTTTTACCTTACCAGCCCTGAACAGGGCCCTTTGCGGGGCATGCCCCAAGAAAATCAGCTCTTTTGCCTGTAAAAAAAAAACATACAATACCCCCCCCCAACATTACAACCCACCACCCACATACCCCTAATCTAACCCAAACCCCCCTTAAATAACCCTAACACTAAGCCCCTGAAGATCTTCCTACCTTGTCTTCACCTCAACAGGTATCACCGATCCGTCCTGGCATCCGGTGCTGAAGAGGTCCAGAAGAGGCTCCAAAGTCTTCCTCCTATCCGGCAAGAAGAGGACATCCGGACCGGCAAACATCTTCATCCAAGCGGCATCTTCGATCTTCTTCCATCCGGTGCGGAGCGGGTCCATGTTGAAGCAGCCGACGCGGATCCATCCTCTTCTTTCGGCGTCTCCCAACGAATGATGGTTCCTTTAAGGGACGTCATCCAAGATGGCGTCCCTCGAATTCCGATTGGCTGATAGGATTCTATCAGCCAATCGGAATTAAGGTAGGAATATTCTGATTGGCTGATTCCATCAGCCAATCAGAATCAAGTTCAATCCGATTGGCTGATCCAATCAGCCAATCAGATTGAGCTCACATTCTATTGGCTGATCGGAACAGCCAATAGAATGCGAGCTCAATCTGATTGGCTGATTGGATCAGCTGATTGGCTGATCGGAACAGCCAATAGAATGCGAGCTCAATCTGATTGGCTGATTGGATCAGCCAATCGGATTGAACTTGATTCTGATTGGCTGATTCCATCAGCCAATCAGAATATTCCTACCTTAATTCCGATTGGCTGATAGAATCCTATCAGCCAATCGGAATTCGAGGGACGCCATCTTGGATGACGTCCCTTAAAGGAACCGTCATTCGTCGGGAGACGCCGAAAGAAGAGGATGGATCCGCGTCGGCTGCTTCAACATGGACCCGCTCCGCACCGGATGGAAGAAGATCGAAGATGCCGCTTGGATGAAGATGTTTGCCGGTCCGGATGTCCTCTTCTTGCCAGATAGGAGGAAGACTTTGGAGCCTCTTCTGGACCTCTTCAGCACCGGATGCCAGGACGGATCGGTGATACCTGTTGAGGTGAAGACAAGGTAGGAAGATCTTCAGGGGCTTAGTGTTAGGTTTATTTAAGGGGGGTTTGGGTTAGATTAGGGGTATGTGGATGGTGGGTTGTAATTTTGGGGGGGGTATTGTATGTTTTTTTTTACAGGCAAAAGAGCTGATTTTCTTGGGGCATGCCCCGCAAAGGGCCCTGTTCAGGGCTGGTAAGGTAAAAGAGCTTTTAACTTTATTAATTTAGAATAGGGTAGGGCATTTTTTTATTTTGGGGGTCTTTGTTATTTTATTAGGGGGCTTGGAGTAGGTGTAATTAGTTTAAAATTGTTGTAATATTTTTCTTATGTTTGTAAATATTTTTTTATTTTTTGTAACTTAGTTCTTTTTTATTTTTTGTACTTTAGTTAGTTTATGTAATTGTAGTTATTTGTAGGAATTGTATTTAATTTATTTATTGATAGTGTAGTGTTAGGTTTTATTGTAGGTAATTGTAGGTATTTTATTTAATTAATTTATTGATAGTGTAGTGTTAGGTTTAATTAGAACTTAGGTTAGGATTTATTTTACAGGTGATTTTGTTATTATTTTAACTATTTTAGCTATTAAATAGTTCTAAACTATTTAATAGCTATTGTACCTGGTTAAAATAATTACAAAGTTGCCTGTAAAATAAATATTAATCCTAAAATAGCTACAATGTAATTATAATTTATATTGTAGCTATATTAGGGTTTATTTTACAGGTAAGTATTTAGCTTTAAATAGGAATAATTTATTTAATAAGAGTTAATTAATTTCGTTAGATGTAAATTATATTTAAGTTAGGGGGTTTTAGTGTTAGGGTTAGACTTAGCTTTAGGGGTTAATCCATTTATTATAGTAGCGGTGAGCTCCGGTCGTCAGATTAGGGGTTAATAATTGAAGTTAGGTGTCGGCGATGTTAGGGAGGGCAGATTAGGGGTTAATACTATTTATGATAGGGTTAGTGAGGCGGATTAGGGGTTAATAACTTTATTATAGTAGCGCTCAGGTCCGCTCGGCAGATTAGGGGTTAATAAGTGTAGGCAGGTGTCGGCGACGTTGAGGGGGGCAGATTAGGGGTTAATAAATATAATATAGGGGTCGGCGGTGTTAGGGGCAGCAGATTAGGGGTACATAAGGATAACGTAGGTGGCGGTCGGCAGATTAGGGGTTAAAAAAATGTAATCGAGTTGCGGCGATGTGGGGGAACCTCAGTTTAGGGGTACATAGGTAGTTTATGGGTGTTAGTGTACTTTAGAGTACAGTAGTTAAGAGCTTTATGAACCGGCGTTAGCCCAGAAAGCTCTTAACTACTGACTTTTTTTCTGCGGCTGGAGTTTTGTCGTTAGAGCTCTAACGCTCACTTCAGAAACGACTCTAAATACCGGCGTTAGGAAGATCCCATTGAAAAGATAGGATACGCAATTGACGTAAGGGGATCTGCGGTATGGAAAAGTCGCGGCTGAAAAGTGAGCGTTAGACCCTATTTTGAGTGACTCCAAATACCGGCGGTAGCCTAAAACCAGCGTTAGGAGCCTCTAACGCTGGTTTTCACGGCTACTGCCAAACTCTAAATCTAGGCCTACGTCTCTATACACAGTAATTGATCACGATAAAGGAGTCATGGCAGTCAAACAATATTTGGATAAGGATTTGGAGTTAAGATCTGAACAAAAAGAATTATTGTTAAAGGGTATATCATTTATCTTGAAGAACAATTACTTTATGTATAATAACAAATTCTATCTACAAATAGAAGGTACGGCTATGGGCACGAGGTTCGCACCAAGTTACACCAACTTATTTGTTGGTAATTGGGAAGAGTCCTTTTTTCCAATTGGGTGACTATGGTGCGAACCTCGTGCTCTATAGGCGTTACATAGATGACGTCTTGATAATATGGAAGGGGTCTGAATCTGAGTTATTGAAACTATTTTCTGATATGAATTCTAACGATAAAGGACTTAATGTCTCCTTTAACCATAGTAAAGACAAGGTAGTCTTTCTAGATCTAGAAATAATGGTTATAAATACAAATCTAGAAACCAAAACACATTTCAAAGAAGTTAACTCTAATAGTTTTATCCATTCGAAAAGTTGTCACCTCCAGCAATGGAAAGACAACATTCCAGTGGGTCAAAGCCTGAGAGTAAGGAAAAATTGCTCCAGAATCTCAGACTTTGAACACCAAATAGAGTCCTTAATTGAAAAATTCAAAGACAGAGGTTATGATGATGAGGTCGTTAATAAGGCTGTGATAAGAGCGAGGAACACAGATAGAAAGAGCCTCCACTCATATAAACAAAAACTTCCTAAATATAATTCTGAATTAATTGATGTTCCATTTATAACGGAATACAATGTGGATCATAGCATTATGTGAAGAATTTTAAATAAACATTGGTCTATATTAAAAGCTGACTCTATATTGGGAGATGCTCTCCCACAGAAACCGAGAATTATCTTTAAAAAAACAAAGAACTTCAAATCATTACTTGCACCTAGCTCACGTGTAACAATTCAAAAATCTAATTTCACACAGAAAGACCTACAAGGGGGGAAAATATCAGGTTTTTCCCATGTTATTCATGCAAGGCATGCAAGCATAGTGATAAAAGGAAGGTAGTATACATTCCAAAGTCAGATAAGGAAATCACTATTAAGGACTGTATTAGATGCACCACAAAGGGAGTAATTTACATTCTTAGATGTACATGTAATTTAATATATTTCGGGGAAACTAAATGAATGATTAGGGATAGGATAAGGGAACATTTACTTTGTATTGAGAAAGGAATGGTAGACACCAACCTGTATAAACATTTTAAGTCAATACATAATGGGAACACTAAAGATCTGAGCTATTAGGGGAATAATACAGGTTAAGCAGAATTGGAGGGGGGGAAACAGAAAAATCTTTGAAAATAAAAGAGGCAGAACTGATCTATAGATACAATACCTTGTTCCCTGCCGGTCTAAACTCTGAATTGGATATTTCCCCATTCCTATTTGATTAAAGTTCATTATATATTGCACATACATTGCACCTTATCACAAATTGGGTCATATTGAAATTCTTTTTGTCTCTTTTTGGTTCTCTTTTTTACTCTTGTTCTTGTTTTTAATATTTCGCTTATATTTTAAATAGCTATACTATTGATTTTGAATGATTTTTAGGGATCTGTGAAATTTATATATATTTGTATATATGTCTTTGTATATGGGTTGCCTAGGCTATACAGAATGTTGCCAATACCATCTTAAATCTAAGACCATCTTAAAATCTAAGATCGCCTCAGTCCTAATTTCCCAGGTGGAATAGGACCAATGGGAAGCAAGCTACACCTTCAAATAAAGATACACCTGTTGCAGAGTATTCATCTTGAGAAAGCCCTGCAGAGGGAAAAACGCGTTGATGTTCTGCAACTGTTAAAGACATTTTTTTACATATAGCTGGAGCTATTTTAACTCTTATGAGAAGTGTGCAATATCGCTAACACTGTTAGCCACTTTCAACATTTGCCACTACCTCTTTGGACCTGTAATTGGTCAATACCGGACATTACTTCTATCTATAATCTTCAGTCCTGTATCCTGCGTGCTGTCTGGCACTAAGTGCAGAGAATATCCTCTGATGATCGCTACATTACAGCTAAGAAAGCCAAGAAATATCGCTACTTACCGGTTCCGTATTTACACCAGAAAGTGTGTCTGGGACAGCGCCCTCACAAGTGACATCATTACGGCCGTAAATCAGTCACGGAGGAGATCGAATGTGCACAGTTCTGGGTAAGCCCTCGTTTGCTAGCAAATCAACTTCCGATTGAGGATTCAGTGTGAAATCGGACTATCTATATTGACACTATGAAATTTGCTTTTCAAATTTAGTCTGTTATTATATGGTGGCAACTTATTTGTACTTTTGCTTTTATCTACGGAGATGTCCGTTTTATAAATATCACTCGTGAATAAATTTATGTTCATTTTAGATACCTATTGGGTTTGATTTTTAATTTTTAATAAGTCTATTGTCATTTTTTCACATTATCACCTTTAGCTATAGCGCTCCTAAGTTTTTTCCTTTCATGCAGAAGGACATTTGGCAGACGGACATTTGACAGACAGACAGAAAGCTAAAGAATGTTCTGATTTCGGCCGAGGGCAGATACGTTCCAGAGTGCTCTGTTCTAATCAGAGCCTCGAGCGCCGCAACTGCCTCTGGGAACCTTACCATGGGTCACAGACCGCACGTCTTGTAATTCTCTGTCTGGGAAATTATCTATCTATCAAATCTATCTATTTATCTATCAAATCTATCTATCGTATCTATCATCAAATGTATCTATTGCATATATTGATCTATCTATCTAATCTATGTATCTATCTATCTCGTGGCCGGACCGACCAAGCATCTTTTTCCCTCTCCCGGTTCCTAAAATCATCTCCGGGTTCCTAAAATCGATGCCATACCTGTACTCTATTGTGCAAAAGGAAGTAATGGCATATGGGGTCTTTCATGCTGTCGTGCCTGTTGATGGACCCTTGTATAAAAAGGCTGAAGGAGAACGACCTGTACTGGGTGTCCAAGCATCCTTTTCCATCTCCCGGTTCCTAAAATCATCTCCGGGTTCCTAAAATCGATGCCATACCTGTACTCGATTGTGCAAAAGAAAGTCATGGCATATGGGGTCTTTCATGCTGTCGTGCCTGTTGAGGGTTGGGGACCCTCGTATAAAAAGGCTGAAGGAGAACGACCTGTACTGGGTGTCCAAGCATCCTTTTCCATCTCCCGGTTCCTAAAATCTTCTCCGGGTTCCTAACATCGATGCCATACCTGTACTCGATTGTGCAAAAGGAAGTAATGGCATATGGGGTCTTTCATGCTGTCGTGCCTGTTGAGGGACCCTCGTATAAAAAGGCTGAAGGAGAACGACCTGTACTGGGTGTCCAAGCATCTTTTTCCATCTCCCGGTTCCTAAAATCATCTCCGGGTTCCTAAAAACGATGCCATACCTGTACTCGATTGTGCAAAAGGAAGTCATGGCATATGGGGTCTTTCATGCTGTCGTGCCTGTTGAGGGTCGGGGACCCTCGTATAAAAAGGCTGAAGGAGAACGACCTGTACTGGGTGTCCAAGCATCTTTTTCCATCTCCCGGTTCCGAAAAATTATCTCCGGGTTCCTAAAATCAATGCCAAACCTGTACTCAATTGTGCAAAAGGAAGTCATGGCATATGGGGTCTTTCATGCTGTGGTGCCTGTTGAGGGTCGGGGACCCTCGTATAAAAATGCTGAAGGAGAACGACCTGTACTGGGTGTCCAAGCATCTTTTTCCATCTCCCGGTTCCGAAAAATTATCTCCGGGTTCCTAAAATCAATGCCATACCTGTACTCAATTGTGCAAAAGGAAGTCATGGCATATGGGGTCTTTCATGCTGTCGTGCCTGTTGAGGGTCGGGGACCCTCGTATAAAAAGGCTGAAGGAGAACGACCTGTACTGGGTGTCCAAGCATCTTTTTACCTCTCCCGGTTCCTAAAGATTATCTCCGGGTTCCTAAAAACGATGCCATACCTGTACTCGATTGTGCAAAAGTTAGTAATGGCATATGGGTCTTTCATGCTGTCGTGCCTGTTGAGGGTCGGGGACCCTTGTATAAAAAGGCTGAAGGAGAACGACCTGTACTGGGTGTCCAAGCATCTTTTTCCATCTCCCGGTTCCTAAAAATTATCTCCGGGTTCCTAAAATGGATGCCATACCTGTACTCGATTGTGCAAAAGGAAGTAATGGCATATGGGGTCTTTCATGCTGTCGTGCCTGTTGAGGGTCGGGGACCCTCGTATAAAAAGGCTGAAGGAGAACGACCTGTACTGGGTGTCCAAGCATCTTTTTCCATCTCCCGGTTCCTAAAAATGATCTCCGGGTTCCTAAAATCAATGCCATATCTGTACTCGATTGTGCAAAAGGAAGTCATGGCATATGGGGTCTTTCATGCTGTCGTGCCTGTTGATGGTCATGGACCCTCGTATAAAAAGGCTGAAGGAGAACGACCTGTACTGGGTGTCAAAGCATCTTTTTCCCTTTCCCGGTTCCTAAAATCCATGCCATATACACGTCCCCTGATAGGGGACGTAACAGGGATTAAACTGATAAGAATAGTACTAGTTAACACACCACTCCTATCTGGTGGCACAGTAGATTGCACGCGGTGCTCTGACAAAATGCAGAAGGACATTTGGCAGACGACATTTGGCCGACAGACAGAAAGCTAAAGAATGTTCCGATTTCGGCTGAGGGCAGATACACAGAGTGCTCTGTTCTAATCAGAGCCTTGGGTGCCGCAACTGCCTCTGAGAACCTTACCATGGGTCCTAGACCGCCTGTCTTGTAATTCTCTGTCTGGGATATTATCTTTCTATCTATCAAATCTATCTATTTATCTATCAAATCTCTCTATCGTATCTATCATCAAATGTTTCTATTGCATCTATTGATCAATCTATCTAATCTATGTATCTATCTATCTCGTGGCCGGACCGACCAAGCATCTTTTTCCATCTCCCGGTTCCTAAAATCATCTCCGGGTTCCTAAAATCGATGCCATATACACGTCCCCTGATAGGGCATGTAACAGGGATTAAACTGATAAGAATAGTACTAGTTAACACACCACTCCTATCTGGTGGCACATTAGATTGCACGTGCAGTGCCCCAAATTGGAACTTGGAAGTAGGAGGACCGATTAAGCATCTCATCTCTGTGTGATTCCTGTTCTTGTAGGACAGTTAATGGGTCAGTCATGTTGCACAGCTCCTCAATGTGACAAATCTTCCTGGTTAGCTTGTCGTTCTCTTTTTTCCAGCTGCTGGATCAGATTAGAGATTGTGAGTAAAACCTGCTCCTGCTGCCGGGTGATCTCACTCAGGACTCGCTTCTCTAGGTCTTCCAGCTGTTTCCTGATGTCCTTAATCACGGCAGTGAGTCTCTCTGTTACACCAGCTGCTTTCTCTTGCATCCCTCTCCTGTGCTTCTGCAGACTCTGGACTCTTTTCTCAGTCTCCTCTCTCTTTGTGGTCTGTTTCTGCAGAACATTTCTCAGTTTCTTTTTCTTCTCAGAAGCCTCATTCAGCAGCTCGACCTGGTGTCCCCTGTGCTCTCTGGCCAGGGAGCAGGACACACAGATACAGGCAGCATCCTCAGTGCAGTAATATAATAGGAGCATCTTGTGGGTGGAGCATTTTCTGTTACCCTAGAAAGTGATTGCACGCGCAATGACATCAGTGAGGACAAGGAACGGGACATGGCTAGCTTGGTATCCAACCTTGTGCAAATGCGGAGTTTGCGGTTGTTTGTGGTGCGTTAAACGGGGAGTTTTGTATGTCACTGTGAAGCGGTCGTAACCCTTACACTACCTGAACGATACAACATCATACCTGATGTTTTATAGCACGTTATTCCAAACAATTTAGGAATTTTAGGTGATTTATGCCCTTTATGGCTTAAAACCAGACTCTGCATCAACTATGTAATTTTCCATGGGAGTTTTGCCATGGATGCCCCTCCGGCATGCCACAGTCCAGGTGTTAGTCCCCTTGAAACAACTTTTCCATCACTTTTGTGGCCAGAAAGAGTCCCTGTGGGTTTTAAAATTCGCCTGCCTATTGAAGTCAATGGCTGTTCGCCCGGTTCGCCCGTTCGAGATCTTTTGCGGAAGTTCGCGTTCGCTGTTCGCGAACGCAAAATTTTAGGTTCGCGACATCACTAATTAAGAGTCAGCACAACAATTGGGAAATGGGTAATAAGGGGATTATCTATCTTTTTAAAACAATAATGCTGGTGTAGACTGCCCCTTTAAACAAGATGCTTCATTTGCTGTTTGGGATTGCATGTTTATATTATATTATTGTTAAATTTAAGTTATGAAGTTGATTAAACACACTCAAATTATTGTTTGTTCTTTTTGTTTTATTGTCTTTTATTAAGATTTTAAACTTACAATTTGAGAAATTTGTTGCACATTAGTATAACAAATAACAGAAACACATAACTAAGTACAAATCAGGCAAATGTATTTGCTAGTATGCTACGAACAGATATAACCAGTATAATACAGAAAAAAATATATTATGGCACATGGAAGCAAATAAAAAGTTACGGCCAGATTATGAGTTTTGCGTTATGAGCTGTGCGGTGCTAACAAGCATTTTTTTGTCACCGCTCACTTACCTACATCGCTGGTATTACAGGTTTTTACAAACCCGGCGTTAAAAGGCAAGAAGTGAGCGTAGAGCAAAATTGTGCTCCTTACTGCACTCCAATACCAGCGCTGCTTAAGTCAGCGGTGAGCTGGTCGTACGTGCTCATGCACGATTTCCCCATAGACATCAATGGGGAGAGCCGGCTGAGAAAAAGTCTAACACCTGCCAAAAAGCAGCATAAAACTCAGTAGCGCAGCCCCATTGATTCCTATAGGGAAACTCATTTTATGTTTACACATAACACCCTAACAGGGAACCCCGAATCTAAACACCCCTAATCTTACACTTACTAACCCCTAATCTGCCGCCCCCGACATCGCCGACACCTACATTATTCTTATTAACCCCTAATCTGCCGCTCCGGACATCGCCGCCACCTATATTATACTTATTAACCCCTAATCTACCGCCTCCAATGTCGCCGCAATCTACCTACACTTATTAACCCCTAATCTGCCGCCCCCAACGTCGCCGCCACTATATTAAATTTATTAACCCCTAAACCTAAGTCTAACCCTAACACCCCCTAATTGAAATATAATTTAAATAAATCTAAATAAAATTACTATCATTATCTTAATTATTACTATTTAAAACTAAATACTTACCTATAAAATTAACCCTAAGCTAGCTACAATATAACTAATAGTTACATTGTAGCTAGCTTAGGGTTTATTTTTATTTTACAGGCAAGTTTGTATTTATTTTAACTAGGTAGAATAGTTATTAAATAGTTAGCCCTATCAAAATAAAAAGCCCCCTAAAATAAAATAAACCCTAACCTAAACTAAACTACCAATAGCCCTTAAAAGGGCCTTTTGCGGGGCATTGCCCCAAAGAAATCAGCTCTTTTTCCTGTAAAAAAAAAAAAATTCAAACACCTCCCAACAGTAAAACCCACCACCCACACAACCAACCCCCCAAATAAAATACTAACTAAAAAAAACTAAGCTCCCCATTGCCCTGAAAAGGGCATTTGGATGGGCATTGCCCTTAAAAGGGCATTTAGCTCTATTGCAGGCCCAAAGCCCTAACCTAAAAAATAAACCCACCCAATACACCCTTAAAAAATCCTAACACTAACCCCCGAAGATTCACTTACCGGGAGAAGTCTTCATCCAAGCGGCAAGATGTCCTCAACGAAGCCGGCAGAAGTTGTCCTCCAGACGGGCAGAAGTGGTCTTCCAGACGGGCAGAAGTGGTCCTCCAGATGGGCAGAAGTCTTCATCCAGACGGCATCTTCTATCTTCAACCTTCCGGCGCGGAGCGGGTCCATCTTCAAGACATCCGACGCTGAGCATCCTCTTCAAACGATGGCTTCTTCGTCATGAATATCTCTTTAAGTGATGTCATCCAAGATGGCATCCCTTAGATTCCGATTGGTTGATAGAATTCTATCAGCCAATCGGAATTAAGGTAGAAAAAATCCTATTGGCTGATTGGATCAGCCAATAGGATTGAACTTCAATCCTATTGGCTGATCCAATCAGCCAATAGGATTGAGCTTGCATTCTATTGGCTGATTGGAACAGCCAATAGAATGCCAGCTCAATCCTATTGCATCAGCCAATAGGATTTTTTCTACCTTTATTCTATCAGCCAATCGGAATCTAAGGGACACCATCTTGGATGACTTCACTTAAAGAGATATTCATTATGAAGAAGCCGTCATTTGAAGTGGATGCTCCGTGTCAGATGTCTTGAAGATGAACCCGCTCCACGCTGGAAACATGAAGATAGAAGATGCCGTCTGGATGAAGACTTCCGCCTGTCTGGAGGACCACTATTGCCCGTATGGAGGATCACTTCTGCCGGCTTCGTTGAGGACATCTTGCCGCTTGGATGAAGACTTCTCCCGGTAAGTGAATATTCGGGGGTTAGTGTTAGGTTTTTTTTAAGGGTGTATTGGGTGGGTTTATTTTTTAGGTTAGGACTTTGGGCCTGCAAAAGAGCTAAATGCCCTTTTAAGGGCAATGCCCATCCAAATGCCCTTTTCAGAGCAATGGGGAGCTTAGGTTTTTTAGATAGGTTTTTATTTGGGGGGTTGGTTGTGTGGGTGGTGGGTTTTACTGTTGGGGGGTTGTTTGTATTTTTTTTTACAGGAAAAAGTGCTGATTTCTTTGGGGCAATGTCCGCAAAAGGCCCTTTTAAGGGCTATTGGTAGTTTAGTTTAGGCTAGGGTTTTTTTTTATTTTAGGGGGCTTTTTTTATTTTGATAGGGCTATTAGATTAGGTGTAATTAGTTTAAAGATCTGTAATTTGTTTTTTATTTTCTGTAATTTAGTGTTTGTTTTTTTTGTAATTTAGCTAATTTAATTTAATTTATTTAATTGTTTTTAATGTAGGTAATTTATTTAATTGTAGTGTAGTGTTAGGTGTTAGTGTAACTTAGGTTAGGCTTTATTTTACATGTAAATTTGTATTTATTTTAGCTAGGCAGTTATTAAATAGTTAATAACTATTTAATAACTATTCTACCTAGTTAAAATAAATACAAACTTGCCTGTAAAATAAAAATAAATCCTAAGATAACTACAATGTAACTATTAATTATATTGTAGCTAGATTAGGGTTTATTTTATCGGTAAGTATTTTGTTTTAAATAGGAATAATTTAGATAATGATAGTAATTTTATTTAGATTTATTTAAATTATATTTCAATTAGGGAGCGTTAGGGTTAGACTTAGGTTTAGGGGTTAATAAATTTAATATAGTGGCGGCGATGTTGGGGGCGGCAGATTAGGGGTTAATAACTATAATGTAGGTGGCGGCAATGTTAGGGGCGGAAGATTAGGGGTTAATATTATTTAAGTAGTGTTTGCGAGGTGAGAGGGGTTAATATGTTTATTATAGTGGCGGCGATGTCCGGAGCGGCAGATTAGGGGTTAATAATTTTATTTTAGTGTTTGTGATGCGGGAGGGCCTCAGTTTAGGGGTTAATAGGTAGTTTATGGGTGCTAGTGTACTTTTTAGCACTTTAGTTATGAGTTTTATGCTACGGTGTTGCAGTGTAAAACTCATAACTACTGACTTTAGAATGCGTTACAGATCTTGTCGGTATAGGGTGTACCGCTCACTTTTTGGCCTCCCAGGACATATTCATAATACCAGCGCTATGGAAGTCCCATAGTAAAAAGGGTTTACGAAGTTTACGTAAGTCGGTTTGCGGTAAGGCCAAACAAGTGTGCGGTACACCTATACCTGCAAGACTCGTAATAGCAGCGGTAGTAAAAATGCAGCGTTAGGACCTGTTAACGCTGCTTTTTTACCTTAACGCACAACTCATAATCTAGCCGTTAGACTTTGCAATTTTCCTAATCTCCAGGGGGAGGGAGAAGGGAGGGAGGAAGGGTGTAAGGGACAAGGCATCCAATAGTCTTTTATGTACTGGTATACTGGTTAGGGATCTTTTATAGCTACAAGCAAGGAGTATTTTACTAATGTGCTACTACAATTACTAAAATAGGTCATCAATGTTGTATATATTGTTCACAGTAAAATTTTACTCAGATAAATTAAATTCACTTTTTTCACTTATAGAAGCCAAAGCTCTTAAGGGTAATGTATTTGGCAGTTTGGGTAGTCCACAAGGCTAGGGTATGAATATTTTTAGTTTACATAAACTAAATTATAATGATTTTAAAGAGACTTTGGTATAATGTAGGAATTAAAGTTACATAATTCTGCACTATGTGCAGAATTATATTTAGAATTACGCTAGCTGTATCGTTGAAAAAATAAATAAAATTAGAGATTCAAACCTGAAAAAGTTTACTCTCTTGTGCTCCATTGGGTTGTTTTTTTTCAAAACCGTGTAATAGGCTTGCTGTCTAATCACAACATGCCGAAAGGAGCTTTAAAAAGAAATTAAAAAAACAATGCTTACACTATAGTTTCGTATGCATAACAATTGCATTGAATTTAAAAAAAACTCCACAAAAACAAGCAAAAAGCATTATTTGCATTAACTGCCTTTCTTTCTGGCCTCGCAGTCCGTCAGTGTGCCGATATTGTGTAAAAAAGGGGCAGAGCCACAAAGGGCTGATGTGTAGTGATGTGTCTCCAAAGATAAATAATAATAGGGATTTTTCAAAAGTCCGCCAACATGTCCACTTGTCAGCACTTTCAGTGGGCGGGGTGTATTTGAGGTGTTTCTACACAGCGCAGACAGTGCGGTCACTGAAACCAAGCATGGTTTCTGTGTAGGAACACTTCAAATAATGTCCGTGTGACCTAACTGTAACTAAATCTACTCAACACTACCTGCCTCACACTGTAGACATGGATGACACCATACTTGTAACCTGTTCTTCAGAGATTGGAATATATCGCACTGCTGGCTATGTATCCCAATCAAAGTGCAGGTTACTCCATTGGAACTCCTGGCTAACTACCACAGAACGGCTACACCTACATAATGTCTGCAATTTACCTGACTAGTAATGTATACAAAAACCTCCCTATTATAACTATAGGTGCTATAATGCATATTATTTTAATTATAATTTAAAATGTTGTTATGTTTGCTTGTTCATTTTATTATTTTAAACATAAATATATCATTTAAATTATATATTTATGATTAAAATAATACAATTAACAAGCAAAATTAACTTACATTTTAAACTATATACAATACAATAATTAAATAATATGCATTATACATGACAACGTATATCATTTTAACATTGTATATAAATGTAATGCTACACTAAACTATTAACACCTTATGTGCCCTCATCCCCAGTGCAACCTACACTATTAACCCGTAATCTGCCATAAGATTAAGACCTAAACACCCCAAACGTATTAACCCCTAAACCGTCACAACCCCCTTCACAATAAGCCCCATAACCTATTAATGCCTAAACACCCCATGGCAATAAGCTCCCTAGCCTATTAACCCATCAACTGCCACAACCTCAACACTAAATACCCTTACACTACTAAACTACCTAACAGCTAACCCCCAGGACCCCTAACCTAACACCCACTAAGTTACACAAAATAACAAACACTAAATTTACAGAAAATTAAAAAAACACATTACCAAAATAAAACAAAGCACTACTAAAAATAAAAACCCCACATTTATGTCTATACTAAAACTAAAGACCCCTTAAAAAAAAATCCACCCTAAAATAAAAACCCTAAACTAACACTAAAAGTTACTATAGCAATAGCCCTTAGAACAGCTTTTTGTAGGGCATAGCCTGCGATTTAGCTATTTTTCACATAAAAACTACAACCCCATTCTACAATAAAAGTAAGTTTATTAATTTTCAATAATTTATATTATTTTTATATTATATGTAATATTTCAATTATGTGCCTTAAGAATGAAGAGTTTTCATGTGCGCTAACCTGACCGCTTTAAGATCTTAATTCTTCACATAGAAAATAATGTACTTTTGTTATTAAACTAGTCCTAAAGCGTGTGTGCACATGGCAAAATCCCTATCCACTTGGATCCCCTCTCCCTCCCTCCTTTTCCTTCCCTGACACTCTCAACTTTTTTTTTTTTCTGGAGTGCAGCGGTCCCACCCGCTCCTGCCCTCCCCGGTCATGCCCCCCCATGCCCCGCCCCCCATGCACCCCCTCTCTGCTATCTGATCCTCACTGACTGATTCTTCCTTATGGCCAAATATGTTTGTCTTGCGCTGCAGTCTCTACTGCGCATGACTGAATCGGACAAACATACCTGGCCTTTTATATTATAGAATATATATTTTTATATTTATCTAATACTGTTCATGTAAAATATATATCTATACCTATATAACTTAGGAATAGATATGCAGGTATATATATATATATATATATATATATATATATATATATATATATATATATATATATATATATATATATATATATATATATATATATATATATATATATATATATATATATATATATATATATATATATAAGAATAAAAAGGACATTTTCCAGTAAGTGAAGGACATTGGAATGTGAAAAATGTACAGTAAATATACAGTAAAACACATAAATACATATGTACACACACACACATATATATATATATATATATATATATATATATATATATATATATATACACTGTATATACAGTATCTCACAAAAGTGAATACACCCCTCACATTTTTGTAAATATTTTATCATATATTTTCATATGACAACTTTACACTTTGCTACAATGCAAAGTAGTGAGTGTACAGCCTGTATAACAGTGTAAATTTGCTGTCCCCTCAAAATAACTCAACACACAGCCATTAATGTCTAAACCATTGGCAACAAAAGTGAGTACACCTCTATGTGGAAATGTCCAAATTGGGCCCTATTAGCCATTTCCCCTCCCCGGTGTCATGTGACTCAGTGTTACAAGGTCTCAGGTGTGAATGGGGAGCAGGTGAGTTAAATTTGGTTTTATCGCTCTCACATTCTCTCATACTGGTCACTGGAAGTTCAACACGGTACCTCATGGCACAGAACTATAAGAAGATTGCCAAGACCCTGAAACGGAGCTGCAGCACGGTGGGCAAGACTATACAGGGGTATGACAGGACAGGTTCCACTCAGAACAGGCCTCGCCAGGGTCGACCAAAGAAGCTGAGTGCACGTGTTCAGCATCATTTCCAGAGGTTGTCTTTGGGAAATTGACGTATGAGGACTGCCAGCATTGCTGCAGAGGTTGAAGGGGTGGGGGGTCAGCCTGTCAGTGTTCAGAACATACGCCGCACACTGCATCAAATTGGTCTGCATGGCTGTCGTCCCAGAAGGAAGCCTCTTCTAAAAATGATGCACAAGAAAGCCCACAAACAGTTTGCTGAAGACAAGCAGACTAAGGACATAGATTACTGGAACCATGTCCTGTGGTCCAATGAGACCAAGATAAACTTATTTGGTTCAGATGGTGTCAAGCGTGTGTGGTGGCAACCAGGTGAGGTGTACAAAGATAAGTGTATCTTGCCTACAGTCAAGCATGGTGGTGGGAGTGTCATGGTCTGGGCCTGCGTGAGTGCTACCGGCACTGGGGAGCTACAGTTCATTGAGGGAACCATGAATGCCAACATGTACTGTGACATACTGAAGCAGAGCATGATCCCCCCTTCGGAGACTGGGCCACAGGGCAGTATTCCAAAATGATAGCAACCCCCAAAACACCTCCAAGACGACCACTACCTTGCTAAAGAAGCTGAGGGTAAAGGTGATGGACTGGCCAAGCATGTCGCCAGACCTAAACCCTATTGAGCATCTGTGGGACATCCTCAAACGGAAGGTGGGGGAGCGTAAGGTCTCTAACATCCACCAGCTCCGTGATATTGTGATGGAGGAAAGGAAGAGGACTTCAGTAGCAACCTGTGAAGCTCTGGTGAACTCCATGCCCAAGATGGTTAAGGCAGTGCTTGAAAATAATGGTGGCCACACAAAATAATAACACTTTGGGCCCAATTTGGACATTTCCACTTAGGGGTGTACTCACTTTTGTTGCCAATGGTTTAGACATTAATGGCTGTGTGCTGAGTTATTTTGAGGGGACAGCAAATTTACACTGTTATACAGGCTGTACACTCACTACTTAACATTGTAGCAAAGTGTCATTTCTTCAGTGCTGTCACATGAAAAGATTTAATAAAATATTTACAAAAATGTGAGGGGTGTGCTCACTTTTGTGAGATAATGTATATATATATGTATATATATATATATATATATATATATATATATATATATATATATATATATATATATATATATATATATAGTTATATATTGTACCAAAATACCATCTGATATACATATACATATTTAGACATGTGTATGTATGTATTTCTATGCTAAAACCCTTTGCAGTATTTTTTTCTAACACCTGAGACCTCATATCTTTGAGGTCTTACAACTTTTTTTTTTTTTAATTTTAAATTCTTTATTGAAAATTTTCAAAAACAATACAAAGGATGTGGCACAATAAGATATTTAAAAGGCTTTACAGATTATTGCTATCACAATTGCTTTGGTTTACAACATTTCTTCGCATATGGTATTACAAATATCTTAGGGTATATCATTACACATTTACAATGGTTGCAAAATCATTTTAAATAGGTTGTTATAGTTACAGTAGGTATATAAATTGTTATTTAATATTTAAACACATAAGAATGTCAGACACTGACATTTGGCACACATATTCTTCCCCTATGAAGTAACATACATAGTAACATAGTAACATAGTAGATAAGGTTGAAAAAAGACTGAAGTCCATCGAGTTCAACCTATACAAATCTAAAATACTTACAAAAAGCTCCAGTTAAGCTTAAATAACCCCATTAAAACGTGACCCATTTAATACTAGCAATCATATCCATGAATTTTGTTTATATACAGAAATTTATCCAGACTATTTTTAAATGAATCTATGGTATTGGCATTCACTACCTCCTTTGGTAATGAGTTCCACAATTTTATTGCTCTTACAGTGAAAAAACGTTTCCGTTGCAGGAGATTAAATCTCCTTTCCAAAGTATATATATGTATTGATAATCATCTATCTGTTTTCGGAGTGTAAAGTGATATTTGTCAAGGTGTTGTGTTGAAGTGACAATACTTTGCCATTCCATGATATTGGGTGTAATAGATTGCTTCCAATATTTTGGAATTAGATGTTTAGCACTGTTGATCAATGTTGATAATAAGTATCGTCTAAGCTTGCATGTCATTTTGGGAAATGTATTGAACAAAACGACTACGTGGTCTAACTCTATATGGGTCCCTATTACGTTTTCTATTTCTGTCAGAATATTTATCCAATATGAGCGGATGCTAACACAAGTCCATCAGATATGAGCAAAATCTTCTCTTTACTCACACTGTAAGGTCTTACAACTTTTTGATTGAAATGTAAAAAAAAAAAAAAAAAAATTTTTATCAAACAATGATATTATGTAACAGTTAAAGGGACAGTCTAGGCCAAAAAAACTTTCATGATTCAGATAGAGCATGTAATTTTAAACAATTTTCCAATTTACTTTTATCACCAATTTTGCTTTGTTCTATTGGTATTCTTAGTTGAAAGCTTAACCTAGGAGGTTCATATGCTAATTTCTTAGACCTTGAAGGCCACCTCTTTTCAGAAGGCATTTAACAGTTTTTCACCACTAGAGGGTGTTAGTTCATGTATTTCATATAGATAACACTGTGCCTGTGCACGTGAAGTTATCTGGGAGCAGGCACTGAGTGGATAAACTGCAAGTCTGTCAAAAGAACTGAAATAAGGGGGCAGTTTGCAGAGGCTTAAATACAAGGTAATCACAGAGGTTAAAAGTGTATTAATATAACTGTGTTGGTTATGCAAAACTGGGGAATGGGTAATAAAGGGATTACGTATCTTTTAAAACAATAAAATAATTCTGGTGTAGACTGTCCCTTTAACCAGAGCTCTGAGAATGCGATAACATTATATGCTTAAAATCAATTCCCCTCGGGCGAAACCCATTTACTTTCAACTAGTAATGCATGTGCTACTTTAGACGCACGCAAACACCCGCTATAAACCCTTTATTCCTTGCGTGTAATAGCGCTCCACTCGTAATCTAGCCTATAATTCTTTCTGTTCTTAATTGCTTAAATGAAATATTGCCAACACACTGACATGATATCTAAATCTTTAAATCCCAAAGCTGGGTCAAATTTATCCTTTTTTTTTTAAATTAAATTGGCAATTTTTCATCTAAAAGAAAACTTTTTAAAATGAATTACAATTTTTTTAATTTAATTTTTTTTTTGATATTCTTATTGTTAAAATATTTTTGTTTTTATGCTTGGGATTGTGTCAGTATTCACCAATAAAGCTGTGACACTGTTCCATATCAGCCAGTGAGCTCCATTGCCACAGATGAGTTGTATGCTTCCTGTTACAAATTAGCTTTAAAGGGACAGTCAAGTCCAAAAAAAAACTTTCATGTTTCAAATAGGGCATGTAATTTTAAACAACTTTTCAATTTACTTTTATCACCAATTTTGCTTTATTCTTTTGGTATTCTTAGTTGAAAGCTAAACCTAGGAAGGCTCATATGATAATTTCTAAACCCTTGAAGTCCGCCTCTTATCACATCCTTTTTTATTTGCTTTTCACAACAGGGTAGAGCTAGTTCATGTAAACCATAAAGATAACATTGTGATCACGCCCGGGGATTGTGGCAGACACTGCACTAATTGGCTAAAATGAAAGTGAATAGATAATAGATAAAAAGCCATGTGATCAGGGGGCTGTCAGAAGATGCTTAGATACAAGTTAATCACAGAGGTAAAAAACATAATTTATGTAAGAACTTACCTGATAAATTCATTTCTTTCATATTAGCAAGAGTCCATGAGCTAGTGACGTATGGGATATACATTCCTACCAGGAGGGGCAAAGTTTCCCAAACCTCAAAATGCCTATAAATACACCCCTCACCACACCCACAAATCAGTTTAACGAATAGCCAAGAAGTGAGGTGATAAGAAAAAAGTGCGAAAGCATAAAAAATAAGGAATTGGAATAATTGTGCTTTATACAAAAAAATCATAACCACCACAAAAAAGGGTGGGCCTCATGGACTCTTGCTAATATGAAAGAAATTAATTTATCAGGTAAGTTCTTACATAAATTATGTTTTCTTTCATGTAATTAGCAAGAGTCCATGAGCTAGTGACGTATGGGATAATGACTACCCAAGATGTGGATCTTTCCACGCAAGAGTCACTAGAGAGGGAGGGATAAAATAAAGACAGCCAATTCCGCTGAAAAATAATCCACACCCAAAATAAAGTTTAAATAATAAGCAGAAGATTCAAACTGAAACAGCTGCCTGAAGTACTTTTCTACCAAAAACAGCTTCAGAAGAAGAAAACACATCAAAAATGGTAGAATTTAGTAAAAGTATGCAAAGAAGACCAAGTTGCTGCTTTGCAAATCTGATCAACCGAAGCTTCATTCCTAAACGCCCAGGAAGTAGAAACTGACCTAGTAGAATGAGCTGTAATCCTTTGAGGCGGAGTTTTACCCGACTCGACATAAGCATGATGAATTAAAGATTTCAACCAAGATGCCAAAGAAATGGCAGAGGCCTTCTGACCTTTCCTAGAACTGGAAAAGATAACAAATAGACTAGAAGTCTTTAGGAAATTCTTAGTAGCTTCAACATAATATTTCAAAGCTCTAACAACATCCAAAGAATGCAATGATCTCTCCTTAGAATTCTTAGGATTAGGACAGAATGAAGGAACCACAATTTCTCTACTAATGTTGTTAGAATTCACAACCTTAGGTAAAAATTTAAAAGAAGTTCGCAAACACCGCCTTATCCTGATGAAAAATCAGAAAAGGAGACTCACAAGAAAGAGCAGATAATTCAGAAACTTGTCTGGCAGAAGAGATAGCCAAAAGGAACAAAACTTTCCAAGAAAGTAATTTGATGTCCAACGAATGCATAGGTTCAAACGGAGGAGCTTGAAGAGCCCCCAGAACCAAATTCAAACTCCAAGGAGGAGAAATTGACTTAATGACAGGTTTTATACGAACCAAAGCTTGTACAAAACAATGAATATCAGGAAGATTAGCAATCTTTCTGTGAAAAAGAACAGAAAGAGCAGAGATTTGTCCTTTCAAGGAACTTGCAGACAAACCTTTATCCAAACCATCCTGAAGAAATTGTAAAATTCTCGGAATTCTAAAAGAATGCCAGGAAAAATGATGAGAAAGACACCAAGAAATATAAGTCTTCCAGACTCTATAATATATCTCCCTAGATACAGATTTACGAGCCTGCAACATAGTATTAATCACAGAGTCAGAGAAACCTCTTTGACTAAGAATCAAGCGTTCAATCCCCATACCTTTAAATTTAAGGATTTGAGATCCTGATGGAAAAAAGGACCTTGCGACAAAAGGTCTGGTCTTAACGGAAGAGTCCACGGTTGGCAAGAGGCCATCCGGACAAAATCCGCATACCAAAACCTGTGAGGCCATGCTGGAGCTACCAGCAGAACAAACGAGCATTCCTTCAGAATCTTGGAGATTACTCTTGGAAGAAGAACTAGAGGCGGAAATATATAGGCAGGATGATACTTCCAAGGAAGTGACAATGCATCCACTGCTTCCACTTGAGGATCCCTGGATCTGGACAGATACCTGGGAAGTTTCTTGTTTAGATGTTTAGATGAGAGGCCATCAGATCTATTTCTGGAAGTCCCCACATTTGAACAATCTGAAGAAATACCTCTGGGTGAAGAGACCATTCGCCCGGATGTAACGTTTGGCGGCTGAGATAATCCGCTTCCCAATTGTCTATACCTGGGATATGAACCGCAGAAACTAGACAGGAGCTGGATTCCGCCCATACCAGAATTCGAGATACTTCCTTCATAGCCAGAGGACTGTGAGTCCCTCCTTGATGATTGATGTATGCCACAGTTGTGACATTGTCTGTCTGAAAACAAATGAACGATTCTCTCTTTAGAAGAGGCCATGACTGAAGAGCTCTGAAAATTGCACGGAGTTCCAAAATATTGATCGGTAATCTCACCTCCTGAGATTCCCAAACCCCTTGTGCTGTCAGAGACCCCCAAACAGCTCCCCAACCTGTCAGACTTGCATCTGTTGAAATTACAGTCCAGGTCGGAAGAACAAAAGAAGCCCCCTGAACTAAACGATGGTGATCTGTCCACCACATCAGAGAGTGTCGTACAATCGGTGTTAAAGATATTAATTGAGATATCTTTGTGTAATCCCTGCACCACTGGTTCAGCATACAGAGCTGAAGAGGTCGCATGTGAAAACGAGCAAAGGGGATCGCGTCCGATGCTGCAGTCATAAGACCTAGAATTTCCATGCATAAAGCTACCGAAGGGAATGATTGTGACTGAAGGTTTCGACAAGCTGATATCAACTTTAGACGTCTCTTGTCTGTCAAAGACAGAGTCATGGACACTGAATCTATCTGAAAACCTAAAAAGGTTACCCTTGTCTGAGGGATCAATGAACTTTTTGGTAAATTGATCCTCCAACCATGATCTTGAAGAAACAACCCAAGTCGATTCGTATGAGATTCTGCTAAATGTGAAGACTGAGCAAGTACCAAGATAGCGTCCAAATAAGGAAATACCACAATACCATGTTCTCTGATTACAGACAGAAGGGCACCGAGAACCTTTGTAAAAATTCTTGGGGCTGTAGCTAGGCCAAACGGTAGAGCCACAAACTGGTAATGCTTGTCTAGGAAAGAGAATCTCAGAAACTGATAGTGATCTGGATGAATCGGAATATGCAGATATGCATCCTGTAAATCTATTGTGGACATATAATGCTCTTGCTGAACAAAAGGCAGGATAGTCCTTACAGTTACCATTTTGAATGTTGGTATCCTTACATAACGATTCAATATTTTTAGATCCAGAACTGGTCTGAAGGAATTCTCCTTCTTTGGTACAATGAAGAGATTTGAATAAAACCCCAGCCCCTGTTCCAGAACTGGAACTGGTATAATTACTCCAGCCAACTCTAGATCTGAAACACATTTCAGAAATGCTTGAGCCTTCGCTAGGTTTACTGGGACACGGGAAAGAAAAAAATCTCTTTGCAGGAGGCCTTATCTTGAAGCCAATTCTGTACCCTTTTGAAACGATGTTCTGATCCAGAGATTGTGAACGGAATTGAACCAAATTTCTTTGAAAAAACGTAATCTGCCCCCTACCAGCTGAGCTGGAATGAGGGCCGCACCTTCATGTGGACTTGGGAGCTGGCTTTGGTTTTCTAAAAGGCTTGGATTTATTCCAGACTGGAGATGGTTTCCAAACTGATACCGCTCCTGAGGATGAAGGATCAGGCTTTCGTTCCTTGTTGTGACGAAAGGAACGAAAACGATTATTAGACCTAAATTTACCTTTAGATTTTTTATCCTGTGGTAAAAAAGTTCCTTTCCCTCCAGTAACAGTTGAGATAATAGAATCCAACTGAGAACCAAATAATTTATTACCCTGGAAAGAAAGGGAAAGCAGAGTAGACTTAGAAGACATATCAGCATTCCAAGTTTTAAGCCTTAAAGCTCTTCTAGCTAAAATAGCTAGAGACATATACCTGACATCAACTCTAATGATATCAAAGATGGCATCACAAATAAAATTATTAGCATGTTGTAGAAGAATAATAATGCTATGAGAATTATGATCTGTTACTTGTTGCGCTAAAGCTTCTAACCAAAAGGTTGAAGCTGCAGCAACATCCACTAAAGATATAGCAGGTCTAAGAAGATTACCTGAACACAAGTAAGCTTTTCTTAGAAAGGATTCCATTTTCCTATCTAAAGGATCCTTAAAGGAAGTACCATCTGCCGTAGGAATAGTAGTACGCTTAGCAAGAGTAGAGACAGCCCCATCAACCTTAGGGATTTTGTCCCAAAATTCTAATCTGTCAGATGGCACAGGATATAATTGCTTAAAACGTTTAGAAGGAGTAAAAGAATTACCCAAATTATTCCATTCCCTGGAAATTACTTCAGAAATAGCACCAGGGACAGGAAAAACTTCTGGAATAACTACAGGAGATTTAAAAACCTTATCTAAACGTTTAGATTTAGTATCAAGAGGACTAGAATCCTCAATTTCTAATGCAATTAGGACTTCTTTAAGTAAAGAACGAATAAATTCCATTTTAAATAAATATGAAGATTTATCAGCATCAACCTCTGAGACAGAATCCTCTGAATCAGAAGAACCAATATCAGTATCAGAATGATGATGTTCATTTAAAAATTCATCTGAAAAATGAGAAGTTTTAAAAGACTTTTTACGTTTACTAGAAGGAGGAATAACAGACATAGCCTTCTTAATGGATTTAGAAACAAAATCTCTTATGTTATCAGGAACACTCTGAGTATTAGATGTTGACAGAACAGCAACAGGTAATGTAACAATACTATATTATCTGCATTAGCAAGTTTGTCATGACAAACAGTACAAACAACAGCTGGAGGAACAGATACCAAAAGTTTACAGCAGATACACTTAGCTTTGGTAGCTCCAGCACCAGGTAGGGATATTCCAGAAGTATCTTCTGACTCAGCTTCAACGTGGGACATCTTGCAATATGTAATAGAAAAAAACAACATATAAAGCAAAATTGATCAAATTCCTTAAATGACAGTTTCAGGAATGGGAAAAAAATGCCATAGAACAAGCTTCTAGCAACCAGAAGCACAAAATAATGAGACTTAAATAATGTGGAGACAATAGTGACGCCCATATTTTTTAAGCGCCAAAAAAGACGCCCACATTATTTGGCGCCTAAATGCTTTTGGCGCCAAAATGACGCCACATCCGGAACGCCGACACCTTTGGCGCAAAAAAAACGTCAAAAATGATGCAACTTCCGGCGACACGTATGACGCCGGAAACAGAAAAAAAAATTTGCGACAAAAAAGTCCGCGCCAAGAATGGCGCAATAAAATGAAGCATTTTCAGCCCCCGCGAGCCTAACAGCCCACAGGGAAAAGTCAAATTGATAAGGTAAGAAAAAATGATTTATTCATATGCATTATCCCAAATATGAAACTGACTGTCTGAAATAAGGAATGTTGAACATCCTGAGTCAAGGCAAATAAATGTTTGAATACATATATTTAGAACTTTATATAAAAGTGCCCAACCATAGCTTAGAGTGTCACAGAAAATAAGACTTACTTACCCCAGGACACTCATCTACATGTAGTAGAAAGCCAAACCAGTACTGAAACGAGAATCAGTAGAGGAAATGGTATATATAAGAGTATATCGTCGATCTGAAAAGGGAGGTAAGAGATGAATCTCTACGACCGATAATAGAGAACCTAGGAAATAGACTCCGTAGAAGGAGATCACTGCATTCAAATAGGCAATACTCTCCTCACATCCCTCTGACATTCACTGCACGCTGAGAGGAAAACCGGGCTCCAACCTGCTGCGGAGCGCATATCAACCTAGAATCTAGCACAAACTTACTTCACCACCTCCATAGGAGGCAAAGTTTGTAAAACTGATTTGTGGGTGTGGTGAGGGGTGTATTTATAGGCATTTTGAGGTTTGGGAAACTTTGCCCCTCCTGGTAGGAATGTATATCCCATACGTCACTAGCTCATGGACTCTTGCTAATTACATGAAAGAAAGTATATTATTATAACTGTGTTGGTTATGCAAAACTGAGGAATGTGAAATAAAGGGATTATCTATATTTTTAAACAACAAAAACTCTGGTGTTGACTGTACCTTTAACTTAGCCTTTTTAATACAAATAATAATAATAATGATTTATGAATGAATGTATGTCTGTATGTATGTATATATATATATATATATATATATATATATATATATATATGTGTGTGTGTGGGGGGGGGGTATATTATTTTTTAAGTGCTCCTTTATGTACATGATAGAAAATTGTTGTGTTAAAGTCCATTTAAAAAATATGTATTACATCTTATTTTTCAGAAATGAGAGAAAATAGGAAAGTGACAAGTTCTTATTCATATAAAGCCATCTAGTCCACTGGTCCTATATACATTTAGCCAAAAAAATGTGCAAGTCTGTCAGCTTATTTATACAAGCAAATATAAGAAACACAATGGCAGTTTCCATTCGTATCCACGTCAAATACTGACCTCCAAGGACCTACCATTTCTGGAACAAGAAGATGATACAGTCCCTGTGCTCATTCAGTCTGAAGACCCCCTCTGAGAAAAGATCATCAGTCCTGACTTCTGGTGCCAAATCATTTAATGTGGTTTTGTGATGGGACTTCCTATCCGTCAAGGGAAACAGACTTGAGACATGAACTTGATTTCCCTGAAGTGAAATGTTGGTCCTTTACTGAGCAAGCTTGCCTCTTTTGTATCAAATCAGCTACAAAATCCTCTGAAGTGAAAAAATGCACATTTTGTTTTCAATGACTTTGTAATGCTGAATGATTCTCACAAACAGTATTTCCCATCCAACTAGAATTTATTTGGTTTGAGTGGTTTCTTACACATATGTAGTCTCCTATGCCCTGAAATTCAGATACAGAATCAAACTATTGAATACTTTTCACTTTCAACCTTTTTACTTTAACTTCTTAAATGAAACTAAAAAAATTCTGCCACATTAAACTGAATATTGTAAAAACAAACTTTGCAATGTAGTTTAATTGCTTACCTGGCCCATGTTCTTTGTAATTTAACTCTCATAATTACGCATTTTTTCCAAAAGTGGTATGGTATCCTGTAGGATTCAGAACTGAGACCCAGTAACATTTTTCATTGGCATTCATTGATCAATACAATGATTTATATTTTTCCCCCAAATTAGTCACATCAAATTAGATAAAAAAAACATTTACAATCATTTTAAGGGGTGTGGCTTAGACTGGAAAAGAATACGAATTTTGCTAACAAAATTACATTTTGAAATTCTTTTAAAATATTTAAAGCCAGCTAACTGTTGCGCGTGAGCGATATCGGAAATAGCGCTTGTATTACAAGTAAACCTGATCTCGATTGCGCAATCACATTTTATGCTTGTCAGGTTAGTGCGACTGAAAACCTTGCATAAAGGGTAGTGAGTTAAAAAAGTTGCACTAAACACAACATAAATACTTTGAAAATTACAGGTACACTCATATAAACACTATCTTAAAAAATCGTTACATAAATATTTTTAAAAAAAATCATAAAATGGCTCAAAATAATATAGTATATGACAAGGTGTTTGAATTGAAAGGGCTATAACATTATATATATATATATATATATATATATATATATATATATATATATATATATATATATATATATATATACTGTATATATACATGTCTAAATATGTATATGTATGCATAGATATTTATAAATGTATGTATTTATGTGTTTTACTGTATATTTTATTTTTATCACATATATAGAAATATATTTTTAATAATTAAAAAATTACATATTTTATATGTGATAATGTTAATGTAAAATAGATATTAATACCTATATATCAAAAGGAATAAATATATAAGTATAGTTATATACAGCTGTAAAAGCTTCCTGTATCTGAAGAACATTGGAATGTGAAATATTAATAACTGTCTGGTTAGCTTGCGAGTGATAAGTGTTAGGTTTTTTCTTTTGCACTCTCCATTGAAGTCTATAGAGAGAATATAGTAACGCAGTTTTGATATTCTAAGACCTTATTACTTTCAATACACATGCTACCTGAAGCACCCAAATCTTTATGCTAGCTAAATAAAAAGCTAAATAACACACCACTTGTAATCTGGCCCTTAACTTCTAGCAGATCTTTTGCAAATTAGTTCTTAAATGGTTAAACAAACTATGCATCTATAAAAATGAATTTAATGTCCCTTTAAGTTCTGCTTACATTATTTAATACTAGGTACCTAATCTTAGATATTTTCAATCAAATTTATGATTGATTTATGTATACAGTATATATACATGTATACATCTGGCGAAAATGGGGCCCACAAAAGTCCACTTTAGCTTAAAGGGATTTATCGCCTCAGCAACAACAAAAATGCAGTTTAACATTAGAGAGGGAAAAGCCCTTCCCCTGCAGCACATCACACCATTTTGTAGTACAATATTATCTTTGCAAAAAGTTCTCAGCAATAAAGTATCTTCATCCCACCAGCCCTCCTAGCTGGGTAACTGTCTAATAGACTTAAGACAGGCTCCCTTTAAACTCTAGGGGCTGCAATAATGAGCCACACCACCTTTCTTTCAAGAGACTCCACCTCAGAGACCCAGAACACAGTTTACAAACTGCACAATTTTAAACATACATTTTCCCTGTTTTTATTTTTTAGCAGAAAGGGAGAATGCTATATATAAGGCTTGGTCTTATAGAACTTCCATTTATTACAAAACACTGCCTCTGTCACGTATCTTCCATCTCACACCCAGTGGTTTGAGCCACCTTGGACATCAAAGTACAAACCATCAGGCTCCCTTTAACCCCTTAGTGACCAGAGCACTTTTCCATTTTCTGTCCGTTTGGGACCAAGGCTATTTTTACATTTCTGCGGTGTTTGTGTTTAGCTGAAATTTTCCTCTTACTCATTTACTGTACCCACACATATTATATACCGTTTTTCTCGCCATTAAATGGACTTTCTAAAAATACCATTATTTTCATCATATCTTATCATTTACTATAACAAAATTATAAAATATGAGGAAAAATGGAAAAAAACACACTTTTTCTAACTTTGAACCCCAAAATCTGTTACATATCTACAACCACCAAAAAACACCCATGCTAAATTGTTTCTAAATTTTGTCCTGAGTTTAGAAATACCCAATGTTTACATCTTCTTTGCTTTTTTTGTAACTTATAGGGCCATAAATACAAGTAGCACTTTGCTATTTTCAAACCATTTTTTTTCAAAATTAACGCTAGTTACATTAGAACACTAATATCTTTCAGGAATCCCTGAATATCCATTGACATGTATATATTTTTTTTTAGAAGACATCCCAAATTATTGATCTAGGCCCATTTTGGTATATTTCATGCCACCATTTCACCGCCAAATGCGATCAAATACAAAAAATTGTTCACTTTTTCACAAATTTTTTCACAAACTTTCAGTTTCTCACTGAAATTATTTACATACTGCTTGTGCAATTATGGCATAAATGGTTGTAAATTCTTCTCTGGGATCCCCTTTGTTCAGAAATAGCAGACATATATGGCTTTGGCATTGCTTTTTGGTAATTAGAAGGCCGCTAAATGCCACTGCGCACCACACGTGTATTATGCCCAGCAGTGAAGGGGTTAATTAGGGAGCATGTAAGGAGCTTTTTGGGGTAATTTTAGCTTTAGTGTAGTGTAGTAGACAACCCCAAGTATTGATCTAGGCCCATTTTGGTATATTTCATGCCACCATTTCACCGCCAAATGCGATCAAATTAAAAAAAAACGTAAAATTTTTCACAATTTTAGGTTTCTCACTGAAATAATTTACAAACAGCTTGTGCAATTATGGCACAAATGGTTGTAAATGCTTCTCTGGGATCCCCTTTGTTCAGAAATAGCAGACATATATGACTTTGGAGTTGCTTTTTGGTAATTAGAATGCTGCTAAATGGCGCTGCGCATCACACGTGTATTATGGCTAGTAGTGAAGGGGTTAATTAGGTAGCTTGTAGGGAGCTTGCAGGGTTAATTTTAGCTTTAGTGTAAAGATCAGCCTCCCACCTGAAACATCAGACCCCCTGATCCCTCCCAAACATCTCTCTTCCCTCCCCTACCCCACAAATGTCCCCGCCATCTTAAGTACTGGCAGAAACTCTGCCAGTACTAAAATAAAAGGTATATTTGGGCTTTTTTGTGCATTTTTTGTTAGCATATTTACATATGCTTCTGTGTAGGGATCCCCCTTAGCCCCCAACCTCACTGATCCCCCACTAAACAGCTCTCTAACCCTCCCCCTCTGACTTAATGTGCGCCATCTTGGGTACTGGCAGCTGTCTGCCAGTACCCAGTTTAGTGAAAAAAAATGCTTTTTTTTAAATAAAATATGTCCCTTTTCTGTAGTGTAGCTTTCCCCCCCCCCCCCCCAAGACCAACCCCCCACCCCTTCCAGATCCCTTAGATGGTTTTTAAAAAAAGTTTATTTAATTTTTTTTTTACTTTTACTTTTTTACTTTTCTGTAGTGTAGCGGTTCCCACCCGCTCCCGCCCCGTGCACGCGCCCGCCCGCCACCCCCCGTGCACGCGCGCGCACCCGTGCGCGCCCCCGACGGTCCCGATCCCGATCCCGCCCCCCGTGACGTCACGCGCAACACCGATGGCCGCCCACCCGCCTCCCAATTCGGCTCCCACCCACCAACGATACCGGCCATCGATGTCCGGTGCAGAGAGGGCCACAGAGTGGCTCTCTCTGCATCGGATGGCCATGTATGGTTATTGCAGGATGTCTCCATATCGAGGCATCACTGCAATAACCGGAAAGCAGCTGGAAGCGAGCAGGATCGCTTCCAGCTGCTTTCCACACCGAGGACGTGCAGGGTACGTCCTCAGGCGTTAACTGCCTTTTTTTTGAGGACGTACCCTGCACGTCCTCGGTCATTAAGGGGTTAAACTCTAGGGGCTGCAATAATGAGCCACACCACCTTTCTTTCAAGAGACTCCACCTCAGAGACCCAGAACACAGTTTACAAACTGCACAATTTTAAACATACATTTTCCCTGTTTTTCTTTTTTAGCAGAAAGGGAGAATGCTATATATAAGGCTTGGTCTTATAGAACTTCCATTTATTACAAAACACTGCCTCTGTCACGTATCTTCCATCTCACACCCAGTGGTTTGAGCCACCTTGGACATCAAAGTACAAACCATCAGCATTGCCCTGAAAAAAGGTCTGCCCTATGTTTAACAATAAAATTAAAAACTACCCTAATAACTCTTGTATTCTTGGTGATCCATGACAGAGGAGCATGGTCTAGAATTAACTTAAATTGCCTTCCTAACAGATAGTACTTAAAGGGACATTGTACTCTAGATTTTTCTTTGCATAAATGTTTTGTAGAGGATCCATTTATATAGCCCATCCAGAAGTTGATTTGTAACAATGTATAGTTTTGATTTATTTTTTTTAATAACATTGTACTGATTTTCAGACTCCTAACCAAGTATCAGTAGACTGAAGTCTACAGATTCCTGCTTTCTCCTGTTTGTGTAATCTGTCTTTTCATATGCAGGGGAGTTTTTTTTTGTCTGCTCTCCCTGCTTTCTGAGCTCCTTTTGTAACCATGGTGTTACTGCTCAGCTGATTACTTCACCTGTGCACTGGTTCAGCTATAATGAAAACATGGCCTGTTGGGGATACTTGAGGACCGCCATTGAGAAACACTGCCTTAAAAGGTCTCTAAAGCCCACTAAACAGCAAGGTATTTCTTCTCCACTATAGAGTAATTCTTCATCTTTGTGGGTTAATTTTTCTGCTCTGGAAAAGGAGAGGGTGTTCTTTTTGGATAGGACTGCTTCTAATTAGAAGCATTTGTCGGACTATAAAATCATGGGTTACCTCTTACTTGTTTCTTTGTTAGGGACTGTGGTCAGTTTTATATGGCTTTTATTTTGGTTGACTGCAATTTAACCAATCATCTTCCAGTGGTATATCCCAAATATTTGACCTCTACTAAACCAATAGTACATTTTGTAGGATTGGCAGTTCAACCCACATATCATATTGCATCAAGTTCTTCTTAAATATTTGTATGGTTGGATTCCAATTCTGTACTATAAATAATAACATCATCTAAATATACTATGGCATAATGAACAAGGGGTATCAGAATTGTATCCATCTTTCTCTGAAATGGGACAGGGGCACCATACAATTCTAATAGTAATACAGTATATTGGAATAAGACTTCTGAAGTTGAAAACTTGTTTTTTTTTCCTTTCTTTGATCTTAGAGTTGCACTTGCCAATACCTTTTTATTAAATCAATTGTTGTGAGATAGTGCCCTTTATTAGTTTTAATATTAATTCATCAACTCCAGGCATTGGATTTTACATTTAGAAATGCAAATCAACTCATGATAATCATTACAAATTCCCACTAAACCAGCAGGTTTTGTAACCAACACTGTTGGACTTTTTCACTCACTGTATGACTCTTCAATTGCTGCAAGTTTTACATTTTTTTTAAGAGTTTTATCATCTTCCTGCTGGCTTCAGGGACTTTATATGGTTTAAGACAAACTTTCTTCCCTGGCTCCTTTAATATATCATGCATAATCACATGAGTTTTTCACAGTACCACTGAAAAAAACCTCTCTGTTTCTCCTGATAAAATCAATGACCTCTTGCTTCTAAAGCATGGATAGGGTTTCAGATATATTCACGTCTGCCTCAGTGACAGGGAGTTCTGTAGATTTCAAAGCAACTAAAACTTTCCTTTCTTTCCAAGGTTTTGAATGGATTTACATGATATACATTATTTGCTCAGGTTTCCTCTTTCCTGGCTGGCTTACTTTATAATTAACATTACTCACTTTCTCAATTATCTCATATGGGCCTTACAAAACAGCAAATCATTTATTTTCCACCATAGGGACCAGTACTAATACCCTATCCCAAGGTTGAAACACTCTGACCCTAGCATTATGATTTTTATTTTATTTTATGTTTCTTGGGCTTTTCCTGTGTGTTCCCTGACAATAGGCATGACAGCTTCCATACGGTCCGGCCTTTGGGATATATGTTCAATAGCACTTCTATAGGATTGTCTTCTATTTCCTTGTCTCTTTAACTATATCTAGTAACCAATGTGGATGTCACACATATAATAATCCTGTGGATTCCTGATGAACCTCTCTAATAGAAAGGAGTGGGTGCTGGATTACAATATATATTATTGTTCATTTTTGTATTAGCTTTTGCTAGCACCCTGGCAGCTGTTGGACGGAGTGAGAGTGCACATCCTTGCTATATTCTGCTATATAAATATGAATATTGCATAAATATGATTTAACATGTTTTCATCTACTTGCCTGCAAAGGGCTCCAATGCATATATATATATATATATATATATATATATATATATACACTGTATATATATATATATATCTACAGTATCTCACAAAGTGAGTACACCCCTCACATTTTTAACCTGTCTGGGGTTAACTGCCTGTGACTCTGGGGTTGCACAGCTTCCTGTGAGTGCCAGTGGGCACCCAGGGCTGAGCATGTTGCAGGGTCATGGGATGTGTACCCGGTCCGGTATGAGAGTGCAGTCCCCTTCCGTGTTTTGTATATGTCTGGGGTGATTACATAAGCCTGTGCACCCTTCACTTGTTCCCAGTTTGTTGGATTGAGAGCTTGCATTGTGTGACAGTTTTAGGGTCCCATGTTTTTGGAAGGGACCTTGTCGTGGTACCTGGCCTTGTCCCATTTGGCGGTAACTAACCATTCCATTTTTGCTTTTAATCTTAGCTGAGAACTTGTAAGTGAGTACTGGACTTTCTCTGTGTGTTGTATTAATTTGTTTTGTAATTTTCCCTATGGTTCTTGCACCCAGACCTGTCTGGGGTTAACTGCCTGTGACTCTGGGGACAGCACAGCTTCCTGTGAGTGCCAGTGAGCACCCAGGGCTGAGCATGTTGCAGTGTCATAGGATGTGTACACGGTCTGGAATGAGAGTGCAGTCCCCTTTCCGTGTTTTATATATATAACATACATATACATATACATATACAGGTAACCCTCAGTTTAAGCCGGGGTTAGGTTCCAGAAGGAATGGTTGTAAATCGAAACCGTTGTAAATTGAAAGCCAGTTTTTAATGTAAGTCAATGGGAAATGAGGGAGATAGGTTCCAGGCCCCTCTCAAAATTGTCATAATAGCACCTAATACATTATTTTTAATGCTTTGAAATGAAGAATTTAAATGCTAAACAGCATTATAAACCTAATAAAATAATCACACAACACAGAATATATAATTAAACTAAGTTAAATGAACAAAAACATTTGCTAAACAGCATTATAAACCTAATACAATAATCACACAACACAGACTTCACTTGCATTTTTCTGCAAACAGTTCCTTCTATGCATTCCAATCTGGACTGATTTATAGACAGGAAGATCTTGTTCCTTTGAAATCTGCTCGATAGCTCAGGTCTGTTTAAACTGATTAATTTCAGCTTGCTTGGCTTTGCTGCAACACAAGCGGACAGCTCCACCTACAGGCTATTTTAATAAATGCACTGCTTCTCAATGCTTTTCAATAGCAGTCACATGACTGGAAAAAAAGGTTGTTATTCTGAAACGGTGTAAATTGAACCGTTCACATATATACATCTATAAATACATAAATACATATGTACACACATATATGCATGTATATACATACCCAGCGCTACAAAATTTTGTGGCGCTATACAAATAAATGATAATAATAATAATTTACATATTTTAACATATTTTGTATATGTATGTATCTCTATATTAAAGCCCTTTGCCTGACTTTTTTGTAACACCTGAGCCCTTATAACTTTTTTGTGCAATATTTTTTATAAAATAATTTGTATTAGATAGTATCATTAGGAGTGTAACTGTACCTTTAAATGTATTTCTGATGTGTTCTGTGACAGTTTTTTGTTTCGCAAAACAGTTAAGTTGAGCTCTGAGGTTGCAATATCCCAACGTGCGTTAACTTCAATTGCGCTCAAGCGATCGCATTTACTTTCAACTTACAATACGAGCACTACATCTGATGCGTGCAAACATCCACGATAAAGCTGATATAAGGTGTATAAGGTCAAATATCTGGGATCCTGCGTTTATTAGAGGAATACATCCAGGAATGGAATCTTTGAGCATGCATTTCCAATGCCACTTCTAGGTATTCCAGCATTTCAGCTTTCAACTTATCATAATTGCTGGCTTTTGCTTGCCTTAAATCACAGTAGTCCTTCTGAGGATCTCCACTCAGAAATGGTGCAAGTATACTTGCCCACTCCATTCTTAACCTTCAGCTGTGCGCTCAAAGGCAAGAAGTTACTCTGCAACATTATCAGCTGCAGTTACTAGCCCATATTACCTTGGAACAAAATAAGGGTTCAGCCTTTCTGATAAAGCTTGATTAGGTTTGCCAACTTTTTTTTTTAAGAAAATAATGTAGATAAAGGAATCAACCATTTATTTTTTTACTGTAGTTACTGGAAAAAAAACACTTTATTTTACAATTTGATGGTTTGGTACAAAAAAATTCTTCATACTAATATTTATTTATATAGTTTAGCTTAATACATTCAACAACCTTCAGCAGATTCTTGAATTCTATTTTTCAATTAAGACACAGTGGGAGTAAAGACATGAAACTATCAGATACATCAACATTTTGAACTAAATTAGAGTACAAAAGTACAATATTAAATGTTTGAAATTAAGATTTTAGATGTTTGCAACCTTAAACTTGAATCTCCTGCTGCAGAGTATGTGTAGCATTCTGCTGCTCCTCATGTGCCTTTCTGGATGTCTTACGCCTAGATTTAGAGTTCTGCGTTAGCCGTCAAAACCAGCGTTAAGGGCTCCTAACGCTGCTTTTTACCGCCCGCTGGTATTTAGAGTCAGTCAGGAAAGGGTTTAACGCTCACTTTCCAGCCGCGACTTTTCCATACCGCAGATCCCCTTACGCCAATTGCGTATCCTATCTTTTCAATGGGATCTTCCTAACGCCGGTATTTAGAGTCTTGGCTGAAGTGAGCAGTAGACCCTCTACCGACAAGACTCCAGCCGCAGAAAAAAGTCAGGAGTTAAGAGCTTTCTGGGCTAACGCCGGTTCATAAAGCTCTTAACTACTGTGCTCTAAAGTACACTAACACCCATAAACTACCTATGTACCCCTAAACTGAGGTCCCCCCACATCGCCGCCACTCTAATAAAATTTTTTAACCCCTAATCTGCCGACCGCACACCGCCGCCACCTACATTATCCCTATGAACCCCTAATCTGCTGCCCCTAACATTGCCGACCCCTACATAATATTTATTAACCCCTAATCTGCCCCCCCCAACGTCACCGCTACCATACCTTCACTTATTAACCCCTAATCTTCCGACCGGACCTCGCTGCCACTATAATAAATGTATAAACCCCTAAACCACTGCACTCCCGCCTCGCAAACCCTATGTCTATGAGTAAGGCCATATACAGCCGAAACGCGTAAGACAATATCATCTGAGTATTTTTGTTTTTAACATTTTTATGCTCTTGTCTGCTTTAATAAAATATGTACATTTTTTATGTCTAGAGGCTGGCCGGAGTCTTTTTTCTCTTTCTCAGGACCTCGCCGCTACTCTAATAAATGTATTAACCCCTAAAGCTAAGTCTAACCCTAACCCTAACACCCCCCCTAAGTTAAATATAATTTTTATCTAACGAAAAAAATTAAATATTATTAACTAAAGTCTTCCTATTTAAAACTAAATACTTACCTGTAAAATAAACCCTAATATAGCTACAATATAACTAATAATTACATTGTAGCTATTTTAGGATTTATATTTATTTTACAGGCAACTTTGAATTTATTTTAACTAGGTACAATAGCTATTAAATAGTTATTTACTATTTAATAGCTACCTAGGTAAAATAATTACAAAATTACCTTTAAAATAAATCCTAACCTAAGTTACAATTAAACCTAACACTACACTATCAATAAATAAATTAAATCAATTAACTACAAGTACCTACAATTAAATAAACTAAACTAAATTACAAACCCCCCCCACTAAATTACAAAAAATAAAAAAAGATTACAAGAATTTTAAGCTAATTACACCTACTTTAAGCCCCCTAATAAAATAACAAAGCCCCCCAAAATAAAAAAATTCCCTACCCTAATCTAAATTAAAATAGTTAACAGCTCTATTACCTTACCAGCCCTTAAAAGGGCTTTTTGCGGGGCATGCCCCAAAGAAATCAGCTCTTTCGCCTGTAAAAAAAACACAATACCACCCCCCAACATTACAACCCACCACCCACATACCCCTACTCTAACCCAAACCCCCCTTAAATAAACCTAACACTACCCCCCTGAAGATCTCCCTACCTTGAGTCGTCTTCACTCAGCCAAGCAGCGATGGACCAAAAAAAGACATCCGGAGCGGCAGAAGTCTTCATTATATCCGGGCAGAAGAGGACATCTGGACCGGCAAACATCTTCATCCAAGCGGCATCTTCTATGTTCATCCATCCGACGAGGAGCGGCTCCATCTTCAAGACCTTGATCGGAACAGCCAATAGAATGCAAGCTCAATCTGATTGGCTGATTGGATCAGCCAATCCGATTGAACTTGAATATGATTGGCTGATTCAATCAGCCAATCAGATTTTTCCTACCTTAATTCCGATTGGCTGATAGAATCCTATCAGCCAATCGGAATTCGAGGGACGCCATCTTGGATGACGTCACTTAATGGAACCTTCATTCGTCGTCTAGTCGTCGGGAGAAGAGGATGTTCCGCGCCGGAGGTCTTGAAGATGGAGCCGCTCCTCGTCGGATGGATGAAGATAGAAGATGCCGCTTGGATGAAGATGTTTGCCGGTCCGGATGTCCTCTTCTGCCCGGATAGGATGAAGACTTCTGCCGCTCCGGATGTCTTCTTTTGGTCCATCGCTGCTCGGCTGAGTGAAGACGACTCAAGGTAGCGAGATCTTCAGGGGGGTAGTGTTAGGTTTATTTAAGGGTGTTTGGGTTAGAGTAGGGGTATGTGGGTGGTGGGTTGTAATGTTGGGGGGTGGTATTGTGTTTTTTTTTACAGGCAAAAGAGCTAATTTCTTTGGGGCATGCCCCACAAAAAGCCCTTTTAAGGGCTGGTAAGGTAATAGAGCTGTTAACTTTTTATTTTAGATTAGGGTAGGGAATTTTTTTATTTTGGGGGGCTTTGTTATTTTATTAGGGGGCTTAGAGTAGGTGTAATTAGTTTAAAATTCTTGTAATCTTTTTTTATTTTCTTTAATTTAGTGTTTGTTTGTTTTTTGTAATTTAGTTTAGTTGATGTAATTGTAGGTAGTTTAGTTAATTAATTTATTGATAGTGTAGTGTTAGGTTTAATTGTAACTTAGGTTAGGATTTATTTTACAGGTAATTTTGTAATTATTTTAACTAGGTAGCTATTAAATAGTAAATAACTATTTAATAGCTATTGTACCTGGTTAAAATAAATACAAAGTTGCCTGTAAAATAAATATAAATCCTAAAATAGCTACAATGTAATTATTAGTTATATTGTAGCTATATTAGGGTTTATTTTACAGGTAAGTATTTAGCTTTAAATAGGATTATTTTTTTTAATAAGATTTAATTTATTTTGTTAGAATAAAATTATATTTAACTTAGGGGGGTGTTAGGGTTAGGGATAGACTTAGCTTTAGGGGTTAATACATTTATTAGAGTAGCAGCGAGGTCCGGTCAGCAGATTAGGGGTTAATACTTGAAGTTAGGTGTCAAAGATGTTAGGGAGGGCAGATTAGGGGTTAATAACATTTATTATAGGGTTTGCGAGGCGGGAGTGAGGCGGTTTAGGGGTTAATACATTTATTATAGTGGTGGCGAGGTCCGGTCGGCAGATTAGGGGTTAATAAGTGTAGGTAAGGTAGCGGCGATGTGGGGGGGGCAGATTAGGGGTTAATAAATATAATATAGGGGTCGGCGGTGTTAGGGGCAGCAGATTAGGGGTACATAGGTATAATGTAGGTTGCAGCGGTGTCCGGAGCGGCAGATTAGGGGTTAATAATAATATGCAGGGTTCAGCGATAGCGGGGGTGGCAGATTAGGGGTTAATAAGTGTAAGGTTAGGGGTGTTTAGACTCGGGGTACATGTTAGAGTGTTAGAGTGTTAGATGCAGACTTAGAAACTGTTTCCCCATAGGAAACAAGGGGGCTGCGTTAGGAGCTGAACGCTGCTTTTTTCCTATGGGGGAATCGTGCACGAGCACATTTTTCCAGCTTACCGCTACCGTAAGCAACACTGGTATTGAGAGTTGAAGTGGCGGTAAATATGCCTGTACGCTCCCTTTTTGGAGCCTAACGCAGCCCTTCAGAGAACTCTAAATACCAGCGTTATTTAAAAGGTGCAGGGGGGAAAAAACACGCCTAACTAACGCACCCCTTTGGCCGCAAAACTCTAAATCTAGGCCTTAGCTTGCACAGCAGTTATCTGTTGCACCAAAATCTCTGTGCTCTCTCTATGTGTTTTAGCCATAATCATAGCATTCTCTGCCTGGGTCACCACCAGCTGCTGGCAAGAACAAAGCTTTAATGACTTCCTCCATGTTGTTTGCAGATTAAAATGCCAACAGACATATAATGGGGTTACATGGATTCTCCACCATGTGTGACATGGAACACTTAACCACAGGGCAAAATGCAGCACAGAACAGTCTATAACTTTAAGGGATTTATTGCATCGGCAACAACAAAAAGGCAGTTTAACATTAGAAAGGGAGGACTTTCCCTGCAGCACATGACACCATTTTGCAGTACAATATTTTTTTTTTTACAAATAGTTTTAAGCAATAAAGTCTGGGTAATAGTCTAATAAGCCTAAGACAGGCTTCCTTTTAAACTCTAGGGGCTGCAATCATGAGCTACACCTGTGATTAACAAGCTCTTGATTAAAACTTGACCTGGGCAGATACATAGCTGTACGAGTACCAGCCCTTCTCTCTCTTCTCTCCCTTCTCTCTCTTCTCTCTTCTCTCCTTCTTTATATATATATATGAAACCTAAAACTAATCAGAAAATCCAAACATCCTTCAGTCCCAACTTTATCCATACTGCATGGGACTGGAGCATGTTTGGATTTTCAGATTAGTTTTGATTTCAGAAAATATGTTTATTTGCATCTATAAAATGTGACAGTTTGGAGACTTCCGGTAGGCGGGCTTGAGAAGCAGTCGCATCTAAGCAGAGCTCCGAGTATCAGAGCTGATATAAATATAAATTCATCCCTATCTACTGCTTTGCCCCACACTCTAAGGATTTGTCGGGAGGTGAGAATCTTCGCCGACCTTTGGACAGCAGTGTGTGGACTTATCCATCAGATCCAGCGACCGGGAGCCCAGAAAAGGAAACAGGCGCCATCTCCTAACGCGCCGCCAAATAGGCCGTCTCCATCACAGACCGGTAAAGACCCCGACCCAGAGCACATCTACACGGAGCCGGGTGGAACACATACAGCCCCCGGAGGAATAACACAGAGGAAGAGGTGGAAGGAGTCCTCTTCAAGCCCCCCCCGGCAGAGCAAAACGGAGTGTTGAGGAGCAGAGGTCTGGGGTAATTATAAAGCATCCAAGACACAGAAAAGCCATACTTGACAACGCAAGCCCAATTTACGACAACGGAGGGCTGAATCTGGGTCCGGTACAGCAGACAAACACCGATCGCTAGGACCACAAACAGAAAGGTAATCCAACAACGTGGTGCGGCGCACCACGAGGCCGATGCCTAGCACATTTAGATTACACACACAGCAGCACAAAGATTAGGTCTGCATCAAAGGGGACAAAATATCAACATAAACTCCTTTTATTATACACTAAAAAAGGGACCGCAAAACTCAGTAACTGACAAAGGCTAAAATATCTTACACCCCACAGTGGCTAAGAACATTAATTGCTGAGACCCTGGAAGGGGCACAGCCACTGCTCCCCACGGCTGCAGCCCTAACATATAATACCCCACATTGGATTATTATAGACTGTTGGCCTTTGGCTTCGACAAGAGTTTGGGAACGAAAGAAAGCATAAAACAGTTTTGCCGAACAGAGATGACAATAATCACCGGGACCACAGAGCAAGCACTGTAATAAATATAGACCTTTCTAGAACCCACTGCTCTGCTAATCTAAAACTATAATAACAAAAAGGTCATAACAAACTCCTATATCAAAAAACAGACACACTCTGGGACAGAGAGGGGCAGAGATTGGCAGAGTCTGGGATACAGCGCGGCTGAAAAGACATTAATTTACTTAAAAACATCTTACTCCACTCATAGAATAGCGAGCAGCGCCACAAGGTCAAACCCAGACTCCTGCTGGTTTTCGTAATCAGCACCAAACCACGGACAAGCTGCACAGAAAACTAAAGACATCATAGCCCCTTACTTGCTAAAACCATAATAGCTGTGTCTCCTGCTTAGAAACCAATAGAAGGAAAATAATGGTTACAGAATCGAAGAGAACCTTCACTAGCTAAATACCATAAGCACGGTAACTGACTGCAATATCTGTTCTATCAGGCCCCTCCACATCTGCACATCTGCACTGCACCAGTTTGCCAGGGGCTGCTGCAATTACTGCTAAGCTAAGCAAGAGGGACACATATCATAACTCTGCAAAACCGGCCCCAAAGGGACAGAGGGGGTTGATGAAGGTAGACAAATTCTTCCACAAACTCTCACCCACACCAGCAGAGATGACACACAGGACAAAAAACACAGACAATAAAAAACATCCAAAAAACCCTACAGAGACTCATCCTGACGTCCCTGATCCAATGGACCAGACAGTCCTACCAGGACTAGACTATAAATCCTTATTGCACGAATTGAAATCATTTTTTCTGCCAAAAATGGACTCCCTACAGGCGGGAGTAGACACATTAACTTGTGAGGTGCGTCAGTTTGCATCCAGAATTACAGCAGCAGAAACACGAATCTCAGACGTGGAAGACAGGCAAGTGTCAGCAGACATTACCATCAAACAGCTGGTAAAGAAATCGGAATTGCTACAAGACCGTATCGATGACCTGGAAAACAGGAGCCGCCGCAATAATCTGCGCATAATAGGCATTCCAGAATCCGTCAAAGGCAAGAACCTACTGGAGTTTGTGGCGCTCACTTTTCCCAAACTCCTTGGCATACACCCTGATATACTGCCCATAGATGTTGAAAGAGCCCACCGTATAGGTCCGGAAAGAGGCCTAGAGCAAAGAAATCCCAGACCACGACAGGTTATATTTAGATGCCTGAACTACCAGGAGAAACTCAAAATTCTACAAGCCTATCGAGCTCGAAAAGAGGTACTGCATGAAGGCTCTAAACTTCTACTCTTTCAGGACTTCTCTATGGAGGTCACGAAACAAAGAAAGGAATTTGCACCATTATGTTCTCGGCTTCACGAACAAGGGAGACAAGTGGCCCTGTTGTTTCCGGCAAAGCTGAGACTACAAACGCCTCATGGACCCAAGTTTTTCCATACTCCTCAGGCCCTGAAGAGCTACTTAGCTACAGAACAGGATCAACATCCAGAGTGAACATATTCTATCCTTGATCGGCTTGACATAGCCCATTATGAAATGGGTGGACACTCACTATATATCTGAATATTAAAGGACACAGTTCAAGGACTGAAAGAGGTCTGCGGACCACACAGATGGACTACTACTACTATGGAGAGAGGTCACCTCTGACCTCCAGGGTAATGTTATACTACTGTAATGCATCACATCTATATAAGATTGTAAATTGTTTTAGTGTTTTAGTAAGTTTGAATGTTTTAGTTTGTTTTAACTTGTTCACAAATATATGGCAGCTAACCAAACCTAATGATGGAAAGACAAGAGATCTTTGGTAAGACCAATACACATTTGTATTTTTGTTTTGTTGAATGTTTTATAATTGTTTTGAATGATATGACCAGGAATAATGATTTGCACAGCAACTTCATACTGACAAGAAGGGTTGGCGCACTTAAAAACACCTGCTTAGAAGCACACATAGAACCTGCAACAACTGTAGAGAAGACAGGGGGACTGCCTACACACTACTATAACCACACCTCACAGAAACAAAGAAAAAGAAAAATAGACAGGTTTCTCCTAATATGCACACCCATGCTCTCTATCCATAACCCAGGCTTTATGTTCCCATATGCCCCATATAGAGTATACTCAACTGGCAAACTTGTTCACTTGACAATTCACGCTAGAGAGAATGGGGAACAGAGAGATGAAAGACACATGACTAATGGAAAGACACACGTAATGATAGGGAAATGTACTCTCTTACAAAAGACACAAGGCATCTCTACAAGGATAGAAACCACTCCAAAACTCAGACAACAATCCAGACAAAACTATTAGAATGTTGCCGAAAATTACTCATACAAAGTTGACAGATATCTTGGTCATGTTTTGGTCAACTCACAAATCATACAGAAAACTTGATGTCACACTTTGCTTCCCCTCTCTCTCTCTCTCCCACCCCCCCACTGCCCCCCCCCCTCCTTTTTTTTTTTTTTTTTTTTTTTTTTTTTCTCTCTCTCTCCTCGCCCGTCATAACACAAACATGTAAATATGCCTCTTAAGGTGATAACATGGAACGTAGGGGGTCTTAATACACCCATCAAACGTAAGGCAGCCCTTAATCATCTTAGAAAATTAGGAGCAGACATCGCAATGTTACAAGAGACGCATCTCACAGATGTAGAACATCAGAAGCTACAAAGAGAATGGGTAAAGCACGTAGTTTTTCGATCACACACCAGCGCCAGTCGGGGTTTAGCTATAGTGTTTGGGAAGAGAGTGACAGTTGATGTGAAGAATGTACATCCAGATCCCAACTGCAGATACCTTATAGTTGAAGCAACAATAGACTCCACAGACTATACATTTTGTAACTTATATGCACCTAACCACAGAGACATGAAGTTCTGGCAAGACCTGATAAAGTCCCTAGCCCCTTATATGGGATCCAAATTGATAATAGGAGGGGACTTTAATGTCTCACCCACGCATACATTAGACAGGCTCTGGCTGGAAACCTTCAGAATCAGGGACCCCAAGAAGAATTATAAAGCCAAATACGAATCTAAGATATTTAATATGTTCTTTAGGGACACTAACACCTGCGACATATGGAGGCTACATAACCCAGAAGGCAAGGAATACACATGTCTGTCAAAAGCCAAACATACACTCTCCAGAATAGACCTATTTCTAACAGCCAATAATCTATCCAACGAAATACAGAGTTGTAGAATACATGATATACTAATCTCAGACCACGCTCCGGTAGAACTAACGTTGAGAACAAGCAAACATCACACCAACAGGAACATACTCCGTTTCCCCACATACTTAGTCAAATCAGAATCGTTCGTTAAATTTTTACAACACTCCTGGACGGATTATGTAACAGACAATGCAATACATGTAGACAACCCTACACTCTTCTGGGAAGCAGCCAAAACAGTGCTGGCAGGCAACATAATCTCATACGTTGCAAAAGTAAAATACAAAACTCAACACAGACATAGGACCTTGCAAGAACGGCTAGGACAAGCCTACCTCCAATTCCTTCAGACAGGGTCGAGATCAACATATGATAACTACATAGTAGCTAAAACAGATCTAGAAACATTTACAAACCAACAAGCAGCGGCAGGACTGCTGAAAACAGCGGGTAGATTATATAGATTTGGGAACCGGGCAGGCAAACTGTTAGCGACTCTGACCAAACCACACACGGTAAAGACTGGAGTAACTGCCTTACGCTGGAAAGACAAGACATATAACGACCCCGAAGACATAGTTAGGTGTTTTAAAACATACTACACGCACCTCTACACCAAGCAGCCACCGGCACCAAAAGAGACAGTAGCTCAATTCTGGAGCTCAGTAGAATTACCCCAAATTAGGTCAGACCAAAACGATGCACTAAACGCCACGATCACACAGGATGAATTACTCGCCACCATCAAAAGTCTCCCTATAGGCAAGACACCAGGCCCAGATGGACTCCCATCCGAGTTCTATAAGGCCCTGCAGCCGCAAATATCTGCGACACTCATCAAAGTATTCAACACTTTGATGTTAACAGAAACACAACCCTCTAAGGAGTTCACAGCAGCTCATATCACATTGATCCCCAAGCCCGGCAAAGATCACTCGCTACCAGAGTCTTTCAGACCGATATCGCTCCTAAACGTGGACTATAAGCTGTTCACTAAAATCATGGCAAATAGGCTGCGGACGATCCTGCCGGATCTGATCCACCCAGATCAAACGGGCTTTGTGTTCAAGCGCACCTCAGTGGTGAACCTCCGCAGGGTCCTGCATGTCATAGAACATTACTGGACAAAGGGGAGAGAAAGCGCCACACATCCCTCACCGGAAGCCTTCCTGTTGTCTTTAGACGCAGAGAAGGCTTTCGACCGGGTAGAATGGCCACACTTGATGGACTCAATGCGTAGATTCGGTTTTGACGGCCCATTTCTGGGAGTGTTAAATAAAATTTATGACAAACCGGTGGCGCGGATTCTATCCAACGGACTCTTTTCAGGGGATTTCCCCCTTCAAAGAGGCACCAGGCAGGGATGCCCCCTGTCTCCGCTGTTGTTCAATTTGGCGTTGGAACCGCTGGCAATAAAGCTCAGACACACCTTCCCGGGAATTGTACTTAAAGGAGTCTCCCTCCACTTGGCGCTATACGCGGATGACATGTTGCTATTCGTGAACTCTCCACGAACACACATCCCCAACATCCTCCGAGCAATAACTGACTTCGGTAGCTTCTCAGGGTATAAGATAAATACCACCAAATCTGAGGTAATGTGGCTCAATAAACACCCTCACTCCACACATGACTTCCCTTTTGTGGAAGTAACAGAGAGACTGACGTATCTAGGCATTCACCTGCATAGAGACCCCTCCAAAATCTACAAGCTAAACATCTCAGAAAAAGGTAACCAAATCGCCTCCCAATTATCCAACTGGCTCAATCTCCCTCTGGGATTGTCAGGTAGGATCAACCTGGTAAAAATGACGATACTGCCCAAAATACTCTACCCCCTGCTCATGCTACCATTCCTCATGACCAAGTCAGACATACAATTGCTCAACCGTGCAGTATCACAATTCATTTGGAAAAAGGGCAAACCGAGAATAGCAGCAGAGAAACTGCAACTTCCATACTCGGCGGGAGGACTGGGCCTCCCAAATCTCCGACTGTATAACTGGGCGGCATTGGCCCGTCTGGTCATGGACTGGCAACTAGACACAGGTCATTTCGGCGATTCCGGCCTTGAAAAGGCGATGGTAGCACCTGTGGCGCTGTCATATCTACCATATGGGGGCCGGAAGACGCTCCCGCCGGGGGTACACAATAATGTGCTGTACGCAGACCCACTTATGGCTTGGCAAAAAATCCATAAATACCTGAAATCGGACATGCCCTCACCAAAATACATCCCGTTAATCGGAAACCCAGATTTTCCAGCCGGGAATGATCAAGAACCATTCCGAATCTGGAACAGAAACGGCCTCAAGATGGTTGGTGACGCGCTAGACACGCTACAACACACGATACGGTCATTTCAAGACTTAAGAGATAAATATCAAATCCCAAACAAACACTTTTATGCCTACTTACAACTGCGCCACTACATAGCGTCAATGCAATCATCTAATGCGGGATTCTGGGATGCATCACCCTTCGCAGTTTCACAAACACTTTTCAAGGTAGGGGCCTTCTCTTTGTCCCATATATACACACGACTGATACAACAAGGGGAAGCTCAGATCTTAAGTGATATAGCAGCCAGGTATAACAGCGACTGTTCAACAGAAATAACGACACAAGACATCAAGGAGAGCCTAGAACATGTACAACAAGCGACACTGGCAGTGTCACATAGAGAGGCACAGGTTAGAATCCTACACATGGACTACATTACACCTCATAGACTTTCAAAATGGAATGCTTCAATTTTGGATAGATGTGTTAAATGCAACTCAGAGGCTCCGTCACTTCACCACTACTTTTACACCTGCCCAAAGATTAGGAGGTTTTGGAGTCACTGTCAGTACTGGCTTAAAACTACATTACACATAGAAACAGCAATAACTGAGGCAGAAATTTTCATGCTAAGATGGGAAGATTCACACAAAAGAATACACAAATTCCTTACATTATACACTATACTAGCTAGGCAATGCATCCTCACAAGATGGTTAACTAGACAGGCCCCAACAGTAGCACAACTGAAACACCTACTGCTTAAACATCTTTTTGTGGAGCAGTATGATGTCCGACTGGATACAAAACGTAGACTGCGCCCCTTCTTAAGGAAATGGTGGCCATTTTTAGACTCACTGGACCTAGCTATTCGAAACCAGGTGTTGAAACCTTTTGCTCACCTGGAAGCAATGCAACAGATAGACATGGGAGGAGGGGCGGAACACGCAGGGCAGACCACACAGAATCGAGAACCACTTGAAGTAATGTTATTCTAAGGGAGGAGAGGTGGAGGGAGAGAACCCTAATCAGAATTTTTTTTTTTTTTTTTTTTTTTTTTCCTTCCCGTTCACGCCCCTGTTTTACCACCCCCCTCCCCCCCCAACCTATACAGCATATCCAACCTTTTCTATCTATCTATCTCTCCTCTATCTCCCATTGGATACGAAACTGCTCGCAGTTAAGTCACCTATGGACACCTGGTCAAAGTATTTATCTTTGTGTTTATCTTTGTATTTTAGAAAGTTAACTTATATGTTTTTGAATGTTTTAAGTGTTTAAAAAAAAAAAAAAGAAAAAATTCTTTAAGGAATGGAGTGTGCAATAATGCACTGAGACCGAGATATGGACACTACCTTTGAGATATGCCTCTCCTACAATGACTTTTGATCACTCACACCTGAATGTTCACACCTGTGTACTGGATCTCAAACAGCTGTGTAACTGCATAAATGTTCATTGAAAGTGATTACTGTCTATATGAAACATGATCAATGCGAAAATGTTGTAACACTCAATTCCTTTAATAAAAACGAATTTAAAAAAAAAAAAAAAAATGTGACAGTTTGAAGAGGGGATAGGACCAAATGTAAACAACACTACCCTAGGTCATTTAGAGAGTATTTACATGTCCTAATACAGCTTATACATGCAAACTAAAAGTTGTTTTATAAAATGTTTAATACGTTTGTATATGTCGTACAATCAGAAAGATAGTACAGTACTTTAATCAGAATGTAATTTTAAAAATTTTCCAATTTACTTTTATCACCAATTTTGCTTTGTTCTATTGGTATTCTTAGTTGAAAGCTTAACCTAGGAGGTTCATATGCTAATTTCTTAGACCTTGAAGCCCACCTCTTTTCAGATTGCATTTTAAGTTTTTCACCACTAGAGGGTGTTAGTTCACGTATTTCATATAGATAACACTGTGCTTGTGCACGTTAAGTTATCTGGGAGCAGGCACTTATTGGCTAGACTGCAAGTCTGTCAAGAGAACTGAAAAAGGGGCAGTTTGCAGAGGCTTAGATACAAAATAATCACAGAGGTTAAAAGTGTATTAATATAACTGTGTTGGTTATGCAAAACTGGGGAATGGGTAATAAAGGGATTATCTATCTTTTAAAACAATACAAATTCTCGTGTAGACTGTCCCTTTAACCTTCATGATGTCCTCACCAGAGAGCTGACAATTCTTATACTAACAAATAATTGTCCAATTGATTAAGGAATACCTATAGCTTATATGAAGACATTTGTAGAAAAACATAATTTATGTAAGAACTTACCTGATAAATTCATTTTTTTCATATTAGCAAGAGTCCATGAGCTAGTGACGTATGGGATATACATTCCTACCAGGAGGGGCAAAGTTTCCCAAACCTCAAAATGCCTATAAATACACCCCTCACCATACCCACAAATCAGTTTAACGAATAGCCAAGAAGTGGGGTAATAAGAAAAAAAGTGCGAAAGCATAAAAAATAAGGAATTGGAATAATTGTGCTTTATACAAAAAAATCATAACCACCACAAAAAAGGGTGGGCCTCATGGACTCTTGCTAATATGAAAGAAATGAATTTATCAGGTAAGTTCTTACATAAATTATGTTTTCTTTCATGTAATTAGCAAGAGTCCATGAGCTAGTGACGTATGGGATAATGACTACCCAAGATGTGGATCTTTCCACGCAAGAGTCACTAGAGAGGGAGGGATAAAATAAAGACAGCCAATTCCGCTGAAAAATAATCCACACCCAAAATAAAGTTTAAATGAAAAAAAATGAAATTATAAGCAGAAGATTCAAACTGAAACAGCTGCCTGAAGTACTTTTCTACCAAAAACAGCTTCAGAAGAAGAAAACACATCAAAATGGTAGAATTTAGTAAAAGTATGCAAAGAAGACCAAGTTGCTGCTTTGCAAATCTGATCAACCGAAGCTTCATTCCTAAACGCCCAGGAAGTAGAAACTGACCTAGTAGAATGAGCTGTAATCCTTTGAGGCGGAGTTTTACCCGACTTGACATAAGCATGATGAATTAAAGATTTCAACCAAGATGCCAAAGAAATGGCAGAGGCCTTCTGACCTTTCCTAGAACCGGAAAAGATAACAAATAGACTAGAAGTCTTTCGGAAATTCTTAGTAGCTTCAACATAATATTTCAAAGCTCTAACTACATCCAAAGAATGCAACGATCTCTCCTTAGAATTCTTAGGATTAGGACACAATGAAGGAACCACAATTTCTCTACTAATGTTGTTAAAATTCACAACCTTAGGTAAAAATTTAAAAGAAGTTCGCAACACCGCCTTATCCTGATGAAAAATCAGAAAAGGAGACTCACAAGAAAGAGCAGATAATTCAGAAACTCGTCTGGCAGAAGAGATGGCCAAAAGGAACAAAACTTTCCAAGAAAGTAATTTGATGTCCAACGAATGCATAGGTTCAAACGGAGCAGCTTGAAGAGCCCCCAGAACCAAATTCAAACTCCAAGGAGGAGAAATTGACTTAATGACAGGTTTTATATGAACCAAAGCTTGTACAAAACAATGAATATCAGGAAGATTAGCAATCTTTCTGTGAAAAAGAACAGAAAGAGCAGAGATTTGTCCTTTCAAGGAACTTGCAGACAAACCTTTATCCAAACCATCCTGAAGAAATTGTAAAATTCTCGGAATTCTAAAAGAATGCCAGGAAAAATGATGAGAAAGACACCAAGAAATATAAGTCTTCCAGACTCTATAATATATCTCCCTAGATACAGATTTACGAGCCTGTAACATAGTATTAATCACAGGGTCAGAGAAACCTCTTTGACTAAGAATCAAGCATTCAATCTCCATACCTTTAAATTTAAGGATTTGAGATCCTGATGGAAAAAAGGACCTTGCGACAGAAGGTCTGGCCTTAACGGAAGAGTCCACGGTTGGCAAGAGGCCATCCGGACAAGATCCGCATAACAAAAACTGTGAGGCCATGCTGGAGCTACCAGCAGAACAAACGAGCATTCCTTCAGAATTTTGGAGATTACTCTTGGAAGAAGAAACTAGAGGCGGAAAGATATAGACAGGATGATACTTCCAAGGAAGTGACAATGCATCCACTGCTACCGCTTGAGGATCCCTGGATCTGGACAGATACCTGGGAAGTTTCTTGTTTAGATGAGAGGCCATCAAATCTATTTCTGGAAGTCCCCACATTTGAACAATCTGAAGAAATACCTCTGGGTGAAGAGACCATTCGCCTGGATGAAACGTTTGGCGACTGAGATAATCCGCTTCCCAATTGTCTATACCTGGGATAAGAACCGCAGAAACTAGACAGGAGCTGGATTCCGCCCATACCAGAATTCGAGATACTTCTCTCATAGCCAGAGGACTGTGAGTCCCTCCTTGATGATTGATGTATGCCACAGTTGTGACATTGTCTGTCTGAAAACAAATGAACGATTCTCTCTTTAGAAGAGGCCAAGACTGAAGAGGTCTGAAAATTGCACGGAGTTCCAAAATATTGATCGGTAATCTCACCTCCTGAGATTCCCAAACCCCTTGTGCTGTCAGAGACCCCCACACAGCTCCCCAACCTGTAAGGCTTGCATCTGTTGAAATTACAGACCAGGTCGGAAGAACAAAAGAAGCCCCCTGAACTAAACGATGGTGATCTGTCCACCACGTCAGAGAGTGTCGTACAATCGGTTTTAAAGATATTAATTGAGATATCTTTGTGTAATCCCTGCACCACTGGTTCAGCATACAGAGCTGAAGAGGCCGCATATGAAAACAAGCAAAGGGGATCGCGTCCGATGCCGCAGTCATAAGACCTAGAATTTCCATGCATAAGGTTACCGAAGGGAAAGATTGTGACTGAAGGTTTCGACAAGCTGATATCAATTTTAGATGTCTCTTGTCTGTCAAAGATAGAGTCATGGACACTGAATCTATCTGAAAACCTAAAAAGGTTACCTGAGTCTGAGGAATCAATGAACTTTTTGGTAAATTGATCCTCCAACCATGATGTTGAAGAAACAACACAAGTCGATTCGTATGAGATTCTGCTAAATGTGAAGACTGAGCAAGTACCAAGATATCGTCCAAATAAGGAATACCACAATACCCTGTTCTCTGATTACAGACAGAAGGGCACCGAGAACCTTCGTAAAAATTCTTGGAGCTGTATCTAGGCCAAACAGCAGAGCCACAAACTGGTAATGCTTGTCTAGGAAAGAGAATCTCAGAAACTGATAGTGATCTGGATGAATCGGAAAATGCAGATATGCATCCTGTAAATCTATTGTAGACATATAATGCCCTTGCTGAACAAAAGGCAGGATAGTCCTTACAGTTACCAATTTTAAATGTTGGTATCCTTACATAACGATCCAATATTTTTAGATCCAGAACTGGTCTGAAGGAATTTTCCTTCTTTGGTACAATGAAGAGATTTGAATAAAACCCCAGTCCCTGTTCCAGAACTGGAACTGGCATAATTACTCCAGTCAACTCTAGATCTGAAACACATTTCAGAAATGCTTGAGCCTTCGCTGGGTTTACTGGGACACGGGAAAGAAAAAATCTCTTTGCAGGAGGCCTTATCTTGAAGCCAATTCTGTACCCTTCTGAAACAATGTTCTGAATCCAAAGATTGTGAACGGAATTGATCCAAATTTCTTTGAAAAAACGTAATCTGCCCCCTACCAGCTGAGCTGGAATGAGGGCCGCACCTTCATGTGGACTTAGGAGCTGGCTTTGATTTTCTAAAAGGCTTGGATTTATTCCAGACTGGAGATGGTTTCCATCCTGAGGATGAAGGATCAGGTTTTTGTTCCTTGTTGTGACGAAAGGAACGAAAATGATTATTACCCTTGAAAGAAAGGGAGAGCAGAGTAGACTTAGAAGACAGATCAGCATTCCAAGTTTTAAGCCATAAAGCTCTTCTAGCTAAAATAGCTAGAGACATATACCTGACATCAACTCTAATGATATCAAAGATGGCATCACAAATAAAATTATTAGCATGTTGAAGAAGAATAAAAATGCTATGAGAATTATGATCTGTTACTTGTTGCGCTAAAGCTTCTAACCAAAAGATGAAGCTGCAGCAACATCCGCTAAAGATATAGCAGGTCTAAGAAGATTACCTGAACACAAGTAAGCTTTTCTTAGAAAGGATTCAATTTTCCTATCTAAAGGATCCTTAAAGGAAGTACCATCTGCCGTAGGAATAGTAGTACGCTTAACAAGAGTAGAGACAGCCCCATCAACTTTAGGGATTTTGTCCCAAAACTCTAATCTGTCAGATGGCACAGGATATAATTGCTTAAAACGTTTAGAAGGAGTAAAAGAATTACCCAAATTATTCCATTCCCTGGAAATTACTTCAGAAATAGCACTAGGGACAGGAAAAACTTCTGGAATAACTACAGGAGATTTAAAAACCTTATCTAAACGTTTAGATTTAGTATCAAGAGGATCAGAATCCTCAGTTTCTAATGCAATTAGGACTTCTTTAAGTAAAGAACGAATAAATTCCATTTTAAATAAATATGAAGATTTATCAGCATCAACCTCTGAGACAGAATCCTCTGAACCAGAAGAACCATTATCAGAATCAGAATGATGATGTTCATTTAAAAATTCATCTGAAAAATGAGAAGTTTTAAAAGACTTTTTACGTTTACTAGAAGGAGGAATAACAGACATAGCCTTCTTAATGGATTTAGAAACAAAATCTCTTATGTTATCAGGAACACTCTGAGTATTAGATGTTGACAGAACAGCAACAGGTAATGTAACAGTACTAAAGGAAATATTATCTGCATTAACAAGTTTGTCATGACAAAAAAGTACAAACAACAGCTGGAGGAACAGATACCATAAGTTTACAGTAGATACACTTAGCTTTGGTAGCTCCAGCCCTAGGCAGCGATTTTCCAGAAGTATCTTCTGACTCAGTTTCAACGTGGGACATCTTGCAATATGTAATAGAAAAAACAACATAGAAAGCAAAATTGATCAAATTCCTTAAATGACAGTTTCAGGAATGGGAAAAAAATGCCAGTGAACAAGCTTCTAGCAACCAGAAGCAATAAAAAATGAGACTTAAATAAAGTGGAGACAATAGTGACGCCCATATTTTTTTAGCGCCAAAAATGACGCCCACATTATTTGGCGCCTAAATGCTTTTGGCGCCAAAAATGATGCCACATCCGGAACGCCGACACTTTTGGCGCAAAAGAACGTAAAAAATGACGCAATTTCCGGCGACACGTATGACGCCGGAAACAGAAAAAAAAAATTTGCACCAAAAAAGTCCGCGCCAAGAATGACGCAATAAAATGAAGCATTTTCAGCCCCCACAAGCCTAACAGCCCACAGGGAAAAAGTCAAATTTTAAGGTAAGAAAAAAATTGATTTATTCATATGCATTATCCCAAATATGAAACTGACTGTCTGAAATAAGGAATGTTGAACATCCTGAGTCAAGGCAAATAAATGTTTGAATACATATATTTAGAACTTTATAAAAAAGTGCCCAACCATAGCTTAGAGTGTCACAGAAAATAAGACTTACTTACCCCAGGACACTCATCTACATGTTGTAGAAAGCCAAACCAGTACTGAAACGAAAATCAGCAGAGGTAATGGTATATAAATAAGAGTATATCGTCAATCTGAAAAGGGAGGTAAGAGATGAATCTCTACGACCGATAACAGAGAACCTATGAAATAGACCCCGTAGAAGGAGATCATTGAATTCAAATAGGCAATACTCTCCTCACATCCCTCTGACATTCACTGCACGCTGAGAGGAAAACCGGGCTCCAACCTGCTGCGGAACGCATATCAACGTAGAATCTAGCACAAACTTACTTCACCACCTCCATAGGAGGCAAAGTTTGTAAAACTGATTTGTGGGTGTGGTGAGGGGTGTATTTATAGGCATTTTGAGGTTTGGGAAACTTTGCCCCTCCTGGTAGGAATGTATTTCCCATACGTCACTAGCTCATGGACTCTTGCTAATTACATGAAAGAAAGCATCTTTCACTTTCATTCTTGCAAAATGATCTGTCATTAGTAGGCTGACCATATTGCCGCTTTAAGAAGGGAAACATATGAAAAATACACATGTCAGGGTTCTTATACAAAGCATTTCTTTAAACAGCCCTGAAAACAGCCCTGACATATGTATTTTTCAAATGTGTCCCTTTTTAAAGCGGCAATATGGTCACCCTAGTCATTAGAGATGTTTATAGTATTAACCGTACATACTTTAGTTCCATTTTCACAAATCACAACTCATGCTGTTTGGAAGAAAACCAAAATAACCAAACCTTGGCAAATATTATACATTCAACCAAAGATTTAACAGCTACAGTATATTTCAATAAATTATTGTATGTAAATATTTATACAATTCTTTAATAAAGATAGTTTTGTGTATACATTTAAAAAAAAAAAAAAAAAACATACTCCAAAGTCATAATACACCATATACATGTGCTATATATTATAAAGGGGTAAACATAAAGATGTCCCTTGTGCTGTGTTCATTTTGTTATGCATACATGGTATTGCAGTAGGATAGTGCAGCATGGTGTTAGAACCAAGGCCATAATGAACTCAGAAACAAAGGGGTGTTAAGATGCACTCACAGCTTTTGAGGTACAGGCTTCTTTTTTTATAAACAAATTTACCACAATGAAACTGATTGGTTCATGGCATCGGCCATCTTACTGGTCACACTGAGCTTCAGCTCCTTGAGCCTTCTCCACAATTTATCACTTCTGCTTAGCAGTTTTGAAGATAGTTAACCTAAAATAGTGGGGAGGCCTGACTGTTGGTGACCTGATCCGAGAAATAGGGTTTTGGATTGTGGCGCAGCTTAATTGCCCTCAGTACCAGACTATTAATTTGAGGCCTTCTCCTATCATTGAAGCCTCTGCACCGTCCCCAAACCTAGCTGTGCCTTAAGTGCGCAATGTTTGTTCTACATTCAATGTGGGAACCCGTTACTCTTGCAACATAGCTGTAGGCTGGGACTGTATCTCTAAAAAGCAACTTATTTGCAGACAAAGTGTAGCAAAAGAGAAGCGCAAATGTAGATTAGAAAAAATTAAACTTAAACTACTAGCTACTAAAAAATACTAAAAAAACTTATATAGTAAAATATATTCAAATAAATATGCTGATAATAATATGCTACTCCACATATAAGTGAATTAATAACATGCCTAGTAAAAGACACACTTAAAAAATTTCAAATACCGGTAATATAAACACATAAATAGTCCAATAGATTGGTAAGAGTTCATAAGAATTCTGTGTAGAGAATGCTCCAAAAATTCAATATGTGCTGCAGCTCCTCTTTAAGGGTGATACTGATATCCCAAACGATGTCTTCTATTTTACAAACAGTGCTTGTGCCTCAAATCAGAGGCACAAGCACTGTTTGTAAAATAGAAGACTTTGTTTGGGATATCAGTATCACCCTTAAAGAGGAGCTGCAGCACATATTGGATTTTTGGAGCATTCTCTACACAGAATTCTTATGAACTCTTACCGATCACTATAAGCTGCCGTAGGACCTCTGGTATCACGTGTAATACATGTATCGTAAGGAGGATACCTATTGACCAATAGCCGAGGGTGCTTCTTTTATTCCTCTCACGCTCATGTTCCTCAGCCTGGGCATATCTCTACACCTACAAGATTGATCGTACTAGCGCTGTTGTAAGATCACGCTACTGACAGAGCCAGGCATTTTCTGGGGACACATAGAGGAATTGAGACATGATGTGCTTTTTAATCTTATATATCTTGTGAGTACCCATTTAGCGTGTGGCTACAAATAAAGTTTTTATCTCTACACTTGAATCGTGCGTGCGCTTCTCTCCTTTTCATCTATAAAAAGCAGCACAATATAACTACTCCAGAGAGATGTAAGCTCTGGACAAATGGGAGCGCACAGTGACCCAAGCAATACATGACAGCTACTGGAGCTTGGAGAAAGAGCTCTGTAAGCTCCTTATATCTTCACAGAGATTCTGACTTCTGACCCCTTACTTGCCAGCAACAGATTCTGAGGGTGAGCCCAAGTCTGACTCGACTGGCCCGACAAGTGAAACTAAGGCTATAGAGAGGGACTCCGATGCTGTCCCATGTGATAACATAGCAGTGGAGGAGCGGCCACAAGCAGACACCCTACCCAGCCACTCTCCAGACTTCGGAATAGGAAGTACAAGGTCTACCTTCCATCACAATCCTGCTCTCACAACCTCTCAGGTGGATTTACCTCTTAGAGTAGGGACACTGAGCCCTCCTAGCCAGGGGAGTCAGGTTTCAGAACCTGGAGATGCGCCAACCTCTGACCTGCATTTGGATGGTGATGGTACGGAGAGAGTCTCACATGAGCTCATTGCTCGAGCCCTCCAGATCAGGATCACTATGATGAGTCAGATGTGCTGGGCTGATACCATGACAACACAGAGGCTAACGGCTCTACTAACCTCTGGTCAGCAACATGTGGAATCCCTATCAGATTCAGGGAGATGTGAAAGCTGCACTCCCCGGAAACGATGGCCATGTTCTTGGTTAAACTGGCGGAATCTACTTACTCTGGATAACCAAAAGCCAAAAACAGGGGTAGGCTAGAGCTTTTGCTGTTCTGTCAGTTGGTCTGCAATAAGAGACCCAATTCTCCTATAGTAGCCAACCCGGAGCTTATTGCAGTTATATGCGCCATGATGGAGTCAATTTGTTTTCAAAGAACTGCAGTGAGTTAACGGCCCAACGCTTGCCTACTTAAGTGTTTCTGTCAGCCCTTTAAGAAGGTTGTTACATTGAGTTTTGAAGAACGATGTGAATGCCATTATTTTCCTAACTATTTATATGGGAATCTTCAACCTGACCCCTAAGTTTGGCAGCCAGTATAAGCTGATGGCACAACTGGTTACGCTCTCCATAAAGGGTAATGAATTTTTGCAAAAACTTAAGAGTTAAATCAGTTTACACTGTGTTTTCTGTTGTTTTGGTTATATGCAGAAAACTTTCAGATAGCAACACAGAAATAGTAGTTAATTCAACGGTTAATGTACCTTAATACAATGTTTGTTGCTAGGCTATATAAAGCGTGCTGATTCTTGCAAATCTTTATATATCATGGACAGAACTACCTGTGTTTATTAATGTTAATGGGGCCCCCCAGTCTATAATACTATGATGTGGTTAATATTGTTCATCTTGTCTATTAACTCCTGAGTTATATTTATTGGTGCCTAATCTGCTCCATCTCTGTTGCAGATCCACTGGTAGTCATTGAGCGATATCCCCTACCATTACCTCCTACCTCATATATTACAGGCTCTGTTGTTTCCTATATAGCCATTAATATTTTTCAGAGACTTGTCATACGCTGTAAATTTCAGCATACTATGTGATGGAGCCAACAAGTATGAGTTTATATCATGTAAGAATATTATCATATAGAGCTGTTATGTTTTGTGCAGGACCTCCTATTGAAAACATAAGTGAGGCAAGCCTGACTGTCAGTAGTTTGCAAAACCTAGGTGTGCTTTTGCCAGACCATAAAATACCTGTCCTTATTATGTACACACCCTAACTAAGTCAATGATTATTATTGCACAGTTGCCTTATATAAAAACTATTTTCTATATATGCTGTTGTCTAGTTTATTGCCATAAGTTGAATTTGAAGAACTTCCACTGGTCCCATGGCAGATCACTTTAGCAGATTTGATTATAACCTGTAACCCCTATAACACTGCTCTCAATCCCCACCTATTTAACGCTATTATTTGATAGTTAAGAACGACACCACTTACTACTATCTTCCATTTACCAAGAGATTACTATACAAAGCAGATGTCTATAGTGATATAAGAACACCAAAATATAAACCTGAGGTTTTCATGCTGAGACCCAAGAGTGGTCTCTTCCTTTCATTAAATCTTCTGCTATGTGTATTCATGTTTCAACATTGGGGACCCAAGAGTGGTCTCTTCCTTTCATTAAACCTTCTCCTATGTGTATTCATGTTTCAACATTGGGGGCCCAAGAGTGGTCTCCTGAGCTCTCTTTGGAAGGTTTACCCATGGACAGGCATCTGATACTACTGCTGTCAAATGTATTGTAAACTACATTTCTTATTTTCTTATTACATTGTACTAGAAGCATTGTAAACTTTCTTTCCTCTATACTTGACTGTTGAATATACAATGGTTTTATTTTTATTCAATGCAGTATTGTAATTGGCTTTTGAATATTATTTGTATGCCTGATTTAAAAACTCCAATAAAATATTATAAAAAAAATTAAAAAAATATGATTGGTTTATCTTATTTTAATGTCTGTAGTCTAGATTTTATATGAGGTTATTGGATGGGAATCAACTATTATGTTTTGTGTTGCAGCATTATCAAAATGTTTGTTAAACTGATTTTCACCATGTTAAATTAAAGGGACATTCAACACTAAAAATGTTTAAAAAGATAAACAATGCCTTTACTACCCATTCCCCAGCTTTGTCCAACCAACATTGTTATATTAATATACTTTATATAATTTAAACCTCTAAATTTCTGCCTGTTTCTAATCCACTTCAGACAGCCTCTTATCACAAGCTTTTTAATTTGCTTTTCACAACAGGAGACTGCTAGTTTATGTGGGCCATATAGATAACATTGAGCTCATGCCTACTGAGTTATTAAGAGTTAGCACAACACAGCACTAATTAGCAAAAATGCAAGTCAATAGATAATAAATAAAATGTCATGTGATCAGGGGGCTGTCAAAAGATTCTTAGATTAGGTTAATCACAGAGGTAAAAAGTATATTAATATAACAGTGTTGGTTATGCAAAACTGGGGAATGGGTAATAAAGGAATTATCTATCTTTTAAAACAATAAAAATGTGGGTGTAGACTGTCCCTTTAACACTGGGATTGGGGATCCTCACAAAACTCATTCTAGTCCAACAAAATAAAGTTTTCATATATTTAGCAACACATCTTCCATTTTTGAAATTCCGCACTTTTTTTGACTTCCAATTGGCTACTTTCTTTAGGTAAGCGGGGGAAAGAACATGCAATACTTACTATTATGTGTGCATTTATGTAATTAAATTAGTTATGAGGAAAACCAAAATTTTCTGGAAAATGCATAAAACTATCCTAGGAATTACTTAAGCCTACATATCAGAAGAATAATTCTAGACTCAATGAGGCTTCAGCATGTATTCCATCAATATCTGTTTTTTTACATTTTTAAGATAATTTTTTTTTAACCCCTTAAGGACCAAGGACGTACGCCACACGTCCTCAAAAAAATACAGTTAATGACCGAGGACGTGTGGCGTACGTCCTTGGTCTGGAAAGCAGCTGGAAGCGATCCTACTCGCTCCCAGCTGCTTTCCGGTTATTGCAGTGATGCCTCGATATCGAGGCATCCTGCAATAACCCCCCTTGGCCATCCGATGCAGAGAGAGCCACTCTGTGGCCCTCTCTGCACCGGACATCAGTGGCCGGTATCGTTGGTGGGTGGGAGCAAGTCTGGGAGGCGGGTGGGCGGCCATCGGTGTGCCGGATGAAGTGGAGGGGGCGGGATCGGGGGCGGGATAGGCGGGAGCGCGCACGGGAGCGCGCGCGTGCATGGGGGGCGGCGGGCGGGCGCGTGCACGGGCGGGAGCGGGAGGGAACAGCTACACTGCAGAAAAATAAATGGTAATAAAAGAAAAAAAAAACACATTTAAATAAATAAATAAACAATCTAAGGGATCTGGAAGGGGTGGGGGGTTGATCTGGGGGGGGGAAGCTACACTACAGAAAAGGGCAATTAAATGAAAAAAACAAACACTTTTTTTACTAAACTGGGTACTGGCAGACAGTTGCCAGTACCCAAGATGGCGCCCATTAAGGCATAGGGGGAGGGTTAGAGATCTGTTTGGTGGGGGATCAGTGAGGTTGGGGGCTAAGGGGGGATCCTATACAGTAGCATATGTAAATATGCTAAGAAAAAAAACAACAACAAAAAACAAATATAGCTTTTATTTTAGTACTGGCAGAGTGTCTGCCAGTACTTAAGATGGCGGGGACAATTGTGGGGTGGGGGAGGGAAGAGAGCTGTTTGGGAGGGATCAGGGGGTCTGATGTTTCAGGTGGGAGGCTGAGCTCTACACTAAAGCTAAAATTAACCCTACAAGCTACATAATTAACCACCATCACTGCTAGCCATAATACACGGGTGATGCGCAGCGGCAAAAAAGCAATGCCAAAGCCATATATGTCTGCTATTTCTGAACAAAGGGGATCCCAGAGAAACATTTACAACCATTTGTGCCATAATTGCACAAGCTGTTTGTAAATGATTTCAGTGAAAAACCTAAAATTGTGAAAAATTTAACGTTTTTTTAATTTGATCGCATTTGGCGGTGAAATGGTGGCATGAAATATACCAAAATTGGCCTAGATCAATACTTGGGGTTGTGTACTACACTATACTAAAGCTAAAATTACCTCTAAAAGTTCCCTACATGCTCCCTAATTAACCCCTTCACTACTGGACATAATACACGTGTAGTGCGCAGTGGCATTTAGCAGCCTTCTAATTGCTAAAAAGCAATGCCAAAGCCATATATGTCTGCTATTTCTGAACAAAGGGGATCCCAGAGAAGAATTTACAACCATTTAAGCCATAATTGCACAAGCTGTTTGTAAATAATTTCAGTGAGAAACCAAAAGTTTGTGAAAAAATTAGTGAAAAAGTGAACGATTTTTTGTATTTAATCGCATTTGGCGGCGAAATGATGGCATGAAATATACCAAAATGGGCCTAGATCAATACTTTGGGATGTCTACTAAAAAAAAAATTATATACATGTCAATGGATATTCAGAGATTCCTGAAAGATATTAGTGTTCTAATGTAACTAGCACTAATTTTGAAAAATAATGGTTTGGAAATAGCAAAGTGCTACTTGTATTTATGGCCCTATAACTTACAAAAAAAAGCAAAGAAGATGTAAACATTGGGTATTTCTAAACTCAGGACAAAATTTAGAAACTATTTAGCATGGTTGTTTTTTGGTGGTTGTACATGTGTAACAGATTTTGGGGGTCAAAGTTAGAAAAAGTGTGTTTTTTTCCCATTTTTTCCTCATATTTTATAATTTTTTTTATAGTAAATTATAAGATAGGATGAAAATAATAGTATCTTTAGAAAGTCCATTTAATGGCGAGAAAAACGGTATATAATATATGTGGGTACAGTAAATGAGTATGAGGAAAATTACAGCTAAACACAAACACAGCAGAAATGTAAAAATAGCCTTGGTCCCAAACGGACAGAAAATGGAAAAGTGCTGTGGTCATTAAGGGGTTAAAAAGTAGAGCTCAAAGTCATGTTCCTTCATTTTAAAAATACAGCAGGTGCTTTTTGCTTCTCTTACAATCCAGCCCATATCCAAACCCACAGTAGGACTCATTATCCTTTTCAATTATGGTGGGATACTTGGGTTGGAGTTGTATTCCATATGCATGGCCGCATGCACGTACCCATGCATGTATGATTACTTTCTATCTCCATTGTGCTTGCCCATTAGGATGAAGTTCAAATCACCGACTGTCATTCACATCACTAGGAGCTCACAAAGTTAAAACACAGAGAAGCAAAAGGAATATCAGCGGAGAAGATTGTGGGCTAATTATAAGTGGTGCATTATTCGATTTGTTTCTTGTGCACTAATTACGATCAAAGTAAACTTTCAACGCGGGCAGATTACCACATATATTGCAAGCTGAAAGTAAAAAGTTAGGGCAAAAAGTGAAACCCGATGCGCACTTACTTGAGAACTTGTTCTTCCCATAGACTTTAATTGACCAGATTTTCAATAAAAAGCTAACACTTATTGCTTGCACAGTAATCTGACACTGCACAAGACCTACAGCACTAAAACCAAAGGTAGTTATGAATATTGTACATTCCAATGTTCTTCACATTTTATTTTTAAATATATATTTCTATATATACAACCCCAATTATGAAAAAGTTGGGACAGTATGGAAAATACAAAAAAAAAACAAAAAGAGTAATTTGAAAGTTCAATTTACCCTGTACTATAATGAAAACACATTATTAACACATTATTTGATGTTTTACTTTGTGAATTTAATGTATTTTTAAAAATATTTGATGACTGCAACATGTTCCAAAAAATTTGGGACAGGGACAATTTAGTACTAATGGTGATGTGACAAGCTAACATAAAAAGGTGCTGTGAAACAGATGAGGCAATCGTGTATTCATAGTATATAAGGAGCCTCCAAAAAAGGCCTAGTCCTTCAAGAGCAAGGATGGGTTGAGGCTCGCCAATCTGCCAACAGATGCATAAGCGAATAATCCAACACTTTGAGAGCAACATTCCCCAAAGACAAATCAGTAGGATTTTGGACATTTTTTTTAAATCTTACACTTTACACTAGGGGGTCGAATGGCTCCTGATCCCCCTGTTTCCACGCGAGCCTTCAGGCTTGCCGGAAACAGCAGTTAAGAAGCAGTGATCTTAAGACTGTTGCTCCGTAACTGGATCCGCTGCCTCTGAGCGGCAGAGAGCAATCAACCCAATCAAATACGATCGGGTTGATTGACACCCCCTGCTAGCGGCTGATTGGCCGTGACTCTGCATGGAGCAGCATTGCACAAGCAGTGTCAGCGATGTCTGGGGGACATGATACGCTACAGCGTTTCATGTCCACCAGACATTGATAATTCGACCCCCTAGTCTTCACTCGCACTAACCTGATGAGTCTAAATTTTGTTTCCTCTCAAGCACACTCCTTCACTTTCAACTTGTAATATTGCTTATCGCGACATGTGCTAGAATTTGCCAAGATTGAGGGGACCAATGACTGCCAGAAAAATGGTGCATGTGAGAATGGGGATCAAGAATGCCAACAGAGGTTAAATACTATGGCCTAGATTTGGAGTTTGGCAGTAGCCGTGAAAACCAGCGTTAGAGGCTCCTAACGCTGGTTTTAGGCTACCGCCGGTATTTGGAGTCAGTCAGGAAAGGGCCTAACGCTCACTTTTCAGCCGCGACTTTTCCATACCGCAGATCCCCTTACGTCAATTGCGTATCCTATCTTTTCAATGGGATCTTTCTAACTCCGGTATTTAGAGTCGTGGCTGAAGTGAGCGTTAGAAATCTAATGACAAAACTCCAGCCGCAGAAAAAAGTCAGTAGTTAAGAGCTTTCTGGGCTAATGCCAGTTCATAAAGCTCTTAACTACTGTGCTCTAAAGTACACTAACACCCATAAACTACCTATGTACCCCTAAACCGAGCCCCCCCACATCGCCGACACTCGATTAAATTTATTTAACCCCTAATCTGCCGACCGCCACCTACGTTATCCTTATGTACCCCTAATCTGCTGCCCCTAACACCGCCGACCCCTATATTATATTTATTAACCCCTAACCTGCCCCCCTCAACGTCGCCGCCAGCTACCTACACTTATTAACCCCTAATCTGCCGTCCGCACGCCGCCGACAGCTACATTATAGCTATGTACCCCTAATCTGCTGCCCCTAACACCGCCGACCCCTATATTATATTTATTAACCCCTAACCTGCCCCCCTCAACGTCGCCTCCACCTGCCTACAGTTATTAACCCCTAATCTGCCGAGCGGATCTCACCGCTACTATAATAAAGTTATTAACCCCTAATCCGCCTCACTCCCGCCTCAATAACCCTATAATAAATAGTATTAACCCCTAATCTGCCCTCCCTAACATCGCCGACACCTAACTTCAATTATTAACCCCTAATCTGCCGACCGAATCTCGCCGCTATTCTAATAAATGTATTAACCCCTAAAGCTAAGTCTAACCCTAACACTAACACCCCCCTAAGTTAAATATAATTTAAATCTAATGAAATAAATTAACTGTTATTAAAGAAATTATTCCTATTTAAAACTAAATACTTACCTGTAAAATAAACCCTAATATAGCTACAATATAAATTATAATTATATTATAGCTATTTTAGGATTTATATTTATTTTACAGGTAACTTTGTATTTATTTTAGCCAGGTACAATAGCTATTAAATAGTTAAGAACTATTTAATAGCTACCTAGTTAAAATAATTACAAAATTACCTGTAAAATAAATCCTAACCTAAGTTACAATTAAACCTAACACTACACTATCAATAAATTAATTAAATAAAATACCTACAATTACCTACAATTAAACCTAAAACTACACTATCAATAAATTAATTAAATACAATATCTACAAATAAATACAATGAAATAAACTAACTAAAGTACAAAAAATAAAAAAGAACTAAGTTACAAAAAATAAAAAAATATTTACAAACATAAAAAATATTACAACAATTTTAAACTAATTACACCTACTCTAAGCCCCCTAATAAAATAACAAAGCCCCCCAAAATAAAAAAATGCCCTACCCTATTCTAAATTAAAAAAGTTCAAAGCTCTTTTACCTTACCAGCCCTGAACAGGGCCCTTTGCGGGGCATACCCCAAGAAATTCAGCTCTTTTGCCTGTAAAAAAACACATACAATACCCCTCCCCAACATTACAACCCACCACCCACATACCCCTAATCTAACCCAAACCCCCCTTAAATAAACCTAACACTAAGCCCCTGAAGATCTTCCTACCTTGTCTTCACCTCACCGGGTATCACACCGATCCGTCCTGGCTCCGATGTCTTCATCTAAGCCCAAGCAGGGGCTAGACATCCATCATCCGACGGCTGAAGAAGTCCAGAAGAGGCTCCAAAGTCTTCATCCTATCCGGGAAGAAGAGTAGATCCGGACCGGCAACCATCTTCTTCCAAGCGGCATCTTCTATCTTCATCCGATGAGGACCAGCTCCATCTTGAAGACCTCCACCGCGGACCCATCTTCTTCCGACGACGACTTCCCGACAAATGACGGTTCCTTTAAGAGACGTCATCCAAGATGGCGTCCCTCGAATTCCGATTGGCTGATAGGATTCTATCAGCCAATCGGAATTAAGGTAGGAAAATTCTGATTGGCTGATGGAATCAGCCAATCAGAATCAAGTTCAATCCGATTGAATCAGCCAATCAGATTGAGCTCACATTCTATTGGCTGATCGTAACAGCCAATAGAATGCGAGCTCAATCTGATTGGCTGATTCGATCAGCCAATCGGATTGAACTTGATTCTGATTGGCTGATTCCATCAGCCAATCAGAATATTCCTACCTTAATTCCGATTGGCTGATAGAATCCTATCAGCCAATCGGAATTCGAGGGACGCCATCTTGGATGACGTCATTTAAAGGAACCGTCATTCATCGTCTAGTCGTCGGTTGAAGAGGATGTTCGCGTCGGCTTGGAAGAAGATGGTTCCGCTCCGCTCCAGAAGAAAGAAGATTGAAGATGCGGCTTGATAGAAGACTTCATCCAGATGATGGACTTCCGACTTCAGCCCGAGGATGGATTTCTTCAGTCGCCGCTTGGATCCAGACTTCAGCCCGAGGATGGACGTCACTCTTCAGCCCCCCGCTTGGGCTTGGATCAACACTTCCTGAGGCTTGGATCAAGACTTCCGAGGACGGATCGGTGAACCTGGCAGGGTGAAGATAAGGTAGGAAGATCTTCAGGGGCTTAGTGTTAGGTTTATTTAACGGGGGTTTGGGTTAGATTAGGGGTTTGTGGGTGGTGGGTTGTAATGTTGGGGGGGGGGTATTGTATATTTCTTTTTACAGGCAAAAGAGCTGAATTCTTTGGGGCATGCCCCGCAAAGGGCCCTGTTCAGGGCTGGTAAGGTAAAAGAGCTTTGAACTTTTGTAATTTAGAATAGGGTAGGGCATTTTTTTATTTTGGGGGGCTTTGTTATTTTATTAGGGGGCTTAGAGTAGGTGTAATTAGTTTAAAATTGTTGTAATATTTTTCTAATGTTTGCAATTTTTTTTTATTTTTTGTAACTTAGTACTTTTTTTTTTTTGTACTTTAGTTAGTTTATTTCATCTTATTTATTTGTAGATATTGTATTTAAATTATTTATTGATAGTGTAGTGTTAGGTTTAATTGTAGGTAATTGTTGGTATTTTATTTAATTAATTTATTGATAGTGTAGTGTTAGGTTTAATTGTAACTTAGGTTAGGATTTATTTTACAGGTAATTTTGTAATTATTTTAACTATTTTAGCTATTAAATAGTTCTTAACTATTTAATAGCTATTTTACCTGGTTAAAATAAATACAAAGTTACCTGTAAAATAAATATAAATCCTAAAATAGCTATAATATAATTATAATTTATATTGTAGCTATATTAGGATTTATTTTACAGGTAAGTATTTAGCTTTAAATAGGAATAATTTATTTAATAAGAGTTAATTAATTTCGTTAGATTTAAATTATATTTAACTTAGGGGGGTGTTAGTGTTAGGGTTAGACTTAGCTTTAGGGGTTAATACATTTATTAGAATAGCGGTGAGCTCCAGTCGGCAGATTAGGGGTTAATGTTTGAAGTTAGGTGTCGTAGATGTTAGGGAGGGCAGATTAGGGGTTAATACTATTTATTATAGGGTTAGTGAGGCGGATTAGGGGTTAATAACTTTATTATAATAGCGGTGCGGTGCGGTCGGCAGATTAGGGGTTAATAAGTGTAGTTAGGTGGAGGCGACGTTGTGGGGGGCAGATTAGGGGTTAATAAATATAATATAGGGGTCGGCGGTGTTAGGGGCAGCAGATTAGGGGTACATAGGGATAATGTAAGTAGCGGCGGTTTACGGAGCAGCAGATTAGGGGTTAAAAATAATATGCAGTGGTCAGCGATAGCGGGGGCGGCAGAATAGGGGTTAATTAGTGTAAGGTTAGGGGTGTTTAGACTCGGGGTACATGTTAGGGTTTTAGGTGCAGACGTAGGAAGTGTTTCTCCATAGACAAAAATGGGGCTGCGTTAGGAGCTGAACGCGGCTTTTTTGCAGGTGTTAGGTTTTTTTTCAGCTCAAACAGCCCCATTGTTTTCTATGGGGGAATCGTGCACGAGCACGTTTTTGAGGCTGGCCGCGTCCGTAAGCAACTCTGGTATCGAGAGTTGAAGTTGCGTTAAATATGCTCTAAGCTCCTTTTTTGGAGCCTAACGCAGCCATTCTGTGGACTCTCAATACCAGAGTTATTTTTAAGGTGCGGCCAGAAAAAAGCCAGCGTTAGCTACGCGGGTCGTTACTGACAAAACTCTAAATCTAGCCGTTTTTAAATTAACAGCCATGTGATTGATCACATCTTTTTTGATACTCCCTGACCATTTTAGAGGGCTGGCATTGATGATAAAACAACAACTTAAAGTCCCCTTACCAGAAGCAACTCTTTTTAAGAGATAGATTACTAAATCCCTTATTCACAAAATAAACAACTAAAAAGAGTGCTCTAAAAAGCCTGGTTCTAGAAAGTTTAATAAAGTTTTAAATTGTATCTTCAATGTACAAAGATTTTGTTGAGAGATCGTGAACATATAAAAATGTATTCATTTCTCAATACAACATTCCTAAAATATTATAAATAGTATCTGATAATACAATTTATATCTCCACCGGTGGATTGCATAAAAAATGTCATAAAATCCTCAAATGGGAAAAAACATAAAATACAAAATTACAATTTGTATTAAGTATCAACGTAAAAGTTCCCCGTTATATTTTTTGCAGATCGTCTGTTATAATATTACAGAATTCTGTGTTTAGCAGATCATCTCCGGAAATAATAATGTGTATTATTGTTGTATACAGTTATTTGAAGTATGCCATCAGCAGCCCTGAGAACTCACCAGAATATGAAATCCCCTATTGATTTCTCTACCTCTGCTTGTTGTTTAAAACCAACCTTGTTAGGTTTAGAGCAACTCTGCATTTCCTTTGCCGAGTGTGAACAGTACACCACTCGTAACGGTTTCTGGTCACGTGTGCCATGTGACCAATCAGCAGCTGTAGATTCCTGGTGTTCTCACATTCAAATGTTTTCCCTGGTGTTCTCACATTCAAAACTTTCCTCTACTTTCTTTCGATCTTATTTTGCCAAAAGGGCATATATGACATCTGAAGTGCATACAGGTTACTGTCTATGTTCCTGAGCGCTTATCAAGTTTTAGTTGTAATCCAAATGTGTGTATGTTTTCCACACTTGGAGGATTTATGATGAACAATTCATCACCGCATTTCAGCTGGTTTGATTTTTTTCAAAAAACGTCTTGAAAAACAAGAGGAGCAAACTTAAAGGGTCATGAAACCCAAATTTTTTCTTTCATGATTTAGAAAGAGTATGTGATTTTAAACAACTTTCTAATTTACTTATATTATCTAAATTGCTTCATTCTCTTGATATCCTCTGCTGAAAAGCATATCTAGATAGGCTCAGTAGTTGCTGATTGGTGGTTTCACATAGCTGCCTCATTTGATTGGCTCACCCATGTGCACAACTATTTCTTCAGCAAAGAATATCTAAAGAATGCAGCAAATTAGATAATAGAAGTAAATTGGAAAGTTGTTTGAAATTGTATTCTCTAGCTGAATCATGAAATAATTTTTTTGGGTTTAGTGTCCCTTTAATGTTGGAAGTAAATTTGAAAGTTGTTTTAAAATCGTACTCTCTATTTGAATCACAAGAATGTAATTTAACTTCATGTCCCTTTTTAACTGTTTCAGAGTGGATATAAGACCCATTAAACAATTTATCAATCTACCAGTAAATCTTTATCTTTTTATTTAAAGGGACATAAAACCCCAAAAATGTATTTCATGATGCAGATAGATCATGCAATTTAAAACAACTTTCCTGTCATTTAGTGCTCCAGGCGTGCACATTTTATAATATAACAGTAAATTGGGAACTTATTTTAAATTGTATTCTCTATCTGAATCATGAAAGAAACAAATTTGAGTGTCATGACCATTTAGTGTTACATTTTTAAAAGGTTATAGACTTGTATTTCCTATCACATTTGAATATTTACCAAGTTTAAATATTTACTACTTATTTTTAAGATCATGCTGTGCGTTTGTGTGTCATAAACATAGTGTGGTGCCAAAAAGTATCTTCAAATTTAATGAGTCTTGACTTACACTACAACTATGTTCTATATAAGTAGGTCTTGATTAATTGCAATGTGCATATTTTCCACATGGTGTTTTTCTCAGATCCACTTATAGATTCTAAAAGCTGTTAATATCACCACATGTCATCCAAACTGCAGAGAGCTTCCAACAAACCGCAATTTGTAATATATATAAAAAGATCATCAAAACATATTGTTATAGAATTTGTGAAACAGATTTATTTGTTTACTATGAAAAAGCAAAGCTTTATGGTAATAGTTTTAGCTCATAGGGTTTTGTTTTTTTCTAAAGCAGTTAAATATTTTCTTTTTTCGGACTAATAAGCATATGTGCAATAATCCAATTCAGTAAGTAAAGATTTTATAATCTGTTCAGTTTTTAACCTGCCCATTGGAAAAACAATATGGTACAACTGCTGTGACTCAAAAACAGTAAGGAAAAAGTTAATTTGTAAAATAACAATGTATCATGTATTAAAAGCAATTTTAATTAGAACTTTAATGTATGCTGTTGCCTAAAGCAGAGATAATGTTCTTAGCTTTAATCAGTATTCATCTTAAATGGTTTAATACTGTCTCCATTTGTTAAGTGTTAGAATATGAATATTCACGCCTCTGACTCATCAGTTTACCCAAGTTGTGGCTGCAAAATGAAAAGAACTGGATTGAACAGTTTAAATATACTGTAACTTGTAAACTTAGAAAAAAAAGTTATTGGCACAAAGTTTCATGGTCATTTTTTTATTTCATTTCACCCTTTGAGTGCTAAGCACTTTCACACTTGGGTGCTAATATTTTCTATGTTGTTTTTAATTTCTTTTTAAAAAAAATTAACTTTTTTTTTTTACAGACCCCCAAGACTTACACTGTTGGAAAGGTTAGGTGATTATGTTTCCAACAGTGGGTCTTGGGGGTCTGTAGCTAGTTAGATGCCTGAGATACAGGCGTCTAAGCAGCATGCCCCCTCCTCCTATACTTAACATTGTTAAGTATAAATAAAGTTGCGCGGTGACGTCATCACGTTATTGCGTGTGATGTCACCGCGCATCACGTGAATCCCCGGTGATACCTGTCACTCTACAGGCACAATCGCCGGGGTAGGAGCAGTTAGGAGCCCCCAGATCTCCCTCAAGGTGGGAGAGTGCTCATGACGGCTCTGAGCCGTCATTAGTACCAGAGTGAGAAAATCTGTGACGGCTCAGAGCCGTCATTAGCACTTAAAGGGTTAAAGAATATAAGAGCATAATTGTAATTATTTGATGAAAATTGAATCCCAGACATTTTACGGCGAGGAATATAAAGATATGAAAACATCAGAGTTAAAACTACAGTACTTTAAAGGGGAATTTATATATATATATATATATACACAGGCGTACCTCTGAGATATTGCGGGTTTGGTTTCAGAGTCCAATAAAGCGAATATACAGTATCAATCAAGTGAGTCAAAGTAACGTTTTGTTTCCTAGTGCCTATAAAAGCTATATTTACACTATACTGTAGTCTATTAAGTGTGCAATAGCATTATGTCTAAAAATATATACCATAATTAAAAACAACTTTATTGCGAAATATGGTGGTGTGAGCATTCAGTGAGTCATATCTTTTTTTTGGTTGTGAAGCAGGCCTCTGGCACAGTTTGTGTCCATTGGCAGGAAGTTCCATGTTACCCAGAAGACCAGTTTGATAGATACAGACACAGATTATAGAGTACAGGTAGGTGTAGTTAATTTCCAAGTGTAGATTATGTGAGTTTAAGATAGAATGGAATGTGGCTGAAGGCTGAAATTCAGTGGTCAGGGCAGGCAGTAATGTCACAATTCAGACTGTGGCTCCGTGGTTCAGGCAGAAGAACACTATTCAGTGCTCAGACACTGAACCGGACAGTAATAGAAAAGCCAAGTGAAGTGACAGATGAAGTGCCTTAAACAAGATGGCAAACTACAGCCAATTCAATAGAGGCAAACTATAGCAGAGCAGTAATCCAAGCAACAAAGCAAACATTAGCACATAGGCAAAATGTATTTGAGTATAAATCAGGTCATGAAAACAATTAACAATACCACAGCCTAGTAGGGTAATGTAGGGAGGGTTGAACCACCGGAATAGTTTGGTTTTAAGTTTTGTTTATAAGAAACCACTAAATCTCATTCCAGGAACCAAGATTCAGTGGTAGCTACTTTACATTTCAGAAGCAGATTTTAGTATTGTGGAACAATATGACACAAAGTATAATTATTTAGCTACATTGTGTGTACTCAGAAATGAATTCCACTGAAATAAATTGTAAAAAAACAGGAGACTGGAAATTATGAGTAAATTATGTATTTTAAGATTGTGTTGAATAAAAAGAAATTATTCTTGTTACACTCCATAATTCAAGGTGCTGTTTATATTGTGACATATATAGGGAGATTGTGGGCAAATAAAAAGTCTACCAAATATAGGCAGTAATTAAACATGTTAAATATTTTTTGTTTGTACAGATTTTTAGAGCATTTTATTTTTCTGCAAAATATTTTACTAAGTTTTAATCCTGCAAAGCATTATAGGATTAAACACATAGGGCTAGATTACAAGTGGCACACTAAAGTTAGTGCATGCTGCGATGAGCAATATTGTGACTGAGCTAACTTGTATGCATATTACAAGATGAAAGTAAATGGGTTTGCTCAAGCGCAAGTATAATTTGCACAACTTAAAACCTAGCGTAAAGTGTAAATGTGCACCAAACTCACAAAAAAAAAACTATTAAAATAAATGATTACAATGATACACACTATGTGATAAAAATATCTTATAAATCGGGGGGGTATTATGGCCTAAGCCAACAAGGCCTGTCCCTAGGGTGGAAAATTAGGGGGGATGGCGGCAGGGAGCAGCAAACCCAAACGTTCACGACTAAGGAAGTGCTAAATTATCCCAGGTGCCTTAAATTTAGGTTTGACACTTTAAGTCCCTCGTCTTTCCCCTGTCTACACTACTATACAAAGGTATACAAGGCTAAGCCATTGTATCAGCCAATATGATTTTTTCACCTTTAATTCCGATTGGCTGATAGAATTCTATCAGCCAATCGGAAATTAAAGGGACACCATCTTGGATGACGTCACTTAAAGGAACCTTCATTCGAGAAGAGCCGTCGGAAGAAGAGGATGTTCCGTGCCGGATGTCTTGAAGATGGAGCCGCTCCGCGCCGGATGGATGAAGATAGAAGATGCCGTCTGGATGAAGACTTCTGCCGGCTTGGATGAAGACTTCGGCCCGCTTGGATGAAGACTTCTCCCGACTTTGCTGAGGACTTCTTGCCGCTTGGATGAAGAAAGAAAAAGTAGGTTAAAGGGAGGCGCTGAAAGCCAAAGATATCAACACTAAAAATTTTTAAACATATCAATATTTAATAAAACATATATACAACTATTGAATTTATAAAGAGGGACGTCACCCTGGGGTAAATGTAAAATTCACAACACAGAATTTTATACTGCTTAAATAGTTCATATATAATATATGCAAATTAGAAACAAAATAAAATAAAACCAAGGATATACACTTCTAAAAACAAAGCATCCTATTGTGAGAGGGAAAAAAGAACTGTATGGAAATCGCTTAGTAGCGTATACTTCTAATAGTGACTATGATTGCCACAAAAGGAAACAAAGTCTCTATTTATCAATGAAAATTTTTATAAATGCTGTTGGTTATTCTCACTCAGAGATGAAAATTAGTCTTTTATAGATGATATAGTTTCCGTGGAAATGAAATTATAACCACCAAGCTGCCAATACCAAATGAGCGTTTATAAGGAGGATTAAACATATACCTCTTGTCCTTCAAATAATAAATCTTTCTTTATTAGTTGGTATAGATTATCACTCTCTTTGGCATAAGTAGTACTGTATTCCTTACATATATATAGAGTACGTTACCCAAAACCTTCTTAATGGGATGAAGTTATACCCCTCGCTCGGTATTTCTCCTCGAGCAGGTCCGACTGAAGATTTTCGGCGTCTGACGTCACCAAAAGATGTTCCGGTTAGGAAAAAAGGCCGGTTCCTACGCTGCTTCTGACAGCTGTAGTATAGGTCCTCACGAATGAGCCCTGCACTTAGTGCTGTACACGCAGGGATAGGTGGGCAATGTGGTGGATATCCAAAACTTCCAGCCACAGACCCCAAGGATATAATATATCAATCAAACACCAAGGTTCCAATATATTTCATAACCCGGGTTATATGTTAGAAATTTGATGAAATGTAGAGAACTTGAAACTTGTTTTATTAAATATTGATATGTTTAAAATTTTTTAGTGTTGATATCTTTGGCTTTCAGCGCCTTCCTTTAACCTACTTTTTCTTTCTATTCCCTTTTATGAGACAATTATTAGGGATATTGTCTACTAAGGGGGTGTTTGATATCTATTGTCCTAGCGCACCTTAATATATATATTTTTTAATTGCTTGGATGAAGACTTCTGCTGCTTCTTTGAGGATGGATGTCCGGTCTTCAAAAACTGTAAGGGGATCTTCGGGGGTTAGTGTTAGGTTTTTTTAAGCGTTTATTGCGTGGGTTTTATTTTAATATTAGGGTTTGGGCAAAGAAAAAGAGCTAAATGCCCTTTAAAGGGCAATGCCCATCCAAATGCCCTTTTCAGGGCAATGGGGAGCTTAGGTTTTTTAGATAGGTTTTTATTTGGGGGGTTTGGTTGTGTGGCTGGTGGGTTTTACTGTTGGGGGGTTGTTTGTATTTTTGTTTTACAAGTAAAAGAGCTGATTTCTTTGGGGCAATGCCCCGCAAAAGGCCCTTTTAAGGGCTATTGATAGTTTAGTTTAGGCTAGGTTTTTTTTATTTGGGGGGGGGCTTTTTTTATTTTGATAGGTTATTAGATTAGGTGTAATTAGTTTAAATATTTGATAATTTATTTTTTATTTTGTGTAATTTAGTGTTTGTTTGTTTTTGTAATTTAGTTAATTGTATTTAATTAATGTAATTGATTTAATTGTAGTGTAATGTTAGGTGTTAGTGTAAGACAAGTTAGGTTTTATTTTACAGATAAGTTTGTATTTATTTTAACTAGGTAGTTATTATATAGTTAATAACTATTTACTAACTATTCTACCTAGTTAAAATAAATACAAACTTGCCTGTGAAATAAAAATAAAACCTAAGATAGCTACAATGTAACTATTAGTTATATTGTAGCTAGCTTAGGGTTTATTTTACAGGTAAGTATTTAATTTAAAATAGGAATTATTTAGTTATTAATAGTAGGTTTTATTTAGATTTATTTTAATTATATTAAAGTTAGTGGGTGTTAGGTTAGGGTTAGACTTAGGGTTAGGTTTAGGGGGTTAATAACCTCAGTATAGTGGCAGTGATTTTGGGGGCAGCAGATTAGGGGTTAATAACAGTAATGTAGGTTGCGGCGATGTTAGGGACAGCAGATTAGGGGTTAATAATATTTAACTAGTGTTTGCGATGCGGGAGTACGGCGGTTTAGTGGTCAATATGTTTATTACAGTGGCGGCGATGTCCGGAGTGGCAGATTAAGAGTTAACAATTTTATTTTGTTATTTGCGATGCGGGAGGGCCTCGGTTTAGGGGTTAATAGGTAGTTTATGGGTGTTAGTGTACTTTTTAGCACTTTAGTTATGAGTTTTATGTTACAGATTTGTAGTGTAAAACTCATAACTACTGAATTTCAGTTGGCAGTACGGATCTTTTAGTTATCAGCTGTACCGCTCACTTTTTGGCCATAAAGGTAAACTCGTAATACCGGCGCTATGGAAGTCCTATTGAAAGCTGCTGTAGTTACATTGCATTACGGCCAAAAAAGTGCGGTACAGAAATATCTACAAGACTCGTAATACCAGCGGTAGTGAAAAAGAGCCATAACGCTGCTTTTTTACCCATAATGCAAAACTCATAATCTACCCGCATATTAATAACATAAATACATTAAAACAAACAAAGCTATAAATTATAAGTTTTCATCTTACCCTACATTTACCCATCATCTTGAATCAATATCCAGATATCTTAAAGGAATAGACATGCAAATGTTGCTAATGGACAACTTTTAAACAATTATTTTGTAGGAGTATCTTTTGCCATGGTAACATATGTTTTGTATATCTAAAAGATAACTTTTTTGCCCCTTTATATATTTGCTAAACAGCAAGTTTTCCCAATGAAGAATAAAGTATACAAATATTTTTTTTTTTCTTTTCTATGATATAATTTAATATTACTTTAGGCTTGTTGTAAAATCAGTGGTTCATACCAACAAAAAAAAAAAAAAAAAAAGCCACAGCATAACGTATATTTGCTGTGTCACATGTTCCATAATACATTAATATGACTCACCAAAGTGTGTGGGTTAAAAGAAAGGTAATTTCTTATTTCTAAACCTGTTTTTTTATATTTACTTTCCTGTTAAGATATGTGTAATACAATGTTAGCCACTTTAAGGAAATGGTGGGCTATTCTCACAGTTATATATTAGCAGGTACCTTGCTCTGACAAAGTCAGTGAATCTAAGCAGATACTGTATGAACCATAAAGCAAAATTCTGTGGCTGCCTTAAAAAATATGACTTTTTAGTTTTAAAGAAAAGGTACTTGTTGACATGCATATAAAGTCATGGAAAAGGGAGTTAGATACAATATCAAAGAAGCTTCATGTAATCAAAACAGACAGGGGAGTCCCTTGATAACAAACTATGGACACTGGTTATTTTACATTTTGTTCAAAGAGCTCTTGAACACTACTTTTGATATATGGCTTATTTTCGTAAAAAAAGCTTAATAGTTGTTTTCATTATTTTGTTTCACTTTATCAGCATCAGTTCATTTTCACAAAGCACGATAATTAAAGGGATATTCAAGTCAAAATTAAACTTTCATTATTCAGCTTGGGCATGTAATTTTAAACAGCTTTCCATTTTACTTTTAACATCAAATTTGCTTTATTGTCTTGTTATTCTTTGTTGAAAGCTATGCAGGCTCATATGCTAATTTCTAAGCCCTTGAAGGCCACCTCGTATTTCAGTGCATTAATATTGTGCTCACTCCAGTGGAGTTATTTATGAGTCAGCAATGATAGGCTAAAATGCAAGTCTGTCAAAAGAACTTAAATAAGAGGGCAGTCTGCAGAGGCTTAGATACAATGTAGTCATAGAGTTAAGACGTATATATAATATAACCGTGTTGGTTATGCAAAACTGGGGAATGGGTAATAAAGGTATTATCTATCTTTTTAAACAATAACAATTTTGGAGTACACTGTCCCTTTAAGGGTTTATACCTATATTGCTGAATAAAATTAATAATTGAATACCAAAAGGTAAAGCGTATTATTTTGTTTCTTTGAATCATCTAACCATACAAATATGGGTGGATTAAAGGAATATGATTCAGATGGAACATGCAATTTTAAACAACTTCCCAATTTGATTCTATTATCTAATTTGCTTTGTTCTCTTGATATCATTTGTGGCAAAGAATACCTAGGTAGGCTCAGGGGCAGCAAAGCACTACTAGGAGCCAGCTGCTGATTGGAGGCTGCACATTTATACCTCTTATGTTTAGCTTACCTGAGGTGTTCAGCTAGCCTCCAGTAGCGCATTGTTGCTCTTTCAAGAGAACAAAGCAAATTTTGTAACAGAAGTAAATTAGAAAGTTGTTTAAAATAGCATACTCTATCTGAATCATGAAAAGAAAACAACTGGTTTTCAAGTCCCAAGATTTTATGTATGCATGCCCCTGTCAAAGTTCACGCAGTAATAATACATTAATAGTTAAGATAAATATGGATCTTACAAGAAAATGATGCTAGCAGATTTTGCCAGTGATCTTTATTACTATGACAATCCCTTTAATGTACTGGTTTGCAAACCTGTCCTCAGGCCTCCCTAACAGGTCAGGTTTTCAGGATTACCTTGGGTGAGAGTAGGTTAAATAACCATCGGCTAGATTATGAGTTGTGCGTTAAGGCAAAAAAGCAGCGTTAACAGGTCATAACGCTGCTTTTTTACGCCCGCTGCTATTACGAGTCTTGCAGGTATAGGGGCACCGCACAATTTTTTGGCCTTACCGCAAAACGACTTACGTAAACTTCGTAAAGTCTTTTTTCTATGGGACTTGCATAGCACCGGTATTACGAGTCTGTCCTGGGAGGCCAAAAAGTGAGCAGTACACCCTCTACCTCCAAGATCCGTAACGCATTTAAAAGTCAGTAGTTAAGAGTTTTATGGTACAACGCCGTAACATAAAACTCATAACTAAAGTGCTAAAAAGTACACTAACACCCATAAACTACCTATTAACCCCTGCATCGCAAACACTAAAATTAAATTTTTAACCCCTAATCTGCCGCTCCGGACACCGACCGCCACCTACATTATATTTATTAACCCCTAATCTGCTGCCCCAACATCGCCGACACCTACATTATATTTATTAACCCATAAACTGCTGTCCCCAACATCGCCGACACCTACATTATATTAGCCCCTAATCTGCCGCCCCCAATGTCGCCGCCACCTACCTACACTTATTAACCCCTAATCTGCTGCCCCAACGTTGCCGCCACTATAATAAACATATTAACCCCTAAACCGCTGCACTCCGGCCTCGCAAACATTAGTTAAATATTATTAATCCCTAATCTGTCGTCCCTAACATTGCCGCCACCTACCTACACTTATTAACCCCTAATCTGCCGCCCCCAACGTCGCCGCCACTATACTAAATTTATTAATCCCTAAACCTAAATCTAACCCTAACACCCCCTAACTTAAATATAATTACAATAAATCTAAATAAAAATCATTCCTATTTAAAACGAAATACTTACCTATAAAATAAACCCTAAGTTAGCTACAATATAACTAATAGTTACATTGCTATTAGGGTTTATTTTTATTTTACAGGCAAGTTTGTATTTATTTTAACTAGGTACAATAGTTATTAAATAGTTATTAACTATTTAATAACTACCTAGCTAAAATAAATACAACAGTACATGTAAAATAAAACCTAACCTAAGTTACAATAACACCTAACACTACACCATAATTAAATAAACTAAATTAACAACAATTAAATAAATTAAATTAAATTAGCTAAAGTACAAAAAGAAAAAAAAAAGAAAATAACAGAAAATTATAAACAAATTACAGATATTTAAACTAATTACTATGCCTTTTGCGGGGCATTGCCCCAAAGTAATCAGCTCTTTTACCTGTAAAAAAAAATACAAACAACCCACCCAACAGTAAAACCCACCACCCACACAAACAACCCCCCATAATAATGTTAGGGTGTTAGGTGTAGACATAAATTTTATTTCTCCATAGGAATCAATGGGGCTGCGTTACTGAGCTTTACGCTGCTTTTTTGCAGGTGTTAGACTTTTTCTCAGCTGGCTCACCCCGTTGATCCCTATGGGGAAATCGTGCATGAGCACGTACGACCAGCTCACCGATGACTTAAGCAGCGCAGGTATTGGAGTGCGGTAATGAGCAAAATTTTGCTCAACGCTCACTTCTTGTCTTTTAACGCCGGGTTTGTAAAAACCTGTAATACCAGCGCTGTATGTAAGTGAGCGGTGAGGGAAAACTGCTCGTTAGCATCGCACAGTCTCTAACGCAAAACTCGTAATCTAGCCGCATGTTTACTAATCAGCTGATTATTTCACCTGAGCTCAAGTTCAGATGTCCTCAAAATTGTCCTATTAGGGAGTCCTGAGGGCAGGTTTAAAAACCAGTGATCTAATGGCATGAAAACATTTATTGTAATGGTAGGATCTCATTCTTCTAAATAAAGGATATTATTATTTATTTCTATGGTAATGGGGTAATAAAGTTGCCTTAAAAATCACCAGGATGCATAAAATAGAACCACTGCTTTGAGGTTTTTGCTACTGCTGTGGCAATTACCTGGCAACTAGCAAACATAGGATTGCTCTTTTGAAAGATCAACATTTCTGCTTTCAAATATAGGATCTTAAAGGGACAACCTACTTGATTTTTTTTATTATTTAAAAAGATAGATAACACATTTACTACATATTCCCCAGCTTTGCACAACTAACATTGTTATATTAATATACTTTATAACCTCTAACTTTGCCTGTTTCTAAGACCAAGCAGACCACTCCATTTATGTCAGTGCTTTTTGTATCTTCCACAACAGACAGAAAGTGACATATAGACAACATTGCACTCACTCCCGGGGAGAATGATAATTACAAGAACCAGCGCTGATTGGCTAAGATGCAAGTTTGTAAAAAGCTCTGAGATAAGGGGCAGTCTGCAGGGGCTTAGATACAAGGTAATCATAAAGGTAAAAAGTATTTTAATATAAAAGTGTTAGTTAGGAAAAACTGGGGAATGGTTCATAAAGAGATTATCTTTTTAAACAATAACAATTTTCAAGTATACTGTCCCTTTATGTTTATCCTTGTATTGTGGGGGCAACATAGGGCATACCCCATCACCCTGTGGTTGTTCCATATGCCTGTTATTGAGTCAGACTTTTGCTATTGAGATAAGTTGATTACAACCTGAGCTTATTTGGCATCTTCTCTTTCAAAAGAGGGGTCACTTGCCATGTTGCAATGTTTTTGTTGGGGTGCTAGGGTCCTTTATAAATCTCAGATTAAAAGAACTACCTAAACGGCATAAGACCCCTCATTTGAATATTGGTAATGACCTATTTTTAAGAAAGGAGTATTGTGTGTGTGTTTTGTTTTTTGTTTGTTTGTTTGTTTTTTACGGTCTAAGTTCATTTTTTTTCTGCAATATGAAGGTATCCAGGGTAAGCCAGTTAATTGTAATCCTAAATGAAGCATAGCTCTCTCAACTTCTTGCCATCTAAGAGAAGTATCAACTATGCTCCACCCAAAAAGATGAGATAACCTTGCTGCATCATGATAAAAAATAATCGGCTAGATTTAGAGTTTGGCGTTAGCCGTCAAAAGCAACGTTAAGGGGTCCTAACGCTGCTTTTGGCCGCCCGCTGGTATTTAGAGTCAGGCAGGAAAGGGTCTAAATGCTCACTTCCCTACTGCGATTCCAGGCTACCGCAGATCCCCTTACACCAATTGCGTATCCTATCTTTTCAATGTGATCTGCCTAACGCCGGTATTTGGAGTCTTGGGAGAAGTGAGCGGTATACCCTCTACCGTCAAGACTCCTACCGCCAAAAAAAGTCAGTAGTTAAGAGCTTTATGGGCTAACGCCGGAATATAAAGCTCTTAACTACTGTGCTGCAAAGTACACTAACACCCATAAACTAACTATGTACCCCTAAACCGAGGCCCCCTCACATCGCTGCCACTATAATAAAAATGTTTAACCCCTAATCTGCCGACCAGACACCGCCGCCACCTACATTATACCTATGAACCCCTAATCTGCTGCCCCTAACATCGCCGACCCCTATATTATATTTATTAATCCCTAATCTGCCCCCCCAACGTTGCCGCTACCTTACCTACACTTATTAACCCCTAATCTGCCGACCGGACCTCACCGCCACTATAATAAATGTATTAACCCCCTAAACCGCCACACTCCCGCCTTGCAAACACTAGAATAAATAGTATTAACCCCTAATCTGCCCTCCCTAACATCGCCGCCACCTATCTACAATTATTAACCCCTAATCTCCCGCACGCAATGTCGCCGCTACTATAATAAATTTATTAACCCCTAAACCTAAGTCTAACCCTAACCCTAACACCCCCTAACATAAATATAATTTAAATGAAACAAAATAATATTCCTATTTAAAAATAAATACTTACCTATAAAATAAACCCTAATATAGCTACAATATAACTAATAATTACATTGTAGCTATTTTAGGATTTATATTTATTTTACAGGCAACTTCGTATTTATTTTAACTAGGTACAATAGCTATTAAATAGTTAATAACTATTTAATAGCTACTCAGTTAAAATAAGTACAAAATTACCTGTAAAATAAATCCTAACCTAAGTTACAAATACACCTAACACTACACTATCAATAAATTAATTAAATAAATTACCTACAATTACCTAAAATAAATTACAATAAAATAAACTATTCTATAATACAAAAAAAACAAACACTAAATTACAAAAAATAAAAAAGAATTACAAGAAGTTTAAACTAATTACACCTAATCTAATCCCCCTAATAAAATAAAAAAGCACCCCAAAATAAAAAATTCCCTACCCTATTCTAAACTACCAAAGTAATCAGCTCTTTTACCAGCCCTTAAAAGGGCTTTTTGCGGGGCATTGCCCCAAAGTAATCAGCTCTTTTACCTGAAAATAAAAATACAATACCCCCCAACATTATAACCCACCACCCACATACCCCAACTCTAAAACCCACCCAAACCCCCTTAAAAAAAACTATCGCTAACCCCCTGAAGATCTCCCTACCTTGAGTCGTCTTCACCCAGCCGAGCCAAATTCTTCATCCAAGGTGCGCAGAGGAGGTCCTTGATCCGGTAGAAGTCTTCATCCAAGCGGCAAAGAAGAGGTCCTCCATCCAGTAGAAATGTTCATCCAGGTGGCGTCTTCAATCTTCATCCATCCGGAGCAGAGCGGAGCCATCTTCAACGGAGCTGATGAGGAGCCATCCTCTTCAACCGACGACTTCCCGACGAATGAAGGTTCCTTTAAGGGACGTCATCCAAGATGGCGTCCCTTCAATTCCGATTGGCTGATAGAATTCTATCAGCCAATCGGAATTAAGGTAGAAAAAATCTTATTGGCTGATGCAATCAGCCAATCAGATTGAAGTTCAATCCGATTGGCTGATCCAATCAGCCAATCGTGTTGAACTCGCATTCTATTGGCTGTTCCGATCAGCCAATAGAATGCAAGTTCAATACGATTGGCTAATTGGATCAGCCAATCAGATTTTTTCTACCTTAATTCCGATTGGCTGATAGATTCTATCAGCCAATCGGAATTGAAGGGACGCCATCTTGGATGACGTCCCTTAAAGGAACCTTCATTCGTCGGGAAGTCGTCGGTTGAAGAGGATGGCTCCGCGTCGGCTCCATTGAAGATGGCTCCGCTCCACTCCGGATGGATGAAGATTGAAGACGCCGCCTGGATGAACATTTCTACCGGATGGAGGACCTCTTCTTTGCCGCTTGGATGAAGACTTCTACTGGATCAAGGACCTCCTCTGTGCAACTTGGATGAAGAATTCGGCTCGGCTGGGTGAAGACGACTCAAGGTAGGGAGATCTTCAGGGGGTTAGCGATAGGTTTTTTTAAGGGGGGTTTGGGTGGGTTAGAGTAGGGGTATGTGGGTGGTGGGTTGTATTGTTGGGGGGGTATTGTATTTTTATTTTCAGGTAAAAGAGCTGATTACTTTGGGGCAATGCCCCGCAAAAAGCCCTTTTAAGAGCTGGTAAAAGAGCGGATTACTTTGGTAGTTTAGAATAGGGTAGGGATTTTTTTTATTTTGGGGGGGATTTTTTATTTTATTAGGGGGATTAGATTAGGTGTAATTAGTTTAAACTTCTTGTAATTCTTTTTTATTTTTTGTAATTTAGTGGGGGGGGTTTGTATTATAGAATAGTTTATTTTATTGTAATTTATTTTAGGTAATTGTAGGTAATTTATTTAATTAATTTATTGATAGTGTAGTGTTAGGTGTATTTGTAACTTAGGTTAGGATTTATTTTACAGGTAATTTTGTATTTATTTTAACTGGGTAGCTATTAAATAGTTATTAACTATTTAATAGCTATTGTACCTAGTTAAAATAAATACAAAGTTGCCTGTAAAATAAATATAAATCCTAAAATAGCCAAAATGTAATTATTAGTTATATTGTAGCTATATTAGGGTTTATTTTATAGGTAAGTATTTAGTTTTAAATAGGATTAATTTAGTTATTTTTAGGAATATTATTTTGTTTCATTTAAATTATATTTATTTTAGGGGGGTGTTAGGGTTAGGGTTAGACTTAGGTTTAGGGGTTAATAAATTTATTATAGTAGCTGCGACATTGCGGGCGGGAGATTAGGGGTTAATAATTGTAGGTAGGTGGAGGCGATGTTAGGGAGGGCAGATTAGGGGTTAATACTATTTATTCTAGTGTTTGCGACGCGGGAGTGCGGCAGTTTAGGGGTTAATACATTTATTATAGTGGCGGCGAGGTCCGGTCGGCAGATTAGGGGTTAATAAGTGTAGGTAAGGTAGCGGCAATGTTGGGGGGGCAGATTAGGGGTTAATAAATATAATATAGGGGTCGGCGATGTTAGGGGCAGCAGATTAGGTCAAAAAAATAGGTGGCGCAAGTGAATGCTGTTCTGACTAATAATGGTGTAAAATGTATATCAGATTCCCTGTGTGTCTGATAATGTTCTCACCTTACATAGGCTGTATTGAAATTTCAAGTGTAAATGGTGTCTCTCCAGGACAATAAAGCTTCTAGATTCAAATTCTATAGTATAAATATATATATATTTATTGAATAAAAGATTCTTATTTATTAAATGAACGATTCTTATATATGAGATCAAAATAATGATGATCTATTCACAAATGATAATCAGTTGACAATTTAAAACATTTGGTAAAATATAAAATATGATAGTACAATATTAAAAACACCGGTGTTCTTCATAAACAAAAAACTATAAAAACTCAAATTGAGATAATATAAGCAAGCAGGTGTACTCAGAAGATAAAACCAAAAAATAAACAGAGGAGACTCATGTACCTCTAAGCGTATTGCTAGCAAAAAACATATATAAATGCATATATGAGTATATGAACCATATGTCTGGTATCCGTTAAACTAGCGTATATATATACTTCACAGATGTATAAGGGTTAAGCAAATGTTATACAGTTCCTTATTGCTTAATGTTCTGGCAAAACATGGGGTGGTTATCCTTCCGTCAAAAATATATTTGAGCCAATGTATATTGAAACAAGTATGGCAAAATGTAGCCAGTAATATGTAGCTGCAGTGTTATTTCTTAGATTTCAGCGTCTCTGTTTTTTAATCAGAGGTAGGTTTACATACGGTTTTTAGCTGGGTGTAGCGATTCCTTCCTTAAAAACAGTGCACTGTTGACGTCTTCCCTCTGCTATGCAGAAAAAGCCGGTGGAGTACTAAGTCCCTTAGCCTCCGTTTACCAGCTGTGTTGGTAGTTGTTTCCTTAGATTCGTTGTTTACCCAGTAATGGGCCTTGATGGTATTCTTATGAGCTCCGGTCACAACTTGCTTCTTTCTTTGTGAGTGTATAACCCAGACTCGGTCTTTATTTTCACCGGTCTCCTTGCTGTTATCACAGCTAACAAAGTTCTCCTCTGGAGCTGAGTTGTTTTGGCTCACTTCTTAATTTCAAGTGATCAGATTAGGGGTTCATAGGTATAATGTAGGTGGCGGCGGTGTCTGGTCGGCAGATTAGGGGTTAAACATTTTTATTATAGTGGCGGCGATGTGAGGGGGCCTCGGTTTAGGGGTACATAGGTAGTTTATGGGTGTTAGTGTACTTTGCAGCACAGTAGTTAAGAGCTTTATATTCCGGCGTTAGCCCATAAAGCTCTTAACTACTGACTTTTTTTGGCGGTAGGAGTCTTGTCGGTAGAGGGTCTACCGCTCACTTCTCCCAAGACTCCAAATACCGGCGTTAGGCAGATCCCATTGAAAAGATAGGATACGCAATTGGTGTAAGGGGATCTGCGGTAGCCTGGAATCGCGGTAGCTTAGATTAGAGATTAGGGGTTAATAATTGTAGGTAGGTGGAGGCGATGTTAGGGAGGGCAGATTAGGGGTTAATACAATTTATTCTAGTGTTTGCGACGCGGGAGTGCGGCAGTTTAGGGGTTAATACATTTATTATAGTGGCGGCGAGGTCCGGTCGGCAGATTAGGGGTTATAAAGTGTAGGTAAGGTAGCGGCAATGTTGGGGGGGCAGATTAGGGGTTAATAAATATAATATAGGGGTCGGCGGTGTTAGGGGCAGCAGATTAGGGGTTCATAGGTATAATGTAGGTTGCGGCGGTGTCTGGAGCGACAGATTAGGGGTTAATAATATAATGCAGGTGTCAGCGATAGCGGGGGCAGCAGATTAGGGGTTAATAATTGTAAGGTTAGGGGTGTTTAGACTCGGGGTACATATTAGGGTGTTAGATGCAGACTTAGAGAGTGTTTCCCCATAGGAAACAATGGGGCTGCGTTAGGATCTGAACGCTGCTTTTTTGCAGGTGTTAGGTTTTTTTTCAGCCCAAAATGCCCCATTGATTCCTATGGGGATATCGTGCACGAGCACGTTTTTCCAGCTTACCGCTACCGTAAGCAACGCTGGTATTGAGGGTTGAAGTGGAGCTACATTAGGCTCAATGCACCCTTTTCTGAGCCTAACGCAGCCCCTCAGACAACTCTAAATACCAGCATTGTTGTAAGGGTGCGTTGGGAAAAAAAGCAGCGTTAACTATGCGGGTCTTTACCGACAAAACTTTAAATCTAGCCGATTGTTTGGGAGAGCTAGGCCACCCCTACTCAGAGGTAATGTTTGTTTGGAGATTCATGGTTTCCACCCATTCCAAATATACTTGGAGACCATGTGTTGAAATTTAATCAGAACAGTCCTAAGGACAGTTACCAGAATGCTTTGAAATAAGTATGTTAGCTTATGCAGAAAAGTCATTTTAATGGTCTCGAAATCGCCCGAGCCAAGAAATCTCTGAAAATTCCCAAGAATCTAGCATACTTTTAAACTCTGGTAACCAGTCTGTAAAATGATTTGACAAGACCAGAGAAATATCTGGGCTTAACCCATTAAGGACCAACGACGTACAGGGTGCGTCCCACAAAAAAATATAGTTAATGACCAAGGACGTACCCTGTACGTCGTTGGTTCCTTCAAGCTGAGGAAGTGATCCTTATCGTTACTAGCCACTTTCCTGTTATTGCAGTGATGCCTCGATATTGAGGCATCCTGCAATACAAGTTTTTAGCCATCTGATGCAGAGAGAGCCACTCTATGCATCGGACATCGATGGCCATGATTGTTGGTGGGTGGGAGCCAATGTGGGAGGCGGGTAGGCGGCAATCAGTGGGAGGAATCTGTAAGAGGGGGACAGGATCGCGGACGGAGTCACCGGGAGCGCGCACGGGCACGCGTACACAGGAGGACGGGGGCGGGCGTGCGCACGGGGCGGGAGCGGGTGGGAACCACTACACTATGGAACATTTGCCCAAATAAAGTGGGAGAGAGGAAGGAGGGAATTGGGATCTAAGAGATCTGGGAGGGGATGGAGGTTGGTTTTTGAGGGGGGAAGCTACACTACAGAAAAATAGGGGGGAAAATGAAAAGAAAAAAAACAATTTTATTGTAAAGTGGGTACTGGCAGACAGCTGCCAGTTCCCAAGATGGCACAAACAAGATAGAGGGGAAGGGTTAGAGAGCTATTTGGGGGGATCAGGGAGGTTGGGGTCTAAGGGGGAATCCTACACAGCAGAATATGGATTTTAAAAAAATAATAACAATAAAAAAATAAAAAAATACCTTTTATTTTAGTACTGGTAGACTTTCTGCCAGTACTTAAGATTGCGGGACAATTGTGGGGTGGGGGAGAAAAGAGAGATGTTTGAGAGGGATCAGGGGGTGGGATGTGTCAGGTGGGGGGCTGATCTCTACACTAAAGCTAAAATTAACCCTGCAAGATCCCTGCAAGCTACTTAATTAACCCCTTCACTGCTGGGCATAATACAAGTGTGGTGCACAATGGAATTTAGCGGCCTTCTAATTGCCAAAAAGCAACGCCAAAGCCATATATGTCTGCTATTTCTGAACAAAGGGGATCCCAGAGAAGCATTTACAACCATTTGTGTCATAATTGCATAAGCTGTTTGTAAATAATTTCAGTGAGAAACCTAAAATTGTGAAAAATGTAACGTTTTTTTTTATTTGATCGCATTTGGTGGTGAAATGGTGGCATGAAATATACCAAAATGGGCCTAGATCAATACTTGGGTTGTCTACTACACTACACTAAAGCTAAAATTAACCATACAAGCTCCCTACATGCTCCCTAATTAACCCCTTCACTGCTGGGCATAATACACATGTGGTGTACAGGGGCATTTAGCGGCCTTCTAATTACCAAAAAGCTATGCCAAAGCCATAAATGTCTGCTATTTCTGAACAAAGGGGATCCCAGAGAAGCATTTACAACCATTTGTGTCATAATTGCACACACTGTAAATAATTTCAATGAGAAACCTAAAGTTTGTGAAAAAATGTATGAGAAAATGAACAATTGTTTTTATTTGATCGCATTTGGCGGTGAAATGGTGGCATGAAATATACCAAAATGGGCCTAGATCAATACTTTGGGATGTTTTCTAAAAAAAATATATACATGTCAATGGATATTCAGGGATTCCTGAAAGATATCAATGTCCCAATGTAACTAGCGCTAATTTTGAAAAAAAGTGGTTTGGAAATAGCAAAGTGCTACTTGTATTTATTGCCCTATAACTTGCAAAAAAAGCAAGGAATATGTAAACATTGGGTATTTCTAAACTCAGGACAAAATTTAGAAATTATTTAACATGGGTGTTTTTTGGTAGTTGTAGATGTGTAACAGATTTTGGGGTTCAAAGTTAGAAAAAGTGTGTTTTTTCCATTTTTTCCTCATATTTTATAATTTATTTATAGTAATAGATATCTTTAGAAAGTCCATTTAATGGCGAGAAAAATGGTATATAATAGTGTGGGTACAGTAAATGAGTAAGCGGAAAATAACAGCTAAGCACAAACACAGCAGAAATGTAAAACTAGCCTTGGTCCCAAACGGACAGAAAATGGATAAGTGCTCTGGTCCTTAAGGGGTCAAATATATATATATATATATATATATATATATATACGTAATTATTTGAGGACTTGAGAGGACTATTGTAATTGTATGTATGTTGAAGTTGTGTCAATTCATTTGAGGTAATATTAATATAAGGAACTTCAGTTTTAGACATGTTGAGCTTCTAAAAACTAAGGCCTAGATTACGAGTTGTGCGTTAGCCTTAAAAAGTAGCGTTAAGAGTTCCTAAGACTCCTAACGCTGCTTTTTAACGCCCGCTGGTATTACGAGTCTTGAAGGTACAGGTGTTCCGCTCACTTTTTTGTCCAGACTCGGAAATACCGCAAATCCAGTTACGTCAATTGCGTATCCTATATTTTCAATGGGACTTGCATAGCGCCGGTATTACGAGTCTGACCAAAAGTAAGCGATAGACCCTCTCCTGTCAAGACTGGTACAGCATTTAAAAGTCAGTAGTTAAGAGTTTTAAACTACAACGCCGTAGCATAAAACTCTTAACTAAAGTGCTAAAAAGTACACTAACACCCATAAACTACCTATTAACCCCTAAACCGAGGCACCCCCCACATCGCAAACACTAAAATAAATATTTTAAACCCTAATCTGCCAAACTGGACATAGCCGCCACTATAATAAATATATTAACCCCTAAACCGCCTCACTCCCACATCGCAAACACTGTTTAAATATTATTAACCCCTAATCTGCCGGCCCTAACATTGCCGCCACCTACCTACATTTATTAACCCCTAATCTGCCGCCCCCAATGTCACCGACACTATAATAAAGTTATTAACCCCTAAACCTAAGTCTAACCCTAACACCCCCCTAACTTATCTATCTATCTATCTATTGGGTTCTTGTAAAGCATGGCTATTAACCCGTAAGGGTCTCAAGGCGCTGAGGTTTGCAGTTCAGTCGAAGAGCCAGGTCTTGAGGTCCTTTCTGAACTTAGAGTGGTAGCTTGTCTGAGGTGCAGCGGGAGGGTGTTCCAAGTCTTGGCTGTCGCCGCCACTATAATAAAGTTATTAACCCCTAAACCTAAGTCTAACCCTAACACCCCCTAACTTATCTATCTATCTATTGGGTTCTGGGTGGTTCAAGTATTCAAGACCAATGTTGTGGAGGGCCTTGAATGCGTGGGTGAGAAGCTTGAAGGTTATTCTTTTGTTGATGGGGAGCCAGTGCAGGTCCCGCAGGTGTTTGGTGATGTGGCATTGACGAGGGATGTCAAGGATTAGTCTGGCTGAGGAGTTCTGGATGCGCTGTAGTCTCTTTTGGAGCTTGATGGTGGTGCCGGCATAGAGTGCGTTACCATAGTCCAGTCGGCTGCTGACGAGGGCGTGAGTGACAGTCTTCCTGATCTCGGTTGGAATCCATTTGAAGATCTTTCGCAGCAGGTGAAGTGTGTGGAAGCATGCAGAAGAGACGGCGTTGATTTGCCGGTCCATGGAGAGCGATGAGTCCAGGATGACACCTAGATTTCGTGCATGGTCGGTGGGGGTTGGAGGGTGTCCGAGGGCTGTGGGCCACCAGGAGTTATTCCAAGCGGATGTGTTGGGACTGAGGAGGACTTCAGTTTTGTCTGCGTTAAGCTTTAGGCAGTTGTAGCTCATCCAGGTGGCGACTGCTGTCAGCCCTTCATGGACGTTTCTCTTGGTGGTGGTGGGGTCACTGGTGAGTGAGATGATTAGCTGGGTGTTTTTGGCGTAGGAGATGATGTTGAGGTCGTGTCGTTGGGCGATGGTGGCAAGAGGGGCCATGTAGATGTTGAATAGGGTGGGGCTCAGTGAAGAGCCTTGGGGTACACCACAGCTGATTTCTGTGGGCTTGGAGGTGAAGGGTGGGAGTCTAACTTTTTGGGTTCTGCCAGTGAGGAAGGAGGTGATCCATTCCAGGGCTTTGTCGCGTATGCCGGCATTGTGTAGTCGGTTGCGGAGGGTGAAGTGGGAGACAGTGTCGAATGCTGCTGAGAGGTCTAGGAGAATGAGGGTGGCGGTCTCTCCTCGGTCGAGTAGGGCGAGGATGTCATCTGTGGCAGCGAGGAGGGCAGTCTCGGTGCTGTGGTTGCTCCTGAAACCGGATTGGGAGGGGTCCAGGGTGTGGTTGGCTTCGATGTAGTCAACGAGTTGCGCGTTGATGGACTTCTCGATGACTTTGGCCACAAAGGGGAGTAAAGAGATTGGGCGGTAGTTCTTCGGATCATTGGGGTCAGCCATGGTTTTTTTCAGTAGGGGTTTTAATTCTGCGTGCTTCCAATGATCCGGGAAGGTGCTGGTTTCGATGGAGCAGTTGATGGTGCTGCAGAGCTCAGGGGCGATGGTGTCACCTGCTTTGTTGAAAATGTGATGCGGGCATGGGTCCGAGGGTGTTCCAGAGTGGATCGATCTCATGATTCTGATGGTGTCCTCTGTGGCGAGGGGGCTCCAGATGGTCAGTGGGGGGTAGGTGTATTTGGGTGAGGTATTGGTGGAAGTTGGTGGGTAGGCGGTGGTGGGTGAGTTCTGGGGCGCGAAGCTGTCAGATGTCGACGATCTTGCGGTGGAAGTACATTGCAAGGTTATCGCAGAGGTCCTGGGAGGGCGGGATGTCATTGGTGTCGCTGTTGGGATTGGAGAATTCCTTGATGACTGTGAATAGCTCCTTGCTTTTGTGGACGTTGGCATTGATTCTATCTTGGATGGCTGTCTTCTTGGTGGTTTTGATGAGGTGGTGGTGGGTAGTGATGGCTTCTTTGTAGGCTGTTTTATTTGAGGGGGTCTTGCTGGATCTCCAGGTCATTTCCAATCACCTGCAGTGGCGTTTGGAGTCCTGGAGGGCAGGGGTGAACCTTGTTGGTGGGTTGGCGGCTGGACAGTTTCTTGAGAGGGGCGAGGGTGTTGGCGCAGTCTGTGAGCCAGTGGTGGAGGTTGCGGGTGGAGGAGTTGGCATCTGTGGAGGTAGCTGGGGGGCACTTGTTCAGGGTGGAGTGCAGTTAGTCTTTGGTGATGTTGTTCCAGTTTCTGCGGGGTGGGTGGTGCTGCCGGAGGTGTGTGGTGGGTTTGTTGAAGGAAAAATGTATGCAATGGTGGTTGGTCCAATGGAGTTCGGTGATGTGGTTGACTGAGATCTGGTTGCCTGCAGAGAAGATAGGGTCGAGTGTGTGTCCGACTAAGTGGGTTGTGGAGTTGACGAGTTGCTTTAGTCCGATGGTTCCAAGGTTTTCTAAGAGGTTGGCAGTGTTGGGCTCATTGGGGTTGTCTAGGTGGAAGTTGAGGTCACCGGGAGGATGTAGTCTGTTGAGGGGAGGGCGTGGGGTGCGATGAGGTCGGTGATGGAGTCACAGAAGGCAGGACGAGGTCCGGGAGGTCTGTAGATGAGGGTGTCACGGAGGGTAGTGTTGGGACTGACCTGGATCTTGAAGTGTAGGTGTTCCAAGCCTGGTGAGTGGTAGTCGGAGCTGGTTGTGACGTGGAGGGAGTGTTTGTGGACGATGGCAATGCCTCCTCCCGGTCGGTTGCTGCGGTGCTTGTGGGAGATCTTGTATCCATCGGGGATGGCGATGTAAGGCATTGATGTGGGGTTCAGCAAGGTTTCAGTAAGGAAGGCAACATCTGGGGAGGTGGAGTTGAGCAGGTTCCAGATTTCGACGGCGTGCTTGCGGACGGAGCGGGTGTTGAGGAGGATGCAGTTGAGGTGGTTGCGGTTGTTTTTGCGTGAGGTGACTGGCAGGTTAGTGGTTCGGAGGGAGGAGAATGCGTGTGAGGTGACTGGCAGGTTAGTGGTTCGGAGGGAGGAGAAGGCGCAGTTGCGGCAGGTGAAGGGTCCTATGGTGTTCGTCGGGGATGCGTGGAGGCAGGCAGATGATCTACCAGTGTTGAGATGGACGAGGGTGCTTAATATAATTTAAATAAATCTAAATAAAATTACTACAATTAACTAAATTTTTCCTATTTAAAACTAAATACTTACCTATAAAATAAACCATAAGCTAGCTACGATATAACTAATAGCTACATTGTAGCTTGTTTAGGGTTTATTTTTATTTTACAGGCAACTTTGTATTTATTTTAACTAGGTAGAATAATTATTAAATAGTTATTAACTATTTAATAGCTACCTAGCTAAAATAAAGACAAATTTACCTGTAAAATAAAACCTAACCTAAGTTACAATTACACCTAACACTACACTACAATTAAATGAATTACCTAAATTAAATACAATTAATTACAATTAAATAAAATTATCTAAAGTACAAAAAACAAACAAACAAACACTAAATTACAGAAAATAATAAACAAATTACAAGATTTTTAAACTAATTACACCTAATCTAATCCCCCTAACAAAATAACCCCTCCCAAAAAATAAAAAAGCCCTACCCTACACTAAATTACAAATAGCCCTTAAAAGGGCCTTTTGCGGGGCATTGCCCCAAAGTAATCAGCTCTTTTACCTGAAAAAAATTACAATTCCCCCCCAACATTAAAACCCACCACCCACACAACCAACCCTACTCTAAAACCCACCCAATCCCCCCTTAAAATACCTAACACTAACCCCTTGAAGATCACCTTACCGTGAGAAGTTTTCACCCAACCGGGCCGAAGCCCTCAACGAAGCCAGGAGAAGTCTTCATCCAAACCGGGCGAAGTGGTCCTCCAGACGGGCAGAAGTCTTCATCCAGACGGCATCTTCTATCTTCATCCATCCAGCGCGGAGTGGGTCCATCTTCAAGACATCCGACGTGGAGCATCCTCTTCTTTCCACGGCCGACGACTGAATGAAGGTTCCTTTAAATGATGTCATCCAAGATGGCGTCCCTTCAATTCCAATTGGCTGATAGTATTCTATCATCCAATCGGAATTAAGGTAGAAAAAATCCTATTGACTGATGCAATCAGCCAATAGGATTGAACTTCAATCCTATTGGCTAATCCAATCAGCCAATAGGATTTAGCTGGCATTCTATTGGCTGTTCCAATCAGCCAATAGAATGCCAGTTCAATCCTATTGGCTGATTGCATCAGTCAATAGGATTTTTTCTACCTTAATTCTGATTGGCTGATAGAATTCTATCAGCCAAACGGAATTGAAGGGACGCCATCTTGGATGACGTCATTTAAAGGAACCTTTATTCAGTCATCGGCTGTGGAAAGAAGAGGATTCTCCGCGTTGGATATCTTGAAGATGGACCTGCTCCGCGCCGGATGGATGAAGATAGAAGATGCTGTCTGGATGAAGACTTCTGCCCATCTGGAGGACCACCTCTGCCACGGTTGGATGAAGACTTCTGCCCGTCTGTTGGACCACTTCTGCCCGGTTGGGTGAAGATGTCTCCCGGTAAGGTGATCTTCAAGGGGTTAGTGTTAGGTTTTTTTAAGGGGGGGATTGGGTGGGTTTTAGAGTAGGGTTGGTTGTGTGGGTGGTGGGTTTTAATGTTGGGGGGGGATTGTAATTTTTTTTCAGGTAAAAGAGCTGATTACTTTGGGGCAATGCCCTGCAAAAGGCCCTTTTAAGGGCTATTTGTAATTTAGTGTAGGGTAGGGCTTTTTTATTTTGGGGGGGCTTTTTTTATTTTGTTAGGGGGATTAGTTTAGGTGTAATTAGTTTAAAAATCTTGTAATTTCTTTATTATTTTCTGTAATTTAGTGTTTGTTTTTTTGTACTTTAGATAATTTTATTTAATTGTAATTAATTGTATTTAATTTAGGTAATTACTTTAATTGTAGTGTAGTGTTAGGTGTAATTGTAACTTAGGTTAGGTTTTATTTTACAGGTAAATTTGTCTTTATTTTTTATTAAGTAGTTATTAAATAGTTAATAACTATTTAATAACTATTCTACCTAGTTAAAATAAATACAAAGTTGCCTGTGAAATAAAAATAAACCCTAAGATAGCTACTATGTAGCTATTAGTTATATTGTAGCTAGCTTAGGGTTTATTTTATAGGTAAGTATTTAGTTTTAAATAGGAATTATTTAGTTAATTGTAGTAATTTTATTTAGATTTATTTTAATTATATTTAAGTTAGGGGGTGTTAGGGTTAGACTTCGGTTTAGGGGTTAATAACTTTATTATAGTGGCGGCGACGTTGGGGGCGGCAGATTAGGGGTTAATAAATGTAGGTAGGTTGCGGCGACATTGGGGGCGGCAGAGTAGGGGTTAATAAATAAAATGTAGGTGTCGGCGATGTTGGGGGCGGCAGATTAGGGGTTCATAAGTATAATGTAGGTGGCAGCGGTGTCTGGAGCGGCAGATTAGGGGTTAATAATATAATGCAGGTGTCGGCAATGTCGGGGGCAGCAGATTAGGGGTTAATAAGATTAGGGGTGTTTAGACTCGGGGTTCCAATTAGGGTGTTAGGTGTAGACATATATGTATTTTCCCCATTGGAATTAATGGGGCTGCGTTAGGAGCTTTACGCTGCTTTTTTGCAGGTGTTTTTTTTCAGCCGGCTCTCCCCCATTGATTCCTATGGGGAAATTGTGCATGAGCACGTTTTACCAGCTCACCGCTAACGTAAGCAGCGCTGGTATTGAGGTGAGATGTGGAGCAAAATTTTGCTCTACGCTCACTTTTTTGCGGCTAATGCCGGGTGTGTAAAACCCCATAATACCAGCACCGTCTGTAAGTGAGCGGTGAGCATAAACTGCTCGTTAGCACCGCACAGCCTCTAACACAAAACTCGTAATCTAAGCGTAAGTGTACCAAAATATGTAAGTAAATGAAGGGGAAGTTAGTAGGAGAGTGATATCTACCGCGAAAAGCATAATTTTGTGTTGCGAGCATCTAATATGGAAGCCTTAGATATAAGGATGCAAGCAAACTGGGTTCTATCACAATCGTGAATAAGATAGTCAACAAGGGGCATCCCTGCCTCGTTCTATTAGTGATCGCGAAAGATTCCGATTTTAAACTGACTCCACTTACCCTGGGAGTATAAGGCCCGGATAGCAAGGACAAACTCTAGGGGAAAGTAATAGACTCTAAGCGCTTCCCAAAGGTACTCCCTTCTTACACTGTCAATTGCCTTTTCCATGTCAAGAGACAGGGCAAGAAGGGGAATCCCTCTACGTTTGGCCTCTGTTAATATATATAAAATACAGTTGGTGTTATCTGTGCCCTTTCTACCAGGTATAAAACCTACCTGGTCTCCATGGATAATGGTAGAAATAATGTTACTCATTCTATTTACTATAATCTTAGAATACAACTAGATGTCTATATTAATCAGCAAGATTGTTTGATAGCTGCCACATGCTTGTGGATCCTTATCAGGTTGTATCATTGTAATTATCATTGCCTCAATAAACTCTGTAGAGAATGAGCCTTTGGACATGACTTTGTTAAATAGTCTGAGCAAAATAGGGGATACTATGTCTAAATAAGTTTTATAAAAACTGCCAGTAAAGCCATCAGGCCCTGGTGTTTTTCCTGGTTTTAATTGGTTGATGGCAGTTCTTCATTAGTTATTGGGAGTTTTAGAGATTGGATTTGTGCCTAGGTCCATTTATGAAGGTGTAAAATTTCAAGATAATTCCGAATATCTTTTAAAGGGGTTTTTTTTTTTTTTTTTTTTTTTTTTTATTGATCAAGTATAAGTAACATCAACAAAAATCAAAGTGACATCTGACAACAGTTCTTCTATACGGATCAAGCAAAGCGAACTTGATTATTGGTAAAGTCCGTATCTGTTCTTTGCCATCATGACTCCAGAGAGCTTGTAGTTGCAAAAGTCACCTCTCTCTCTTTTTTTTTTTCTCTTTTAACTTCTTTACTCATTAAAAGGTATAACACAACTGTAAGAACAGATTCTGGTACGTCAAAGTCCTTTGATGTTAATTATTTTATACAAATATCCTCTCGGAGAGAAGTAGAATATAGCCTAGTAGAAGTGAGAAAGCAGACTAGGGGGAAAGGGGAAATAAGAGAGAAAGAGAAAAGATGGGAAAAAAAAAAAAAAAAAAAAGGGAAAGGGGGGGCATTCAGCAGTGGCTCGTAGCCCTGTGCCTGGGCAGCGCCAGACTTCCTAATTACAACGGTGTTCCCTTCCACTGTGCTATCATCATCTCATAGATCTCTATTTGGTTTGTTTTAAGGTAATGTAGTTTTTCTAGGGCAAGCAAGTCAGTCACTGTGGTACGCCAGTCCAAGACTGTGGGGATGTCAGTTGACTTCCACCTTCTAGGTATCAATCGCTTTGCTCCTGTGAGCATTATTAGTAGGAGAGATTGTTTGTGCGTGGTTTTGATCTTGGGGAGATTTAGAAAAAGGAGTGTCTCTGGGGAGGCTGGGATCACCGTTTGCAAGGCAGTAGACATTTGCCTGAAGATAGTTGCCCAGAAGCCGTTCAAGGCCGGGCATGACCACCATATATGTATGGGTGTCCCCTCGCTCCCGCAGCCCCTCCAGCACAAGGGGCTAGTCTTAGGGTATAGATAGTGCAATTTTTTTGGTGTGAGATACCACCTGCACTGTAGTTTCAGATGGATCTCCTGTACTGTCGCTGAGACAGAGGAGCGTTTGGTCAGTCGGAATGCTCTGAGCCATTCCTCTTGTTCATAGTCCCTGCCCAATTCCTTGTGCCAGGTCAATGTGTATGTAGGGAGTGGATGATCTGGGGGGACTGTAAGTAGTTTATAGATAAGTGAGATCAACCGTTTTTGAGGAGTGCCAGAGACACAAAGTCGTTCAAAGGGAGTTAAGTCTCTCACCAGTTGTTTTTTGTGCTTGTGATGTGTAATATAGTGTATGAGTTGGTTGTATCTCAACCATGAGGAAAAGATGTGGTTATTTATCTCTGACATTTGTTGCTGTGATTTAAATTTCCCACTCTCTATCACGTTGTATAGGCAGCCCTCTTTTAGGGAATACGCTATGCGCTGCCTCGTCCCCAGCACTTGATATGGTAGATGTGGGTTCTCAAAGATTGGGAGAAGGGGGGAGAACCTTGAGGTGATATGAACGCTAGTAGAGACAATCCTGTCCCACTCCGCAAAGATTTCCCTGAGGGTTGGGTATTTATGCAGTTGTTTGGGGCGTTGTGTTGCCGATGTCCAAGCCAATGTGCCTACGTTATTAAGACCCAGGATCCTAGCATCTATTTTAACCCAAGTTTTGTTATCCTCATTCTTGGACCATTCTACTATATGCTGTAGTATGATAGCCCTATTGTATGCCTTCAGGTCTGGAAAGCCCAGTCCCCCTCTATCTCTAGGGAGATACATGGTCTTTCGTGGTATACAGGGTTTTTTGCCCCTCCATACAAATTGTTCTAGAATACCCTGCAGCTGAGCTAAGTAGTCCCCTGGTAGTGCTAAAATCACCGCTTGCATGACATATAGGATCCGTGGCAAGATGTTCATCTTAACGAGTCCTATCTTGCCAAGCCAAGATAACGGCTTGTTCTTCCATGACGAGAGGTCTCTGACTATCTCCTCTTTTAATTTTAAATAATTGGCCTTGAACAGGTCCTGGTGTTTGTATGGGATATGTATGCCCAGATAGCGTAGGCTTGTTGTAGATATCGGAATCCCATAGTCAGTATGAAGCTTATCTACAAGCTCTATCAGAGCGGTAATATTTAGAAGCTCAGACTTCCCCAAGTTAAGGTGGAAGTTCGAGACAGTGCCGTATAAGTCCAATTCTTTAAGGAGTTCTGGTACTGATGTGTCTATGTTTGTAAGGGTATACAGAACATCATCGGCATATAGTGCCTGTTTATGCTCCACGTCGCCTACCCCAACGCCCCTAATCCCTTCATTGCGCCGGACTCTATGAGCTAGGGCCTCGATGGATAACGCAAAAAGGAGCTTTTAAAGGGGTTTTATTTGCTCCTAAACATTTTTCCAGATTATATAAGGAGTCATAGAATGTTTTAAATGTGTTATCTATTTATTTAGGTAAATATACTATGCCCTCAGTAGTGTTAATAGAAGCAATCCTCCTCTGCGCTACTCTTAACTTATTAGCCAAAAGCGTGTTGGCCTTGTTGCTTTTATAATAGTAGATTTGTCTGAACTTGTCAAGGGTTCTCTGAACATTCCTAAATTCAAGTGCCTGTATTTGGGAAGTGAATGTTTCAATTATCGGCACTGAGAGAAGGAGAGAAGTGTGAATGTAATTGCTCTCTTAGATGTCTTAAGTAACAGATCAATTCAGCGAATGACTTTCCCTGGTTTTTACAAGCTAAGGCCTCTATTTTAATGAAGTGAACTTGTGAAAATTCTTTAAAGGAGGCAGATAGGATTTCAGTGGACATTCATTTATTATCATTAAAAAAGATGAATTTGGTTGCTATTGTCTTAAGCTCAGCCTTCTCGTTTGGAGACATCAGTAGCCAGTCAGCCAGTCTCCACAAATATTCAGAAGGTCCAGCAATACCAGGGCTAATGGACATGGAAAGTGAATTGTGATCATACTAAGAAATTGTATTAATGGCTGAATTGGTGATGGAGTTATGGGCTCAAGAACCTATAAAAAAAGTAGTCTATTATAGAGTGGGAATTATAGGGCAAAGAATAAACAGAGTAGTCTTTGTCATTGGAGTGTAGGGCCCTCCACACATCATAGAGTTCATATTTTGCCATACGTTTCTGAAAGGAAAGTGAAAGGGAGTTAACAACTCTATTGTAATTAGAGATTTTGGGTCTATCTATATGTGGGTCCCAGACTAAGTTAAAATCTCCTCACATAATCAGTTCTCCCTGTTTCACAGTAAACACCAGTTTGAGAAGTTTTCTGAGAAACATAATTTTTGCATATGATATAAAGAAATTAAATCTAGAGCTATAATAAAAGATCTAGAATAGTAGTTAATAAGAAAAATAAAAATAAAGATTAAAAATTTAACATTTATTACAATAAAAGATGCCGGCATCAAGAAGGTAACAGAATATACAATATAACCTGTTCAATGACAGTATAATATGTAATAAGATATACAATATAGCCTGTTCAATGACGATACAAAATATAATCAATCAGTGCAACAGTGGATGAGAAACAAGATACTAAGTATCGATGTGAGGTACAACTTAGTATTGAAGTACCTGTACAGCATAGATATACTCAGTCCAGAGTGAGGTTTCCAGAGCGATATTATCAAAGTGGACAGGTCCGTAGAAACTATACTCTAAGCTAATAGAAGCTTAGAGTATAGTAACAAAGTCTCTCATTAGACCGGACAGTGTTACTGTGGTGAAGCAAAAGAAAACAGCGTGAAAGACCGGAGTACTTCGGGTGAACGCCAAGATTAAATGATACCTCACGGTCTGTCCATAGGTTAGTTCCTGTGTTTGCTGACTAGTTCCAGTATTAGGGTCACAGTAGGTGAGTCCAGAGCAAAGGGGCAACTGACGGCTCGTAGTGGAATAGCCGCTAGGAAGGAGTAATCTGAATATGGTGGGCTGATTGGAAATTGTTTTTCAATGTGAGCAAGATCAACGCGTTTCAGCCACCTGGGCGGATTTCCATCCTGAATTATATGACAAGGACTTGTAATAGGACAGGTACATTGAGCTATTTTCAATTTAACAAATAGTCTCTATATGTGTAATTCCTGTCCCAGGATCTACTAGCCCACCATATTCAGATATGAAAATAATGGTATCTTTAGAAAGTCCATTTAATGGTGAGAAAACTGGTATATAATATGTGGGGGTATAGTAAATGAGTAAGAGGAAAATTACAGCTAAACACAAACACAGCAAAAATGTAAAAATAGCCTTGGTCCTAAAAGGACAGAAAATGGAAAAGTGCTGTGGTCATTAAGGGGTTAAACACAGAGAGTGCATAATATAATCTAAAATAAAATAAAATTAAGTGAGGCTTCAAGACAACAGCTAACAAATAAAAAAATATTCCAGAGGTCTGAGGGGGGTTTGTTCCCATAAGCTAGAAAGGCTATCCATTGGGATGTCTGGAATATTTTCAAGGAGAGGGCTGTCATTACAAAGATAGAAACACCCAGATCTCAGGGTTAAAGAAATATCAATAAATCATGAAATTATCATAGGGTTATAATTATGGCTCAGATAAGACCATGTGTGACATATGAGATAAGCATAAAGTCCATAACATTTATTTTAAGCTTCTATAGTGAATGAAACAACCTGAAATATAATAGTAAGTCATCAACTGCTAGTTCTCAAACTAAACCAACTGACATTATACTCTCACTCTCTGGGAGCTGGAGGGTCTTTTCGTTTGATCATCTGGGGAGTCAGCTTTGTGTGATGCTTCCATTCTGGAGCTGATTTTCTAAGTTCACTGGAGGCAGATGTTGCTTCAGCAGGTGTATTGGAATTATATAGGAAGCTGAGAGAGTCCACTATTATCATTCATTGTTTTAAGTCCAATATGATATACGATTGACCTTCAAATTGAAAAAATAACTTTGCCGGGAATCCCCAGCGGTGTTTCACGTTGATTATCCTTAGGCATTGCATTATTGGTGTGAAAGAACGCCTCTTGGCTAAGGTGTGGAAGACAAACAAGACAAAGTTCAGCCGGATTGATATGGAGCTCCTCTCTAGTGCGTCCACACCGGTCGCCAGTTAGCTCTGCCCCTTGTGTGTTTTTTTTAATTATTATTTATCTTTAGGTGAAAGGAACTCCCTTGTAGCCTCCTTACTGATATTATAAATACATTAGGTAGGTGATTGAAATTTGACTGTGGTTTAAGACCCAATATGAGAAACAGGGGTCTTCCCTCTTTACAAACTGAGATACCACTTTGTGTTTTATGGGGACTTGAGGCTCTAAAAGTGCCCCCTCCTTGTCATCAAACACTGTGTATTTTGTATTTGGGTCAGGCGATAAACATGATAATTAGAAACAATAGAAGGGACTGTAAACACCTTTAAGATTTGCTAATACAGTAATATTTAATGGATTCTAAGGGAGGATTATCTACTACTAGTTAATGAATCTTTAACCATTTCCTACCCAGCCCTTTGCTATTTTCAGAGCTCCTGAAATCCTAATGACTCTCTAGGTTATCATGGGTTTTTGTAAACCTACCATTTTATATATTTTTATAAACTTGTCTTCTACCACAGAATCCTCACAAAAGGCATATTCATAACATAGTTTACAAAGGGAGATTGTATAAAATATTGGAATAACTTTCTTTTCTGAATAGTACATCAGATGAGTCTACCAACCATGAACACAGTAGATTGGCAACTAATTTAATTTATTCTAAAATAAATTGAAGTTTGATAGGCTTGTTCAATTCCTTCACAAATACATCATTAGCATTATCTCTGGGACAGTATACAACAATTTGTAAAAATCCAGTATAAAATATTTTAAACACTTACTTAGAAGCTCCCAGTTTAGCACTGTTGATTAGGTAAAGGCTGGAACACCTATTGAAAGGGGCTTGTAATGCAGGAAGTGCAGATACTCCCTCCCCTGCATATGAAAAGACCAATTGCACAACCAGCAGTCTGTAGACATCAGTATACCTCTAAAACATTGGGGATTGGTTAGGAGTCTGAAAATAAGCACAATGTTATTTAAAAATAAGCAAAACTATACATTTTTACAAAAACCCTCCCATATGTGCTATATAAACGGATCATCTACAAAACATGTATGCAAATAAATCTACTGTACAATGTCCCTTAAAGGGACACTGAACCCAATTTTTTTTCTTTCGTGATTCAGATAGAGCATGCAATTTTAAGCAACTTTCTAATTTACTCCTACTATCATTTATTCTTTGTTCTCTAGCTAATCTTTATTTGAAAAATAATGCATCTTTTTTTTTTCAGACTCTGGACAGCACTTTTTTATTGGTGGATGAATTTATCCACCTATCAGCAAGAACAACCCAGATTGTTCACCAAAAATGGGCCGGCATCTAAGCTTACATTCTTGCATTTCAAATAAAGATACCAAGAGAGTGAAGAAAATTTGATAATAGGAGTAAATTAGAAAGTTGCTTAAAATTGCATTCTCTATCTGAATCACTAAAGAAAATTTTGGGGTTCAGTGTCTCTTTAAGCATACTAAATATGCTCTATACCATTCCAGGCATTAAATAACCTTCTTTAAACAAAAACTGTGTGTTTACCCAATCAAAAGAAAACAAACTTTTCCCATTATATAATATTCATAATTAGATAGGCTTAAAGGGATACTGAACCCAATTTTTTTCATTTATGATTCAGATAGCGCATGCAATTTTACTCCTATTATCAATTTTTTTCATTTTCTTGCTAACTTTATTTGAAAAGCAGGAATGTAATCTTACAAGCCGGCCCATTTTTGGTTCAAAACCTGGGTAGAACTTTCTGTTTGGCGGCTAAATGTAGTCACCAATCAGCAAGCGCTATCCATGGTGCTGAACCAAAAATGGGCCCGCTGCTATGCTTACATTTCGGGGGGGGGGGGTTCAAATAAATATACCAAGAAAAAATTATAATATAAGTAAATTAGAAAGTTGCTTAAAATTGCATGCTTTATCTGAATCACAAAAGAAAAAAATTGGGTTCAGTATCCCTTTAAAGTGATATGTTAACCATATGCTAAATCACTTGAAAGTGATGCAACATTTTGTAAAAAGATGGATTAAATATATTAAATGAACATTTATATGTAAAAATTATATTTTATCTCACAGTTTCTCCAGTAGCTACAAATGTGTCTCTTACTAATTCAAACAGCTTTGCAACTAATGGATTGGAATGCCATAGAAAAAGAAGTCAAGATACACAAAGGGTTGGGAATAGAGATCATTGCTATAAATGTCTTATGAATAGAAAAAATGTTCAATATTTAGCAAGCAAGGATGCAAAAGGAGATCTTTACATAAAAATTAACCTTTATTCCACAATATTTAAAAACATGAGAACTTATGCAATGAAACCAATATTCATGTTCCAGCAAAGCAGCGCTGGAGAGCCCTGATTTTTCAAATAGATTGAAATCAATTAATGAATAATATTATTGCCTATTGATCATTCAGAAAACGTCTTTTCCATAAATAGACACGTGCGCCATCTATTAAAGGAGTAATGTAGATGTTCAGACTTTACAAATATCTATAATTAAAACAGATGATAATAAAGAAATGCTAACACAGACCTAAAAAGTGTGATTATTTGATAATTACTGTGCAGACTCCTGGGATTCATACGAAACTTAGCTTCTGCGTTATAGAAAAATCGTTTTTTCATTAATAAATAGAAAGCATAAGCATGTTTCTTCATCCTCTCAGTGCATTTTGTTTCTTTAAATTGTCTGTCATGTACTATTCCTTTATAAAATTATGGTAACAAATACCATGTAGGTTCATAAACACACACATTTTCCATCAAAGCTATACCTACAGTATATTTTTATTTTAGATAACTGGCTTTGCTGCATAGCTATAGATCATGGGTTGTAAAACGTAATTGGAAAATTGATTAGCCTAATTTGTAAGTAGGTAAATTTAAGATGTGAGATAGTTTATTTACATCTAATATTGTTTAATATTATGCTGCAGATGATAGTGAGTTTCAGTCACAATGGGCAGAGTATTCACTTTAAATTTTGGGGCATATGCAAAATCAAAAAACATTGGTGAGGGGGAGACTGATCAATTACTGTTAAGAAAGGAGGCAGAACTAATTTATGAACTCAAGACTTTATACCCACAAGGTCTAAACTCAGAATTAGACCTTACACCTTTTGTTTTGGATTAATACAGGATTATTGACCAAAATAATATTTGTTAATAGTAGTTCTAGAAATTGATTTTTATATATATGATTGTGAGAGATTATGTCAATATCGATTTAACACATTGATATGGTTTCTAATTTTTGACATGTCCCTACAAACAGATATATACTATATGATGTACACTCTGGGATCAAAAGCCCAATATTATATTATTTATAGAGTTTCATGGAGAATTATATATGTACACTCATCTAAAGATAACTAGTCCCTAAAGTTCTTTTATATATATATATATATATATATATATATATATATATATATATATATATATATATATATATATATATATATTGTATATATACAATTGTAAGTCATTATGTCAATATTAATCCAACACAGATTAAGGTGTTTATTTTTTGACATGCCACACAAATAAACACACAAAGAATATTCCCCTATATTTTCACCTAAAATGACCATTTGATCGTTTCCAAAACGTTCTTATCTTTCTTTATCTTTTATTATTATTTATTTCCTTCAAAAGTGCTGCTAGAGAAAAAAAAATCTGAAATGTTTTTAAATGTTTTTTATATATAACATCAATATACTCTGAATCAAAAGTTCAGAGATTATGTAAATGTATACCTGAAACAGTTAGATAATCCACCTTTATAACTTTTGAGAAAAAATATCCACCTTTATTAAACCACGGAGCTAATTGGCCAGCCAATCACCTATCAGGTAAAGGTATATAAAGGTATTAAAAACAACTTTAAACCATCTTGATAAAGCCGTATGAAACAGCGAAACGCATTGATGGTACAAGTAAAGAATGCTATGATTGAAGTTATACCTTCCAGTTAAAGGATTGATACGGATACAAAAGGGACTTTATTTCATCAAAAAGGATTCCACAATATACTCTGCCCAGAGTAAGGATACAGAAACGGCAACGGAACTACTTCCCATAGAAGTATATATGGAGAGTGACATCACTCAGAGAAACAACTACACGGAGCTGCACAGACACCTGTGCTCTGCTAACGACTACACTTACTAAGGTAGGCACACAAAGGTGTACAGCCCATTATAGTGTGGTATTAATCTAAGGATTACACTTTACAAAAAGTCGCCCAAAAATCTGTTATATATAATGACTGAAGTAACTGGAGAATTGTATGTATATTCTGTGAATAACGAATCAGCAGGAACAAGTCAATAGGAACCTTCAGTCCATAGCATTGTTTGGACTTTTTATATTTAACAAATCTACGATAAGGACATTTAAGATTTCAGTTCTAGTAAAGACTTTTTATATTTCGCTTTTATGAAAGAGACCTTTTAACAAAACATGAAAGCGCTGTAACTGCAATATCTGTGACACACAAGGATTTGCCAAAACTGAGAATGCACAGTTACCCTTGCATACTTATAAAAGGTGGATATCGATATTAATGTAAACATATATGACCGGTCATACATAGAGCTGTTAGGTATCAATTATATGTTGTATTTTTCTTAGATTTGTGGCTATCGCCAACTTTTTATTTTCTTTTATCTAATTTTATAGCTTACAAATAAATATTGATTTTTATAGTATACACCTTCTGATTAAGTTGTATTTCAGTGTTATATATATATCCACTAAGCCCTTGAATATAGGAGTCATTGATTATGTACTAATATTTTTTCATATATTTATGGATCTGAGAAGTACCCATTAGTCTTATTTTTTGATACCAATATATGAAATATAGGAGTCTTTGGGCACCATGTACTAAGGCGTCAATTTTTTCGCACAGACCGTATTGAAATAACCCGCCGGCATTCGCACCATGCGGATGGCACTTCGTTACATGAATGTACTAAAAACCAAGCCGTAAAATTTTGCGTCTATTGTGTGTCGAAGACAATCGGATTATTGATAACTTTGAAGCTTCGTTCGTTGGGCATTCCGGCCATTCTATAAAAATTAGACTTCACAGATTGGCACTCTTCTGGAGTCGCTGGAAGGCACACGTACCTTGGAAAGACGACCATCAAAGCATCAATAACTTTGGTTAGGTGCCTCGAAAAAGCAGACTGGCCGATGCCAATTATAACGCTAGGCACAGCTTGGAATGAACCGGTGGCAAAAAAGCGTAAGGCTGCCAACAGTTTTAATAGTCCGGGTATGGCTTGTGAACGCGCTGTCATTGGTTCAAGGTATTCTGCTATTTCATTGTAAAGTTGCATAATAGCTTCTCTGTCCAAACGGAATCCCTGGATAATCTCTCGATCAGAAATGCTTTCCAAACCCATACGTGGAAGGAAAACTCTAGGGACTCTAATTCTTCTACCTCTCCTTCTTTGCAAGTTGTCAACCGGTGCCTGTATAGCCCTTCTTCCTCGTAATTGAATTAATCGGAAAAGAAACATGTGTAAAACTGTCTCCATCTTCATTCACTGATCCAAAAACCAATAATGCTACAATAGTAGTCTAGTCCTTTCACTTAAGTACTTCTACCTGGTGTCAGGTTGATACCCCCTATAGTTTTCTATTGTATTCGCTACCTAAATGGTCGCGAAGCAAATCACGCGAAGTTACAGTGAAAGTTGGAGCGGGCGGATTAGTTGTAACATTCATAATTTCCGATTACAGCGAATTTACGTGCGATCAAACATGTAGTAAGTGGAAAAAGGCTTCGGAACGATCAGTTGCGTAAAATTACGATCGCTGATGAAAATAGTGGTTTTTCGAGCAGATCGCAGATTGGTACATACGAGAAGCAGATCGTGAGCGAATTTTGACGCGGAAATACAGACGGACGGTCACTTCGAAGCTTAGTACATGGCGCCCTTTGATTGTATATATTTATTGGCATCTTTTTAAAAAAACTCATTGGTCTGAGAAATTCTCATTAGTCTGAAAAAGATTGTATACCCCTTAGCTTTGTAGAGCACACATACATTCTACCTTGTGTCATTTTCAGTATTCACTCACGCTATGTTGACAATATTGCTATACTTTTTTTTTACTAAGATGTAAATACATATTTACACTTACTGCCAGATTCTCACCTTTTATTGTAATATGATTTCAAAATGAATATGCCTCAGTTGTAAAGAATCTGACAAGCCTGGTTGATAAAAGGTCTACAATGCAATATAAGTTTGAAATATTTCTGTTTGCATTTTGTAATATATTTGGACATTATTTTAGTTTAAATGTGTTTCAGCCTGAAACAATTTAAAATACATCTGTTTCCTTATATCAGAAGGGCTTAGGTTTTAGTGAATCACTAAAAAATGTAAAAATCTACTTGTGCACATGAATCATTTATAGGGTTGTGAAAGTCAAAATTAAAGAAACAGTAAATTAACAGTAAATTAGACTTTCATGATCCAGACAGAGCATGACATTTTAAACAACTTTCCAGTTTACTTCTGTTATCTATTTTGTTTTGTTCTCTTGGTATCCTTTGTCTAAAAGCATATGTATATATCCTTAGCAGTAGCAGTGCTGCTGTTGATTGGTGGCTAGACACATTTGCCTCTTGTCATTGGTTAATCAGATGTGTTCCGCTAGCTCTCAGTAGTGCATTGATGCTCCTTCAACAAATGATGCTGAGTATGAAGCCAATTTGATAACAGAAGTAATTTGGAAAATTGTTTAAATTTGTACGCTCTATCTATATGAATCATGAAAGATACATTTTTGGTTTCATGTCTATTTAAACTTTTCATGATTTAAACAATTATGAAATTATACAACTCTCTTACAAAGAAGAACGTCTGACTCTATGTTCAAGTTGCTGTGTTGCCTATAACTTTTAAATTGTCGAATAAAGTTTCCTTGATTTTACTTACAAGATGGATGTCGGTATTCCTTTTCTATGATTTGCATTACTCCAGTCTTGCTGACCCATCAGCTGTTGCTATACCCTGGAGCGGATCCAAGTTTGCGGTATCTCCGGTAAAGAACCCCTGTCATTGGTTGAATAGCGGTGACGCCCACACACAAGCCGACGAGCACACTGAATACAGCGGAGGCCCTGTGAGCCGCTCAATAGAAGCCTGGAACTTCGGAAGCGGCACGGAGGCAGCTACACTTCAGGTAGCTACGCTGAATAGTGTCTAACTGATTAGGCGAAGAGGTGGTGAGTGACTCTGATTATTCTATCCCTACAAGTGTATTAAATATATTGCCAGAAACTCTGCATTTGGTCCAGATACATAGCCCGGTGTGGCTAAGTCTTGTTGCTTCTGTTTCTCTGTGTGTTAACTTTATATTAGCTCGTACCATACTTAAAGGGACACTGAACCCAATTTTTTTTTCTTTCGTGATTCAGATAGAACATTCAATTTTAAGCAACTTTTTAATTTACTCCTATTATCAATTTTTTTTGTTCTCTTGCTATCTTTATTTGAAAAAAGGCAGATGATTTAAAGCAGTTAGGGTATTTTTGCATTGGGGTTATAATTATTAGGGGGTTAATAGCAATGAGAGTTTTGCACTGGGACTATGGCAGTTAAGTGCATAATACTGGTGTGAATATTGGGTTGAGGTTGTGGCAGCGAAGGGTTAATAACAGGGGTATTTTTTGTATTTGAAGTTATGGCTGTTGGAAGGTTAATAGTTAAATGATGTCAGCTGACTTCCTGACTGGCAGAGAGAAAACAATCACAGTTGTCAAGTCTTTGTGGATATATAATGATACTAAAGATTAAAATGAATCTGATTATAAATTAATCTGAGTATAAAATATAATAAAATAGGGTACCTTTATAATAACATAGATTTTCTATAGAATATTTTTACTGGGTATTTAGTGTGCTTGCTTGACTCAGAGCAGTATGTGTCTGGAACGAATAAACAGAATATGCTTTTATCTCCATGGAAATTTGAAGCAAATCTATTTAATTTTTTTTTTGCTGTAGCCCTATATAATTTTTATGTCACCGTTTAAAAAAATATATATACAAAAAATAATATATATATATATATATATATATATATATATATATGTGTGTTTTAATTGGTTTGCAATACACCATGAAATTGCTTTAAAATTGTTTGACATTTTAATCTACAGTATATCCAAAATATCCAAAATATTCACTGATGAACTGAAACTTTATTATTTCCTTATTTAACATGGAATGTTTGTTCTAAGTTTTAACTCTGTCTGCACTGTGATAGCATATATTGATTTAAATGGTCATTAGTGTGACTATAATATATATTGCTTTTAAGGGTCATTAAAATAACTTTAACATTTACTTATTAGCAGTTATGTATGACATTGCAAAAGATCTGCACCCAGAATATACAATTTAATAGCATTTAAAACTTCCTAGTGTTTTAGCAAAATGTTCATTGTTTTGCAGTTCAGGAACATAACCTTTGTAAAACCTCTTGAGAATGATCTATCTTATCTCATGAGCTGTGTCCAATTAGAAATGGATATAAATGAGCTATTGCACTCCTTATGCTATCGTTGTGTAGAATGTTATAGGACTAGATTTCTGGATCACATAGTATGCAAGCCAGTCTCACTAGAATTATAAGATAAAAAAATGGTTTGTTTTTTAAATAATTATATTTAAAAACTTTATGAGGAAATAAATTATTAAATTTTGAATTTAACATACCTTTAAAAAAATGAAATATATTTCTTACTTCTATGTAGATACAAACAGGTCAAATATTGAACTGTTGTGCAGAATGGAGACATTCTTTGATAGAATATGATGCATATTAGGCATGCACAAAGGCACATAACTCCAACACTTTAAACCTTACACTTAGATTCCTGAGTGATCTTTAAGTAGGGTTTGCTGCAGGTGCTTAGATGCAAGATATAGAACTATTCTCCCAAATGCTGCAGGGGTGTTAAAAAGAAAAAAAAAAAAAAAAAGATTTCTGGGTGCCTTTTACGTGTGACTCCCGAAGAGGTGCTAAAGTGCTGAAGGAAATTAAAAACAGGCGTATTTTGGAATAAGAATAAGTCATGCTGAAAATAAAAATGCCAGTTGCGCTCTCTGCAACTTTGCCCAAAAGTGTTAAAATCAAATCATATTATAGAAGTATATGCAGTGCTACTGAAACCTGAAAATATGTCACAAACAGTGAATCTTCAAATAATAACATTATATATGATTTAGGAAGCAATTCCATATGAAAATATAAAACTTTTCCAGTACATTTAAAGGGGAAAAAAATGCATTATTAACAATGAAAACAAACAGGATGTTGTTTGCATAAAATGAATCATTAAAGTAGGATGTTTGTTAAATTTGTGTCTGCCCTTAGTGTCTGTGATTATGTTACTAAATAAACAATTCATTTCAAAAGGTGATAAAAAGAAAATCATACCAATTATGTAGGAAACGAGCCTCATTTACATACACATGCCTGAAACAAAAGCATATGCTCAGCACTCACAACCATGAATATAGACAAACCAATTAGTGCCTTTATCTTTCTTGCCATGCTAATGATTTGTTACAAGAGGAAGCTTTCCATTTGTTACTGATATAATATGACAAGTATCAGACCTTTCTATTTTTCTTTAAAAAAAAAAAAACTGGGGTTTTTCTCATTTTATCCACAAATAAATAGAGTTACAAAAAATCTACAACAGTATCACAATCTCCTCTGTAGTGATAATCACACGCCGCTATTTTATGATCGCCAGCTGGTAAGGATTGACAAAACGCAGCTGCACTTGCCCAGTGCATTAACATTTGCACCAACTCCATCCAGCAAATTAATGGTCGCACGATTCCACATATGCCCTTTTTTTTTTTTTTAAAGCTTTATTTCACTGAGTGGTACAACCAATTAAAAGCTCTGCTACCTGTCCCATTGAAAAGCAATAGGGAACACTTCTGCACCCTTGCTCAATATACTGTGTAATAGTAAAGATGGGCTGTGCATGTGTGGGTTTCCAACTCTTTTTGAAGAAAATAAGGGAGAGTAGAGAATCAACAATTTTCACAAAGGAATTAAAAAAAATTATCCATTAGCTACTGGAAAAATCACTACATTTTACAATTTTATATAGTTTGGTACAGCAATTTTCTTCATACAAATTATTTTCATTCACACAGTCTAGCTTAATACATTCAACAACTTTCTGCAAATGTGAATTCTATTTCTTATTTAGTGTACAGTACAGTTGGGAGTAAAGACATTAAACTATCAGCTACATCAAAATGTATTAACTAAATAAGAGTACAAGAGTAGAATATTAAATGTCTGAAATTAAGATTTTACATGTTGTAAAAAAAAAAAAAGGAGAGGCAAATGTTTTAAGAGCAGATAAAAAAGGGAGCCTGGACTGAAGACCGAAACAATTTTGGGCAAATGAGGAAGATGCCTGGAAAAAAGGGAGGGTTGACAACTCCAGCTGTTAGGTTGTTTTTAGTATTACACTGTAGCTTGGGCGTAGGCGGCAAAATGGGCTCTGCTATTTTTTAACAGGATGGGCAGTTCTACCGTTGGTTGGCTCTACAACCCTTTGACATATAGCTTTTGCCAGATAGGTTAAAAAAACAGGCATCTACAGGAATATAAACAAACATCTAAACAAATGCTATGAAACCAGTGAGATTGACTGATAAGCATTTCTAGATATAAACACAAATTTTAAAGAATCTACTGTTCCTTAAATCATGCTGCATTTTGTCTATAAAGTTACAAGATTCAAAATAGTCAATGAAGTGGCTTCTTTACCACCAACTGGTCACAAGCGAGACGTAATAAACATACTTATCAGGTTTTATATGGATGTATCTCTAGATTGTTTTAGATTTTTTTTGATCCTGCAAATTGTACTAACATGCCTTTAACAAAGCAAAAGCTATTTGAATGCTGCACTTATTTCCCATGCAATGCTTTTAAAGCTTTCTTGTTCAACATCACACTGCATAAGGAAGTCTCTGTTTAAAACAGGTTTTAAAAACAAAAAAGTGATACATTGTGAATATCATTTACATGTATTTACCAAAAATCCCCTTGCTCCTGTTGAAACACTGGGCTGAGGATTTCTGTGGGAAAGCAAGTCTCCTGATATTTCTCAGGTGTTATTGTGCTACACAGAGATTTATTGTACTCCACTTACAGTCATAGATAGATAGAAAGAAAGAAAGAAATATAGATAGAGGCAGATGGTATTTTAGTTAAACGAGTAAAGACACATATATATGTATATATATATATATATATATATATATATATATATATATATATATATATATATATATACAGTCATGGCCAAAAATATTGGCACCCCTGTCAAATAATGCACCACTTCGCCCAGAAAATTGTTGAAATTACAAATGTTTAGGCATTCTCATGTTTATTTCTTTTGTTTGTATTGGTATGACACAAAAAAGTGCAGAAAAAAAAGCCAAATCTGACACATTCCACGCAAAACTCCAAAATGGACTGGACAAAATTATTGGCACCTTCTCAAAATTGTGAGAAATAGTTGCATTCCAAGTTTGTGATATATATATATAGAAATCACACTGGCAACCAGTTAAAATGGTGAACAATTGACTCAACCTTTCTGTTGTGTGTCTCTGTGTGCCACACTGAGCATGGAGAAGAAAAAGAGTAGCAAATAATTGTCTAAAGATTTGAGAACAAAAATTGTGGAAAAGCATGGACAATCTCAAGGTTACAAGTCCATCTCCAGAGATCTTAATGTTCTTGTGTCCACCGTGTGCAACATTGTCAAGACGTTTACAGCCCATGGCATTGTAACTAATCTCCCTGGATGTGGACGAAAGAGAAAAATGTATCAAAGATTGCAACAAAGGATTGTTTGAATGGTAAATAAAGAACCTCAAGCAACTTCCAGACAAATTCAAGCTGACCTTCAGGCACAGGGTACATATGTCACCATCTGAATGAAAAGGGATGCTAGGTTAGGAGACCCAGGAGGACCTCACTGCTGACAGAGAAACATAAAACAGCCAGATTGGAGTTTGACAAAACTTACCTGAGAAAGCCAAAATCCTTTTGGGAGAATGTGTTGTGAGCAGACGAAACAGCTTTTTCCTCATTTCAGAAAAATAAATAAGGCTTTTAATGAACAGAATACAGTCCCTACAGTCAAACATAGTGGAGGTTCACTGATGTTTTGGGGTTGCTTTGCTGCTTCAGGCTTGACTGTATGCATGGCATTATGAAATCTGAAGACTACCAAAGAATTCTGTGGTGCAATGTAGGGCCCAGTGTCAGAAAGTTGGGTCTCCATCAGAAATCATGGGTCGTACAGCAGGACAATGACCCAAAGCACATGTCAAAAAGCACCCAGAAATGGTTTAAGACAAAGTGTTGGAGAGTACTGAACTGGCCAGCAATGAGTCCAGATCTCATTCCCATAGAGCATCTGTGTAGAGATCTCAAAACAACAGTTGAGAAAAGGAACCCTTCCAATCTGAGAGACCTGGAGCAGTTGGCTAAAGAAGAGTGGTCCAAAATTCCTGTAGAGAGGTGTAATAAACTCATTAATGGTTACAAAAAGCAATTGATTTCAGTTATTTTTTCCAAGGGGTGTGCTACCAAATATTAAATTGAGGGTGCCAATAATTTTGTCCAGTCCATTTTTGGAGTTTTGCATGGAATGTGTCAGATTTGGCTTTTTTTTTCTCCACTTTTTTTGTGTCATACCAATACAAACAAAATAAATAAATATGAGAATGCCTAACCATTTGTATTTTCAACAATTCTATGTGCAAAGTGGTACATTATCTGACAGAAATGAAGGGGTGGCAATATTTTTGGCCATGACTGTGTATATATATATATATATATATATATATATATATATATATATACAGATAGCCCTCAGTTTACGCCGGGGTTAGATTCCAGGAGGAATGGTTGTAAATTGAAACCGTTGTAAATTGAAACCCAGTTTGTAAGTCAATGGGAAGTGAGGGAGTTAGGTTCCAGGCCCCTCTCAAAATTGTCATAAGTAACACCTAATACATTATTTTTAAAGCTTTGAAATGAAGACTTTAAATCCTAAACAGAATTAGAAACCTAATAATATAGATTGTATCATCATCAAACTAAATTTAATGAGAAAAAACATTTGCTAACAGCACCTAATAAAATAATTATACAACAGACTGCATCATCATCAAACTAAGTTTAATGAACAAAAACGTTTTTTTTACTTGCATTTTTCCGCAATCAGTTCTTTGCATTGTTAGCGTGTTAGATAATATTGGGTCTACACCTATTCTATGCATTTCAATCTGCAGTGATTAATAAGCAGTTAGGCACTTTCACTTCAAGCAGCTGGACAGGAAGATAATAGGGAAGTGTCTGCTCTATAGCTAATGTCTGTTCTGTGTACAAAATGAGGAAGAAAGGAAGCTGAGTCCTGAAGTCAGTAATCAAGTTTATTACGGAGCAGGCTTCAAAATGCCAGGTGAGCTCCAGCTTACGCGTTTCGCACATGGGCACATGCGCTTCATCAGAGATATCAGTCTCTGCTGGTCAGGATCCCTATAAGGATGTGAGTGGCCAATCAGGATGGGTGAGGTCATTGACTCAGTGATTAATAAGCAGTTAGGAACTTTCACTTCAAGCAGCTGGACAGGAAGATAATAGGGAAGTGTCTGCTCGATAGCTAATGTCTGTTCTGTGTACACAGATAATTTCAGACCTGTTAAGTTGCATAACTTTACTGCAAAACAAGCGGACAGCTCCACCTACTGGCTATTTTAATTAGTGCACATGACTGAAAAAGAAGGTTGTTATTCTGAAACGGTGCAAATTGAACCGGCGTAAACTGAGGGCCACCTGTATATATATATATATATATATATATATATATATATATATATATATATATATATATATATATTATCGGTTACTTGTAGAGTGCCAACAGATTCCGTGTTAAATTACAGTGAATTGAATTCTCAACATGCTTAGGTTCTCCTCTACATGCTTAGGTTATATACTGTACATTTTATGGCCAAAAGTATCTGGAAAGCTACTAATTATTCAGTTTAGATGTTTCAGCTACACACAAACAAACATTTGCAGTACAATAGGTCATACTGAAGAGATCACTGATTTTAAACATCATAAGTCAGTTTGTGAAATTTCTGCCCTTCTTGATCTGCCTTAGTCAACTATAAGTGCTGTTGTAAAGTGAAATCATCTAGGAGCAACAACAGCCCAGACACAAAGTTGTAGGCCCTGTGAACTCACAGAGCAGGGCAGTAGAGCACTGAAGCACATAGCATGTAAAAATCACTTATCATCTATTTAATCACTCACTACAGAGTTCCAAACTGCCTCTGGAAGCAACATCATCACAAGAAATGTACATCGGGAGCTTCATGAAATGGGTACCCATGGCCAAATAGCTGTACACAAGCCTCACATTAACATATGCAATGTCAAGCTTTGGCCAAAGTGGTGTAAAGCACACTACCACTGGAAACTGGAGCAGTGTAAGTGTTGCCTGGAGTAATGAATGATGCTTCACTAACTTGCAGTATGATTGAAGAATCTTGGTATGACTAATATCAGAATAAGGCTTCCTACTGGAATGTATAATGCCTATGCTAAAGTTTGGTAAAAGAGGGATAATTGTCTTGGGCTGTTCTAATGTTTGAGAAGGTCATCTTAATGGTACAGGATACAAGGCACTTTAGACAATTGGGTGCTTCCAACTTTGTGGCAACAGTTTGGGGAAGGCCCTTTCCTGTTGCATATTGACTGCCCCTGTGCACAAAGTAAGGTCCATGAACACATGGACAAGTTTGGTGTGTAGAAAATTGTGTGACCTGCACAGAGCCCTGACCTCAACCCCATTGAACACAACTTTTAGGATGAAGACACACTTCAAAATCTTGTGGAAAATTCCCAGAATAGTAGTGGCTGTTATAGCCACAAAGGGGGTATACTCCATATGGAATGGGATGTACAATAAGCTCATATAGGTGTGATGGTCAAATGTCCACATACTTTTGCCATATAGTGTATATCACTGTAATATAACTATTTCTGCATATTTAAAATGCTTATAGGAAGGTGTGAATTGGTTATAATTTATCTTATCTAAGCTATTGCTGCATTTCTCTGATCTAACATGATGATTTGACATTGAAGGGACAGTGTATTCAAGAAAGCAGCAGGTAAGAGTTGATTGTATTTAAAGCTAAATCATGATTTCCCATTCATCTTACACCCCCTACCCCATGTGATTTCTTCAAATGTCTCTTGATTACATAGCTTTTCTGCAGCCATTACTGAAGTATTAAAACATTTAGTATAGGTGGAGATCTCAACAGGAAAGTTAAAAGAGCTATTTGAAAATGATTTAATATACCCAGTATATAGAGCCAGCCCTGTTCTTATACTCAGATCAACATTTCTAATAAAGGCATAGATGCTATGTTACCATTTCTCAAACCTGAAGGAAAATGTATTTTAATTTTATGGACAATAGATAATAAAGGCAAAGAGTAATATATATATATATATATATATATATATATATATATATATATATATATATATATATTATAGTAATATATATATATATATATATATTCAGGGAGTGCAGAATTATTGGGCAAATGAGTATTTTGACCACATCATCCTCTTTATGCATGTTGTCTAACTCCAAGCTGTATAGGCTCGAAAGCCTACTACCAATTAAGCATATTAGGTGATGTGCATCTCTGTAATGAGAAGGGGTGTGGTCTAATGACATCAACACCCTATATTAGGTGTGCATAATTATTAGGCAACTTCCTTTCCTTTGGCAAAATGGGTCAAAAGAAGGACTTGACAGGCTCAGAAAAGTCAAAAATAGTGAGATATCTTGCAGAGGGATGCAGCACTCTTAAAATTGCAAAGCTTCTGAAGCGTGATCATCGAACAATCAAGCGTTTCATTCAAAATAGTCAACAGGGTCGCAAGAAGCGTGTGGAAAAACCAAGGTGCAAAATAACTGCCCATGAACTGAGAAAAGTCAAGCGTGCAGCTGCCAAGATGCCACTTGCCACCAGTTTGGCCATATTTCAGAGCTGCAACATCACTGGAGTGCCCAAAAGCACAAGGTGTGCAATACTCAGAGACATGGCCAAGGTAAGAAAGGCTGAAAGACTACCACCACTGAACAAGACACACAAGCTGAAACGTCAAGACTGGGCCAAGAAATATCTCAAGACTGATTTTTCTAAGGTTTTATGGACTGATGAAATGAGAGTGAGTCTTGATGGGCCAGATGGATGGGCCCGTGGCTGGATTGGTAAAGGGCAGAGAGCTCCAGTCCGACTCAGACGCCAGCAAGGTGGAGGTGGAGTACTGGTTTGGGCTGGTATCATCAAAGATGAGCTTGTGGGGCATTTTCGGGTTGAGGATGGAGTCAAGCTCAACTCCCAGTCCTACTGCCAGTTTCTGGAAGACACCTTCTTCAAGCAGTGGTACAGGAAGAAGTCTGCATCCTTCAAGAAAAACATGATTTTCATGCAGGACAATGCTCCATCACACGCGTCCAAGTACTCCACAGCGTGGCTGGCAAGAAAGGGTATAAAAGAAGAAAATCTAATGACATGGCCTCCTTGTTCACCTGATCTGAACCCCATTGAGAACCTGTGGTCCATCATCAAATGTGAGATTTACAAGGAGGGAAAACAGTACACCTCTCTGAACAGTGTCTGGGAGGCTGTGGTTGCTGCTGCATGCAATGTTGATGGTGAACAGATCAAAACACTGACAGAATCCATGGATGGCAGGCTTTTGAGTGTCCTTGCAAAGAAAGGTGGCTATATTGGTCACTGATTTGTTTTTGTTTTGTTTTTGAATGTCAGAAATGTATATTTGTGAATGTTGAGATGTTATATTGGTTTCACTGGTAAAATTAAATAATTGAAATGGGTATATATTTGTTTTTTGTTAAGTTGCCTAATAATTATGCACAGTAATAGTCACCTGCACACACAGATATCCCCCTAAAATAGCTAAAACTAAAAACAAACTAAAAACTACTTCCAAAAATATTCAGCTTTGATATTAATGAGTTTTTTGGGTTCATTGAGAACATGGTTGTTGTTCAATAATAAAATTAATCCTCAAAAATACAACTTGCCTAATAATTCTGCACTCCCTGTATATATATATATATATATATATATATATATATATATATATATATATATATATTTCCTGTACAAATGACAGCACTCTCAGGTCTTTTTTCAAAATGAGATCAACAAAATTCTCTTTTTTAATGGAACGTTTTCGAGGAGCTTGTCCCCATCATCAGCATAACATTCAAGTGTGACAAAACATATATTTATACAAACAAACCAATTAATCAAATCATAGTAACCTGTGTCTCCCTTGGTGTCCCAGAAAACCGCCAACCACTCGTGTTTGGAACGCACTATGCGTTCCAGTGCTTTGTAACCGGAAGTGCCTCACGTCATGTGACTTCCGGTTTCGTATATTCACAATATACCTTATCCGTGCAGCATTTACATATTTCAAACTTATACTCTTGAGTATTTTTGCTTACTATATGCCTATTATACTCATATAGACATTACATTGCCTTATTTTACTTGTGATCTTGTGATACACTGACTTGTCACTTCTGCAGCGTAGTCTAATCACTCTCACACTAGTGTGCTGATTTGTGCAAACTTTATATTTTTGCATTCCACTTTCTCTGTGTAGTCTATATACTGTGTCCATGTATTGTGTGGGTATTAACTTTTATGTGTTTATTTGCAATAGCTTGTGTTGATTGTGCCTTTTATGTTTATCTCGGTTACCATGGTTACCCAGTAGTGTTGGCTATGCATTCTCTATGTGTCTTGCAATCTTTATATAGCCATATTCCCTTAATTCCTTTATTGCACTTAGACTTAGAGGTCTATTGGTTGCCCCACTACAATCTAATATGCATGTGTATTTACTCTTCCCCTAGGTGAACGTATTGCGTTACTCAGCCCCTCTTTTCTTAGACTCTTGTGTCTTAGAAGGTGTCTGCTTAGAGGCTAGTGATCTAATTGTGCCTATAGGCACCTTACATCTTTTACACATACATTTCTGACATATAGTTTCTTTAATTTCTGTTCTGTTATCATATTATTTTGTACATTTAGATGTAGCATGTCCTCTTATTTACTGCTTTTATTATTTTTTCTCTATGTTGTTGTTTGTTATTTATTTTTCTAAGATTGTCTCTTTGTATACAGGATTTTCAAGTGTCCCCACTGTGGTACATCTGTCTCCTAGTCTTCTATGCCTTGGATCTGTGTGCATAGCCATTCCACTTCCAATTAGCAGTCTATTTCCGTCCTGCTGTGTCTTTAGATGTTGTTCATCCTTTCCATGCTTGTCTTTTGTTGTAATAGGCTACTGTGTATCAAGGTTATGGGAGTTGTTGTTTTACTGGTAACCTGTCACTACTGTGTCTTACTCCAGGAGTAGTGGGAGGCACTGTCATGTCTCCCTCTGCTCTGATCTAAGGTATATGACTAGGGCACTACCCCCCTTGGGGTCTGTGTCTCAGTCCTACCTTGATCCGGTGCACAGTATCTGGCCATCGTACCTTTGTATGTGTCTCCTACCTACACCAGTGCCTTAAAATCTGGTGCTGAGTTGAGCCCCCCTGGGTGTTCAACTCAGCACCAGATTTTAAGGCACTGTTTTTTTTTATCATCTATGTAGTGGAAGTATTTGAAGGGTTTGTGAGGGTGAGTGACTAGGAATCTCTGTTGTAAATCAGCCATGAAGAGGTTTGCGTACTGTGGTGCCATTTTGGTGCCCATGGCTGTTCCCATGGTTTGTAAGTAGATGGAGTGGTTGAAGATGAAATAATTGTGAGTAAGTATAAATTCTGTAAGTTTACTGACTGTAGAAGCACTATATGTCTGGTTAGGGCTGTCGGCTAACACGGCTACTCCAATCAACGTGACTATGTAAGATACTGAATATAGCCATAATAAGATGCAAATCATGAAACTGATCACAAAAGAAACACAGATCAACAGTGACATATACAGGAAGTGCAGGATTATTAGGCAAATGAGTATTTTGACCACATCATCCTCTTTATGCATGTTGTCTTACTCCAAGCTGTATAGGCTCGAAAGCCTACTACCAATTAAGCATATTAGGTGATGTGCATCTCTGTAATGAGAAGGGGTGTGGTCTAATGACATCAACACCCTATATCAGGTGTGCATAATTATTAGGCAACTTCCTTTCCTTTGGCAAAATGGGTCAAAAGAAGGACTTGACAGGCTCAGAAAAGTCAAAAATAGTGAGATATCTTGCAGAGGGATGCAGCACTCTTAAAATTACAAAGCTTCTGAAGAGTGATCATCGAACAATCAAGCATTTCATTCAAAATAGTCAACAGGGTCGCAAGAAGCGTGTGGAAAAACCAAGGCGCAAAATAACTGCCCATGAACTGAGAAAAGTCAAGCGTGCAGCTGCCAAGATGCCACTTGCCACCAGTTTGGCCATATTTCAGAGCTGCAACATCACTGGAGTGCCCAAAAGCACAAGGTGTGCAATACTCAGAGACATGGCCAAGGTAAGAAAGGCTGAAAGACTACCACCACTGAACAAGACACACAAGCTGAAACATCAAGACTGGGCCAAGAAATATCTCAAGACTGATTTTTCTAAGGTTTTATGGACTGATGAAATGAGAGTGAGTCTTGATGGGCCAGATGGATGGGCCCGTGGCTGGATTGGTAAAGGGCAGAGAGCTCCAGTCCGACTCAGACGCCAGCAAGGTGGCAGACAACTACCTAACCTAAAGCAGAAACTGGTACATAGGAAGCTACCCCTTGAGAAAAAGAACACTCAGAATGGAACCAAGTGCTGCTATAAAGCTCTCTGCAAACTGTGTCAACACGTTTGTGAAAGCAGCACAGCAAATCACAATAATAAATCCTATAACATTAAAGGGGCATATTCATGTATATCTGTAAATGTGGTATACATGATACATTTCACTGCATGTGAAGTGGGATGCTATAATGGAGAAACAAGGCAAAAACTGCACCTTCGGATGAACTTACACAGACACTCAATCAAAAACCACTGTGAAACAAAATACTGCACCCCTGTTGGTCACCATTTCACCCAACCTGACCACTCCATCCAAAACCTCAAAATGAAGATTCTCAGAGGCAACTTCAAAAAGACCATGGAAAGAAAAACCTTTGAAATGAAAATGATAATGCACTTCAACTTGTTTAATTCTGGACTAAATGTGGACTCTGGATTCTTAACACATTATCAATTTTTTTTGTAATGTACTTTCATTTAGTCAATTACATTGTATATTCCACATTCTTTATACATAGGTACACAGGTAAGCTATGTCCACACTTTTGTCTTTTTTTAACTTTTGTATTCCCCCTTTATATACAATTTCACATCTTTATAGATATTGATTCAATGTTGATATATAACTTTATGTCAGTATATGATCTATGCAAAGCTATATATTTCCCCTGTCTGTTCTCCTACACTGGACACTGTCTGCTCGTTACCTGAGCCCCCCTCATGATTTTTACGACATCTCCTCCTCTCCCTGCACTTTCTGTCTTCTTAGCTATTCTGTTTTAAGATATAATCTGTAAATTCCATTGAATTGGTCAGTATTGCTTCAGATTTGATAAAGGAAGGAACTCTTCCGAAAGCTTGTCAACTTATAAATGTATAGTTAGTCCAATAAAAAAGTATCATTGCTCAATGCAATACTCTTGTTATTTTGATATCGAAATCTCTGGACTAACATGGCTACTCCAATCAACATATATATATATATATATATATATATATATATATATATATATATATATATATAATGTAATATAGTAATATATATATATATATATATATATATATACACAGTATATATATCAAAATAACAAGAGTATTGCATTGAGCAATGATATTTTTTTATTGGACTAACTATACATTTATAAGTTGACAAGCTTTCGGAAGAGTTCCTTCCTTTATCAAGTCTGAAGCAATGCTGACCAATTAAATAGAATTTACAAATTATATCTTAAAACACAGAATAGCTAAGAAGACAGAAAGTGCAGGGAGAGGAGGAGGTGTCGCAAAAATCATGAGGGGGGGCTTAGGTAACAGGTAGACCATGTCCAGTGTAGGAGAACAGACAGGGTAAATATATAGCTTTGCATAGATCATATACTGACATAAAGTTATATATCAACATTGAATCAATATCTATAAAGATGTGAAATTGTATATACAGGGGGAATACAAAAGTTAAAAAAGACAAAAGTGTGGGCATAGCTTACCTGTGTACCTATGTATAAAGAATGTGGAATATACAATGTAATTGACTAAATGAAAGTACATTACAAAAGAAATTGATAATGTGTTAAGAATCCAGAGTCCACATTTAGTCCAGAATTAAACAAGTTGAAGTGCATTATCATTTTCATTTCAAAGGTTTTTCTTTCCATGGTGTTTTTGAAGTTGCCTCTGAAAATTTTGATTTTGAGGTTTTGGATGGAGTGGTCAGGTTGGGTGAAATGGTGACCAACAGGGGTGCAGTATTTTGTTTCACAGTGGTTTTTGATTGAGTGTCTGTGTAAGTTCATCAGAAGGTGCAGTTTTTGGCTTGTTTCTCCAATATAGCATCCCACTTCACATGCAGTGCAATGTATCATGTATACCATATTTGCAGATATACATGAATATGCCCCTTTAATGCTATAGGATTTATTATTGTGATTTGCTGTGCTGCTTTCACAAACGTGTTGACACAGTTTGCAGAGAGATTTATAGCAACACTTGGTTCCATTCTGAGTGCCCTTTTTCTCAAGGGGTAGCTTCCTATGTACCAGTTTCTGCTTTAGGTTAGGTGGTTGTCTGTATGCCAGGATTGGGGGTTTTGGAAAGATTTTTTTGAGTGTAGGATCCTCTAACAGTAGTGGCTGTAAGTCTTTTATGATTTTTCATATCCCTTCCACAGCAGGGTTGTATTTGACTACTAGTGGGATACGTGATATGTTTTTCTTCTCCGTGTATTGTAGTAAGTGTTCACATGGAGTATTGAGGGCAGAATATGTTTTTTATTTATAATCCCTGTTTTGTAATATTTTTCTCTGAATGATTGGGACAGTGTGATGAGGTGTTTTTCACGGTCCTTGGTATCTGAGCAAATTCTGTGGTATCTTGTAGCCTGACTGTAGATTATGGATTTTTTTATGTGATTGGGGTGGGAGATGGAGCTGTGGAGGTAGCTGCATCTATCTGTTGGTTTCCTGTATACAGGTGAGTGCAGTTTGCCATTTGTGATGGATATTGTTGTATCCAGGAAGCTGGCACAGTCTCTAGAAAAGTTCATTTTAAGCTTGATTGATGCATGAAATAGATTAAATGATTTATGAAAATGTTCAAGGTTTTTTTCTCCTTCTGTCCATATGATGAAAATATCATCTATGTAGCGGAAGTATTTGAAGGGTTTGTGAGGGTGAGTGACTAGGAATCTCTGTTCTAAATCAGCCATGAAGAGGTTTGCATACTGTGGTGCCATTTTGGTGCCCATGGCTGTTCCCATGGTTTGTAAGTAGATGGAGTGGTTGAAGATGAAATAATTGTGAGTAAATATAAATTCTGTAAGTTTACTGACTGTAGAAGCACTATATGTCTGGTTAGGGCTGTCGGCTAACACGGCTACTCCAATCAATGTGACTATGTAAGATACTGAATATAGCCATAATAAGAAGCAAATCATGAAACAGATAACAAAAGAAACACAGATCAACAGTGATATATACTTCCTATCATCCTGCAAAAAAATGAATCTCATTCCAAATGGACTGAAAATTAAGAATCCACTTGAGCAATGATACTTTTTTATTGGACTAACTATACATTTATAAGTTGACAAGCTTTCGGAAAAGTTCCTTCCTTTATCAAATCTGAAGCAATACTGACCAATTCAATGGAATTTACAGATTATATCTTAAAACAGAATAGCTAAGAAGACAGAAAGTGCAGGGAGAGGAGGAGGTGTCGTAAAAATCATGAGGGGGGCTCAGGTAACGAACAGACAGTGTCCAGTGTAGGAGAACAGACAGGGGAAATATATAGCTATACATAGAGCATATACTGACATAACGTTATATATCAACATTGAATCAATATCTATAAAGATGTGAAATTGTATATACAGGGGGAATACAAAAGTTAAAAAAAGGCAAAAGTGTGGACATAGGCTTACCTGTGTACCTATGTATAAAGAATGTGGAATATACAATGTAATTGACTAAATGAAAGTACATTACAAAAAAAATTGACAATGGAACAGCCATGGGCACCAAAATGGCACCACAGTACGCAAACCTCTTCATGGCTGATTTAGAACAGAGATTCCTAGTCACTCACCCTCACAAACCCTTCAAATACTTCCGCTACATAGATGATATTTTCATCATATGGACAGAAGGAGAAAAAAACCTTGAACATTTTCATAAATCATTTAATCTATTTCATGCATCAATCAAGCTTAAAATGAACTTTTCTAGAGACTGTGTCAGCTTCCTGTATACAACAATATCCATCACAAATGGAAAACTGCACTCACCTGTATACAGGAAACCAACAGATAGATGCAGCTACCTCCACAGCTCCATCTCCCACCCCAATCACATAAAAAATCCATAATCTACAGTCAGGCTACAAGATACCACAGAATTTGCTCAGATACCAAGGACCGTGACAAACACCTCATCACACTGTCCCAATCATTCAGAGAAAAATATTACAAAACAGGGATTATAAATAAAAAACATATTCTGCCCTCAATACTCCATGTGAACACTTACTACAATACACGGAGAAGAAAAACATATCACGTATCCCACTAGTAGTCAAATACAACCCTGCTATGGAAGGGATATGAAAAATCATAAAAGACTTACAGCCACTACTGTTAGAGGATCCTACACTAAAAAAAAATCTTTCCAAAACCCCCAATCCTGGCATACAGACAACCACCTAACCTAAAGCAGAAACTGGTACATAGGAAGCTACCCCTTGAGAAAAAGGGCACTCAGAATGGAACCAAGTGCTGCTATAAATCTCTCTGCAAACTGTGTCAACACGTTTGTGAAAGCAGCACAGCAAATCACAATAATAAATCCTATAGCATTAAAGGGGCATATTCATGTATATCTGCAAATATGGTTTACATGATACATTGCACTGCATGTGAAGTGGGATGCTATATTGGAGAAACAAGCCAAAAACTGCACCTTCTGATGAACTTACACAGACACTCAATCAAAAACCACTGTGAAACAAAATACTGCACCCCTGTTGGTCACCATTTCACCCAACCTGACCACTCCATCCAAAACCTCAAAATCAAAATTTTCAGAGGCAACTTCAAAAACACCATGGAAAGAAAAACCTTTGAAATGAAAATGATAATGCACTTCAACTTTTTTAATTCTGGACTAAATGTGGACTCTGGATTCTTAACACATTATCAATTTTTTTTGTAATGAACTTTCATTTAGTCAATTACATTGTATATTCCACATTCTTTATACATAGGTACACAGGTAAGCCTATGTCCACACTTTTGTCTTTTTTTAACTTTTGTATTCCCCCTGTATATACAATTTCACATCTTTATAGATATTGATTCAATGTTGATATATAACTTTATGTCAGTATATGCTCTATGTATAGCTATATATTCCCCCTGTCTGTTCTCCTACACTGGACACTGCCTGTTACCTAAGCCCCCCTCATGATTTTTACGACACCTCCTCCTCTCCCTGCACTTTCTGTCTTCTTAGCTATTCTGTTTTAAGATACAATCTGTAAATTCCATTGAATTGATCAGTATTGCTTCAGACTTGATAAAGGAAGGAACTCTTCCGAAAGCTTGTCAACTTATAAATGTATAGTTAGTCCAATAAAAAAGTATCATTGCTCAATGCAATACTCTTGTTATTATGATATCGAAATATCTGGACTAATACAGGCAGCTACACCAAAGAACATATATATATATATATATATATATATATATGTTTATATACATACATACATACATAGTACATATCAGTGATTAATCACTGCATTACAAGAGATAGAAAATAGTTTGTTTATACATATCTAAGACAGTCATATTTTCATCAAAATGTACAGGGTTTTCTATAGTAGAGCACCATTAGGGTGCCCCCTATGAAAATGATCTTAGAAAGACATTAAACACCTTTTGCTTTTGTGTATAAATTGTGCTTTGTCCCACTCTCCTATCAAGCAAAATCTGTAATCTGCAAAATGAAACCCCAAATTGTTCTTTCATGAGTCAGATAGAGCATGGGATTTTTATTAACTTTCTAATTTATTCCTATTATCAACTTTTCTTCACTCTCTTGACATCTTTTGTTGAAAAGCAGGTGCATATGCTTAGAAGCCTATCCATTTCAGGGGCACCATATGGCAGCAGTTTTGCAAGAATGTTTTCCTTTTGCAAGAGCACTAGATGACAGCGATATTACCTCTTCACCACAGAATATCATAGGAACTAAGCACATTTGCTAACAGAAATAAATTGATACAAATATTAAAAGGTGTGCTCTGTCTGAATCACTAATATTTATTTTGTCTCTAGCCACTCAGGGCCAAATATAAATTAGTTCCTTGATTGATTTGTGCAATCATAATGTAGCATATTTTAGATTCAGATAACCTGGAACATACATTGGCCTAGATTTGGAGTTCGGCGTTAGCCGTGAAAACCAGCGTTAGAGGCTCCTAACGCGGGTTTCTTACGCACTCCGGTATTTAGAGTTTATTTACCGCCACTCAAAATACACCTAACGCTCACCTTTCTACCGCCACCTCAGACCCAGTAGTTAACATCTACCGACAAAATAAACATCCACGAATTACAAAACAAATATTACACAAAGTACACTTACACTCATACAAACACTACACTATCTTTATTTTTCATATTTATTTTGTTTTCGGTAAAATACAAAGGATTAAAGTTGCGAGATCTCGGGTGTTTGAAAAAAATCCACAAAAATCCATTTTCCCATTGACTTACATGGACATACGGGAAAAGACCCTCATATACCTACATCTAACTAATAACATTATCACAAACATACACTCATCGATGCATACAAACAATATACACCACATGACATACCCAAAATATTTATTTATTACAAAAAGAACACGATTTAGTTACTTTTTCACACAAGCTCATGACGTCACTCACTTTACGAGGAAAACCAGTCTTAGAAAAAATTTTTTATAAATCTTTAGAGCCTCCATTGACTTCTATTGGGAAGACGTGCTCGTGCACGCGAAACCCTCATTTTCCTAACGCACGCAAATAGCGTAGACTGAAAAACTCCAAATACCAGCGCTAGAAAATACATGATTTCATGCGTTAGACACAGCTATGATAAATAGATCAAGAAATGACTATTTCCCTATGGTGGATTTATGGTTTTTAATTATTAAATATTCACAACACCATAAATTTGTTTCACACTTTTAGATTACATCAACTACAAATCCACATCACTAGTAACACATTATTATTTCAATAAAATTACATTTAAAATTAAAATACAATTCAATACACATTTCTGGATTCACAAACACTACACAATGGGAAACACCTCTCATTTACCTTTATTATTGCATTTCAGTTATTCAACTCATATGCTTGCAGCAACTGCATATTTACATAGGCTTAACACATAATCACTCATGGATGCACATATATTACTTTTAACATTCACTCATACATGTGCATTCAAATGATGGTGGACAAACACATTACATTCTCTACAGGAATCACAAAACACAACATATGGATTTGACGGTACTTGTGACATCATTATTCCATCACAATAAACCATTAGGAATTACCTACAAAAAATACATCATTACACCAGATTACAGATGTCACTTTATGGGAAGGAACAACAATGTCAGACCGCTATATAGAAGTCAGCATATGTGGGACACAATCACAATATATATGTACATGTACATAACACGCATCACCCATCACGCAACCACAAAGCACACATTTAGATTTTATTCAGCACACAATAACAATGTAGCACAATACAACAACACAATGAGGATTTCACAACTACATAGGCAGGTTAATAATATCATGACGTCATTAGAAGATTCAACCATACACATCACAGATTCACCACTGTACCGCCCCTTTAGGAACTTTAACACTCAATACTACAATACAACATATACGTAAACCACACTTTTGAACAGCATTATTATGGAGATTTCAATGGGACAATTAAGAAATATTGTCAGATCGCAAATCAATTATATATACAATACTACAGATGGCAGCCGGAAGTTATTCAGTATTAGTGCCATTTTTATGGCACGCATACAATATTGTCAGATCTAAAATCACTTATATATATAATACTACAGATGACAGCCGGAAGTTATTCAGTATTAGTGCCATTTGAATGGGACGCATACAATATTGACAGCTCGGCAATCACTTATATATACAATACTACAGATGGCAGACGGGAAGTTCTGAATTATTATTGCGATTTGAAAGGGACGCGTACAATATTGACATCTCGGCAATCACTTATATATACAATACTACAAATGACAGCCGGAAGTTATTCAGTATTAGTGCCATTTGAATGGGACGCATACAATATTGACAGCTCGGCAATCACTTATATATACAATACTACAGATGACAGACGGGAAGTTCTGAATTATTATTGCGATTTGAAAGGGACGCATACAATATTGACAGCTCGGAAATCACTTATATATACAATACTACAGATGACAGCCGGAAGTTATTCAGTATTAGTGCGATTTTAATGGGACGCATACAATATTGACAGCTCGGCAATCACTTATATATACAATACTACAGATGACAGCCGGAAGTTCTGAATTATTATTGCGATTTTAAAGGGACGCATACAATATTGACAGCTCGGCAATCACTTATATATATACAATACTACAGATGACAGCCGGAAGTTATTCAGTATTATTGCGATTTTAAAGGGACGCATACAATATTGACAGCTCGGCAATCACTTATATATACAATACTACAGATGGCAGATGTTACTTTATCGTTTACAAACAATGTTGCAGCAACATTGATCGATCACATTATACACAACTATGCACTTTCATTCATGTTAGCCTGGACGTGTGCTTGTTACTATAACATCGCGTTTAAGAAATATTGATTACGCATATGAACATGCACTGTATGTGTGATATTTGACATTTTCACATTGAGATTTATTGGCGGAAAACAACATTTCAGCCAAAAAAATACAACGCCCACTTTGAAAGCATTCGCGCCGCTCACATACAAACAGGTGAATACAATCAGCAATCATTACAAACTCAATACCATTGGACTAATCGTACTATAAATCCCCCAAACAACATGGCCAATGCATCACTTGTGATCCACATCAGATCAAGTGCTTACCTTGTTACGCTGTTTTGAAAGATGGATGACGATGACATGGTAGACGCTGCTGGTGCTGCTATTGGCGAACTAGCTGTTGGTCGAATCAGGCAGCCTCGGCGGCTCAGACCGAGACGAAGGGGTCGTCTGGTTCGAGGTCCTCGTGTCTACAGGGTGAGACCCACCTTGGAAAACATGAGCGACTTTGAGGTTTTTGATAAGTATCGGCTCGATCGCGAACAGCTCATTGGCCTTTACGAGCTTCTTAAACCTCATTTGGAGCCACGTATACAAATAAGGACTGCTGTTCCCCCCATGAGTAAGATGCTAAGCTGTCTATACGTCCTGGCCTCCGGGAGTTTTCAATCCGGAGAACTGTACATGCATGGCCTGGCTCAAGGTACATTCTCTGTGGTGTTTGATAACTTTCTGGACGCCATGGTACGTATCAGTAAGCATTACATAGGATTCCCACAGAATGATGGTGATTGGAGGCGCCTGAAGCGGGAATTCTTTGATATTGCTCAATTGCCCAATGTCTTGGGAGCCATAGATTGTACCCACATTGCGCTGCGTGCTCCAATTGATGACTTGCCCTTCAGAAATCACAAACATTTTCATAGCCTCAACGTGCAGTATGTTTGTGACGCACGGATGAGGATTATGCATGTGTATGCGAATTTTGGAGGGGCTTGTCATGATGCCCGCATCCTCTCTCTATCGTCCCTGTGGAGCCAGTTTGAGGAAAGACAAATGCCCCCTGGTTATCTCGTTGGTGAGTATTTGTGCTCAACATGGTTAATTATTTTGACAATTGCCCCTGTATTTTTTAACTGTTAGCGTCATGTTCAGCTATAGGATTAAATTTAACCATTTGTTATTTACCGACGCTAATGTCTAGTTTTATTTAAATGCAGATATGTAGCATGTCTTACCTTAAGTGTTCAGATAGAGAATGCAATGTAACCATGTAGTTAGCATTTTACACAAGGTTTGTTTTCAGAACAATACGCATATGTAGCATGTCTTAGCTGAAATGGGAAGATATTATCTCATGCAATTTAACCCTGTCATTGTCTCTTTCTGCTAATGTCTAGTTTTATTTAAATGCAGATATGTAGCATGTCTTACCTTAAGTGTTCAGATAGAGAATGCAATGTAACCATGTAGTTAGCATTTTACACAAGGTTTGTTTTCAGAACAATACGCATATGTAGCATGTCTTAGCTGAAATGGGAAGATATTATCTCATGCAATTTAACCCTGTCATTGTCTCTTTCTGCTAATGTCTAGTTTTATTTAAATGCAGATATGTAGCATGTCTTACCTTAAGTGTTCAGAGAGAGAATGCAATGTAACCATATAGTTAGCATTTTACACAAGGTTTGTTTTCAGAACAATACGCATATGTAGCATGTCTTAGCTGAAATGGGAAGCTATTATCTCATGCAATTTAACCCTGTCATTGTCTCTTTCTGCTAATGTCTAGTTTTATTTAAATGCAGATATGTAGCATGTCTTACCTTAAGTGTTCAGATAGAGAATGCAATGTAACCATGTAGTTAGCATTTTACACAAGGTTTGTTTTCAGAACAATACGCATATGTAGCATGTCTTAGCTGAAATGGGAAGATACAGAATAATATAGAAATTTATTTTTTGGATGTTTCTGACAACTTTTAATATGGATTATCGTTTTTAAAAATAAAAATTTATACAACAATATACTAGTTTAAGTATTCTGTTTGAATTATGTTCTGTTCAAAATGTATAGGTGATTCTGGGTACATGAGCCGGCCTTGGCTCATTACCCCCTTGCGTAGCCCGACTGATGTGTCTGAGGAGCGCTACAATAGGGCTCATAAGAGAACCAGGGCGGTGGTTGAAAGGATGTTCGGGCTCCTGAAGATGAGATTCAGGTGCCTGGACCGTTCTGGAGGAGCACTCCAGTACAACCCAAAGAAGGTGGCTAAGATCGTTGTAGCCTGTAGCGTCCTGCATAATATTGCACAGCGGGCTGGGATTCTGCAGGCCGTCCCGGTGGACAGAGACCTCCTCAGAGATGAGGAGGATGATCCTGTTCTAGAGGGGGAATTCCAGGACGAGGGACTTGATGTCAGAGCAGACGTCATCAACCGCCACTTTAGACGGTAAAGAATAGAAGTTACACTGGAGTATTTTCAATAGATGTGAACTCTATGGAAATTACAAGTAGAGAATTGTGCAAACATGTTAGTATTGATCAAATGTTAGAATAATTTTTAATTTTCATAATATAGGTGATGCTCTGGGCATTGGGTCCTATAGCGAGTCTTTGCCACCTGGTTTTTAAAGAGGACATCAGATGGTAAGTAGAAATGTATGGACTGTTGCTGGCTTGATTTGTACACAAATACATCATATGGCATACATTTTCAAAAATAGATTTTTGTTTACACATTACTTAAAATGTACATAATCAGAAAGGGATACTCTAGAATGACTATGGTTCAATGTCACACAGAGGTTTTTTCTGCTCAATATGACTCATCTTCACACTTGATAGAAAATAACACACGTTCATACACAGGCTTAGTAAGCTAGTGACAGATATTTATTATGAAATGGGGGGTGGGAGAGGGGTACAGAACTGATTCACACACTTGTATGAATTTTTTTGATAAAATTTCTTACATTAGGGAGATGACTTAATCTAAAGACTGAAAGGGAACAATTTGAAGCCTGACAGTGAAGATTGCCCAGACTGACAGTGGGGAAAAAGCCAAGATTGAAATTGAAGTATACCAATGGGATCATGTCTGGCATTATCTTTCAATTCTGCTGACCTTGAAAACCATACAAAGACATGTTCACATGGTAAGTGCAAACTATTTGATAGAATAAGGCTGTGGAGACATCCTATTAGAGACACTTAGATGATTTTCTATTTTGTAGATGGTATTTCCCAGTCCTCTATTTAATGAACTGATGAATAAGACACCTATTGAAGATCAACTGTTTACCCCTGAATTGACTTTCAAAGACCATGCATTGTCCAGGTTGGTGTACCAATGCATGCTAGTGAAGACTGTAGAATATTAGTAGCTTACATACATTAGTCATATTTAGTTGTTAATTAGATATTTATGGATCACAATCAGACACTTAGATGATTGTACTTTTTTAGATGGTATTTCCCAGTCCTCTATTTAATGAACTGATGAATAAGACACCTATTGAAGATCAACTGTTTACCCCTGAATTGACTTTCAAAGACCATGCATTGTCCAGGTTGGTGTACCAATGCATGCTAGTGATGACTGTAGAATATTAGTAGCTTACATACATTAGTCATATTTAGTTGTTAATTAGATATTTATGGATCACAATCAGACACTTAGATGATTGTACTTTTTTAGATGGTATTTCCCAGTCCTCTATTTAACCCCTTAATGACAAGTGACGTACCAGGTACGTCCTGCAAAAACTTGCAGTTAGTGACAATGGACGTACCTGGTACGTCACTTGTCTAAGAGAGTGCTGGAAGCGATCGCAATCGCTTCCAGCAGCTCTCAGGGTATTGCAGTGATGCCTCGATATTGAGGCATCCTGCAATACCCTTAGAAAGCATCCGATGCAGAGAGAGCCACTCTGTGGCCCTCTCTGCACCGGTAGCGATGCGGCCGGTTCGTTGGTGGGTGGGAGCGCAACTGGGAGGCGGGTGGGCGGCCCATCGCTACCCGGCATCCGGCTCCTGTTAGTGCAATGTGCACGCCGGGTGCCGGGAGCGTGCGGGGGGCGCGCATGCGCGTGCGCGTGCGCGCGCGGGGGCGCGCGCACGCCCGCGATCACCTACCCACACTGACACCAATGAGTGGGAAGAGGGGGGGAAATATATATATATGAGGATCTGGGAGGGGGAGGGGGTTGGGGTATTGTGGGGGGCTGCTACACTACAGAAAAAAATAAATTAGTAATAAAAAATAATTAAAAACACTTTTTTGGGGGGCAAATTGGGTACTGGCAGACAGCTGCCAGTACCCAAGATGGCGGCAATTAGGTAGGGGAGAGGGTTAGATTGCTGGGGGGGGGATCATGGAGGTTGGGGCTAAGGCAGGAGTCCATCACAGCTAAAACATTTTATTTTTTTTTATTAAAAAAAATAAAAACTCCTTTTATTTAGTACTGGCAGACTTTCTGCCAGTACTTAAGATGGCGGGGACAATTGTGGGGTGGGGGAGGGAAGAGAACTGTTTGGGAGGGATCAGGGGGTGGGATGTGTCAGGTGGGAGGCTGATCTCTACCCTAAAGCTAAAATTAACCCTGCAAGCTCCCTACAAGCTACCTAATTTAACCCCTTAACTGCTGGGCATAATTTACGTGTGGTGCGCAGCAGCATTTAGCGGCCTTCTACTTACCAAAAAGCAACCACAAAGCCATATAAGTCTGCTATTTCTGAACAAAGGGGATCCCAAAGAAGCATTTACAACCATTTGTGCCTTAATTGCAGAAGCTGTTTGTAAATAATTTCAGTGGGAAACCTAAAGTTTGTGACAAAATTTGTGAAAAAGTGAACTTTTTTTTTATTTGATGACATTTGGCGGTGAAATGGTGGCATGAAATATACCAAAATGGGCCTAGATCAATACTTTGGGTTGTCTTCTAAAAAAAAATATATACATGTCAAGGGATATTCAGGTATTCCTGACAGATATCAGGGTTCCAATGTAACTAGCGCTAATTTTGAAAAAAAGTTGTTTGGAAATAGCAAAGTGCTACTTGTATTTATGGCCCTATAACTTGCAAAAAAAGTAAAGAACATGTGAACATTGGGTATTTCTAAACTCAGGACAAAATTTAGAAACTATTTAGCATAGGTGTTTTTTGGTGATTGTAGATGTGTAACAGATTTTGGGGGTCAAAGTTAGAAAAAGTGTGTTTTTTTCAATTTTTTCCTCATATTTTATATTTTTTTTTATAGGAAATTATAAGATATGATGAAAATAATGGTATCCTTAGAAAGTCCATTTAATGGCGAGAAAAACGGTATATAATATGTATGGGTACAGTAAATGAGTAAGAGGAAAATTACAGCTAAACACAAACACTGCAGAAATGTAAAAATAGCCATTGTCATTAAGGGTAAGAAAATTGAAAAATGGTCCGGTCATTAAGGGGTTAATGAACTGATGAATAAGACACCTATTGAAGATCAACTGTTTACCCCTGAATTGACTTTCAAAGACCATGCATTGTCCAGGTTGGTGTACCAATGCATGCTAGTGAAGACTGTAGAATATTAGTAGCTTACATACATTAGTCATATTTAGTTGTTAATTAGATATTTATGGATCACAATCAGACACTTAGATGATTGTACTTTTTTAGATGGTATTTCCCAGTCCTCTATTTAATGAACTGATGAATAAGACACCTATTGAAGATCAACTGTTTACCCCTGAATTGACTTTCAAAGACCATGCATTATCCAGGTTGGTGCATGCTAGTTAAGAATCACATGAAGAATGTTGATTATTGTTAGCTTACATACATTAGTCATACTTATTTCATCATTAGATATTTAGGGATCACAATCAGAAAAAGGAATACATATTATAGTTGATATAGAGGTATTTGAATGGACATGAAATATTAGATTTATGTTCAGCATACATATATTGTTGAAATGTGATATACATTATTATGTATAATTTGAATTTTGGATATTTAAATAGAATTTTTAATCAACAATATAATGGTGTATGTATTTCATTAATTTTAAATCAATTTAATGATTATCTTTAAAAAATGTTGATCAAAGTTAGAGCATAGACACCATATGATTTTAAATGTATTTTATGAATATTTGACAACGTGTGTATTAACTTTGTTCCATTTTTATTATTTGTCATTTCAGATTGGCATCTGATGACTTCCAGGAATATTTAATTATTTTCTATTAAATATATTTTTACATGTTAATACTAAACATTTTATTATTAAATACATTATTTTGAACAGATTCTACTAAATATCATTATAATCTGTAAATAAATAGAACTTGGACTCCCATGACTGGTAGTTGGCTATTTGACAAGCACATGCATAAGATAAAATAATGCATTAATATTAGAAAATAAAATGCTTCCGAGAATATTAAAATATATTTTATAACATTAATTGGGGAGTCAGATTCTTCAATGCTTTTATATTGAAAATGTATATATTAAAATTATTTAGGATATGTAGTAAAATTTTAATTGTTTTAACATTTAATAAGGTGAAGTGGTTCAATTACATGAAAGTGACAGTGTTGTTGAATGTAAAAATAATTGTATAAGATCATGTATCTTCCTTAGGTATCTCAAAACATTATTAGAAAAATTATTTAAATTATTACATTTATAAATGGTAGGTCATTTAACTTGATATTTTTCAAAAATTAGTTATTGGATGCCAGGTTAATCTATGTAATTTTCTAGTGGAGTCATTTAACTATACTTAGTAATATTATGTATTTATTACAATCTTACCTCTTGGGTTAGACATCAAATATCTATATAGAATGTAAATTCCCCTTTTGTTTATTTTGTCAATGTTAAATCAAAATACAAAATGTTTGGGTCCTTAAAGGGACATTCACAAAGTATATTTTGTATAGATTTTTACAAATATCATACAAGAATTTAAACATATTTAGAAAGTACTATAGAATTACATTCAGTCTTTAAATATACTTGTTAAAATAAAAAAAACAATGCACATATCTTAGTCAATGATATAAGGCATCTATATGCAAACAACAATCAGCATCAAAATAGCCTATGTAGAGATGTATTTAATCCAAGAATATATATAATTACAATATAATGATTGAATAACAAAACATATTAAGTTGTTCAAATATAAGAATATTATACAAAATGCATACATAACATATAGCTTAATGTCCCTCTACGCTGAAGGCTAAAAAAGACCTCATTTAATAAATCTATTTCAGTCAGTGTGTAAAACAATCTAGAAGTTAATCTAAATTTGCTTTACTCATATGTTAGACTCATTTAGCAAAAGGAAGGTGCCTAGGTTTATGATATTTTAAGCATTATTGTGAAATGTTTATTTAAAGGGACATGAACTCAAAATATACTTAAAGGTAGACAGTTAAAAAATTAATGATTTATACATTCTGAATGAGTATTCTATTTGAATCAACTTTAAAACTTGTCTCATATTATGAATGCTCATTGTGATGTTGCTATCATTACTTTAAAAATAAGGCAGTAAATAGCTAATTTATTTGCTTCAGTACTCTGGACAGAACTTGATTGTTTGGAATAATTGATGCAACAATCGTCAAGGACAACCCAGGTTTTTATTAAACAATTGTCCGTAATATAAAATATCATTATTGATTTGCAAAGAAACATAACAAGATAACTGTTAACATTTGATAATCGGATTAAATAATAAAGTTGATTAACATTTCATGCTCAATCACCAATGCTAAATTTGTTTGGACAGTGTCCCTTTAAGAGATTTAAAGAGTGTATTTACTTATCTTCCTATCTTGACATACTTTGCTTGAAAAGCATATCGAGATCGGCTCAGTAGATGAAGATTGGTGGATGCACAGAGATGCCTTATGTGATTGTCTCAACCATGTGCATTTAAATTTCTTCTGTTGAGGATATATAAATACTAAGGGAAAATGATTTACATTTTAAAGTCTAAACAATCTTCTATCTCTACAGATCATTTGATACAATTGTTTGTAATGTCTCTTTAAAACTAAAGACGCCATTGCACAATAACATATATGAGCACTTCAGACAAATACAAGCTCGAGGTTTATTTGCGAATAACAAAGCTGTAGTTTAATATTTATAAACAGATTATCCAAGTTACTGACATTCTAACCTGAATTTTAACATTAATAAATATTGCGTGGGAAACGCATCTTGAAACACCAGATTAGCATCTTTAAACATTAGAGTCTAATGTCATGCAATAGCACACAATCAATGTGCATTATAAAGACATTTAATAGAGCAATGTCAATACTTCACAATAAATGTATTTAAAGAACAATAAAGACATACAATATGAAATGTGTATTTGTATTAAAGAAACAGACCGTTATTAAACCGAGAAATGTCTACAACATTAATAATGTGACAGTATTAGATTTTAAAGAGTATTTAATCATTAATATTTAACGGATCACGGATATTAAATCTGCGTCACACATATCCGCATGACAGGCCCATGAGTTACAAATAAGTCTACATGAAAAATGAAGTAACAGCACCACCAAGCGGTATGTGTAAGGAAGTTACTAAAATATGAAACATTAAGGAACGGCCAATCAGAGTTCATCACACAAACACAACTTGAGTCAGGATGGTCTCACAGACATTATAACAATATTTCTAACTTTTATCCAATCAGATGTACAGATAAATTGTCCCATGGTGCATCTCATGTTTACTTCACCATATAAAAGTCCATTACACGTTGCCATCTTTGTCAGTTCTCTAATGCCTGCAGGCAGTGTTATATATTAATATTATTATAATATATTTAGTAGCCAACCGAGCAGGCATGTCAGTTCCCAGGTTCACCAAGGAGGAGAGCGCTGCACTGGTCCACGCCGTCAAGGACTTTTATCCCCAGCTGTTTGGGAACAAGAGGAGCTCGACAGATGCGCCTGTTAAGAAGGCCCTCTGGGAGTCTATCACCAATGCGGTTAGATTGGTGTGTGACGTCCAGAGGACCCAGGATCAGATCATGAGGAGATTCGGAGATATGAGGTTGCGTTTATCGAAAAAAGTAAACCTCATAAGGGACTGGGTACAAGCCCGTAAAAGAGGGGGCCAAAGAAAGGCCCCGCGGAAACTGTACCTACTCCCTTATGAGGTGACTTTATGCGAGCTCCTCAATCTCCGGGTCCCCAAAAGATTTAGATCCTCGCCATCCTCGGCCTCCTCTTCTTCCCTCCCAGCTGCGGGATCTGAAAGTCCTGACGTGGGGGACAGGGCAGATGCTTCTCCGTCCGGTGGCCTGGGAGGAGATGATAGAGAATCTGAACCAGGTAATTATCCAACTTCATATAATATCTTTTTATTTTTTTTTTATAATCAAAAAATGTGTATATAGTCAGATACTAAACCTATACAGATCTCACAACATACACTACATATGATGTTTAGATATCTGATTTTAGATTATTGACACATGAAATAGGAATGATGTTTCTTGCGCTCTACAGAATATGCGTCACAGAGCGGAAATGTAATTTCTCATCCACGTTAACATGGGTTTACGGAAAGTAGCATTGCTTTATACATGTTGTTCAAATGACGGATGCGTAATTCCGCTTGGAATCATTGCGCAATGATCGCGAAAATGGCATTTCTCATCCACGTTAACATGGGTTTGCGGAAAGTGGCATTGCTTTATACATGTTGTTCAAATGAAGGATGCGTAATTCCGCTTGGAATCATTGCGCAATGATCGCGAAAATGGCATTTCTCATCCACGTTAACATGGGTTTGCGGAAAGTGGCATTGCTTTATACATGTTGTTAAAAATTAAATGCGAATTCTTAGATTAGTGAAGAATACAGTATTCTTATTTTAAATATTATAGCTAATAAAAAACGAATAATACAAATAAATTATAACATATGGCCATCAATTGATGATTATGTAATAACAAGCAGATATTCTTAAAGATACAGTAAACAACACAACTGATTGAAAATAAGAGTCCAGGATATATTTATAATTAATTTAATTGAGGAAACAATTAACTCATGGGACTACCAAAGGATTAATATTTTTCTATTGATTTGTTATTAATGTAAATTTTTTAAACATGGCATGATTAGTATTAATGATATGCAATCCTCATTTAATATATTACAGATATGGATGTGGCTGCTGGATCCTCAAGCCAGGGCTTGTCACAGTATGGTATGTCTCTTTTTAATTGACATTTGTCTTAGAAACATGGACTGAACATTACATACTAAATACACATTGTTCAATATTGATATGTAATGTCTATTTAATAGATGAAAATTAAATAATTATTCGGATATCCTTAAATAACATATTAGATTTTAATTGCATGCTCAATACCATTCATGACATCAACATATGGAGTAGATAATTCATTAACAACAACATTGTGGAATCAATTTAATTTTAGATTAAAGGGATACTGAGCTACAATTATTAATATTGTCATTCAGATACAGTATGCAATATTAATAAACATAAAAATATAATACTATCATCATATGTGACATATTCTATTGCTAAATGTATTTTAAAAGAAAGAAAGTACGTTTATGTGCATCTAAATTTTGGTTGACCAACCTGGGTTTTTATTGATGATTGGTGGATACCTTCAACAAACAATATTTATTGAATCCAATATTCCTTATCTGCCTTTAAGATTAATATCGAGCAACATTCTAATTATAATAGGAGTCAATGTTAAATCATTTTTAACAGTTTGAACATAGAAATCAATTATTTAAATTAATCATGTCAGTGTCCCTTTAAGACAAAATAGATTCATTCATCTTTACATTCTTTTTATTAAAAACTATTGATATATAAATCACATTCTCTGTTGGAGTTACTTTATAGATATCTGCATACTCTAACAGCACCATGATTACATATTTGTAATAATCAATTTTGTTTTGTATTGTGATAAATATGTGTTGTGTCCTAAACAAGATTACTGTACATTGCAAAAATGGCTCGATGTGACACATGTGTTTGTTTAGATTTGTCAACAGATGCTCCTCAATATGTGGTTTGTGTGTATTCTTGTAACTTCTTAAGGACATATGACGGAATTATTCCGTCATAAAACAATTGAGCAAAGTGAAAGCTGTGTCCTTAAAGGGTTAAGAACATTGATCATTGGGTATATTTAGATATGCAATAGCAGCATCTGAGATGAATTTGATGTCTAATGTAGTCTGACATTAAACATATGTTCAATACAGATATTTTTACAGAATCCCCTTGATTCAATCAAGCATTTTCTGGTGTAATGACTGCTCTATTCTTCACATTTTAAAGTTGATTAATGTTAAAATTCTAGACAGATGTGATTTAGTGATATCCCAAATGTGTTTAATAATATATATCTATATCATTCATAGAGAGAGTTGGTGTGGTGAGCCCACAGGAATCCAGCAGTGACATAGAGCCGCCTTTGCGGTCTCCTGGTAAGTCCATTGACTCATTTATATGTAATTGAAGGTGTATTGCTAATCAATATTATGATCATGATTCTGATGAAGCATAACATTATAAAAATTCAAAATATTTATCTTCTGATTATATATTAATTTATTTTTCATATTGAACGATTAATAATTTCAACTTTATTAGTCTACACATTTGTTATTCATAAGATGTATAACATATGTTTGTTTCCATTTGATTTTTTGACAACAGTCATCAAGTGATACACACATGAGAAATCTTAAATGTTCTATGTACTATGCTTTTATGAATTTAACATTAATACAAACAATACATTAAAATTCAGATTCATTGACAATAACAAATCTATTGTCATTTGTATGCTCCATCAAAATGATGTAAATCATAACTTTGTGTGTGTATATCTTTAATGCAACATTGATGTGCGTATTTGAGCAACAGTAACATATGTTATAATATCTGATCTTAACGTGTACACAACATGTTATGTTTTACAGAGATTGATGTCACATGTGGGATGGAGGAGGAAGAGGCTGCCTTGGAGTCTGATGGTATGTGAAATATATCTATCATGTTTCCAACATGTTTCTTTTTTGGAAATCATTTTATTGAAGACATTAAAAGTCTACAGCTTTTGCCCTTTAAAAAGGAATATTATTTGTCTGTTCAAATACACTACTGCCCCCTTTCTATATCAGGCAGCATGAAAATCTGCTTGTATATTTATTTTTAAAAATTTATAATTCATGCCATCATTATGTCACATGCATATTCCATGCCAAAACACAATAATAAGGTTCAAATTGTACAGACAGTCATTGATATTCATCTGAGTGCCTATATACATACCATATCCTCATTTCATAATTGTTTAAAAATTCAAACACACTTCGAAGTATATTGAAAACATAATCAATTTGAAATGCGTTGATTTGATGTCAGGATGTATGAGATGTTAATATATTTTCTTTACATTTTCAGATGGATCCACCACTTCTGGTCATCTGGTTTCCGCCCCTGCCCAGTCACAGACCCCTCCCCATGCACACACGCATGACCATGGCCACACCCCTGCACAGACCCAGAGGCCTTCCCATGACCAAACTCATGACCATGCCCAGACCACTGCCAGCCCTTCCCATATTTCATATCCTGTCCCTCCCAAAAAACGCCCATACACCCCCCTTCGCCGCTCTCCCCGTATTCTGGCCCGTACAGCTGCCCAGGCCCAAACTCCCCACTCCCCAGCTGTACGGCCTACCCCGGAGCGGCAGCTCAACACTCCCCAAGCCATTCACATCCCTCCCCAAGCCAATCCCATCCCTCCCCCCTGTCTCAACCTTCATTGTCCTGGGTGTCAGATTGTCCTTCCCAGGCACAGCTGTAAGTATCATTCTAAATACACTTTATAAGATACTTAAAGGTACAGTGAAGTTAAATTGGTTAAATTGTGATTCAAATCCAGCATGCAATGTTAATCAAATTTATAATTTAATACTCTTATGAATTATTCGTCATTCTCTTGATATATTTTTTGAAAAAAAGTAATTCCTATAATTAGTTTAAACAATAAAATAAATCTGGCCATCATTTCTTTATTGTTGGATGAATGTATCCATCAACCAGCATGCACAAACAAAGTTGATAAACAAATATTGGCTTCCATAAAAAGCAACATTCTTGCATTCAAAATATAGCTTGAGAATTAAAACATATAATGAATATGTGTAATTTATAAAGATTTGTCATGTCATGCTCTATCTGAATCAGTCCATTAAATATTTAGGTTCAGTGTCCCTTTAATTGGATATCACTACATATACCAAACACCACTACTTGGATCCAAAATTTTATGTACAAATGTGGATACATTATCTCTTGTCTAACCCAGTGGGAATGTAATTTCTTCTGGTTGCTATGTTTACACAGCTTGTCCTCAATGCAAAAATGTTTAAGGATAGGTGTGCCTACCACAGTCTAAATTTAATTTTTAAATTGCTGATGTAAGTACAATGTAAATCCTTTAACAAGATTTGATACACTCAAGCTGTATAAGTGGATCATCTAAAACCAATTAAAGGGGACAACATGTTTGAGTAACATGTCCCTTTAATGATTTCTGTCTGTCTGAATAACCTAATTCATGTGTAAAGAATAAATGTAAACTAATTTATGTAAAGAATTATTTGTCTTTATGATGACAATGTATGTATTAAAATTTTTTAGTCTGTTGTGTAATTATCCTTAATATTTAATTTTATTTTATTTTAGGCTGTGACTCAGCATGGCTCATGCTAGAAGGGATAGCAAGAGTAGAGCAGGCCGTGTTGAGGAACGCAGCTGTCCTGAGAGGGATGAACGACACCATGCAGGCCCAGCTCCGGGTTCAGGACTTGACTCTGCGTGAAATTATGCGATTACGTTCAAGGCCTGAATCTGGAGCTGGACATGCACAGGACAATGAAGAGGATGACCAGTAAGTGGAGGATCTGGATATGCTCCATGGTGGCAGATAAGAATCCTCCGTCCACATGTTGAATTTGTATTTTTATTGTTGCCATTTGGCCTTTTTTTCTGTTTATTGTTGTGCCTGTTGCACTCTTTTACCTTGTCATATGTCTCCAATGGGGCTATGCTGGCCCTTGGCAACTCTCTTCATGGACTGTGATGCACTGTGTTACCTTGTCATATGTCTCCAATGGGGCTATGCTGGCCCTTGGCAACTCTCTTCATGGACTGTGATGCACTGTGTTACCTTGTCATATGTCTCCAATGGGGCTATGCTGGCCCTTGGCAACTCTCTTCATGGACTGTGATGCACTGTGTTACCTTGTCATATGTCTCCAATGGGGCTATTCTGGCCCTTGGCAACTCTCTTCATGGACTGTGATGCACTGTGTTACCTTGCCATGTGTCTCCAATGGGGCTATGCTGGCCCTTGGCAACTCTCTTCATGGACTGTGATGCACTGTGTTACCTTGTCATGTGTCTCCAATGGGGCTATGCTGGCCCTTGGCAACTCTCTTCATGGACTGTGATGCACTGTGTTACCTTGTCATGTGTCTCCAATGGGGCTATGCTGGCCCTTGGCAACTCTCTTCATGGACTGTGATGCACTGTGTTACCTTGTCATATGTCTCCAATGGGGCTATGCTGGCCCTTGGCAACTCTCTTCATGGACTGTGATGCACTGTGTTACCTTGTCATGTGTCTCCAATGGGGCTATGCTGGCCCTTGGCAACTCTCTTCATGGACTGTGATGCACTGTGTTACCTTGTCATATGTCTCCAATGGGGCTATGCTGGCCCTTGGCAACTCTCTTCATGGACTGTGATGCACTGTGTTACCTTGTCATATGTCTCCAATGGGGCTATGCTGGCCCTTGGCAACTCTCTTCATGGACTGTGATGCACTGTGTTACCTTGTCATATGTCTCCAATGGGGCTATGCTGGCCCTTGGCAACTCTCTTCATGGACTGTGATGCACTGTGTTACCTTGTCATATGTCTCCAATGGGGCTATGCTGGCCCTTGGCAACTCTCTTCATGGACTGTGATGCACTGTGTTACCGTGCCATGTGTCTCCAATGGGGCTATGCTGGCCCTTGGCAACTCTCTTCATGGACTGTGATGCACTGTGTTACCTTGTCATGTGTCTCCAATGGGGCTATGCTGGCCCTTGGCAACTCTCTTCATGGACTGTGATGCACTGTGTTACCTTGTCATGTGTCTCCAATGGGGCTATGCTGGCCCTTGGCAACTCTCTTCATGGACTGTGATGCACTGTGTTACCTTGTCATGTGTCTCCAATGGGGCTATGCTGGCCCTTGGCAACTCTCTTCATGGACTCTGATGCACTGTGTTACCTTGTCATATGTCTCCAATGGGGCTATGCTGGCCCTTGGCAACTCTCTTCATGGACTGTGATGCACTGTGTTACCTTGTCATGTGTCTCCAATGGGGCTATGCTGGCCCTTGGCAACTCTCTTCATGGACTGTGATGCACTGTGTTACCTTGTCATATGTCTCCAATGGGGCTATGCTGGCCCTTGGCAACTCTCTTCATGGACTGTGATGCACTGTGTTACCTTGTCATATGTCTCCAATGGGGCTATGCTGGCCCTTGGCAACTCTTTTCATGGACTGTGATGCACTGTGTTACCTTGTCATATGGCTCATATATTCCTTATTTTTACAAGATTATTTATAAACGTTGTGTATGTTTTCTTACATACTAATAAAATACATTTTATTTCACAAATCTTTGTCCTCATTCTTCCTGTTATTTTTTGAAAGCTCTAGTTTATGTTGTTGATCCTTAAAGGGACCTACCAAATATATTTGTTATAATGAAATCATATATGTAAGACAATAGTAAATGACTTTAAGATTAACATCTCCAATGTAATCTTATTATTTGTCTTTATATTATTTTCTCTTAGCTCTATCATTGCCTGATTATGATTAGCAGAGTAATTTCTTTATATATGTATATATAGATTGGTATTTGTGTATATATGTATATTTCAATGTTCAGATCCATGTGTGTATTTAGAAACTCTGCATGAATTGATGCACCTTTACCAAATGATCTGAGTATTGATACAATGATATAATCCCTGTAAAGTCTTCATTTTATTGAAATAGTATTGACTATGTGTATGCTCTTTTTAAAAACAAAATAATGTCCCTTTAAGTGATGTTGATCACAATTGTTAATGAATGTATTTCCATTTGTAAAGCGTTTTTGTCCTTTTTACAAGAACAAGGACATATAATTTTATTAATAAACAATCTTATTGTAATGTTGACAGCACCTGTATTTCATTTTCAAATCTATATTATTGTAAAAGTGTAACCAAATAAATCTCTGTGTGTAATGCAAATAATTTAGATGATGAATATTAGTTAACTAATATGTTAACAAAATACATCTCCTCCCATATATGGCTATAGGTAGGCTGACAATAATTAAACTTGAATAAATGACACGTTTAATCAATACATGTATAACTATTGTTATTCAACAACAATCCAAACATATCTTAAAACATCAATGGCATATGTATTTCTCATGTGTATCTTTTAAATGTTAAAGATATACACCATAGCTATAGTTCAAGGGACAGTCAAGTCCGAAAAGATGATTCAGGATTTGTTGTCATTCCTAGATAGCAATCTACACACATACTAGTTCCTAAAATATAAATACGTTTCTTAGTGATATGCCAAGATGTCACTGAGTCCTTGTATTGTCTGCGGTTTTTCAGCGATCTCGGATGCGCCATGTTGCTTAAGACGTCACCTGCCAGGCTGTCCAATGATTCCTTGTATTGACTGACGTTCTTACGTGATCAGGAATATGCCTTTTATTGGATTGCGTTTTGACGCAATCAAGGATGCGCCTTTTTTTTTGGGCGTTCTTACGTGATCAATAATGTGCCTTTCATTGGATGGCGTTCTTACGTGATCAAGGAAGCGCCATGTTAAGACGGCACATGTAAAGGTAAAAAAACGTCTGATTGGATTACGTAGTCCCGCAATATTTGTGCATGTTAAAAACGTTTGTGACTGCATCCAATTTTAAAAAGCTTGCGAATATGTATTATTTGCATCATGTTACATTGTTGACCCGTAGCTGATAAAGACCACCACATTCTCTTTTGCTGTATGTCTGGTTGAATCAACGAACGAAAGAAAAATGTTTTCATGCATAGGATATTTCTAGGCAAGTACAAATCTCTACAGTCCATGTTTAATATGTTTGTCAACAATATGTTCCTTTTTCTGAAAAAATTAATGTTGTGTTTAATGTTGAATATATCTAATTAATAAATATGCGCTATTGTGTTTGAATAAAGTAATCAATATGCATTTATCTTTATCATATGCTAAATATATGATGCCGACTTCTTCTAAATGTAAGTTCGTTGTATATTTTATTAAAGGTTCATTAGACACTCACATTATAAATCAAAAGCTTGGATTTTGTCTCTAGTTAGATAGTCCATTGTTTAACCAATACGTTTATTTTTTCTTCTGTTCTAAGAAAATGTAAGTAATTTTCTTACTCCTCGCAAAGCCTCTGAGTTTCATGTGAGTACCATCTCCAGCTTTCTCCAGTTTGTGTAAAGGGTCTTTTCATATGTTAATGATGGGGTATTGTGTTGTTTTACGGTTGTAATGGGGGTTCATCTATATTTTCAATATAGCTAACCCTATTTTATTTTCAAGTGTTTGAAGCTTTTTAATATTGATATCAGTATATGTTAATCTTGTTGTTTGTAGTAGTGTCTATTACATACAGTTATGTTAAAAATATAGGATACTGTCCCTTGAATGCAAATGTTGTTTTTTGTATCATGTATGAGATCCACATAGTTTAATCTTCAAATATATTATTGTTAGCATATTTTCACCCCCCCCCCCACACTCCTAAAAGGACTTTAAACCATATTCATTGTTAAAAAAAAATGTCTTTACAATAAAATATTAACACAATAATGTCTCTTAAAGAAAATAGACTTTATTTAACACGTCAATATAAATGTGATTTCAATATTTTTTTTTTGACAAAGTACATGTAGATATACCAACAAGCTTAAAATATGTGTTAGCATATGTAATGTTGTTAAAGGGACAGTTTAGAAAAAATATAATGTTTTTCATTATTCTAAAAGTCAATTATGTAATATCAAGGATATCAAATGTTTCTCAACAATTGAACATTTGTCTGGGTTTATTTAAATTTGCTATCTAAACCTATGAGGTTGGTGTGCTCATTTCTTCGATCTTGAAGAGTGCTTGTAATCATTATACAATTTGAGCACTAGAGGGCATTTGGATAGCATTTGTATATGTAAAACCTTGTGCTCATACAGCATATTATTGACCATGTATTGATCATTGATATCTAAAATGTTGTTATGTATGAACAACAAATAAGTGGTCATTTTTCATAGTCATAGATACAAGGGTAAGCACATAAGTCACACATGTATTTCTCCATGTTTTGTTGTTTCAAACTTTATAATGCGTAATACAGTGTTTTCTTTGTAATCAATAATTTTCTGACTGTCCCTTTAAACTGTGTTATTGGCATTCAAACAGTAATATGCCATCATGGATAATTGTTATGGTAATTTAGTTAGCGATTCGGGAAACAGTTTGGACATCACATCACAGAAACCAATCAATATCATGAACAAGGATAGGTATGTGATGATGTGGTTTTCACACACTTATAACCCACACTCTGCAAACAATCTGCCTCCATGGACCCGGTCCCATAGAAGTCGATTATATACAGAGTGTGGTCCACAAGTGTATGAAAACCACATCATCACATACCTATCCATTACACATTAAATTAAAAAAAGCAGTGAAGATGAAAAAAAATACTTACTTCCTCTTCCTTCCCCTCTTCCCACGGGGCTGAGGCTCTGGGAGAGGCAACTGCCGACTCCGAAGAGTCCTCCTTGGAGCTGTTTTGGGAGGAGTGGAAGGAAGAGTACTGGGACGACCAAGGTGAGGAGTAGATGGCTGGGGAGGAGAAGATGGATGAGGAGGAGAAGATGGCTGAGGAGGATGAGTAGATGGCTGAGGAGGAGGAGGAGTAGATGGCTGAGGAGGAGGAGTAGATGGCTGAGGAGGATGAGATGGGCCGGCAGGAGGAGATGGCCCAGCAGCAAGAGGCCCAGCAACAAGAGGCACAGCAACAGGAGGTAGACCAGCATGCGCCTCCCGGAAAAAAGTGAACATTTCTTGATGAAGCTGAAATATTCTGGTTTTGGCCTATTCGATTCGGTATGTTGATGATTTCATTTTGTCCTTGAATAATTTGATTTTGGCCATCAAGTATTCTGTGTCGTCCTTCTATATTTTCTATCCGGGAGGTACGCATCTGGTCTATGTACTCCAGTAGAACCCGCACCTCCGCTATTTCCTCTTGTTGTGCTTGTTGAACCCGTGCACGGCGGGGTGCCCGTGCACGGCGGAGTGCGGGTCTTTGAGGGACCTCGGGTTCCGCGGGTTCCGCGGGATCCTCCTGTGCTTCCGGGGCCTCTTCATCAGCTCCCGTGCGCTGTTCGTCACGGGGGGCCTCTTCCCTCCGAAGTGGAAATTCCTCACCACCACTCTCATCCCGGGGAGATGCAGGAGGCTGTGCTGCCTCGTCCCCAGACTCTGTATATAAAAAAAAAAAAAGAAATAAAGAAATGTATATATTAGCATATTTGCAAATAAAGGTTTAAATGACTTAGCTTACGATACAATTACAAATGCAGAATCATTAATCCACTTTGAAATCTAACAAACAATCAATACTATTTCCGCTTTTTCTAAACCGTGTTTGTGATATCTGTGGTCAATGTGAATGTTTTTGCGTTTGTTTTCAGTCTGTTTAAATGCACACCTAACCTATAGCCTAGATACTGATGTAACCGCAAAGTAATAGAATGCGTGTAAACAACGTTATAGCATTAATCTGATCCTTAACACATGAAACCCAATGTTTTATCTTTCATGATTTAGAAGCATACATTTTGTATCAACTTTCGAATGTACTTTTCTTATCTAATTCGCTTAATTCTCTGGATATTCTTTGCTGAAAAGCATATCTAAATATGCTTATAAGATGCTGATTGTTAGCTGAATATAGCTGCCTCCTGTGATTGTTTTACCGTGTGCATGGCTATTTCTTCATTAAAATATATCTCAAGAATGAATCAAATTAGGTAATATAAGTACATTTGAATGTTTTGTCAAATTGTATTCGCTACCTCAATCATGAAAGTAAATGTTTGCGTATAGTGTCCCTTGAAATACATTTGTATGTGAAATTATTGTTCAATGAGCTTACCATCAGATGAGAGTGGCAGGTTCCCGATATCGATTCCTCCGATACCGACTACTTCCACCTCGGAGATGCTGGGCCGCAACATTTCCTCCCATCGGCAGTACTCCATTTCAATGGCAGGGCCGCCACCGGTCCCTGCGGCATGTCGGGCCTCCAGGCTTAACTTTTTTTTCAGTTCAAGTTTACAGTCCCGGTAGCGATGTTTGATAGAATCCATATCTCGGTTCCGGCCACCCACTGCATTGACTGCATTCCTGATCTCGTTCCAGAGCCTCCTCCTGTCAGTCGGGGTGGTCTTTTGGTGCTGCAGCATCCTATGCCTGGCCATATAGGCCTCTACGAGGGCCTCCTTCTCCTCCATCGTAAACCTCGCCTCCCTAGTCGCCTTGGCCTTCCCCTGTGACGATGCCCTCTGTTTCCCGGACTGTGAAGCCCTACTCTGACCGCCACTGGGCCCAGCCACTTGGTCATCTTGAACCAAGTGGCTGGGTCCACCCACCGCTTCCACCCCCGCTTCCTGCCCCCCTTCCTGCCCCCCTTCCTGCCCTGTTCCTCTCCCCCTCCCTCTACTCCCCCCTCTACCTGTCCCCTGCCTGGCCTCCATCTCTTCCCTAAACTAAACCCCAAATAATCAAACAAAAAGTGAGTGTGATGAAATTAAAGGGGGTCAAAATAAAGAACTAAAAAGACAAAAAAGGTGCTTAAAGTGTGAGAGGGATGTAAAAAACAAAGAGGGTAAGGAGTATTTAAATAAACGAAAAGAATAAGACTAAAAGGAGGATATGTAAACTAAATGTAACTAGGGGATGGGTATGGGATGGGTATGGGGTATGGGATAAGAGTAAATGGGATGAAAGGGAATGAGACTACAAGGAATGGGGTATGGAGTGTAGTATGAGGGGGTAGGGGGTATGGAGTGTATGTAGTGTTATTGATAAGTGTATGTATGTATTGAATGTGTTTGCGTGTAAATGTGTTAAGTGTACAGAAAAATCACTCGCTCGCTAACTCACACTACTTCTAATTCTCACTAACAAACACTCCCACTAACGCTCACTAACTACCACTAACTGACGCTCCCACTAACAACTCTCACTAATAACTCCCACTAACTCACTCACGCTCCCACTAACAGACTCTCTCCCACTCCCACTAACTCCCACTAACTCACTCACTCTCTCACGCTAACACTACCAACTGACTCTCTCACGCTAACACTAACTCACTCTCAAAAATTCTCAAACTCTCTATTCTTAAACCTCCAATCTCCAAAGACCCAACAGCAACACAGTCAAAGAAGCCATGCTTGTGTGGTGCTTATATACCCTGTGTAAATGTTTAATGATGTCCCAATTTCCGTTGTAAATAGTGTTCAGGTGTGCTTTATTAGCAATTAATATTATTGCAATGTGTATTAAGTGTGTGAATTTGCGCATGCTCATTTAGAGTTGGTATTTGTGGAATGTGTAGAATGCGATGATGTCATAGTGTTCGTTTTAGCTTTCATTGTCCAAAAGTATTCTTTTTAAATGTGATTTTGCGATGGTGTGTTCTTCGTGAAGTGTTGTATATGTATGTTTGTCATAATATATAGTGATATTGAATGCGATTTTGTTTCGAGTGTATGTATATCTTTTTTAATCCTTGTTGTTATTTTGCGATTTTCCGCATCTTAAAGTATATGCGTATTCCCCGTATAAAATTTTATTAAAACATCCCCCGCTTGTGAATGTGTAATGCTTGTGTGCTTTGTTGATTGATTGTTGTTGTGACATTTGCGGCGTGTTATTGTTGTGCATGATGTGGTATGCGTCATATGACCGAGCTGTACGTATTCTCGCGAGATCGAGTGTTAGGTGAAAAAAGCAATTTGTTGCCTTTCCCATTGATCTCTATGGGAGACTGTCTAACGCGGGCAGTATTACGCGTGTGACATACACGCGTTAGGAGCATCGTTAGATGGTCTTATATTAACTCTAAATACCGGAGTCAAACAATGACGTGCGTTAGACATAAACACGCGTGGCGTTAACAACCCATCTACCGCCGAACTCCAAATCTAGCCGTTAGAAAGGCATAGTTATTTATTTAGTCAGATCATCAAATTTTATTTCATTTTGTTGGTAATCTTTGTTGAAGAAGCAGCAGTGCACTACTTGGAGCTAGCTGAACACATTGGGCGAGCCAATGACAAAAAGCCTATAAGTTCAGCAATCAGTTAGCAGCTAGCTACCAGCAGTGTATTGGTTCTCCTGAGACTACCCAGGTATGCATTTCAACAAAAGATAACAAGAGAAAAAGCTAATTAGATAATAAAAGTAAATTGGAAAGTTGTTTAAAATGACACGCCCTAACTAAATCACAAAAGTAACATTTTAGATAGCATGTTCCTTAAAAACAAAAAAGTAATAGGTCATGACAGGGAAACTGCATTGCTTAAAGGGACAGTCTAGTCCAAAAAAAACTTTCATGATTCAGATAGGGCATGTAATTTTAAACAATTTTCCAATTTACTTTTATCACCAATTTTTCTTTGTTCTCTTGGTATTCTTAGTTGAAAGCTTAACTTAGGAGGTTCATATGCTAATTTCTTAGACCTTGAAGGCCGCCTCTTAAGAATGCATTTTAACAGGTTTTTCACCACTAGAGGGAGTTAGTTCATGTTTTTCATATAGATAACACTGTGCTCGTGCAAGTGAAGTTACCTGGGAGCCATCACTGATTGGCTAAACTGCAAGTCTGTCAAAAGAACAAATAAAGGGGCAGTCTGCAGAGGCTTAGATACAAGATAATCACAGAGGTAAAATATATATAAATATAACTGTGTTGGTTATGCAAAACTAGGGAATGGGTAAACAAGGGATTATCTATCTTTTAAAACAATAACAATTCTGGTGTAGACTGTCCCTTTAAACACGTTAAAATATTATGCTGCATAAAAAAGGGTTACTTTTAAAGAAAAAAAAAGCTGTAGTATATTGTTTAATACTCTTATTTGCAAACAATTACATAAATACACACTCTAGTCATCATTAAGGATAATATAATGCTTCTTTTACTTCTGACAAGGAAAATTCCTTTATTATTTGAGTATTTGACCATAATGAATGGATGATAATTTCTTAACTTATTTTTCTTGCATATGACACCTTTATTAAAAGAACATTTTGTTGAAGGGGGGAAATCTAAAAATACATTTGCATAGGCTGTGCACTAAACACGCACATTGGTTATAAAGGTAATTAAATTAGTCATATTGGTGCAACTTGAATTAATGCTTTTTTACATTTTATTATGAAATTCAAAATGCAACTTCCACCAAAGCAAAAAAAAAAGGCAAAAACAAAGCAAAGCCTCCAATACAATTACATGTTCATATAAACGCTTTATTTAATTTATTTAAACAATTTTTAAGAATATTATCCCTTAAACCCCTCCCTAGGGATATCCAGATCCATTTGGTTTCCCCTTTCTATTTTTTTTTAAGTGTAATTTTGTGCAGACACCAATAATAAGAGGAGAATCCATATTTACCTATTTTAGTAAATAGATAAGATGAAGATTAGAAAAAGGTATTGGGTTGAAATAGTTTGATTTGTATGGGAGTATTTAAATAATTAATTTCCACGGTTTCTTTTTTTATTTTTATCGTTTATCACAAAACTGTTTATTCTTGATAGTGATCTAATGTTTTTTTTTTTTCTTCATGGCTGTTTTCTTTCTTTTCTCTGCACAACTATGTTATTTAGAAAATCACAATAAAAAGTATATAATAAAAAAGATTATTATCCAACAAAGGTATAAAACACCCACAACTCTTAAAAAAAAGTATTATTCTTGCTTATACCAATCAATCTAACATCATGCAATTATATAAGTAATTGTCTACATGGATATATTTTACTACTGAAATACTTGGTCTCTAGTTTTATTTAAATTCCTAAAACTCAGCTGTCTTGAAATTAAGACAGCTAAAAAAAATAACTCAGAATTTTGGTTCCATTTAAGAGCTTGAGTAAGAAAAAAATAAAACACTGCTTTCAGATAGCGTGAGACTAGTATTTAAAACTTTAAAACATGCAAAAGAAAATATGAAACTTTAGACCAGTATTGGACCATTTTAGGGCAGTCCCACACTATAGACATTAACTACTTACAAGGTTGTTTAGGAGTAAAATAATCTTTAAAGGGACACTCAAGTTAAAAATAAACATTCATTTTCAGATAGAGCATGCAATTTTAAACAACTTTCCAATTTAGATAAATCAAAATAGAGGGCGCCACAGGGTGCAGATCAGATGGTAAATGATATTACAGGCTAAGGAGGACAAAAGAAACCTACTCACGAGATGTAAAGCACAGATGTGCAAAACCAGCAATCCGGAACCACTTTTCGTCCGGTAGACCAATGGAAATGATCACAGGGGCGAATCCTCGTCTCACCAGGGAGAGTCCAGGGATGCCTTAGGGCAGGAGTCAGTCAGCAGAAAGGAATCCAACAGTAACCAGTCCCACACCTCAAATGACTAGAAAGGAGACTAGACCAGCTCCAAGAAGGTCAACGATTCAGAAGATCAAAAAGGTAGGCAGCAAGTGAGGAGATGAATAAATCTTTAAAATTTATTAAAATGGTAAAAACATAAGCAACGCGTTTCTCAGTGTAACACACTGTTTCATCAGGCTGTATAACAAACAAACTCACAGCTGCCATATTTAAACCCTAAACAACCAATCAGAATGGGGAAAAAAATTCCACCGCCTTACCAGGTAATACCATGTTCACATGGGGGGGGGGGGGATAAAAAATATATTAAATAAAATTGGATATATAACATGTGGAAATCTACACATAACATATAATATGTACACACATACAATTAATAAACTGTATACTTTCTCCAGAGGACAACTGGTCACCATTAATATGTGTAAAATGACAGAATTATTATTAGAAAATTGACACCAGACAAAACAAACTGCTAATGGTACATTCCAATGGTCAGTAAGAGAAAGTAATAAAAACGTATCTATCCTATTGAAATAGGATTCATAAAAAATTCCATTTAGTATTGCTACTCTGAGCTGTGAAATGGGGAAAGGGAAATAAATAATTATATAACCATGTGTAATCGAAATGATAGTGTTCTATGTGCACAAATTGATATGCTGTCAAGTGAAAAAGAGGGAGGGGGCGTGTTTTGGACATACATGGTGTAATAAGGGGAAAAAGAAATTCAATCGTAAAGAAACCATACAAGACCAACTAGACTTCTTTACTAGGAAGCATAAAATTGATGTTTAGCAAATGTTATTAACTTGTGAATAATAACAATAATACTCCGTTGAGCCAAATCTATAAGGTATGCATGAACTAAGTTGCCAAGGCAACAGGGGAGGTTAGTACACATCATTGGTGTCAGTGTAATGGGGCGTGGTTCAGTGAACAATAACGTTCATGGAAAGATTGGGTAAAGAAATAAATATATCCAAATCCAAATTGAGTCAGTGATAAATCTAAAGATATTGCGGATGGTCAGTGTTAAGACCACAAGACCGCTGTAATAACAACATTAGCCTACGGCTCAAGGAAAAATTTGCCATTTACAAAGGAACAGTGACTCATGGCGGTGTGTGAAGGACTGCCAATCAGCCGCCGGTAAGGAAATACATAATGGAGAATGACAGCCAATAGCTGTTTTGAAAGCAGTGGCCAATAAAAAAACGTCCAATATCGAGTATGTAATACATGACAGGGGAACAGGTAACAGTGTGAATATGACAAAATGTGAACCTATATTAAGGACGAAAGCAATAAAGTACGGAACACCAGGGGAATACCAGGAGAATAGAACAATAGAACTAAAATAACGATATTCGCATGTTCTTAATAAAAACCTATGTGAATGTGATGGTTGACTAAGGACAGTGAATGTGACTAAATGCCTCAACAAAAACCAAATGTACTGAAAAAAGGGGAGAGAGACCAGGTGTAATAATAAAGTGGATCATATCACTAGTAAGGAGGATGAATAAAGTTATAAAATTATAATAGTTGTAAATATAAAAGGGGGATGGTGGAGGGTAGATTAACCAACACTATATAGGGAATGAGGGATAAACATATATCCCTCATTCCCTATATAGTGTTGGTTAATCTACCCTCCACCATCCCCCTTTTATATTTACAACTATTATAATTTTATAACTTTATTCATCCTCCTTACTAGTGATATGATCCACTTTATTATTACACCTAGTCTCTCTCCCCTTTTTCCAGTACATTTGGTTTTTGTTGAGGCATTTAGTCACATTCACTGTCCTTAGTCAACCATCACATTCACATAGGTTTTTATCAAGAACATGCGAATATCGTTATTTTAGTTCTATTGTTCTATTCTCCTGTTATTCCCCTGGTGTTCCGCACTTTATTGCTTTCGTCCTTAATATAGGTTCACATTTTGTCATATTCACACTGTTATCTGTTCCCCTGTCATGTATTACATACTCGATATTGGACGTTTTTTTTTTTATTGGCCACTGCTTTTGAAACAGCTATTGGCTGTCATTCCACATTATGTATTTCCTTACCGGCGGCTGATTGGCGGTCCTTCACACACCCCCATGAGTCACTGTTCCTTTGTAAACGGCAAATTTTTCCTTGAGCCGTAGGCTAATGTTGTTATTACAGCGGTCTTGTGGTCTTAACACTGACCATCCGCAATATCTTTATATTTATCACTGACTCAATTTGGATTTGGATATATTTATTTCTTTACCCGATCTTTCCATGAACGTTATTGTTCACTGAACCATGCCCCATTACACTGACACCAATGATGTGTACTAACCTCCCCTGTTGCCTTGGCAACTTAGTTCACGCACACCTTATAGATTTGGCTCAACAGAGTATTATTGTTATTATTCACAAGTTAATAACATTTGCTAAACATCTATTTTATGCTTCCTAGTAAAGAAGTCAAGTTGGTCTTGTATGGTTTCTTTACTATAGAATTTCTTTTTCCCCTTATTACACCATGTATGTCCAAAACACGCCCCCCTCCCTCTTTTTAACTTGACAGCATATCAATTTGTGCACATAGAACACTATCATTTCGATTACACATGGTTATATAATTATTTATTTCCCTTTCCCCATTTCACAGCTCACAGTAGCAATACTAAATGGAATTTTTTATGAATCCTATTTCAATAGGATAGATACGTTTTTATTACTTTCTCTTACTGACCATTGGAATGTACCATTAGCAGTTTGTTTTGTCTGGTGTCAATTTTCTAATAATAATTCTGTCATTTTACACATATTAATGGTGACCAGTTGTCCTCTGGAGAAAGTATACAGTTTATTAATTGTATGTGTGTACATATTATATGTTATGTGTAGATTTCCATATGTTATATATCCAATTTTATTTAATATATTTTTTATCCCCCCCCCCATGTGAACATGGTATTACATGGTAAGGGGGTGGAATTTTTTTCCCCATTCTGATTGGTTGTTTAGGGTTTAAATATGGCAGCTGTGAGTTTGTTTGTTATACAGCCTGATGAAACAGTGTGTTACACTGAGAAACGCGTTGCTTATGTTTTTACCATTTTAATAAATTTTAAAGATTTATTCATCTCCTCACTTGCTGCCTACCTTTTTGATCTTCTGAATCGTTGACCTTCTTGGAGCTGGTCTAGTCTCCTTTCTAGTCATTTGAGGTGTGGGACTGGTTACTGTTGGATTCCTTTCTGCTGACTGAGTCCTGCCCTAAGGCATCCCTGGACTCTCCCTGGTGAGACGAGGATTCGCCCCTGTGATCATTTCCATTGGTCTACCGGACGACAAGTGGTTCCGGATTGCTGGTTTTGCACATCTGTGCTTTACATCTCGTGAGTAGGTTTCTTTTGTCCTCCTTAGCCTGTAATATCATTTACCATCTGATCTGCACCATGTGGCGCCCTCTATTTTGATTTATCTAGATTCCTTATCCTTGTGTCGTGGCGTGACACCCTAGAGGAGCGGCCCTTCTGTCTGGAACATCTCTTCTGGGACTTTACATTACGGATATTAAGGACTTTGCCATCACATGCCATCCCATTTCGGATGACAGTTTGTATATTATAGATATTATTGTATAATCTTGCCTATAGTCTTTTTTAGACCCTTGCATTTAATTATCTACCTGTTCCCGTTTGTTACTCCTAGGCGCCTCTTATAAGTACCTTAGTGATATTAGTTGTTACTAGAGTACTAGTCTGCTTAACTTTCCAATTTACTTCCATTAACAAAATGTGCACAGTCTTTTTATATTTAAACTTTTTGAGTCACCAGCTCCTACTGAGCATGTGCAAGAATTCACAGAATAAACGTATATGCATTTGTGATTGGATAATGGATGTCACATGGTATGTATATGCATTTATGATTGGCTGAAGGCTGTCACATGGTACAGGGAGAGTGGAAATAGTCATAACTTTTAAAATTGTCAGAACAACAAAATGTTTTACTCATGTGAAGTTCAGACTAAGTGCTATTGCATTGTGGTTTTATCATGCATTTGTTGATTATGCAAATCTACTGTGTTTACTGGTCCTTTAAGTGGTTTGAATTGGGATTCCCTTAAATTAGCTGTCACAGTTATTGATTTAACAGTTTTCAAGCTGGTCTAAATATTCTAGCTCTTCACCTAGGGTATTTCCCCCAACCCTCCTTAAGATGATTATGTACTTCCTCCAATTCATGTTTCAAAAATATATTATATAATATAGAGATAGAGGCCCCCATTTTTGTAATGCCAGATGGACAAGCTTCACTCATGGGAACCTTGTCCACCCGGCCTCACGGTGAGTGGGCAGCATATGTTGCCTGCGGCTATTATTGCTGGAGCAAATTCATATGTGACCTCTGTTTTCATGCAACTAATCACACAAGGGCAGGCCTTATCAATCATCCTAATTGGATCTGATCAAGATGATTAAAATCTGCAAGCCTTAAGGTGCTAGAGAGGTAAAGTAGCCGCTTTCAATTGTTCTGAAATCTACAATTTAATTAGACAAAATTTTGATAGAGATCACCAGCAGGAAACTGAGCATTCCTTTTAATGGGTAAAAATCTTGAAAACCTATAATGTATATCCATCAGTTTCATAACCCTCCTCAAACTAGTAAGACATTGCTCTATAATGGTAAATAAATGGCTATTTGGATAAGAAGCAAAAAAATAAAAATTGAAAAATGTTTTATTTTGGTCCCATTCAATCTTTTTGACCATGTAGAATTGAGTACCAACCAGTCAATCCAAAGCAAATTTAACTGGTGCTACAAAGTTATAAATTGTTATATTAGGAAGCCTTAAGCCTCTCTTTTCATAAGGTAAAATAGTTTTTCAAGATAAATCCTAAGTTTCATTCACTGCCACAATAAGGGCTAGATTACAAGTGGAGCAGTATTTTAAGTTTTCGCTATATTGAAACCTCTGCTAGTATTTTAATTTTTCGCAAGTCAGATTGCACTCATATTCCAAGTTGAAAATAAACTGTTTTTCTCCAGCTGTAACCAAAATCGCACTTAAATTTGAAATTTGAAAATCGTTTTCGCATTCCCCCATAAAAGTTAATGGAGAAAAAAAGTTTAAAAAAACCTAACACCCACTCTCTTGCGCAACACCATGACATAGTCTCATTAGCTCAAACCCGACATGAAAATATGAATATTTCATATTCCAATGTTTTTTAACATGTTTGTTTGTAATATGAGCATACCTGATCGCACACTGTATTTTGTGCAAACACGATCGCATACTGTAATATGCCCAAAAATTATCTCATAATGTAATATACGCATTCTCAACATTAAAATTTGAATTTTTCATATTCCAATGTTATTTACATAACGGAATATATTCTATTTATTCATAAATAAATATTTCTACATATATCTGATGGTTTTTAAAGAAATATATATTTATTCCTATATATATGTAGATGATTATATATAGGCATAGATATATACAGATATATATAGGAATATCTAATTAGAAATACAAAGAACATATTCTGCTATGTAACATTGGAATATGAAATATTTACAGTAAATACATAGTTAAAACCTTTATTAAAGATGAATATTGCATAAATATGCTTTTACATGTTTCCATCTACTTAACGGGAAAAAGGCTCCAATGCACTTATATATATGTCTATATGTGTACATATATATTATTTTTTTATATGTGTATATGTCCGTATATATATATATAAATAAACATAATTAGACATGTATATGTCTAATACTCCATATTGTCTCTTTAAGAATGGCACCTCCTCTTCAATTACAACCTATAAAAGGTCACTTCCTCCTATCATCGTTGCTTGATTATTTTGTTCCTATTAAATCTTTAGGATCAACTCTAAGCCTTGTGCTCCCTGAACTTTCTCTGCTACTCCTGTCCGGAGAGCACAGCACTTCCAGCCTTTGTTGATATCCTGCCTTTGCAAGTTTTCCGGATTTCCAACTATTGCCGACAAGCTGCATCACTTTATTACTCACCTGCTTTTTAACGCCCACTGGTATTACGAGTATGGCAGGTACAGGTGTACCGCTCACTTTTCTTCCGCGACTTTTGTCTACCGCAAATCCCCTTACGTCAATTGCGTATCCTATCTTTTTAATGGGATTTGGCTAATGCTGGTATTACAAGTCTTGGAGAAAGTGAGCGGTACAGCCTCTACCTCCAAGACTCCTACCACATAAAAAAGTCAGTAGTTAAGAGTTTTATGGGCTAACGCCGGAACATAAAGCTCTTAACTACAGTGCTACAAAGTACACTAACACCCATAACACTACCTAATAACCCCTAAACCGAGGCCCCCCCACATCGCAAACACTATAATAAAATTATTTAAACCCTAATCTGCTGACCGGACATCGCCGCCACCTACATTATACCTATGAACCCCTAATCTGCTGCCCCTAACATCACCGACACCTATATTATATTTATTAACCCTTAATCTGCCCCCCCAATATTGCCGCCACCTACCTACACTTATTAACCCCTAATCTGCTGACCGGACATCGCCGCCACTATAATAAATGTATTAACCCCTAAACCACCACAATCCCGCCTCGCAAACACTATAATAAATTTTATTAACCCCTAATCTGCCCCCCAACGTCGCCACCACCTACTTACATTTATTAACCCCTAATCTGCCGACCAGACATTGCCGCCACTATAATAAATGTATTAACCCCTAAACCGCCGTACTCCCACCTCGCAAACACTATAATAAATTTTATTAACCCCTAATCTGCCCCCCCAACGTCGCCGACACCTACCTACAATTATTAACCCCTAATCTTCCGCCCCCAATGTTGCCGCTACTATAATAAAGTTATTAACCCCTAAACCTAAGTCTAACCCTAACCCTAACACCCCCCTAAGTCAAATATAATTTAAAGAAATCTAAATAAATTTACTATAATTAAATAAAGTATTCCTATTTAAAACTAAATACTTACCTATAAAATAAACCCTAAAATAGTTACAATATAATTAATAATTACATTGTAGCTATTTTAGGATTTATATTTATTTTACAGGCAACTTTGTATTTATTTTAACTAGGTACAATAGCTATTAAATAGTTAATAACTATTTAATAGCTACCTAGTTAAAATAATTACAAAATTACCTGTAAAATAAATCCTAACCTAAGATACAAATACACCTAACACTACACTATCAATAAATTAATTAAATAAATTACCTACAATTATCTAAACTAAAATACAATTAAATAAACTAAATTATATTACAAAAAACAAACACTAAATTAAAAAAAATAAAAAAAATTACAAGAATTTTAATCTAATTACACCTAATCTAAGCCCCCTAATAAAATAAAAAAAACCCCAAAATAATAAAATTCCCTACCCTATACTAAATTACAAAAGTAATAAGCTCTTTTACCAGCCCTTAAAAGGGCTTTTTGCGGGGCATTGCCCCAAAGTAATCAGCTCTTTTACCTGTAAAAGAAAATACAAGACCACCCCCAACATTACAACCAACCACCCACACACCCCTACTCTAAAACCCACCTGATCCCCCCTTAAAAAAACCTAACACTACCCCATTGGAGATCACCCTACCTTGAGCCGTGTTCACCCAGCCGGGCACCGATGGGCCAGAAGAGGACATCCGGACCGGCAGAAGTCTTCATCCGATCGGGGCAGAAGAGGTCCTCCATCCAGCAGAAGTCTTCATCCAAGCGGCATCTTCTATCTTCATACATCCGGCGTGGAGCGGGTCCATCTTCAAGACATCCGACGTGGAGCATCCTCTTCTTCCCGACGACTAACGACGAATGAAGGTTCCTTTAAATGACGTCATCCAAGATGGCTCTATCAGCCAATCGGAATTAAGGGAGGAAAAATCCAATTGGTTGATTTAATCAGCCAATCGGATTGAAGTTCATTGGATCAGCCAATAGAATTGACGTTGCATTCTATTGGCTGATCCAATCAGCCAATCGGATTGAACTTCAATCCGATTGGCTGATTAATTCAACCAATCGGATTTTTCCTACCTTAATTCCGATTGGCTGATAGAATCCTAACAGTCAATCGGAATTCGAGGGACGCCATCTTGGATGATGTCATTTAAGGGAACCTTCATTCGTCGTTAGTCATCGGGAAGAAGAGGATGCTCCGCGTCGGATGTCTTGTAGATGGATCCGCTCCACGCCGGATGGTTGAAGATAGAAGATGCCATTTGGATGAAGACTTCTGCTGGATGGAGGACCTCTTCTGCCCCGATCGGATGAAGACTTATGCCGGTCCGGATGTCCTCTTCTGGCCCATCGGTGCCCGGCTGGGTGAACACGGCTCAAGTTAGTGTGATCTTCAATGGGGTAGTGTTAGGTTTTTTTAAGGGGGGATCGGGTGGGTTTTAGAGTAGGGGTGTGTGGGTGGTGGGTTGTAATGTTGGGGGGTATTTGTACTTTTTTTTACAGGTAAAAGAGCTGATTACTTTGGGGCAATGCCCCGCAAAAAGCCCTTTTAAGGGCTGGTAAAAGAGCTGATTACTTTTGTAATTTAGTATAGGGTAGGGAATTTTGTTATTTTGGGGGGCTTTTTTATTTTATTAGGGGGCCTAGATTAGGTGTAATTAGATTAAAATTCTTGTAATATTTTTAATTTTTTGTATTTTAGTGTTTGTTTGTTTTTGTAATATAGTTTAGTTTATTTAATTGTATTTTAGTTTAGATCATTGTAGGTAATTTATTTAATTAATTTATTGATAGTGTAGTGTTAGGTGTATTTGTAACTTAGGTTAGGATTTATTTTACAGGTAATTTTGTAATTATTTTAACTAGGTAGCTATTAAATAGTTATTAACTATTTAATAGCTATTGTACCTAGTTAAAATAAATACAAAGTTGCCTGTAAAATAAATATAAATCCTAAAATAGCTACAATGTAATTATTAATTATAGTGTACCTATTTTTGGGTTTATTTTATAGGTAAGTATTTAGTTTTAAATAGGAATAATTGATTTAATTATAGTAAATTTATTTAGATTTCTTTAAATTATATTTAATTTAGGGGGGTGTTAGGGTTAGGGTTAGACTTAGGTTTAGGGGTTAATAACTTTATTATAGTAGCGGCGACGTTGGGGGCGGCAGATTAGGGGTTAATAATTGTAGGTAGGTGGCGGCGATGTTAGGGAGGACAGATTAGGGGTTAATAAAATTTATTATAGTGTTTGCGAGGCAGGAGTGCGACGGTTTAGGGGTTAATACATTTATTATAGTGGTGCCGATGTCCGGTCGGCAGATTAGGGGTTAATAAATATAATATATGTGTCGGCGATGTTAGGGGCAGCAGATTAGGAGTTCATAGGGATAATGTAGGTGGCGGCGGTGTACGGAGCGACAGATTAGGGGTTAATAATATAATGTAGGTGTCGGTGATGTCGGGGACGGCAGATTAGGGGTTAATAAGTGTAAGGTTAGGGGTGTTTAGACTCGGGGTTCATGTTAGGGTATTAGGTGTAGATATAAAAAGTGTTTTTCCATAGGAAACAATGGGGCTGCGTTAGGAGCTGAACGCTGCTTTTTTGCAGGTGTTAGGGTTTTTTCAGCCAGCTCAGCCCCATTGTAACCTAGGGGGAAATCGTGCACGAGCACATTTTTCCAGCTTACCGCTACCGTAAGCAAGGCTGTTATTGAGGTGAGAAGTGGAGCTAAATTTTGCTCAACGCTCACTTTTCTGAGGCTAACGCAACCATTCAGAAAACTCGTAATACCAGCGTTGTTTAAAGGGAGCGCTGGGAAAAAACTCACAGACAAAACTCGTAATCTAGCGTAAATTTGTCTATTAGAACTTTATCCAAAGTACACTTTATATACTTTAGTTATTTGCTGTCTGTGAGTTCTAACTTATACCCCATGATATCTTGTTTTATGGAAATCCATGCCTTTACCAATTATCATTATTCCTTATGGAGAATCAACACTAAAAGTGAATATCCTCATATGTGAATACCTTGTCATAATCTTCAACTCCTTTCAGTCTGGTTCATTACATATTTAAAGCCACATACACCTAAAAAATACTTCTGTGTATGAAACCTTTCTAATGTAACAAAAGCTAATAATGACTTCATTATCATCATTATTATCTGCGTTTATATTATTAGCAACAAAATACTATCAGCCAGATTACGAGTTTTGCGTTATGGCTTGCTCGCTACTAACTTGCAAGTTATTTCCACCGCTCACCTTTAATATCGCTACTATTAAAGGTTTTCCAAAAACCGGCATTTGTGGGCAATATGGCAGCGTTGAGCTCCATACCGCACACAAATACCAGCGCTGCTTTGAGCTGCTTTGACGAGCTCCTGCACGATTTCCCCATAGACATCAATGGGGAAAGCTGGCTAAAAAAAAGCCTAACACCTGCAATGATAGAGCATAAAGCTTCGTAACACAGCCCCATTGATTCCTATGGGGAAAGAAAATGTATGTTTAAACCTAACACCCTAACATAAACCCGAGACTAAACACCCCTAATCTGCCACCCCGACATCGCCGACACCTACATTACACTTATTAACACCTAATCTGCAGCCTCAACGTCGCCGACACCTACATTACACTTATTAACCCCTAATCTGCCGCCCCGACATCGCAGACACCTACATTACACTTATAAACCCCTAATCTGCCGCCCGACATCGCAGACACCTACATTACACTTATAAACCCCTAATCTGCCGCCACCAACATCGCCGACACCTACATTACACTTATTAAACCCTAATCTGCCATCCCCAATGTTGCCAGCACCTACATTACACTTATTAACCCCTAATCTGCCATCCCTAATGTCGCCGACACCTACATTACACTTATTAACCCTTAAACTGCCGCCCCCGACATCGCCGAAACCTACCTACACTTATTAACCACTAATCTGCCGCCCCCAATGTCGCCGCAACCCACCTTCACTTATTAACCCCTAATCTGCCGACCCCAATGTCGCCGCCACCTACCTACACTTATTAACCCCTAATCTGCCGCCCCCAACGTCGCCGCCACTATACTAAAGTTATTAACCCCTAAACCTCTGGCCTCCCACATCACTAACACTAAATAAATATATTATCCCCTAAACCTAAACCTAAGTCTAACCCTAACACCCCTAACTTTAATATAATTAAAATAAATTGAAATAAAAATTAATATTATTACCTAAATAATACCTATTTAAGACTAAATACTTACCTGTAAAATAAACCCTAAGCTAGCTACAATATAACTAATAGTTACATTGTAGCTATCTTAGGTTTTATTTTAATTTTACAGGTAAGTTTGTATTTATTTTAACTAGGTAGACTAGTTAGTAAATAGTTATTAACTATTTACTAGCTACCTAGTTAAAATAAATACAAACTTACCTGTAAAATAAAACCTTACCTGAGTTACACTAACACCTAACATTACACTAAAATTAAATAAATTAAATTATTTTTTTTTTATCTAAATTACAAAAAATAATAAACACTAAATTACACAAAATAAAAAATAAATTATGAAATATTTAAACTAATTACACCTAATCTAATAGCCATGTCAAAATAAAAAAGCCCCCCCCCCAAAAATAAAAAAAAACCCTAGCCTACACTAAACTGCCAATGGACCTTAAAGGGCTTTTGCGGGGCATTGCCCAAAAAGAAATCAGCTCTTTTACCTGTAAAAAAAATAATACAAACAACCACCCAACAGTAAAACCCACCATCCACACAACCAACCCCCCCAAATAAAAACCTACCTAAAAAACCTAAGATCCCCATTGCCCTGAAAATGGCATTTGGATGGGCATTGCCCTTAAAAGAGCATTTAGCTCTTTTAAGGTGCCCAAAGTCCCTAATCTAAAAATAAAACCCACCCAATAAACCCTTAAAAAAATCTAACACTAACTACTGAAGATCCACTTACAATTTTTATAGAACAGACATCCATCCTCATCCAGCCGGGAGAAGTTTTCATTCAAGCGGCAAGAAGTCTTCAACGAAGCCGGGAGAAGTCTTCATCCAAGCGGCAAGAAGCATCCTCCAGGCGGGCAGAAGTCTTCATTCAGACGGCATCTTCTATCTTCATCCTTCCGACGCGGAGTGGCTCCATCTTCAAGACATCCGGCACTGAGCATCCTCTTCTTTCGATGGCTATTGAAGAATGAAGTTTCCCTTTAAATTATGTCATCCAAGATGGCGTCCTTTGAATTCCGATTGGCTGATAGAATTCTATCAGCCAATCGGAATTAAAGGATAAAAAATCCTATTGGCTGATGCAATCAGCCAATAGGATTGAGCTTTTATCCTATTGGCTGATCCAATAAGCCAATAGAATTGAGCTTGCATTCTATTGGCTGTTCCAATCAGCCAATAGAATGCAAGCTCAATCCTATTCTGCCCACCTGGAGGACGACTTCTTGCTGCTTGGATGAAGACTTCTCCCGGCTTCGTTGAGGACTTCTTGCCACTTGGATGAAGACTTCTCCCGGCTGGATGAGGATGGATGTCCGGTCTTCAAAAACTGTAAGTGGATCTTCGGGGGTTAGTGTTAGGTTTTTTTAAGGGTTTATTGGGTGTGTTTTATTTTTAGATTAGGGACTTTGAGCACCATAAAAGAGCTAAATCCCCTTTTAAGGGCAATGCCCATCCAAATGCCCTTTTCAGGGCAATGGGGAGCTTAGGTTTTTTAGGCAGGTTTTTATTTTGGGGGGTTGGTTGTATAGGTGGTGGGTTTTACTGTTGGGGGGTTGTTTGTATTTTTTTTACAGGTAAAAGAGCTGATTTCTTTGGTGCAATGCCCTGCAAAAGGCCCTTTTAAGGGCCATTGGCAGTTTAGTGTAGGCTTTAGTTTTTTTTATTTTGACAGGGCTATTAGATTATGTGTTAGTTTCAATATTTTAAATATTTGATAATTTATTTTTTATTTTGTGTAATTTAGTGTTTATTATTTTTTGTAATTTAGATCATTGTTTTTTTTTAATAGTGTAATGTTAGGTTTTAGTGTAAAACAGGTTAGGTTTTATTTTACAGGTAACTTTGAATTTATTTTAGCTAGGTAGTTAGTTAATAGTTAATAACTATAAATTATTATTATTTGTCACAAAAAGAACTAGAACAACTTAGACAATATTTAGATGAAAACCTAAAGAAAGGTTTTATTGAACTATCTACTTTTCCTGCTGCAGCTGGATTTTTCTTTGTAACAAATAAAGACAAAACATTAAGGCCCATAATTGACTACAGAGCCTTAAACTCAGTTACCATAAAAAAAATCTCTACCCACTTCCACTCATCCCTGAACTCCTTGAACGTCTGAATGGAGCAACAATCTATACCAAATTAGATTTAAAGGGCGCTTACAATCTCATCAGAATTAAGGAAGGAGATGAGTGGAAGACAACCTTCAGAACTAGGTACAGGCTTTACTAATATAAAGTAATGCCATTTGGGCTCTGTAATGCCTCAGGTACATTCCAATGCTTCATTAATCATATCTTTAGAGATTTAACTGACATTTGTGTAATAATCTATCTTGATGATATTTTGATATATTCCAAAACCAAAGAAGAACATGTAAAACATGTCCGCTGGGTACTTACAAGAGACTCTGAGACCATAGATTATTTGCAAAGTTGGAAAAGTGTCAATTTCATGTTAAGGAAATTAATTTTGTTAGGTTACATCATATCCCCAAACAAGGTACAGAAGGATCCTGAAAAGGTTTAAGCCATAACTAATTGGCCTAGACCAGCATCTATCAAATCTATGCAGAGGTTCATAGGTTTCTCAAACTTTTATAGAAAATATATCCAAAAATGTTCTACCATAGTCAAACCACTGACTGCCTTAACTAAAAAGAACCAAAAAATTGTCTGGACACCTTCATCAGAAAAAGCTTTTCAATATCTAAAACATACTTTCACCACTGCACCTATTCTGAACCTCCAAGACCACACTTGCCAATTTGTTCTCGAAGCTGATGCTTCTGACACAGGAATTGGAGCAGTTCTCTCACAACGCTTAGATGAAACATCCAAACCACTTCCTGTAGTTTTTTATTCTAGATGTTTGCAACCAGCAGAAACAAACTACTCCATTGGAGATAAGGAGTTACTTGCCAATGTGCTCTAGAAACATGGTGACACATTTTAGAAGGCACTTCTAAACCTTTTATTATATTCACAGATCATAAAAATTTGGAAAAAAAAAAGTAAAACCCTGTCCTCTCGACAGGTCCGTTGGGCATTGTTTTTGGATAGATTCTACTTAACATACTGCCCAGGAAATCAAAACACTAAAGCTGATGCATTATCTAGAATAAGTTAACTTAATCCACAAATAAAGACAGAATCTCATATAATTCCTCCAAATAAAATAATAGGAGCCTTATGGTCTTTTGAAAAGGAGATTCTTTAAGCTTTAGATTCAGAAGAATTATCTAAACTGACATTCCTAAGACAAGGCCAATCAGGTTTCTACTTCAATAACAACATGTTGTATGTTCCTAAAACACTCAGAGACACAATTATCAACCATTTCCACGATTCCTTAATCTCAGGACATCCAGGAGTACAAAAAACTATCGATTTAATAAGAAGATATTTTTGGTGGCCTCAAATGAACTAAAGTATTCTTGAATATGTTACCTCTTGTGATGTTTGTGCCCAAAATAAAATTCAACGCAAGACACCTTTTGGCTACCTACATTCAAATCCAGTTCCAGACATCCCCTGGACAACCATATCAATGGACTTTATCGTTGAATTACCATCCTCACAGCATCATAATACTATACTGGTTGTTGTGGATCATTTAACCAAACTGGCTCATTTTATCCCATTAAAACATCTTCCTACTGCAAAAGAAACAGCTGAAGTCTTCATTGGACATATTAAGGCTGCACAGATTACCCAGCACAATAATTAGTGATTGTGGGACACAATTTACCTCTTTCATTTGGAAAGCACTATGCAAAATCCTAAAAATGGATTCTCGACTTTCAACTGCCTTTCATCCCCAGACAAATGGACTTAAGAAAAGTGTTAATCAAATTCTTGAATAGTATCTACGATGTTAAGTGTCCCATTTACAAGATGATTGGTATTCTTTGCTACCTATGGCAGAGTTTTCATATAATAACTCACTCTCCAGCTCCAGTAAAACAACACTGTTTTTGCTACATATGGTTGCCACCCTAAAAGTATTATTCTCTCTGATACAGATAACAAATCACTTAGTGCATCCGACTACACAACTACATTAAAGAAGGGAATTGATCTTCTTAAAATACACTTAACTAATGCTCACACAAAACAGAAACACTACTACGACTTGAAACACAGACCAAGTCCCAATTATAAGATCAGAGATATGGTCTGGCTCAGTACTAAAAATCTAAGAGTCGATGTACCCTCCAGGAAACTTGGATCTCAATTTGTAGGTCCATTTCCTATTAAGAAGATTATACATCCCTCATTTCATGTATCTCTCTTAAAACCTCATATATCAAACAAACATTCCAACCATTTACAAGATGCTCCACCTCCACTCAACATTGATAACCAAGATGAATATGAAGTCCAGACTATACTTGATTCTTGTTTACGATGTAAGAAACTTGAATATCTAGTATCAACGAAAGGATATGTTCCAGAAGATAACTCTTGGGTTTCATCCACTGATCTTCATGCGCCTAAGTTGCTGAGAACTTTTCATAAGCGTTACCCTATGAAACCTAAAACCGAATCCTTCGAGAGTATTTCTTGAGTAGGGGGATCTGTAATACACCGTATTGTCTCTTTAAGACTGACACCTCCTCTTCAATTACAACCTATAAAAGGTCACTTCCTCCTATCATTGTTGCTTGATTATTTTGTTCCTATTAAATTTTTAGGATCAACTCTAAGCCTCCCTGAACTTTCTCTGCTACGCCTGTCCGGAGATCACAGCACTTCCACCCTTTGTTGATATCATGCCTTTGCAAGTTTTCCGGATTTCCAACTATTGCCGACAAGCTGCATCACTTCATTACTCACCTGTCTTGCTGTTCACACAGCCTCACCTGTCTCGCTGTTCACACAGCCTCATTATTTCCGCCCACCTGACACGCTGTTCAGACAGCCACCGCTCAGCTAATCACTCTATTCACACAGCCACAACGGATTTCTCAGCTGACACCCTGCTCACTCAGCCTCCGAGTCGCCATTCTGATAACAGAACACTGCTACTCAGGAAAACCGCAAGTATATATGCAATCTGCAGAGTATTGAACTGTTTAACTCCCATCTCTCTGCTGAGTATACAATTGACCATTATTTTGTGCAGTTGCTTACTAAACTTTGCCTACTAAGTTTGTCTATTAGAACTTTCTCCAAAGTACACTTTATATACTTAAGTTATTTGCTGTCTGTGAGTTCTAACTTATATCCCATGATATCTTGTTTTATTGAAATCCATGCCTTTACCAATTATCATTATTCCTTCTGGAGAATAAACACTAAAAGTTAATATCCTCATATGTGAATACCTTGTCATAATCTTCACCAAACTTCAACTCCTTTCAGTCTGGTTCATTGCATATTCAAAGCCACAAATGAGGGAAGAATGGACAACCTTGTCTGGTACCCCGAGAAAGGGGAAAATGTGTTGAAAGAGCTTGGTTTACAATTATATGTGTTGATAAGTCTCTAACATGTAACCTTCCCAGCATCCAGTGATAGGACGCAGGCCTCCAACAGAGTGGGACTCTGGCTAAGATTTTCCTAAAGCTCAAAACTGAAGTTCTATCTGGGACAAAGTCTGGTAGAATATTCTTTAATCTATTTGCGAAAAAAACTAATAAATATTTAGGGCTCCATGTACTAAGCAGTCAGCGAGCTACCCGCAACAAATCTCGCGTCAAAACTCGCAAACTGATATGTACAAAGTCGTCAACTATGTTCAAACTCGCATCTTTTTACATTTTTAACTGTAATTAGACACATTTGACCACCAACTCGCCAAAAACGAATGTACTAAAAAATCTATTTGTCCGCTCGCTACAATTTCCGCTCCCACCTCGTTATTTTTGCCTCGCCACCTTTTAGGTGGCGGGCAAGGTACAAAACAATAGGAAAGTCAATCTAGACGCCAGTCTAGACATATATAAAAGGCAGTAATATCAGCATTGTACAGCATAACTGGCGTCTAATTTGTCTCTCATTTCCATGTACATAAATTGCGCCAAATTTGTTGACTGTAATTAAAGAGTAATCTATATTTTAAATTTGTATTGTATAGTTGTCAATCTTTATAATTATTTTTATATTAATATTTATATATTATCAGATCCAGGTGAAGCCATATCCAAATTGTAAATAAATATTACAAAAATAACGCTCTGTTATCACTCTTCAAAAAATTTTGAACAATAATAAAGTTGTTTAGATAAGTTGAACTTTTATAGGAGCAAAATTCTATTCCCACGACTACTATGATGTTCGTGACACCTTGCATGTCACGTGTTAATAATTGGCCAGACAATTCAACTGAAAGTTAAGTACATCAGCTTAGTCGCGGCGAGCGAGGCGTCAAATTTATCAATAATCCGCCACTGCTCGCAGCGGGCTAGACTTGTCTATTTATTGGGGGATTATTAGTACATAGTGACAGCGGACACCATTTCGCCCGTGGCGAGTAACGGCGAGTTTATCCGCGTCTAAAATGATGGATGAATTGACGGCTTAGTACATGGAGCCCTTAATCTGTTTTTTATATCTGATATATGATGTGGTCTCAGCTTTCATGACAACCTTTGCAGATTCCTAGAAAACATATGGGTGTCTTAAATATATTGAGTTATGATATTTAAACTCCTCCCATATTTCCTTCTAAATAAATTCTAAAGTTTTCAGAATTAACTAAATATAAGGGAAAGAGAAATAATGGAGCATAAATCTTTCATCCAAAGTAAGTATAACTGCAGCACAGTCTGACAGAAAAAAAATCATCCATTCTAGACTCAGTATAATGAGTTTTAGAAAAACATGTAAAATATAGTTTGTCTGGATTTCGGATCTTCCAAATATCATACACTGATAAATGAGATTTAAAGGGACATAAAATCCAAATAAAATATTTAATGATTTGGATAGTGCAACCGCATACAATTTTAAACAACTTTCCAATTTACTTCTATTATCATATTTCCTTTGCTTTATTGTTATCCTTTTGTTGAAAAGCAGGAATGGAAGCTCAGGTCTGCAGCACTATATGGTAGCAGTTTTGATAAAAGGAGTAAATTGGAAACATTTTTAAAATTGCATTCTCTATCACCTAGATTACAAGTTTAAGGAACGCACCAAAAGTTGCGTTATTTCATCCTCCATAGCGTTGCCATTACAAGTTTTTGAAAAGCCGGCTTGTGTGTGCGATATGGTTGAGTTGAGCTCCATACCGCACAAAATACAAGCGCTGCTTTGACATGCTTTTGCACGCTTTCCCCATAGACATCAATGGGGAGAGAGTGTCAGAAAAAAACACCTGTGATCGCGGAATGAAAAGCTCCGTAATGCAGCCCCATTGATGTGTATGGGGGAAAAAAAGTTACGTTTAAACCTAACACCCTAACATAAAGCCCACATCTAAACACCCCTAATCTGCCGCCCCCGATATGGCCGCCACCTAAATAAATCTATTAACCCCTAATCTGCCGCTCCTGATATCGCCTCCACTATACTAAAGTTATTAACCCCTATTCCCCTGCACCCCAACATCGCCCACACTATAAAAAAGATATTAATTCCGCCACTCCCCGACATCGCCGCCACTAAATAAAGCTATTAACCCCTAAACCTCTGGCCTCACACATCACTACCACTAAATAAAGCTATTAACCCCTAAACCGCCAGCCCCCAACATCGCAACAACCTAAATTAAACTATTAACCCCTAAACCTAACCTTAAACCTAACCCTAAACCTAAACCTAACCCTAACGCTAACACCCCCAAACTTTAAAATAATTAAAATAGAGCTAAATTAAAGTTACAATTATTAACTAAATAATATCTATTTAAAACTAAAAACAAACTTACCTGTGAAATAATACCTAAGCTAAGTAATTAACTATTTACTAACTACCTAGTTAAAACCTAACATTACAAAATACAAAAACCTACCATTACTAAAAATAAAAAACACTACAATTACAAAAAATAACAAACGAAATTATACAAAACAATAAAAATTATTCCTATTCTAATACCCTGTTTAAAATAAAAAATGCCCCAAAATAAAAAAAACCTAATCTATAATAAACTACCATGGGCCCTTAAAAGGGCCTTTTGTAGGCCCTTGAAAGGGCCTTTTGTAGGGTATTGCCCTAAAAAAATCAGTTCATTTTCTACAAAAGATAAACATATACCCCCTAACAGTATACAAACCCCCACTCCCCAAACCCACAAAATAAAAATAAAGTAAAACCTAATCAACCCATTTCCCTTAAAAAGGTTATTTGTATGGGCATTGCCCTTAAAAGGGCATTCAGCTCTTTTGCTGCCCATTAAAAATAAAAAATAGCAATTCTAAAAAAAAACACACACCCCAAAATGAAAACAAAATTACACAAAATAACAAATGAATTATCCAAAATAATAACAATTATTCCTATTCTAATACCTAATCTATAATAAACTACCAATTGTCATTAAAAGGGCCTTTTGTAGGACATTGCCCTAAAGAAATCAGCTCTTTTTCTAAAAAAAATACAGACCCACTACCATTACAAACCCCCATCCCCCAAACCCACAAAATAAAAAGAACTATCTAAAAAACCTAATCTACCTATTGCCCTGAAAAAGGCATTTGTATGGGCATTGCCCTTAAAAGGGCATTCAGCTCTTTTTCTTGCCCTTAAAAGGGCATTCAGCTGTTTTAAGAACTGCTCAAACCCTAATCTAAAAAAAAACCTTAAAAAAACCTAATACTAACTGCTTTTTAGGTGCTCACAGTTGCTGAAGTCCCGCTTGAACGATTTTCATCCCGGCAGCTCCATCTTCATCCAGGCGGCTCCATCTTCATCCATCGCAGAACTGGTATCTTCTTCATCCCTGCGGAGGTGGAGCAGTTGCTGAGCGGAGGTCCAAGGCGGAGGTCCTCATTCTATTGGCTGATTCGAATCAGCCAATAGAATAAGAGCTGCTTAAATCATATTGGCTGATTTGAATAGGCAATAGGATTTTAGCAGCCCTAATTCCTATTGGCTGATTTAAAATTTTCAGCCAATAGGAATGCAATGGTACCCCAGTATAAAAGGGGTACCTTGCATTTCAATCCTCAGTGTGCGGTGGATGATCACATGAAGAGGACATCAATGTCGGATCAGGACTTCCACCTGGACTTCCACCTGGACCTTCGCCTTGGACCTCTGCCTTGGACCTTTGCCTGTATCTCCGCCTCCGCGCATCGACTGCTCCACCTCCACAGGGATGAAGAAAATACTGGTCCCATGATGGATGAAGATGGAGCCGTCTGGATGAAGATGGAGCCACCGGGATGAAAATCGTTCAAGCGGGACTTCAGCAACTGTGAGTACCTAATGAGGGGTCAGTGTTAGGTTTTTTAAAGGTTTTTGGGGTGTTTTTTTTTTAGATTAGGGTTTGGGCAGTTCTTAAAATAACTGAATGCCATTTTAAGGGTAAGAAAAAGAGCTGAATGACCTTTTAAGGGCAATGCCCATAAAAATGCCCTTTTAAGGGCAATGCCCATAAAAATGCCCTTTTCAGGGCAGTGGGTAGATTAGGTTTTACTTTATTTTTATTTTGTGGGTTTGGGGGGTGGGGGTTTGTATACTGTTAGGGGGTGTATGTTTTTCTTTTGTAGAAAAAGAGCTGATTTCTTTAGGGCAATGCCCTACAAAAGGCCCTTTTAAGGGCTCTTGGTAGTTTATTATAGATTAGGTTTTTTTATTTTGTGGTGGGTTTTGTTTTTTTTAAACAGGGTATTAGAATAGGAAACATTTTTATTGTTTTGGATAATTTCATTTGCTATTTTTTGTAATGGTAGTTTTTTTTGTAATTTTAGTGTTTTTTATTTTTTGTAATGTTAGATTTTAGTGTAAGGAAGCTTAGGTTTTATTTCACAGGTAAGTTTGTATTTATTTTAACTAGGTTGTTAGTAAATAGTTAATAACTATTAACTAACTAGTCTACCTAGTTAAAATAAATACAAACTTACTTGTGAAATAAACTATGAGTTATATTGTACCTAGCTTAGGTTTTATTTCACAGGTAAGTATGTATTTGGTTTTAAATAGGTATTATTTAGTTAATAATTGTAACTTAATTTAGCTCTATTTTAATTATGTTAAAGTTTGAGGGTGTTAGGGTTAGGGTTAGGTTTAGGGTTAGGTTTAGGAGTTAATAGTTTAATTTAGGTTGTTGTGATGTGGGGGGCTGGCAGTTTAGGGGTTAATAGGTTTATTTAGCGGTAGTGATGTGGGAGGCCAGAGGTTTAGGGGTTAATAGCTTTATTTAGTGGCAGCGATGTCGGGGAGAGGCAGAATAGGGGTTAATATATTTATTATAGTCTGGGCAATGTTGGGGTGCGGGAGAATAGGGGTTAATAACTTTAGTATAGTGACAACGATGTCGGGGAGCGGCAGAATAGGGGTTAATAAATTTTATTAGTGGTGGCGATGTCGGGATCGGCATATTAGGGGTTAATAACTTTAATTTAGTGTTTGCGATGTGGGAGGGCCTCGGTTTAGGGGTTAATAGGTAGTTTATTGTTGTTTATTGTACTTTATAACACTTTAGTTATGAGTTTTATGTAACAGTTTTGTTGCGTAAAACTCCTAACTACTGCTCTCAGATGGCGGCACGGATCTTATCGTTATAGGGTGTAACGCAAGTTTTTTAGCCTCACCTCAAAACTCGTAATAGCAGCACTATGAGAATCCCATGAAAAAAAAATCATTTTTTCTCGTGCGGGACTGACGTTGCGTTACAGGCTAAAAGTTTTACAGCTATACCAACACAACTCGTAATGGCTGCATTGCTGTTTTAACGCTGAAATGGCCATTTTTTTAGCGTTAAAACACGAACGCAAAACTCGTAATCTAGGTGTATGTGAATAATGAAAGAAACATTTTAGGTTTCGTTTCCTTTTTAAAAGAATCAAATATTTTCTTCTCATTGTTCACCAAATATTTTTAAAACACTGCATCTTAGTTGATAAATCAATTTTACATATATCTAAATAAAAGTTGGTAGTTATATTAAAATTATCTTTTATAATAAATCTGCCCACCACAAAGGAAGTATTTTTAATAATTTATAACAAAAATAACTTTTCTGGTTGTTGGGGCCAAACACATTATAAATTAGATAAAGGGATATGAAACTCAATTTTTTTCTTTCATGATTCAGCTAGAGCCTGCAATTTTATGTATAGCCACCAATCAGCAAGCGCTACCCAGGGTCCTGAACCAGAAATGGGCCGGGTCCTAAGCTTTTTCCAATAAAGATAGCATGAGAACGAATTCAAATTGATAATAGGATTAAATTAGAAAGTTTGTTAAAGTTGTGCTCTATCTAAATCATGAAAGAAAACAAATTGGTTTCATATCCCTTTAAGAGACTTTCCAATTTACTTCCATTATCAAATATTATGCAGTATTTTTATATCCACACTTTCTGAGGCACCAGCATCTACTGGGCATGTGCTAGAGTTCACAAGGTATACATATATGAGTCTGTGATTGACTCATGGCTGTCACATGATACATGATACAGGGGCTGGCAATTGAAGTAGGTTTTGAAATTTGTCAGAAAAAAAAAATCTACTGCTCATTTAAAATTCAGAATAAGTGGTATTTCATTGTCTTTTTATTATGCACTTCTTGGTTATGTAGTTCTACTGTATTTAAAGCTCCTTTATGCAACTCTAATGCATTTATGGTCCTTTAATTTCATACAAACAATCTTTATTATTTAAAATAGCCAATCCTCTAGACACATTTTTAAAAAGAAGAAAAAATCCTACTTAGACCTTTGTGCTTTTAACTTTTTTTCTGTTTCATTTAAATGTGTTTCTTGTTAATGAGGCAAAATCTTAAGGTGAGTGAAAACCACTTTCCATTTTACTGGGTAAAGGATAGATATCCCCTACATTCCAGGATACAAACTTATTTATAAAACATAAAAGTGATAACTTTGGGCTAGATTACAAGCGAAGTACTAACTGTTGCACACAAGCAGTAAGGGGTTTATCGAGGCTGTTTGCGCATTTTGGAAGTAGCGTGCGTATTACAAGTTGACAGTAAATGCATTCGCATGAGTGCAATTTAATCTCACAGGCATCGGATAGCACAAATTCAGAACTCTGGTTAACTGTTACGCTAGACAAAAAGTTGCACAAAACACATCAAAAATATATTGTACAGTACAGTTACACTCATAATAACACTGTCTGATAAAAAATATTTTAAAATTGCATAAAATGGTTAAAAAGACTTAAAGATAAATGTCTATACCTGTATATGTAAAGAACATTGGATTGTAAAATGTGTTTAGTATACACACAGTTAAACACATTCTTTAATATTAAAGATGAATAAATAAAAAAGATTTTTCATCTTTTGTGGTATTTAACTGGAAAGGGCTCCAAAGTGTATCTATAGGTATATATATATATATATATATATATATATATATATGTGTGTGTAAAATATACTGTATATACACATATAAATACATATACATACTGTATATATATATCTGTACACATTTTTTTTTTCCTTCCCCTACCCTTTACGCAAGCTTTCAAGCTCGAGCAAACGAGTTTATGGTCAACTTGTAATATGTGTGCTATTTCTGTTGCATGCAAAAAGCAGAGTAAAGTCGATATTGCTCATGCCATTTGCAATCTAGCCCTAAATCTGCTAAAGTGTTTCATTGACTTGATAGTTAAGGAGATTTGAAAAGTAAATGGAAGATTGGAGTTAAAATAGTGACTAAGATTTCCCAGTAGTTATTTCTGTTCACTGTGCTAGAGGGTTTAAGCTCTAGTAGTAACCTGAATAAAAATACTGAAGTATATCTAATTAACCCCTTCAATTACTGTAACTGTGGCAATAAAATAATTTATCAACAGGCACTAAATTATCTATTAAAAAAAATAATTCTCTCTGCTTTGAAGATAAATTGAAGCAAATCTGGCTTGGTGTTAGTCGCAAACAATTTCAACCACACAAGGATTTAATTCCCTATATAAGCAAACCCTTTCTATACTGAAAAACGTCAGCAATTAAATTGTCAATCGGTTAAATATCTACATTCCATTGTTCTTTTGTTTTTGTTTTTAAAAACTTTGTTCAAAAATATTTTTGAGCTTTCAAGCTTTTGTTTCTTGAATGAAAGAATAGTGTTTTCTCTTCAGGAATTTCTTGATTATAGATTTGGGATCTGAATGCGTGAACTTAAGTTCAGACATTTTTAACAGCTAAACTGGTTTCTTAAGATGAAAAAAACCCTCACAAAATAAAATAAAGGAGGTGCCCCAAACATAATAAAAGCATAATATTTTTCTCTTAAAAAAGCAAGAGCCTAAAAATAAAATTGGAAACATTTAACAAAGGTTCTAAAAAAATATCCAAAAAAGTGATTCTTGATTTGCTGCATCTCAAAACTTTATTTAAAGTATCAGACATGGAAATGCTTTATCAAGCAACACCGGCTGGTAACAAAGAGAAAAAGAGGTCCAACTATAACAGAAGGTATGGTTGGGAATAAGCCTCTAATTCCCTTCCACACAGTCACCACAGTAGGTTGAAGATAATTTTTCACATCAACATCTGTACTCAGACCATTTGAAGTGTTAGATTACAATCAAGAATACATTGGCTATGGGTAATTGATAATGCAAACCTGTCTTTGTAATAATCTTTATAATAATGAATTACCTTTCAGCTAATGTTGTTCCAGGTCTCAACATCCCCACTAACATTCTACTTAATTGAAAACATATAAAATCTTAAAAATAAGAGTAAAGTCCTTCATTTAAAAGTATTAGACAACTACAGTATATCATGTTTTCTTAACAAACCCATATAATTGAATTAATGCAAATAAGTTTAAGAGTTATTTAAAAGATACAAATTGTCCATCATATTGTCTACAAGAACAATTTTAATCACTAAATATGCAGAGATACTAAAGCAAGTATCACAAATGTATGCTGGTGATGCAACCAACAACACTTAATTATCAGTTCTGCATGTAAATTAGGTGAGAAAATGACTTGTCTTTTTATATTTATTTTATTTGGAAAGAGAAGGCAAAGGATGATGAGAATTATCTAACCATATGTTAGTTGTGGATAGTCAAGGAATTGGTTGGGAGCAAGTTGCAGGAAGGGCTCTGTGAAGAGGAAAATAAATTACTTTACAGAGTGAGAGCATTTCAAATCTTGCTATTCAATAATCAACATACACTCAACAATGTAAATATGGAATGTGGTCAAATTTAGAACAGAGAACAGTGTAACAATTAAATCTTACCACTAATCCTATGTTTCATTTTAAATATTAAATCTTACTTTATATATTATAATACAACTTATTTCAAATAATATATTCACGTCATTCATATATCATTAACTTAAAAACATACATTATTCTGATTATTCTGTCAAGTATAACTGATAATATCTTAAAATTATCACGTAATGTAGGAAGGTAAACTAATTATTACACAAAGAACTGAGCTATAAAATAAAAAGTAGATTTTAGAACATATACAAGAATAGATAAGATTACATTTAAGAAAATCAAAGCTAACCTTACAGTGCTCAAGGACTGAGTGAACATTAAATAAAGAATAAATAAATAAAATGCACAATGATATAATTTAAGTAGAAGGATAAATGATGAAGAATTTATCAATTAAATAATCAGTAGGGGTAAGCTAGTCAGATTGCTAAAATTGTTCTCATCTACTATTTTTTTGTAGAAATGCAATACATTCTGAGCTCTGTGGAGTGGATTGTTTAGAGTTAATGTTGTATATATCATTGGTATTCTTCTTGAAAGATAATAACAGAAAAGGAGAGAGGGTGGGAACCATCACTGATATATGTTAATGTGCAAAGGGATAACAGTAATAGACCCTGCTACTCAACAATTGTCAACGTAATTTCAGAATATAATAATGTGTTTTCAATTATAGAATAATTATGAAATAATGTATGCCAAAATATTATAAACTGTTCTTCTTAAAAGTTCCAATATTTCTTTAATTAGAAGACTGTATTCTCATTGGACCATGAATCAATTTTTATTTGTAAAATTTCAAAACTTTCAAATGCATTTAAAAACAATGTCACAAGGACATGTTTCACTATCTCTCGCACTAGCTCTTAGAGCTATAACACAGTTTAAAAAAAATAATTATAATTCATTTAGTTGTCTACTAGATATATCAGATATTAAGATATTAGAGATAAAACGCTCATCTGTTGGCTTTTTTAGACATGAGATGCCATCATGGGAATCTGGAAGGGAGCAGGGCAATCCTGGAGTTTTCCTCTTTAATTACTCATTTTATTTCAAAAGTAAGCACTTAATTGAGAAGCTTTTGATACCAATGAACCATCATATTTAAAGGGACATGAAACCCAAATATTTTCTTTAATGATTTAGAAAGAGCATACCATTTTAAACAACTTTCTAATTTACTTCTATTATCTAATTTGCTTCATTCTCTTGATATACTTTGCTGAAAAGCATATCTAGATAGGCGCAGTAGCTGCTGATTGGCTGCTGCACATAGATGCCTCGTATAATTGGCTCATCCATGTGCATTGCTATTTCTTCAACAAAGGATAGCTAAATAATGAAGCAAATTAGATAATATAAGTAAATTGGAATGTTGTTTAAAATTGTATTCTCTACTTGAATCATGAAAGAAAATTTTTGGGTTTAGTGTCCCTTTAAAATGAATTTCTGCCCATTTGTACTTTAAGCAACTCTCAACTGCTGCATATTCTGATAGTGATTCAACCTTTATTTTTTGCTGCTCAACTCAAACAAACATGGATGCCATTCATTTTTGCATATCCGATCATGTTCCCATTTTACAACAATCATGAATAATAAGAAAAAAATATCAAATAGCATAAAACTCTATTACTGGAGTGTTGCCATTAATATGTTTTTCTTTTACTAGAATTCATATATATAAAAAAGCAACTAGTTTTTGAAATATTAACCTATTCACTTTTACTTAAGAATATATTTTTTTAGTTTACTATGTTTAGAGTTAAGACTCAGAATAGGAAGATTAAAGCCAGTACAATCACATATAAAGGGAGTGCAGAATTATTAGGCAAGTTGTATTTTTGAGGATTAATTTTATTATTGAACAACAACCATGTTCTCAATGAACCCAAAAAACTCATTCATATCAAAGCTGAATAGTTTTGGAAGTAGTTTTTAGTTTGTTTTTAGTTATAGCTATTTTAGGGGGATATCTGTGTGTGCAGGTGACTATTACTGTGCATAATTATTAGGCAACTTAACAAAAAACAAATATATACCCATTTCAGTTATTTATTTTTACTAGTGAAACCAATATAACATCTCAACATTCACAAATATACATTTCTGACATTCAAAAACAAAACAAAAACAAATCAGTGACCAATATAGCCACCTTTCTTTGCAAGGACACTCAAAAGCCTGCCATCCATGGATTCTGTCAGTGTTTTGATCTGTTCACCATCAACATTGCGTGCAGCAGCAACCACAGCCTCCCAGACACTGTTCAGAGAGGTGTACTGTTTTCCCTCCTTGTAAATCTCACATTTGATGATGGACCACAGGTTCTCAATGGGGTTCATATCAGGTGAACAAGGAGGCCATGTCATTAGATTTTCTTCTTTTATACCCTTTCTTGCCAGCCATGCTGTGGAGTACTTGGACGCGTGTTATGGAGCATTGTCCTGCATGAAAATCATGTTTTTCTTGAAGGATGCAGACTTTTTCCTGTACCACTGCTTGAAGAAGGTGTCTTCCAGAAACTGGCAGTAGGACTGGGAGTTGAGCTTGACTCCATCCTAAACCCAAAAAGGCCCCACAAGCTCATCTTTGATGATACCAGCCCAAACCAGTACTCCACCTCCACCTTGCTGGCGTCTGAGTCGGACTGGAGCTCTCTGCCCTTTACCAATCCAGCCACGGGCCCATCCATCTGGCCCATCAAGACTCACTCTCATTTCATCAGTCCATAAAAATCAGTCTTGAGATATTTCTTGGCCCAGTCTTGACGTTTCATCTTGTGTGTCTTGTTCAGTGGTGGTCGTCTTTCAGCCTTTCTTACCTTGGCCATGTCTGTGAGTATTGCACACCTTGTGCTTTTGGGCACTCCAGTGATGTTGCAGCTCTGAAATATGGCCAAACTGGTGGCAAGTGGCATCTTGGCAGCTGCACGCTTGACTTTTCTCAGTTCATGGACAGTTATTTTGCGCCTTGCTTTTTCCACACGCTTCTTGCGACCCTGTTGACTATTTTGAATGAAACGCTTGATTGTTCGATGATCACGCTTCAGAAGCTTTGCAATTTTAAGAGTGCTGCATCCCTCTGCAATATATCTCACTATTTTTGACTTTTCTGAGCCTGTCAAGTCCTTCTTTTGACCCATTTTGCCAAAGGAAAGGAAGTTGCCTAATAATTATGCACACCTGATATAGGGTGTTGATGTCATTAGACCACACCCCTTCTCATTACAGAGATGCACATCACCTAATATGCTTAATTGGTAGTAGGCTTTTGAGCCTATACAGCTTGGAGTAAGACAACATGCATAAAGAGGATGATGTGGTCAAAATACTCATTTGCCTAATAATTCTGCACACAGTGTATATATTTCACTTACTTAGTAATATGTTCTATAATTTACAAGTGAGTTAAATCTGGTGACATATATCAGACATGTTTTTACTCTTTATTACATTTAGTTCTTTATCTTTTGTTATAAAAATTGTTTAAAAAAATGTTTTTAATATATTGATATTTAGTTGGACAAGCAATGCAAAATGCTAGAACGTGGTTAAACTAAAATATACCCGGAACATTTTACTAATTACATTGTAACCATGAACAATCAATATGGACTAGATATATCCAAGAAAAGGATATTATCAATAGTTATTATCATTTGCTTGCATGTTTGTCTTTCGACACCGCATGTTTGTATTACGATATGTGTTTATTGAAATTTCAATAAAGAAAATAAAATTTTAAAAAAAAATAGCATATAAAGGATTATTAGATTTTTTATATCAGTAAAATTTACTTTTTATTTAAAAAAAATTGCAAATCTGCCTTGTTCTAATAACATTAAGGGCTATATTACAAGTGAGGCGCAAACAGTTTTGCGCAAGCAATATTGTGTTTTCGCCAGCTATTTACGCTTCAATCCTTACCGTGATCTCAAAGCTGTGGTTAATTGTTTTTCAAAAATAAATAGTTGCACAAAACACTTCAAAAATACATTACAGAGTACAGTTAAACTCATATTAACACTGTATAATTATATATAAAATTATATAAAAAAAAGTTATAAGGGCTCAAAGATATGAGATCTTGGGTGTAATAAAAAAAAAATGGCAAATGGCTTTTACTTTGAGATACATTCATATACATTGCTAAAGATGTATTTGTATGTATGTATATACAGTATATATATATATATATATATATATATATATATATATGTGTGTGTGTGTGTGTGTGTGTGTGTGTGTGTGTGTTTATATATGTGTACATATATATTCATGTATTTATATGTGCATATATGTATTTATATACAGCACAGCTAATGACCAGAGTGAATCCTATAACATTAAAGGGGCATATTCATGTATATCTGCAAATGTGGTACACATGATTCCTGGATACAACAATATCCATCACAAATGGCAAATTACACTCCTCTGTATACAGGAAACCAACAGATAGATGCAGCTACCTCCACAGCTCCAGCTCCCACTCCAATCACATTAAAAAAATACATAGAGGCCTATCTATCAAGCTCCGAAAAGGAGCTTGACGGCCCGTGTTTCTGGCGAGTCTTCAGACTCGCCAGAAACAGCAGTTATGAAGCAGTGGTCACCAAGACTGCTGCTCCATAACCTGTCCGCCAAAAACTGCATCTTCGTATGAACTTACACAGACACTCAATCAAAAACCACTGTGAAACAAAATACTGTACTCCTGTTGGTCACCATTTTACCCAACCTGACCACTCCATCCAAAACCTCAAAATCAAGATTCTCAGAGGCAACTTCAAAAACACCATGGAAAGAAAAACCTTTGAAATGAAAATGATAATGCACTTCAACTTGCTAAATTCTGGACTAAATGTGGACTCCTAACCCATTATCAATTTTTTTGTAATGTTCTTTCATATACTGTAGTCAATTACATTGTATATTCCACTCTCTCTATGCATAGGTACGCAGGTAAGCCTATGTCCACACTTTTGTCATTATTATTATTCCCCTTTTTTTTTACTTCTTTCCTTTTTCCTTTTTTGACTATCTTATATTCCCCTGTATACCTAATTCCCATATTTATTCAAATTCATTATATGTTTATATGTAACTTTATGTATATGCTTTGTGTATAACCATATATTTCCCCTGCCTGTTATCTTTTACTGACACTGTCTGCCTGTCTCCAAAACCCCCATCATGATTTTTACGACACCCCCTCCCTCCCCCTGCATTCAGACCTCTGTAACACTTTCTGTCTTTTTAGCATTTGTTTTAAGATATAATCTGTAAATGCCATCAAATTATCAGTATTGCTTCAGACTTGAAAAAGGAAGACATTCTTCCTAAAGCTTGTCATCCTATAAATGTATAGTTAGTCCAATAAAAAAGTATCATTGCTCAATGCAATACTCTTGTTATTTTGATATGTATTTATAGACATATATACACATATAAAAACATTAATATATACAGGTATGTATATATATATATATATATATATATATATATATATATATATATATATATATATATATATATATGCACATTAGAACCCTTTGCCATTAAGTAGATGAAAACATGATAACACATACAGGGGAAACTCGAAAAATTTGAATATCGTGCAAAAGTTAATTTATTTCACTAATGCAACTTAAAAGGTGAAACTAATATATGAGATAGACTCATTACATGCAAAGCAAGATAGTTCAAGCCAGGATTTGTCATAATTGTGATGATTATGGCTTACAGCTCATGAAAACCCCAAATACACAATCTCAGAAAATTAGAATATTACATGCAATCAATAAAACAAGGATTGTACATAGAACAATATCGGACCTCTGAAAAGTATAACCATGCATACTGTATGTACTCAGTACTTGGTTTGGGCCCCTTTTGCAGCAATTACTGCCTCAATGCAGCGTGGCATGGAAGCTATCAGCCTGTGGCACTGCTGAGGTGTTATGGAAGACCAGGATGCTTCAATAGCGGCCTTTAGCTCTTCTGCATTTTTCGGTCTCATGTCTCTCATCTTTCTCTTGGCAATGCCCCATAGATTCTCTATGGGCTTCAGGTCAGGCGAGTTTGCTGGTCAATCAAGCACAGTAATCCCACTGTAATTGAACCAGGTTTTGGTGCTTTTGGAAGTGTGGGCAGGTGCCAAGTCCTGCTGGAAAATGAAGTCAGCATCCTCATAGAGCTTTTCTGCGGAAGAAAGCATGAAGTGCTCCAAAATCTCCTGGTAGATGGCTGCATTGACCCTGGACTTAATGAAGCACAGTGGACCAACACCAGCAGATGACATGGCTCCCCAAATCAACACAGACTGTGGAAACTTCACACTGGACTTCAAGCATCTTGCAGTGTGTGCCTCTCCATTCTTCCTCCATACTCTGGGTCCTTGGTTTCCAAATGAGATGCAAAATTTGTTCTCATCAGAAAAGAGGACTTTGGACAACTGAGCAACAGACCAGGTCTGTTTTTCTTTAGACCAGGTAAGATGCTTCTGATGTTGTTTGTTGTTTAGGAGTGGCTTGACAAGAGGAATACTACATTTGAAGCCCATGTCCAGGATCCGTCTGTCTATGGTGGCTCTTGATGCACTGACTCCAGCATCAGTCCACTCCTTGTGAAAGTCCCCAACACTTTTGAATGTCCTTTTCCTGACAATCCTCTCCAAGCTGTGGTCATCCCTGCTGCTTGTGCACCTTTTTCTTCCACACTTTTCGCTTCCACATAGCTTTCTATTAATGTGCTTTGATACAGCATTTTGGGAACATCCAACTTCTTTTGCAATTACCTTTTGAGGCTTTCCCTCCTTATGGAGGGTGTCAATGATGGTTTTCTGCACAACTGTCAGGTCAGCAGTCTTTCCCATGATTGTGATTCCTACTGAACCAGACTGAGAGACCATTTAAAGGCTCAGGAACCCTTTACAGGTGTTATGGCTTAATTAGCTGATTAGAGTGGGACACTTTGAGCCTAGAATATTGCACCTTTTCACAATATTCTAATTTTCTGAGATTGTGGATTTGGGGTTTTCATGAGCTGTAAGCCATAATCATCAAAATTATGACAAATCATAAGCACTATCTTGCTTTGCATGTAATGAGTCTATCTCATATATCAGTTTCACCTTTTAAGTTGCATTAGTGAAATAAATTAACTTTTCCACGATATTCTAATTTTTCGAGTTTCACCTGTATTTATGCAATATTTATATTTAATAAAGATTTTAACTCTGTATTTACTGTAAATATTTTACATTTGCCAATGTGAATATGCTATGTTGTTTGCATGATGGGTGTTTTTTTTCAACATTTTTTTTTCTCCATTGAATGCGAAAATGCAATGGCGTTAGCGTAATTTTGAATGTAAGTTTTTTTTTTACTTTTTTTTTCTCCATTGATTTCAAACATACAATTGCACACGAAAACTTAAGTAGGTTTTTTGCACAATTCGGGTTGGAGCTTGCACAAAATAAATTTTTTTGGAACTTGTAATGAAGATGATGTAATGTGCATTGAAGGAGAAAGCACAAAACGACTAGTGGAAACACAAAACGACTAGTGGAAACACAAAACGACTAGTGGAAAAGCATATGAACACAAAACGACGAGTGGAAAAAGCCTCTGTAGCGGAGTTTTCACAACCACAAAAAAAGAAATACCACTCCACTTGTTATCTAGCCCTAAGGGCATTAAAATAAAAGAGAGTTTACATTTTTTTTTGCACATGCACAGTTAAAATATTGATAACATAAAACAAATACAATGTACTGATTGATTTCTTGATTGCAAGTATGTTCTATGGTTCAAAAATATCAAAAATTATATCAAAATAGTTTCTTGTACATATATAGTTAATTAACATAAAGACCAGGAATTTTAGAGAAACTTGTTCAAAGTACCAGAGAATTTTTAGCATTTTTGCAAAAATAGAGCCATTTTTAATCTTTATTTACCTATCAAAACGATATCTTTTTTTACGTAGTACCTATGTCCAAATGGCTTAAGGAGTTAATATTATTTAAAACATTTGATATTATCTACATTGACATAATTTTATTTTATTATTATTGAAAAATCCCTGTAGATACATTGACATCATCAATATTGACTCAATTAACAATCAAGTTTAATTTTGCATGTACCACGAATTGTTCTGTTGTAATTCAGTGGCTTAACTAATCAAAAACAACTATGCTCCTAATAATTTGCAAAGCCTTAGAAATAAAAACAAAACCAATCTGAATACTTTTTGCTCTAATGAATTAAAATGTGATACCATGTACTTTAGAGTAACGTAAAGCCTAATAAAATTGCATCTGAGTAGGAAGTTATGTAAATGATTTGAAAAAAAACTACAAAATAAAAATAACCTAATACTAGGGATTACTTAATAGCCATTATTTAGTGATAAAGCAAACCTAAAAAAGCTTTTTGTATCTATTTTATGAAATAGAAATGAGTACAAAGTTAAATACTTTACTTTGTATGTAAGAGAATGAACACCTGCAATTGCTAACATGATTTCACCTGCTTTTAGGGAATGAATTATGTTACAGCAAGATGCAACCACTTAAATTACACTGACATCAGATTCCATTAAAATGAATAGTAGCATAATTTAATATATTTTGAATAAGGCATTACAACAAAACTGGAATTAAGAAGATACAGGGTCACTCAAACAGTAAACTTGGTACAAAATGCCAAGAGATCAAACAAGTTGCTTCAATCCCAAGAGAAGGTTGACAGTGTGTACCTATCATAACTTGCTTGAGCCATATTTTTGTTATATGTGATTGTAGTTACAATGATACATCAAGCAAATGCTTACTATGTTGTTACTAGATACTTTCCTGGTCAATATAAGTTAGTGGACAATTATTGAAAATGTATGTAGAACAAGTTTTACAGCAAGATCTATTGGAACTACTGGAATGGTCCTATCCATCCAGGAGCATTATTGTATACAATTGAGTTCTGAGACTCTACTGCCTACTGACTGATAGAGACAACTTCACACAAAAAAGGTGTATTCAACAAACAAAAAATATATAATTTTTATCAAAAATTAAATCTCTGTTATACATTTTGAAATATTCTATTTTAGACAGGATAGAAAGATTTTGGAGTTATCATGTACCTTTAAATATTTCACCACTGTGCAATTATCTGGTTTTACAAATGGATGCAAGTCACATTAACGTTGGCAACTAATAAAACAGTTTATAAACTCATCAACCAACTGATGTTTTGCAGATGAATGGAATGCAAGTAATATTTTTTATTAGACCATTTCTGATTATGGAAACATTTCCCCGTTTTTAAAGATTTGATGTTTGGTTTTAAAAAAGTGGTTTTACCACTTTTCCCCCCTTTTTTCTTAAAATGATAGTGTTCTGTAACATTTCTCCCCTTTAATGAGTATTCAATGATCCATTTTACCTGCTGGGGTTTATCATGCATAATTAAACCTTTAGGGCAAGATTATGAGTGGAGCGCTATCTAGTTCTCCTGCTCGAGCATAAACTTCAATTGACTTTTACTTTCTTCACGCATCAGGTGACGCACGTATCTCGTATCACAAGTTGAAAATAAAAATGTTTGCTTGTTCTCTAACCCAACATGCGAAAATAGCCGAACTTACAATATTACAACAAGTTAATGTATTCCCCCACAGATTTCAATAAAGAGTGAAAGGATAAAAAACTAACACTCTACTCGTGTGCTAACCTGCATTGCAATAATCCCCCTACTCTAATGACCCCTAAACTGTCACACCTCCACATCAAAAAGTACCCTGCTACACTATTAACCCCTAAACCATCACACACCCACATTGCAAAGTACCCCGTTACACTATAACCCCTAACTCGACACCCCCCCGCATTGCAAACTACCCAACTACACTATGAACTCCTAAACCACCACACACCCACATCACAATCTACCTATACACTATTAACCCTAAACTACCACCCACCCACATTGCAAACTAGCCACTATACTATTTACCCCTAAACCACCAGTAATAGAGAAAGTTTAAAATGTTTAGACTTGAATAGTGTACGGCCACTTGTCTGGTCACATTTCAATTTAATTATAGTTCTTGCTAATCTATATGTTTACTATACAGTTATTTTCTTTTTGATTTGTACAAAAAGAGTATTGTGATGTTTTATTTTTGCATTTCTATAAGTGTAGACAGATCTTGTGATTTATTTTTGTTCCTCTGTTACACTGGAAAATAAAGTTATAAAAAAATAAAAACACCACATTGCAAAGTAACCTACTACACTTTTAACCCCTAAACTACCACAATTCCACATCACAAAGTACATACTAGCCTCTAACCCCCCTAACTAGCTAACAAGGCTAACACCCCCTACGTTACCAACAACAAAAAACTACCATTGCATAAAAATAAAAAAACTTAACATTACATAATATTAAAAAAACTAACATTACTGAAAAAAACTAACATTACATAAAATAAAAAACTGACATTATAGAAAATAAAAAACTACCATTACAGAAAATAAACATTTTTTACCAAATATAAAAAAAAAACAGTTATGCCTATTCTAAAATCGCCGACACATAGCCAACACTAATAAAAGATATTAACCCCTATTCTGCCGCTCTCTACATCGCCGACACCTAAATAAAGTTATTAACCCCTATTCTGCTGCTCCCCAACATCGCCGACACTATAATAAAGTTATTAACCCTTATTCCGCCGCTCCCCACCACCACTTAATAAATCTATTAACCCCTAAACCGCCAGCCCCCCACATTGCAAAACACTAAATTAACTATTAATCTTCAAGCTTAACACCTCCCTAACTTAAAATTAAAATTACAATAAATAAAAACTTACCTGTGAAATAAAAATAAACCTAACATTAAACTATAAATGAACCTAACATTACTATTCTAATAAAATAAAAAAAAATCTAAATTACAAATTTAAAAAAACCTAACACTACATAAAATTTAAAAAAAATCTAAACTTGCAAAAACAATAATAAACACTAAATTACAAAAAATAAAAAAACACTAAGTTTACAAAAATAATAAAAGAAATTATCAAAAATAAAAACAACTACACCTAATCTGATAGCACTATAAAAATAAAAAAGCCCCCGAAAATAAAAATACCCCCTAGCCTACAATAAACTACCAATAGCCCTTAAAAAGGTCTTTTGTAGGGCATTGCCTTAAAGGGCCATAATACCCAAATGTTTAAACACTTGAAAGTGATGCAGCATAGCTGTAAAAAGCTGATTAGAAAATATCACCTGAACATCTCTATATAAAAAAGAAAGATATTTTACCTCAAAAGTTCCTCAGTAGCCACCTCCCATTGTAAAGGATTTCTAAGCAGCATTTTAGTGTGTTTGTCCTGGGACATCTGAAGGGACTAGCATCGTGCACTCTCATATTATTTCACCAATCAGGTAAAGGAAGCTTACTATGAAATCTCATGAGAGTTAACTCAAATCTCATGAGATCACAGTAAGAGTTCATGACCTCAGCACTGCTGATGCTGATTGGCTGCTGTTCATTTCTTCATTTTTTTTTATTTTTTTACCTGCAGCTGGGAGCAGCTGAGTATAACTTTTTACACAGAACTTACTCTGCTGAGCTGAGGAAATTGTGAGGTAAAATGTCTTCCTTTTTTTACATAGAGATGCTCAGGTGATATTTTTCTGTCAGCTTTTTACAGTTATACTGCATCAGTTTCAAGTGATTTAGCATATGAGTATTATGTCCCTTTAAGTTAAACAGCTCTTTTACCTGTAAAAAAAATACAAAAAGTCCCCCCCAACAGTAAAACCCACCACCGAACCAACCCCCCAAAAAAAAACCTAACTCTAAAAAAAAAGTTGAAGAATCAAATCAGCCAATAGGAATGCAAGGTACGCCATTTTGAAATGGTTACCTTGCATTCAACTTGTGACCTATGAAGAGGACGCTCTGCACAGGATGGGATCGGTTTCCAGGATGGCTCTGCTCCGCGCAGCTGGGATAAAGATAGAAGACGCCCCTGGGATGGATGAAGATATCGCTGCCTGGATGAAGATTTCTCGCTGCCTGGATGGAGGTGGATGTCTGGACTTCAGGAACCGTGAGTAGATATTCTGGGGTTAGTGTTAAGTTTTTTTTTTTTCATTTTTTTGGGTGGGGTTTTTTTTAGATTAGTTCTTTGGGCTTTTTATAGGTTTTTATTTGGGGGGTTGGGTGGTGGGTTTTACTGTTGGGGGGACTTTTTTTACAGGTTAAAGAGCTGTTTAACTTAGGGCAATGCCCTACAAAAGGCCCTTTTAAGGGTTATTAGTAGTTTATTGTAGGCTAGGGGGTGGTTTTATTTTGGGGGGGCTTTTTTATAGGGCTAATAGATTAGGTGTAATTGTTTCATTTTTGATCATTTTATTTATTATTTTTTGTAAGCTTAGTGTATTTTATTTTTCGTAATTTAGTGTCTATTATTTTTTGTAATTTTAGATTTTTAAAAAATTTTTTGTAGTGTTAGGTTTTTTTAAATTTGTAATTTTTTATTGGTAGTATTTTTTTATTTTATTAGAATAGCAATGTTAGGTTAATTTATAGTTTAAGGTTTATTTTTATTTTACAGGTAAGTTTTTATTTATTTTATGAGAGTTATATTGTACTTTTAATTGTAAGTTAAGGGGATGTTAGGTTTAGGGGTTAATAATTTAATTTAGTGTTTTGCAATGTGGGGGGCTGGTGATTTATTGGTTAATAGCTTTATTTAGTAGCGGCGATGTGGGGGGCTGGAGGTTTAGGGGTTAATAGCTTTATTATAGTGTCAGCGATGTCGGGGCAGCAGATTAGGGGTTAATAGCTTTATTATAGTGTCGGCAATGTTGGGGAGCGGCGGATTAGGGGTTAATAGCTTTATTATAGTGTTTGCGATGCAGAAGGGCTGCGGTTTAGGGGTTAATAGGTAGTTTATAGGTGTTAGTTTACTTTGTAACAGTTTAGTTTTGAGTTTTGTGAAACATTTTTGTTTCACAAAATCCATAACTACTGCTCTCAGATGGCGGTATGGATGGTTTCGGTATAGAGCATAACACAAGCATTTTAGCCGGACCACACAACCTGTAATACCAGCACTTAGAAAATCCCACACAAAAACTTAATTTTTTTTTTGAGTGCGGAATGGACGTTGCATTACAGGCTAAAATGCTTGCATTACATCTTTACCGACAAGACTCGTATAATGCATTCCTAGCCATTTCGCTGAAATTGCCATTTTTTCAACGTTAAGAGCCATACCGCAACACTTGTAATCTAGCCGAATGTTATTTAAAAATAAGCAAAATTAGGGGGGCGGAGCTTGGCCGCACAGGAATATGGCTGCTTGAATACACAGCTCCAGTGCCCTAAGTTCAATTGCCGAATATAACTGGGTGCAAATCAAACCACAATAACCCAGCTTCAAAGAACAACCCCCACTATACATCGCAACACGTTTTGGGGAAAAACACGCACAAACAGACAGCAGCTGCAGAGAAGATTTACTTGCGCGCCATAAGGCCTACTCACACAGACACTGAAATGGAGCGCTTCACTAACCGCCCTATAGTGACGAGCAACAACCGCATCAGGAGGAGGCAAGTGAAGAGCGGAACATACAAGAACCGATAAGGCTATAACCAAACAGGCTCTTAACACAAATAGCCGCCGCATCACTACCGGCACATACCAGTGCACAAGGGGATCTCCCGGTCCACATAGAAAGGAGACACACAAACCCAGACCGGACCCGCACGAGAGAAGAGCGCAAAAGGTGAGCCCTAATAGACTATAGTTAACTGCCTAATCTATAATAGGGGATAACCGCACCGGTAACAAACCGTACTCAGCCACAACAACAAGGTCACCCCCTTCAACAAACGACAAACTAAAGCACAGTAAATATACTTAAACTAGGGGAAATAATACCGAAAGAGCAATCCCAATTGCAAAAAAAAAAAAGTGGATAAAAGAATTAACCCCACAGAGACACATAAATTAATAAAATAGCAGGGGGACTATAATCAGAACTGAGGTTAAAAAGACGCTGAGCTGCATAATAAACTCCTATCAAATTCAGCATACAACAACATTTGCCGCCACAGGCAGGAGTAGACATACAGAAGGGCTCCCTGTAAAAGCAGGCATACTCATAGTTCACCACTTGAGAAGAGTTAAGAAACACACGAAAAAGAGATATCAATCACTCAGGGCTCATGCAATCTGAAATGCCCAACAAACGGAACACCAAAATGAATAAAGACTATAAAGGGTCCACATTGAACAATTACTTGAAGCCAATTGAACCTGCCTTACCATCTCATAATGATCAACCTCCAAAGCAGTGGCAAGAAGCAGAAACGCAAGTAACTATGGATCACTCAAGTATAACACAACAAGTCACTAAAAATGATCTTAAATACTTTGCTTCCAGGGAAGATATCAGAGAAGCTATGCAAGAAGTAAAAGATATGTTCAATGAATTTAAGAAAGACATCACTGTGTTGGAACACAAAGTCTCAACCATAGAAAAGAAACAAGAGGCGCAACAGTCAGAAATACGTATACAATCAGACAACACACAAGTGCATGCTGACATGATTCACAACCTAATGGAGAGGATGGAAGATTTGGAAAACAGGAGCCGCAGGAACAATCTGCGGATCCGTGGAATCCCTGAATCCATATCACCAGACGCCCTGCAAGGATGCCTGCAAAGCCTCTTTCGAACAGCGAAGGATACACCTACAGCCCCGGAAGCCCCTATAGAAAGGGCTCATCGTGCTCTGCGCCCAAGGCCACCATCAAAAGCACCGCCGAGAGATGTGATAGTGAAACTACTATCATTCAGAGACAAAGAAGAAATACTAAAAGGAGCAAGAAACAAAACACCTCTCTTACACGCAGGAATAGAAGTACAGATATATTCAGATATCTGCCCCGCCACTCTACAAAAAAGAAAGGACCTGCGATTCATTACAATAGTTCTGAGAGAAAATAACATACCCTATAGATGGGGTTTCCCTACATGCATTGTAGCTACAAAAAATAACACTACCACAGTGTTCCGCTCCCTGGAAGATCTACCATCTTTTAACAAGACCCTCGGCCTGTCAATCAAGCTACCTCCAATGTTGGAACACCTACAAAACACACCTACCACAACAGAAGAATCAGCAGCGGATGACACACTTTAACCTGAGAGCAATAAACTCTTTAAAATAAAATATTTCATCATAATGAAAAATAGAGACATACAGGCCCCCTAGCCTTACATGATTTGAAAGAAAGCAAGGTCTCCGTCAAAAGAGACTATGTTGGACTGTGCTTAAGCTAAAAAGCTTACCCTCACTCCCCTCAGAAAGATAAGTAGAACAAATGTTGATCTGTTATTATGTTATGTATTGTTTACAACCTGTTCACCTATATTGCACATGCACTTAATGATCACACGCATACACATGCTAGTCACAACTTACATCAAGGTATTTACTACAGCAGCTAGAGAAACAAAGACGAGATGGGAGATGAGAGACAACACAGACCTCAATATAACATACCTACCTGAACCAACCAACACACCCATACATAACTACACCATTTTCACTACTACGGCTGAACACACACACACAAACACCCACTTACCTTAAACCTTTACACAAAACCCACATTTCATAGGCAATGAACTAGGGACCTCACCCCTAGTCAATTTACGGTTAATACTTGATTATTTATTTCTGAATTGTTATATCAGTTTGTTAAACTTGCTTTGCAGAATTATAACCTTTTCCTCCCACAGGTTTGGCCGCTCAGGTGGAGGTAAAACCACCCCCCACCCCCCCCTCCCCCACCCCTTATAGCTTAACCAACCCAGTCACTAAGACCCGCCCTACCTCCTCGCTGATATCCTACTGCCCCCCCAAACTTCCCAAAATTCTTCTCAAATACTTGCAATACAATCACTCTCAATAAGGAATAAGCGTTTGACATGAAGTCAACACGCAACACATATTGCCAGTCCCATGGACTGAAAATGATCACAGTCAATGTGAAAGGAATCAATAGCCCAAATAAACGGGCAATAGTACTCACAGAACTTCAAAGGATGGAGGGGGACATAGTCCTCCTCCAAGAGACACACTTCCGAAAAGGACATGAACCAAAATGGTTCCAAAAACACTACACCCAGGCTTACTTTGCGTCAGGCCTAACTAAAAAAGGGGGGTGGGAATACTGTTCCACAAGAAAATCCCCTTTAAGCCCACACAAATAGAGAGAGACCCGGAGGGTCGATATATTATGATAGTAGGCCTTTTGTACAACAGACCAATAACACTTGTTAATTTATACTTCCCAAATATGGCACAAGCTACATTCCTCAAATGCATGACACAAAAAATTCAGGAAATACAAAAAGGAACGCTCTTCATGGGGGGAGATTTCAATGTCCCCTTAGACCCTCAACTAGACACCTCTGATGGCTCCTCCAGCATAACACCTAAAACCCTCAAACAGATATCACAATATCTGAGAGACATGGTAGTGCATGATGTATGGAGAATAACACACCCCACAACTAAAGATTTTACCTTTTACTCCCACCCCCACAATAAATATACCAGCATAGACTATATATATTCAGACACAACGGGCCTCACTACCATTTCGGACTGCACCATACATAACATCACATGGTCAGACCATGCCCCAGTCTCCTGCAAAATCCATTGGCCAGAGTCCCCGATCTCCGCCTTCGTGTGGAAGTTAGATGACACATTGCTAGATGACCCCACTACTGTCTCAGACCTTACCAAAATGATTCGGGAATACTTTCAACTAAATAGGACAGACACCTTACCTCTAACCACTACATGGGAAGCACACAAATGTGTAATGCGTGGGGAGTTTATAAAAATAAGAGCCAGACACAACAGACTTAAAAGGGAGAGACTTCACTCTTTGCTAACCCTAATCTCTCACCTAGAACAACAACATAAAAACAACCCGACGGACACTAAACTCATGACAGACCTGACTCAAGCCAGAACAGAATTAACAGCACACTTGTGTATAGAACACCAAAAGAAAGCACTCCTTCTGAAGCAAACATTCTACGAACAGGGAGATAAGACAGGCAAACTACTGGCCAGGGTCCTGGCTCGCAGAAAACTCAAAACATATATACACGAGATTAAAGACTCCAAAAATGTTACTCATTACGATGCGAATAGCATAGCAAACGCATTCAGAGATTATTACAGGGCACTTTACAATATAAACCCAAATCACAATACCACATAGAGTACACAAGATACCAGGGAAGAAGCACCACAGACACAAAATTACCTTTCCAAAGTAACGCTGCCATCTCTTTCAGATGAGGACAAGACCTCCCTAGATGAACTCTTTAAAATCACTGAAATTTTACAAACTATTAAAAACTTGCCTTCAGGCAAAAGTCCAGGCCCGGATGGTCTAAATTCCAAATATTATAAAAAATTCGTCCATATACTTGCCCCTCATCTACTCGAAGTATTTAATGCAATCCAAGACACAATCACACTCCCAAGCTCCATGCTAGAGGCTCATATAGTCGTACTACCTAAACCTGGCAAACCCCCCACAAAGCCGGAAAATTTCCGCCCAATCTCCTTACTAAACTCCGACATTAAAATTCTGGCTAAATTAATTGCGAATAGAATCAATACATTCTTACCACAACTAAACTCAACTGACCAAACAGGTTTCATACCACACAGAGAAGCAAGAGATAATACGCTAAAAGTCATTCAACTAATATCCCATGCTCATATATCTTCCACTCCCCTTACACTCCTATCAACTGACGCGGAGAAAGCGTTTGACCGAGTTAACTGGTCATTCATGCTTTCTACCCTCCAGAAGATGAATTTTGGCCCAGGCCTTGTAAAATGGATATTAGCGCTATACTCTACACCAAACGCCAAAATACATGTGAATGGTGTCCTGTCAAAATCATTCCCAATCACAAACGGGACGAGGCAGGGGTGTCCCCTCTCCCCTGTCCTATTCGCCATCTCAATAGAACCCCTGGCTAGTAGTATCAGAGCAAACCCTTCTATCACAGGAATCAAAGTACACAACACAGAATACAAACTAGCCATGTACGCAGATGACATACTGCTCACACTCACAAACATCCTACACTCACTGCCAGAAGTACTGAGGGAAATGGAGCAATATGGCAATGTTTCCAACTTTCACCTAAATCTTAATAAATCAGAGCTCCTTAACATTACTGAACCAAGAGACGTCTTTAACCGTATAGCCAGCTCCTGCCCTCTCAGAGTTGTAAATAAAGAACTCCTATACCTAGGGATCACTATCAGGTCGACTATACCGGAAATTATAGAGACCAACTACAAAAAAATTAAAGAAGAAATAATTTCAGACCTCTTTGGATGGCAGAGAAAATCTTTCTCATGGCTAGGTAGGATTAATATAGTAAAAATGAATATTCTGCCCCGTATCCTATACATCTTACAAACCATCCCAATAACACCAACTACCCCACACATCCAAAATATACAGAAAGCAATGGAAGAATTTGTCTGGCAAGGAATCAAGCCTAGAATAAATAAAAACACATTGTACAAAACACGTTCCAAGGGGGGAGTGGGCCTTCCCAACTTACACACATACTGCCAAGCAATCTCACTACAACACATTGTGGAATGGAGCCAGAACCTGACACACAAGGCCTGGATAAAACTAGATTTAGATATCCTTCAATGTCATAATGTAGGATCCCTGGCATGGGTACCACAGAAACACCGTCCTACACAACTACAGGCATATCCGCTTCTCAAAGAGACAATGATGCTGTGGGATAAAATAGCAGCCACCCAGACACACGTCTCATCACCGACCTCACCTCTTACCCCGATTAGAGACAACCCAGCCACCCATATCCAAATCCCTAAGGGACAAAGCAGATATGGCCTACCCTTAAATAAATTGTCAATAAACAATGCCTTCACCAATAATAAACTCAAAACACAACTAGAACTAAGTGAATGGGACCACGAACTCTTCACATCCTGGTTCCGCTGCGCTCAACTCTCACACTACATAGCAACACATAGACACAAATCACTGTTACTCAGAGCACTTACACCCTTTGAGAACCTTTGCATCCTATCCATCCCAGCTAAACACCTGATCTCACAGCTTTACGAAATATTACTCAGTGGAGGCCTACACGATCTCCCCATGTATGTACAGGGTTGGCACAGGGAACTGGGACAGGAACATGACACCAAAATGTGGCACAAAGCATTTGACATTACAAAACGATGCTCAATTTTGGCCAGAATGCAAGAAACCCAGTATAAATTTCTAAATAGATGGTACCTGACCCCCCACAGAATCAAAAAGATATACCCCAATACAACGGGTCAATGCTGGAGGGGCTGCGGGGAGGAGGGCACATTGTTGCATATATGGTGGAATTGCCCCAGAATAAGAGATTTCTGGAGCAAAGTATTTGAAGCGATTAACAAAAAACTTCGCCTTTCCATTCAACCGTCAGCTTCAATCCTACTCTATCTGGAACTCCCGAAATTTAACTACCAACATGACAGATCCTTATACATCATAATGCTCAATGGAGCTAAAGCTTTGATCCCTAAGAGTTGGAAGACACCAATAACACCTTCCAAATCAGAATGGGAAAACCTTGTCACCACACAACTACAACTCGAGAGATACCACTATACTAAGATAGGGAAACCTGATATACATGAATACATGTCCCTTACATGGAGAGATACCCCACTTTAGACGCGCCCCTTCCCTCGACCCGCGTAACCATCCTCCCTTTCTACTAATATGAAACCCTTTAGCCAAACACAATGATTATACCCCTCCACCTGTGGCGGTCAACGACAATCCTTTAGAAACCCCCCCAACCTCACTCCTCTCCAACCCCCCCCCCTCTTTTTCTCCCCCCCCTGTCCATTAAGATGAAACCATACCCCCCTTACCCTCACCCCTCCTCACACCTTCCCCCTCCTGCTCTACAGAATATCCCCTCGTCCAAACTGAACGAGCGGAATGCCTGAGAAACAAACTGAAATTTTTTGTTAAGTTCACATTTGTTAAACCAAAGTTAAAGTTCCAAGGTTAAAAGGAAAAATAAAAGTTAAAACTATTGCAAAAAAAAAAAAGGATCACAAATTACAGGAATCTGGACGTTTGACCTAAAGATGATCACCGCCTACGGGCGAGCGTGGACATTACTATGTTATAATAGGCTTGTGAGACCCTTTGGCATTAAGGAACTACACAGAGTACTAGAAAGACTTTTAAGTAACTCCTTGAAACCCACTGTTCTAAACTTATGTATGATCTTGGATGTCCTATAACTCTTGTAATGATATTTTGATTTTCTAAATAAAGCTTTGCAAAAAAAAAAAAAAAATAAGCAAAATTAAACATTTTTACAAAAACCCTGCCAGGTGGGCTATCTAATTAGATAATCTACAATACATTTATGCAAAGAAAAATCTAGTGTACAATTAGGAAGAGCTGGACATATGTGAAAGGTAAGCCAGGGAGAGGCTTCCCAGAGCCAATTGTTGGCAGTCACGCAACGTAAGTACCGCACTTTTTCAATGGGACTTCCATAGCGCCGGTATTACGAGTTTGCCTGGTAGGCCAAAAAGTGAGCGGTACAGCCTATAACTATAATATCTGTATCGCCACCTGAAAGTCAGTAGTTATGAGTTTTACATTACAAATCTGTACCATAAAACTCATAACTAAAGTGTTATAAAGTACACTAACACCCATAAACTACCTATTAACCCCTAAACCGAGGCCCTCCCGCATCGCAAACACTAAAATAAAATTATTAACCCCTAATCTGCCACTCCGGACATCGCCACCAATAAACATATTAACCCCTAAACTGCCGCACTCCCACATCGCAAACACTAGTTAAATATTATTAACCCCTAATCTGCCGCCCCCAATATCATCGCCACCTAGATACACTTATTAACCCCTAATCTAATGTCCCTAACATCGTCGCAACCTACATTACTGTTATTAACCCCTAATCTGATGCCCTCAAAATCGCTGCCACCTAACTACACTTATTAACCCCTAATCTACTGCCCCCAATGTCGCCACCACTATACTAAAGTTATTAACCCCTAAACCTAACCCTAAGTCTAACCCTAACGTAACCCTAACCCTAACACCCACTAACTTTAACATAATTAAAATAATTCCAAAACAAAATTACAATTAATACCTAAATAATTCCTATTTAAAACTAAATAAATACTTACCTGTAAAATAAAACCTAAACTAGCTACAATATAACTATTAGTTATATTGTAGCTAGTTTAGGTTTTATTTTTATTTCACAGGTAAGTTTGTATTTATTTTAACTAGGTAGATTAGTTATTAAATAATTAATAACTATTTACTAACTACCTAGTTAAAATAAATACAAATGTACCTGTAAAATAAAACCTAACCTGTTTTACAGTAAAACCTAACATTACACTAAAATTAAATAAATTACAGTAATCAAATGCAATTAACTAAATTACAAAAAAAAACACTCCATCTTCAAGACATCCGGTGCGGAGCATCCTCTTCATATGGTCGCAGCCGTACACTGAAGGTTCCCTTTAAGGGACATCATCCAAGATGGCGTTATTTGAATTCCGATTGGCTGATAGAATTCTATCAGCCAATAGGAATTAAAGGGTAACAAATCATTTTAGCTGATGCAATCAGCCTATAAGATTGAGCTTTAATCCTATTGGCTGATCCAATCAGCCAATAGGATTGAGCTCACATTCTATTGGCTGATTGGAACAGCCAATAGAATGCAAGCTCAATCCCATTGGCTGATTGGGTCAGCTAATAGGATTGAAGCTCAATCCTATTGACTAATTGCATCAGACAATAGGATTTTTTACCCTTTAATTCCTATTGGCTGATAGAATTCTATCAGCCAATCGGAATTCAAGGGAAACTTCAGTGTATGACTGGGACCGTATGAAGAGGATGCTCCTCGCCGGATGTCTTGAAGATGGACCCGCTCCGCGCCAGAAGGATGAAGTTAGAAGATGCCGTCTGGATAAAGACTTCTGCCCACCTGGATGATGACTTCTTGCCGCTTGGATGAAGACTTCTCCCAGCTTCATTGAGGACTTCTTGCCGCGTGGATGAGGACTTCGCCGGCTGGATGAGGATGGATGTCCGGTCTTTCAATACTGTAAGTGGATCTTCGGGGGTTAGTGTTAGGTTTTATTAAGGGTTTATTGGGTGGGTTTTATTTTTAGCTTAGGGTTTGGGCAATGTAAAAGAGCTGAATGCCCTTTTAAGGGCAATGCCCATCCAAATGCCCTTTTCAGGGCAATGGATAGCTTAGGTTTTTTTAGATCGATATTTAGTTTAGTTTAGGCTAGGGGTTTATTTTTATTTTTTTTATTTTTTTTTTTATTTTGATAGGGCTATTAGATTAGGAGTAATTAGTTTAAATATTTGATCATTTCTTTTTTATTTTTTGTAATTTAGTTAATTGTCATTGATTAATGAAAATTATTTAATTTTAGTGTAATGTTAAGTTTTACTGTAAGACAGGTTAGGTTTTATTTTTCAGGTAAATTTGTATTTATTTTACATACAGAGAGAAGTGCACTCACAGGAACGAACAACTGGCTCAATACCATTGATAGCCTGTTCTATGGCGATTTACCACCTGGGTGCAGCTTTTTAGCCCAGTAATGCTTTTCACAGAGAAGAAATTTCCTGTAGTATATCAGTCTGATCCCGCCTATTACAGTCAGTCCAGCGCCGAAATACCAGGCAATTCCTCTCTGAACAAGGAACACAGCAACCCCAGACGATCGTTTCGGCCTTCATTGGGCCTCGTCAGTGAGGTGTAGCTATATTCCTCTAAGCACACTGAGCAAGGAGTCCACGTCTGGTTGCCCCTTTTTCCCATAGGGAGACTAAATACATACAGAGAGAAGTGCACTCACAGGAACGAACAACTGGCTCAATACCATTGATAGCCTGTTCTATGGCGATTTACCACCTGGGTGCAGCTTTTTAGCCCAGTAATGCTTTTCACAGAGAAGAAATTTCCTGTAGTATATCAGTCTGATCCCGCATATTACGGTCAGTCCAGCGCCGAAATACCAGGCAATTCCTCTCTGAACAAGGAACACAGCAACCCCAGATGATCGTTTCGGCCTTCATTGGGCCTCGTCAGTGAGGTGTAGCTATATTCCTCTAAGCACACTGAGCAAGGAGTCCACGTCTGGTTGCCCCTTTTTCCCATAGGGAGACTAAATACATACAGAGAGAAGTGCACTCACAGGAACGAACAACTGGCTCAATACCATTGATAGCCTGTTCTATGGCGATTTACCACCTGGGTGCAGCTTTTTAGCCCAGTAATGCTTTTCACAGAGAAGAAATTTCCTGTAGTATATCAGTCTGATCCCGCCTATTACGGTCAGTCCAGCGCCGAAATACCAGGCAATTCCTCTCTGAACAAGGAACACAGCAACCCCAGACGATCGTTTCGGCCTTCATTGGGCCTCATCAGTGAGGTGTAGCTATATTCCTCTAAGCACACTGAGCAAGGAGTCCATGTCTGGTTGCCCCTTTTTCCCATAGGGAGACTAAATACATACAGAGAGAAGTGCACTCACAGGAATGAACAACTGGCTCAATACCATTGATAGCCTGTTCTATGGCGATTTACCACCTGGGTGCAGCTTTTTAGCCCAGTAATGCTTTTCACAGAGAAGAAATTTCCTGTAGTATATCAGTCTGATCCCGCCTATTACGGTCAGTCCAGCGCCGAAATACCAGGCAATTCCTCTCTGAACAAGGAACACAGCAACCCCAGACGATAGTTTCGGCCTTCATTGGGCCTCGTCAGTGAGGTGTAGCTATATTTTAACTAGGTAGTTAGTAAATAGTTAATAACTATTTAATAACTAATCTACCTAGCTAAAATAAATACAAATTTACCTGTGAAATAAAAATAAAACCTAAGCTAGCTACAATATAACTAATAGTTATATTGTAGCTAGCTTAAGTTTTATTTCACAGGTAAGTATTTATTTAGTTTTAAATAGGAATTATTTAGGTATTAATTGTAATTTTGTTTTGGAATTATTTTAATTATGTTAAAGTTAGTGGATGTTAGGGTTACGTTAGGGTTAGACTTAGGGTTAAGTTTAGAGGTTAATAACTTTAGTATAGTGGCGACGACATTGGGGGCAGCAGATTAGGGGTTAATAACAGTAATGTAGGTTGCGGCGACGTTGGAGGCAGCAGATTAGGGGTTAATTAGTGTATGTAGGTGTCAGCAATGTCGGGGGCGGCAGATTAGGGGTGTTTAGACTCGGGGTTTATGTTAGGTGTAAGGTTTAAACATTAAAAAAAATTCCTCATAGACATCAATGCGACAGCGTTACGGAGCGTTACGCTTCGTGATTGCAGGTGTTAGGCTTTTTTTAGCCGGCTCTCCCCATTGTTGTCTATGGGGAAATCGTGCACGAGCATGTAACAGCAGCTCAAAGCAGCGCTGGTATTTGTGTGCGGTATGAAGCTCAACGCTGCCATATCTCCCGCAAACGCTGGCTTTTTTTAAACTCGTAATACCAGCGCTATAGGGAGTGAAATACCGCCAAAAATGCTGCGGTCGTTAATTTCCCTATAGCGCTAAAAACTCTTAATCTGGCTGAGAGTTTGTTAGGGTTTATTTAGGGTTTATTTTATTTTGATACCTAAATAACACCTAGATTACAAGTTTTGCACTATAGAGGGTGTGAAATGAATGCAACAAAAGTTGCGTTATTTCACTCTCCATAGCGCTGCCATTACAAGTTTCATAAAAGCTGTCTTGTGCGTGCGATATGGTAGTGATGAGCTCCATACCCAACAAAATACAAGCGTTGCTTTGACGTGCTCTTGCACGCTTTCCCCATGGACATTAATGGGGAGAGAGTGTTAGAAAAAAAACTAACACCTGCAATAGCGGAATGAAAAGTTCCATAATGCAGCTTTATTGATGTCTATGGGGAAATAAAAGTTACGTTTAAACCTAACACCCTAACATAAACCCCACGTCTAAACACCCCTAATCTGCTGCCCCCGACATCGCCAACACCTACATAATGTTATTAACCCCTAATCTGCCGTCCCCAACATCGCCGCCACCTACATAATGTTATTTACCCCTAATCTGCCGCCCGATATCGCCGCCACTTTACTTAAGTTATTAACCCCTATTCCCCCGCAACCCCTATTCCCCCGCAATCTAAATAAACCTAAGCTAACCATTGCCCTGAAAAGGGCATTTGACTGGGCATTGCCCTTAAAAGGGCATTTAGCTCTTTTAGTGCCCAAACCCTAAGCTAAAAATAAAACCCACCCAATAAACCCTTAAAAAAACCTAACACTAACTCCCGATGATCCATTTACATTTTTTCGAAGACCGGACATCCATCCTCATCCAGGCAGCAGAAGTCTTCATCCAAGTGGGATGAAGTCCTCATCGAACCAAACCCCCAAATAAAAACCTATCTAAATAAACCTAAGCTAACCATTGCCCTGAAAAGGGCATTTGAATGGGCATTGCTCTTAAAAGGGCATTTAGCTCTTTTAGTGCCCAAACCCTAAGCTAAAAATAAAACCCACCCAATAAACCCTTAAAAAAACCTAACACTAACCCCCGGAAGATCCACTTACAGTTTTGGAAGACTGGACATCCATCCTCATCCAGCTGGCAAAGTCCTCACCCACTTGGCAAGAAGTCCTCAACAAAGCTGGCAGAAGTCTTCATCCAAGTGGCAAGAAGTCATCATCCAGGCAGGCAGAAGTCTTCATCCAGACGGCATCTTCTATCTTCATCCATCCGGCGCGGAGCGGGTCCATCTTCAAGATGTCTGGCGCGGAGCATCCTCTTCTACCGATGGTCAACGTAGAATGAAGTTTCCCTTTAAGGTACATCATCCAAGATGGCCTCCCTCACATTCCGATTGGCTGATAGAATTCTATCAGCCAATAGGAATTAAAGGGGAAAAAATCCTATTGGCTGTTGCAATCAGCCAATAGGATTGAGCTTTCATCCTATTAGCTGATCCAATCAGCCAAAATAATGCAAGCTTAATCCTATTGGATCAGCCAATAGGATGAAAGCTCAATCCTAATGATTGCAACAGCCAATAGGATTTTTTCCTCTAATTCCTATTGGCTGATAGAATTCTATCAGCCAATCGGAATGTTAGGGACGCCATCTTGGATGACGTACCTTAAGGGGAAACTTCATTCTACATTGACCATCTGAAGAAGAGGATGCTCCGCACTGGATGTCTTGACGATGGACCAGCTCAGCGCCGGATGGATGACGATAGAAGATGCTGTCTGGATGAAGACTTCTGCCGGCTTCGATGAGGACTTCAGCCGCTTGGATAAAGACTTCTGCCATCTTCAATGATGACTTCTGCCGACTTCAATGAGGACTTCTGTCGCTTGGATGAGGATGGATGTCCGGTCTTCGAAAACTGTTAGTGGATCGTCGAGGGCTAGTGTAAGGGTTTATTAGGTGGGTTTTATTTTTAGCTTAGGGTTTGGGCAATGTAAAAGAGCTAAATGCCCTTTTAAGGGCAATGCCCATACAAATGCCCTTTTAAGGGCAATGCCCATACAAATGCCCTTTTCAGGGCAATGGTTAGCTTAGGTTTATTTAGATAGGTTTTTATTTGGGGTTTGGTTGGGTGGTTGGTGGGTTTTACTGTTGGGGGGTTGTTTGTTTGTTTTTTTACAGGTAAAAGAGCTGATTTCTTTGGGTCAATGCCCTGCAAAAGGCCCTTTTAAGAGCCATTGGTAGTTTAGTGTAGGCTAGGGTTTTTTTTATTTGGGGGGGCTTTTTTTATTTTGATAGGGCTATTAGAGTATTTTTTTTTTATTTTTGATAATTTCATTTTTTATTTTGTGTAATTTAGTGTTTCTTTGTTTTTGTAATTTAGATAATTGTATTTGATTAATTTAATTTATTTAATTTTATTGTAATGTAAGTTTTAGTGTGAGGCAGGTTAGGTTTTATTTTACAGGTAAATTAGTATTTATTTTAACTAGGTAGCTAGTAAATAGTTAATAACTATTTACTAACTAGTCTACCTAGTTAAAATAAATACAAACTTACTTGTGAAATAACAATAAAACCTAAGATAGCTACAATATTAGAACTATTAATTATTTTGTAGCTAACAGGTTTTATTTTATAGGTAAGCATTTATTTTTAAATAGGAATTATATAGGCAAAAATTGTAAGTTTATTTAGATTTATTTTAATTATATTTAAATTAGGGGCTGATAGGCTTAGGGTTAAGTTAGGGTTAGGGTTATGCTTAGGGTTAGGGTTACGTTAGGGTTAGGTTTAGGGGTTAATATATTTATGTAGTGATGTGGGAGGCCAGAGGTTTAGGGGTTAATAGTTTATTATAGTATATTTCGCTGTGGGGGGCTTGCAGTTTAGTGGTTAATAGGTTTATTATAGCGGCGATGTGGGCGGACGGCAGATTAGGGGTTAATAATATTTAAATAGTGTTTGCAATGCGGGAGGTGGCGGTTTAGGGGTTAATAATTTTATTATAGTGGTGACGATGTCGGGATGCAGCGGAATAGGGGTTAATATTTTTTAAAGTGGCGGCGATATCGGGAGCAGCAGATCAGGGGTTAATACATTTATTATAGTATTTGCGATGTGGGAGGGAATAGCTTTAGGGGTTAATAGGAAGTTTATGGGTATTAGGGAACTTTGTGACAGTTTAGTTAGATAGTTTTATGTTACAGATTTGTAGCATAAAACTCATAACTACTGACTTTAGATGGCAGTACGGATCTTGTCATTTTAGGCTGCACCGCTCACTTTTTGGCCTCATCACAAAACTCGTAATACCGGCGCTATGGGAGTCCCATCGAAAAAGGACTTTTCTTAAAGTGCGGTACTGACATTGCGTGACGGCCAAAAAGGTGTGCGGTACACCTTTTCTGACAAGACTTGTAATAGCGGCGTTAGTGAAAAAGCATCGTTATGAAGCATAATGATGCTTTTTCACTCATAACGCAAAACTCGTAATCTAGCTGTAAGTGAATTAAGAGTGTATATGTGCGCTTTAAACAGCTGCAGGGTTAAAATCTAAATCTAAAGTTGGTAGAAAAAGTATTCTTATATGCTTTGAAGTGCTTAAAAAATTATATACGAATATATACTTAGAGGTAGTGTGCTTTAAAGTGCTTAGAAGCTGTATATGAATATATACTTATATGTAGTGTTTAAAGTGCTGTGAGGTGCTTTGAACATGTATATAATAAATACTTTTTTTATTTTATATATATTTTTATTGAGATTCAAAACAAAGCAAGCAAACATTACATAGCCATAAAGTCTGCACAAAGAAACAGTTTCCAGATATATGACTTGTATAATCAAAGCACACTTGGCAAAGTATATGTATATGGCCATATTCAACAGTATTAATGAACCTAGTGCTTGCCACTCAAACTATACACCCTCTAATTAGCAGCTGAGGCCACTTTTGGACCTCCTAGTTCTATTGGAAACAAGATGGTATAGGGGGCAGCCATGAACAATATGAGACCACTTTTGGATCTCAAATGGTTAATCTCATATTTTCTTTTTTTTTTTTGTATTCAACTCTGTTATATAAAACAAATAGGAACTATATATATCATGCTAGATATAACTAAAACAAAACTATACACTTTTATGGCAACCAATGGAGAGCTGTCATGATTTAGCTTAAATACATATGGGATTGCAAGAGGTCAGGAAGCTTGTTAACCCCTTAACGACACATGTCGTACAGGGTACGTCGCACACAACCTGGTCTTTAAAGACCAGCGACGTACCCTGTACGACATCAGGGTTTAAAGCGGCTGGAAGCGATCCTGATCGCTTCCAGACACTTTCAAGGTATTGCTGTGATGCCTCGACATTGAGGCATCACTGCAATACCTTTTTTCCAAAACCGATGCAGAGAGAGCCACTCTGTGGCCCTCTCTTCACCGGTAGCGATGGGCCCGATCGTTGGTGGGTGGGAGCAGCTGCAGGGAGGCGGGTGGGCGGCCCATCGCTACCCGGCATCCGGTTCCTGAATGTGCAATGTGCACGCCGGGTGCCGGGAGCGTGCAGGGGCATGCAGGGAGCGCGCGTGCGCGCGCATATGTGCGCGCAATCGCGTAACAACCACTGCCACCAATGAATTTATGAATGGGAGAGAGGGAGAGGGAGGGGGGGAAATAATTTTCAAAAGGATCTGGGAGGGGAAGAGGGAGGAGGGTATTAGGGGGGGCAGCTACACTACAGAAAAAATTTAATTATATGCAAAAAAGTAAAAGAAAACATTTTTTGGAGGCAAATTGGGTACTGGCAGACAGCTGCCAGTACCCAAGATGGCAGCAAATAGGATGTGGGCAAGTGTTATAGAGCTGTTTGGGGGATCAGAGAGGTTAGGGGCTAAGGGGGGGTCCATCACAGCTAAACAGGTATTTTTTTTTTTTAAAAAATCATAAAAAAAAAAAAGCCTTTTATTTTAGTACTGGCAGAGTTTCTGCCAGTACTTAAGATGGCGGGGACAATTGTGGGGTGGGGGAGGGAAGAGAGATGTTTGGGAGGGATCAGGGGGTGGGATCTCTCAGGTGGGAGGCTGATCTCTACACTAAAGCTAAAATTAACCCTGCAAGCTCCCTACAAGCTATCTAATTAACCCCTGCACTGCTGGGCATAATACACGTGTGATGCGCAGCAGCATTTAGCAGCCTTCTAATTACCAAAAAGCAACACAAAAGCCATATATGTCTGCTATTTCTGAACAAAGGGGATCCCAGAGAAGCATTTACAACAATTTATGCCATAATTGCACAAGTTGTTTGTAAATAATTTCAGTGAGAAACCTAAAATTGTAAAAAATTTAACATTTTTTTTTATTTGATCGCATTTGGCGGTGACATGGTGGCATGAAATATACCAAGATGGGCCTAGATCAATACTTGGGGTTGTCTACTACACTACACTAAAGCTAAAATTAACCCTAGAAGCTCCCTACATGCTCCCAAATTAACCCCTTCACTGCTGGGCATAATATATGTGTGGTGCGCAGTGGCATTTAGCGGCCTTCTAATTACCAAAAAGCAATGCCAAAGCCATATATGTCTGCTATTTATGAACAAAGGGGATCCCAGAGAAGCGTTTACAACCATTTATACCATAATTGCAAAAGTTGTTTGCAAATAATTTCAGTGAGAAACCTAAAGTTTGTGAAAAAAATTATAAAAAAGTGAATTTTTTCTTTATTTGATCTCATTTGGCTGTGAAATGGTGGCATGAAATATACCAAAATGGGCCTAGATCATTACTTTGGGATGTCTTCTAAAAAAATATATATACATGTCAAGGGATATTCAGGGATTCCTGAAAAATATCAGTGTCCCAATGTAACTAGCGCTAATTTTGAAAAAAAGTGGTTTGGAAATATTAAAGTGCTACTTGTACTTATTGCCCTATAACTTGCGAAAAACGCAAAGAACATGTAAATATTGGGTATTTCTAAACTCAGGACAAAATTTAGAAACTATTTAGCATGGGTGTTTTTTGGTGGTTGTAGATGTGTAACAGATTTTGGGGGTCAAAGTTAGAAAAAGTGTGTTTTTTTCCATTTTTTCCTCATATTTTATAATTTTTTTTATAGTAAATTATAAAATATGATGAAAATAATGGTATCTTTAGAAAGTCCATTTAATGGCGAGAAAAACTGTATATAATATGTGTGGGTACAGTAAATGAGTAAGAGGAAAATTACAGCTAAACACAAACACCGCAGAAATGTAAAAATAGCCCTGGTCCTTAAGGGAAAGAAATTGAAAAATGGCCGTGTCCTTAAGGGGTTAATATAAACAATGGAGTGATGAGCTTGAGATCTTAGGGTTAATATTTATAACTTCTAAAGGAAGTGAGTGCTTTGAATTATATCTCTTAGCGCATATAACAGTTGCATACCTTCATCAACACTGTTCACTGAAAATGATACCTAAGGATTCATAGCGGCTTAGCTAGAATATACAGGAGATTACAAGTTAAATGTAGGCATGATGATATAAATAGTACCTGACGTTACCTGAAAGGTGTGAAATTTTCAATCTTCCATCTTAGGTGATCAACTATCATAGTAATATAAATAAGCCGCCTGGGGCTATAAAGTTAAGGTCATATGTTCTTGTAAGGTGTATAGATACACAGGTATGCTACCACAGCGCCTAACTTACATGATAGATTGCTGTAAAGTAAATATCTGAGCTAAACTTAACTTAGCGAGTTAAAGTATATTGGATTATTTTACATCATAATGCTGCTTCAAGTTTAAAGATTACATATTTCTAGGGTTATATGGGAGGGAAGGAGAGAAAGAATAACATGGAGGCATAATAAGCAGAAGATAACACACAGGCACAGGTATAGGCTTCCAAATAATTCAAGAGGAGGCGCTGTAGTAGTGAATAACTGGATGCCTTCTGAAGTAACATAAAGGGAAATGCAATTAGCCATCCTTCCGAGTATGGTCATCATATGCTGGCAGATTAATAGGATTGCATATCTCAAGCTAGGAGGGAACATGTCAGCATTGAAAAGTATTCAGGAGAGGAGGGCCTGGCACACATTAACAAATTGTGTGGAGTCTGCACCCTGTGTGATTATTTGTGCCCATTAATGTGTGCACCTGTGTGTAGTCTGCTCCTGTGTGATTATCTGCGCCCATTACTGTATGTAACTGTGTGTAGTCTGGTCCTGTGTGATTATCTGCGCCCATTAATGTGTGTACCTGTGTGTAGTCTGCTCCTGTGTGATTATCTGCGCCCATTACTGTGTGTAACTGTGTGTAGTCTGTTCCCTGTGTGATTATCTGTACCTATTACTATATGTAACTGTGTGTAGTCTGTTCCTGTGTGTTTCTCTGCACCCACTACTGTATGTAACAATGTTTAGTCTGCTCCCTGTGTGATTATCTGCACCCATTACTGTGTGTAACTGTGTGTAGTCTGCTCCTGTTTGATTATCTGCACCCATTACTGTGTGTACCTGTGTGTAGTCTGCTCCTGTGTGATTATCTGCGCCCATTACTGTGTGTACCTGTGTGTAGTCTGTTCCTGTGTGATAATCTGCACCCATTACTGTATGTAACTGTGTGTAGTCTGTTCCTGTGTGATTATCTGCACCCACTACTGTGTGTAACTGTATGTAGTCTGCATCTGTGTAATTATCTGCACCCACTACTGAGTGTAACTGTGTGTAGTCTGTTCCTGTGTGATTATCTGGACCCATTACTGTGTGTAACTGTGTGTAGTCTGTTCCCTGTGCGATTATCTGTACCTATTACTATATGTAACTGTGTGTAGTCTGTTCCTGTGTGTTTCTCTGCACCCACTACTGTATGTAACAATGTTTAGTCTGCTCCCTGTGTGATTATCTGCACCCATTACTTTGTGTAACTGTGTGTAGTCTGCTCCTGTGTGATTATCTGCACCTACTACTGTGTGTAACTGTGTAACTGTGTGTAGTCTACTCCTGTGTGATTACCGGCACCTATCACTATGCATAACTGTGTATAGTCTGTTCCTGTGTGTTTATCTGCACCCACTACTGTATGTAACAATGTTTAGTCTGCTCCCTGTGTGATTATCTGCACCCATTACTGTGTGTAACTGTGTGTAGTCTGCTCCTGTGTGATTATCTGCACCTACTACTGTGTGTAGTCTGCTCTTGTGTGATTACCGGCACCTATTACTATACGTAACTGTCTGTGTGTAGTCTGTTCCTGTGTGATTATCAGCACCCATTACTGTGTGTAACTGTGTGTAGTCTGTTCGTGTGACAAATTGGGTGAGAGTTGCCGTTGCTCCTAGGAGGGCTCATACCTGTCTATATCTATTATAAATTATAATGGGTGTAGCTTGCTAGATGAGGGAAAACATTTATATCCCTAAGTAATAAGGCACCATTGTAGTCTGGGTACCAGTAAAAATTATAGATTGCTTCTTATAGGGAGAATACCTAAGTATCAGATCATCTTTGAACGTGCACTTTGACTTAAGACTATTAAGTATACCAGTATTCACATTTCACAATATATCTTAGAGTAAAAGGAAATAAAGGTGTATCTACTTAAAATTAACAATTTGCTAACACGGGCAGGTTATAATAAGAAGTCTGCAAACAGGAAATGGTAAGGCAAGACAAACGACAACTTATGCAGACCCACTCTAGCAGTCTTCCTATATGAGCTTTGCACACAAAGAACACCAAGAGAAACAGCGCACAGTATAGTTAACAGAGCTGACCCATAGTAGCTACTCATATTGCCTCATGAAACAAGAAAAACGGACTGGTCTCCTGATTCCTGATCAAGGTGTAACCTCAAGCTCATGACTATATAGGCCAGAGAAACATATATGTTAACTGAGAAAACATAATGCGGTGTTGTAAGTTAAAATGACAGTCTGAGCCGCATATGATGGGTACGTACAGCTAAAGTTGTTCCTAGTCGGATTGAAATTAACTAATGGTGCAATCATATCACTAGGATATGTTGACTATAGACTCCTGTCTAAGTAGCAAACAAAAAATAAATGGAGGCTGAAATAGTGTGCAATAGGGATGTAACAATGGGTTGCCAAGACAGACAACATATATATCATATAAAGCCGTACAAACTTTTAGCACTACAAGACACTTAATGAAATTAATAAAGCAAACTCTGTAAACCGTCAGCTGCCCAAAAAGTCATCCGATGTTGTAGCGATGCTGACTGAGTCCCACCCTTCAGAGGTCTTTCCATATCAAAGTTCTGTAGATTATAATGTTCGTCTGCAAGCTTCAGGTCAGATTTTCAAAATAGGTCCCCCCAGATCAAAAAGCTGGAACAAGCTTCCTTCAGGCTTGTCAAACGCTAAGGCTCTGCCATTCGATTTTATTCTGTACAAAGTGGGATTGTGATGTGCAGAGTGGAGATTTGCAGCCATAGCCACTATTTCTTCCACATTGTGTACTGCACGGTGAACGGGTTTCACCCATGGCTGCTTCTCCCAGATCATCTTTTCCAAGCCCCGGTGCTCCAGAAGTACCGGAGGTGACTTCATCTTGACTCTGATGTCCTGCATATGGTGTGCCCTCTCTGAGCTGGTAAGCAAGGTACGTGTACCGAGCTTAGCCTCAATCACCTCCCTTGCGGTCGGCTGCCTCCCAATGAGAAAAGTTTATGTGCTCTCAGGTTTGCAGATTTATCTGAAAAAGTGTGCACAGCTAAGGAGTTGTTCTCAGGACCCCTCGAGTAACAGATCTGGTCCATTTCAGCCAGAGCTTGAACTTGAAGTGAGGGATCCGATGAGCTTGAGGTGATCATTTGGGTACTCGTATCCTTGTCAGATTTCACTGGAGAGGCTCTTGGTATCATGTGTCGAGATCCAATTTGCTTTGTTAGCTCACACAAGCTACCCCATTCAGCCGACCAAGCTTGTAGTAGTTTCTCATGGTGTTCAGTCAGCAAGTTTGTCACAGCCTCAAGTAGTGAGTTAGAATTAGGCGCCATCTTTTGTAAGTGCATATACAGCGGAAAAGTCACTTAACCTTCTCTTGTTCTGTCAGATGGAACAAGTGCTGCGCTGCATAAACATATATGTTGTAGGTTGAAGATGAGGTTTTATTTTCAGTGTCTATGCATTGATTACCCGGCCTGTAGTATTACCGGGGGGGGGTGTTGAGAGCCTCTCAATGAAAAGAGTTTGCCTTAGGCCTCAACACTCCGGATTAGTTTGCAGAGGTGGAGAATAAAATAAAATTATATCTTCCAAATCAGATTGACCTGTAGAATCTGTATATTAGGGTAATATAGCTGGATGAACAGTTATTTCACTGTGGTATGCAACCTCTCAACCTGCTTACAGCTATCATGACTATTATAATAGGACTTCATCATTATATTAGCGAGATACTGTAAGTAATGCTCTATATGGTGTGTAGTAACTGAACTATTTCACTACTTAAAGCATCTAGTAGTAGATCACATAAGGTAAGTGATTTTACACTGAGGTCCCGGACGCAGACCCAGTAATACAACACTGTAAATGTTAAGTAGCACAGACATAGAAAACTATCTCTAGTCAAGTAATTGGTTACTACTGTGAAAGATATCCCGTGCATATAAACAAACATATCAGACCAAACAGAGATAACTAAAAGTTACGGTAGTCCTCAAGAGCAGTGTGGAATTAATCTAGGTATAAAATAATAGAGCTGACTGCAAGTGCATAAGTACTGATAGACCCCCTTATATTAAAGGTAAATAATATATATCTTAGTTCTGTGATAAAAGGTCTCTATATGTTGTAAAGGGACAAATAGTTATAAGATTAGGTATGGACTTTAAAGTGTCAGATATAGACTTCATAGATAAAGTCATCAATAAGGCAAATCAGAAACAAAAGACAATAATGTGGGAGCTGTTGAAGGAAACAGATTATTCTGCTAAACTGGTTTGAAATAAAAGGGGAATATAGCAAATTAAGAGCATAACAGAGTGAATCTACCCCTAGACAGACCTGTAAACATGTTTCTGCCTACAAACATGTATTAATTGCATAACGACTGCAGTCATAAATAGAGCACCATGTAATTAACTAATAGCCACAAGGTATAATGTAACAGGAGTACATGGGAATTAGAAGTGGGTTAAGAGCTCTAGGGGTTAGGCAGGCAGGGGGAGCTATAGTGTCCTCAATGGGTACTCTCTACTATAACACATAGGGGGCATTGCATTATGAAAAACTATTAGTTCCAGTAGGTGAGCATATTAAAGATTATATAAAAGATTATATATAGTAGAGGCTTATGGTGGTAATGTTGTCTATAATTACGTTTAGAGAAGCCTATTAGTGAGATCTAGGAGAATATTAAGCCTGGTGTGGAGTAAGTTCCTCTACATCCGCATAGAGGATAAAGAGAGTACCTCTGTAAATACTTAAAATGAAAATAACATAAGTGGGTTAATTATTAACATAACAACTAGAAGTCATAATACATTTTCATCAAAACATATGCAAGCGAAGAGTGCCAGATAAAATTTCGAACATACAGTTGTCATACTACTGGCCTCTCATATTAGTGATGAACATATTATCTCTGGATATAGCTATCAACAAAAATAAACGTATATTAGTTCCTAGTAATAGTAGAATAAGTTTGAAATATTTTTCCCCACAAAAAGTGCAGTAAAAATAGTGAGAGACAACACTAAACTGAGGAATATAATTGACTAAAAACAAAAAAAACAGTGTTTAGTTCAATTCCAGTTTCTTAGAATAAGAAGTCGTGAAATGGGGTAATTAATGGTATAGAGTTAGGCAACCCCTGCCTTATAGAACTTAATTCTCAAAAGGGTGGTACACTCTGATGGCTTCAGAGTTGGGAAATCTCCCTCAGAAGACAGCTCATGTTGAGCTAACAAACTTGCTAGCTTAAGGGTGCGAGTCATAATCTTTTTTGGGCGTGCAGGTTTCCAGAGCGGAAAAGTCTTAGACCTCTTAGCCTGTTGCAATCGGCTATTCATACCTTTAAATCTCCCCAACCGATTACTTGTTGCTTTCCTAAGCAATTGCCACATCTCTCTCGGAGGGTACCGTCCCTGTGTTTCCACAACCCCAATCATTAGCTCGGCTGTTGTCATCGAAGGTGAGGGTCTAGGCAACATAATTCCATGACCCTGTGAGGATTGACCGGGTTGCATACTATCCCTTTAAGGATTTCACTTCCTTTTGCTATTTAAGGACCCTCCTACCATTTTCCTTTGCTGGCAAATTGAGTGTTGTAGCCATACAGCTACAGAATCTTATCCTTGCTAGCTCTGTGGATATTGATCGCATCAATCCTTGTTACCTGTATCCAGTATTTGGAACGATCCGTTTACCATCTTTAACCTAGCAGCTCTCTCTCTCCTTGCTATTGAGACACCGAGTGCTCTCCTCTGACGTCATCAGCTACGGACGTGCAGAGTTACTACACAGCTCATCTCACTACCGGCATCTCCCGATGAACTGTGCATTCAGTAAGATACAGCCTGCCTGTCCTGCTACCAACTACTCCGGTACCTTAGAGAGCGTTCCCTCCTGAGATAAGGTAACACCTTATTTTGCCATATTTGAATTGGTAACGATGTTATATGTTTTGCTTACTGTTTCATACCTTGGCATATATTAAACTCATTGTGTTAACTATGGTAATCTCGCAATTGTTAGCACTGTGATACACAACCACTATTTGAATGTAATGTGTTTCTGAGTAATCTTTACTTACTATTATGATATAAACTAAAATATCTCTTAATAAATCCTTTCTAGTAAGTAGTCCATAACAATCTTTACAGACCCTTAGTGTACACTGCCGGGGGCTCTCTTGAGGGCTGTGATATTTGTGGTTCCTGACCGCTTGTAGGGACCATCTCCTGTGTGGGGTCTTGGCTCCTATGAGAATCTGCCTGTTGAGAAATTTGAATCAGTTGTTCCCTGCTTCTTATGTCAGGTGTCTGCAGATTCTCAGTGATAAGTAGGGAGATTAGGAATAGGCTTAATTTAAAATCGGCAAAGTAATGGTCCAGATGTCTAAGAACTGTCTCCTCCCTGATATCAGTTGTGGCCATGTTGCAATTATCAGATATATGCTTGTGGTTGCTGTCTGTGTATACACCGTTGTGAGAGATGAAACACTTGCAGAGTTTCACTTGTAAGATTATAAAATTTGTTAATGGAGTAGTTATTAGTAGATATTGCTTAGGTGGTTTAAACCTTTGTTAGATAGTTTCATCAATACCCCTATTATAGGTCTGTGGAGGGTTAAGCTGCAAGAGTTTGTCCCATGTTAATCCAGTTTCCCCTTTTTACAGCGACTCCCTTGTTTGTGTGAGAGTTGTTTGATAACATTCAATTTGGTTCCCAGCCATATGCACAGTGTAGAATATGGCTGCTACAATGGCAATGATGTGTATCGCCAGCCGTCTATTCTAGCCCTCTGACACTGCCTTAGTACTCGGGAGCGCCGCCAATGTAGCTCTTGTTTCTCTCAGACTTATCTGTGCCACATCTAAATATAGAAACTTTAATATAGGCAGAGGTGACACAAGGAAAATCTGTATTTGCTTATAAAAAGGTTAGAAACAATTAAATACACTCCAGCAGGTAAAATTAATCATTGGAAACAAATTAAAGGAGAAAGAAATTTAAGATAAACTTTAACTTTAAAAACCTGCAGCATTTTGTATGATTTAAAGTTTGCAGTTTAGCATGTACAACTACTTTTCACTGTTATTATGATGTTTTTTCCCTTAGAGCATTATATATGATATTGACATGAAATCCAATTTTGTTTTCCATTATTCAAATAGAGCATCCAATTTATTTCTATTATCTAATTTGTTTTATTCTCTTTAAATTCTTTATTGAAAAGTATACCTAGGTAAGCTCAGAAGTTGCTGATTGGTGGCTACACATATATGCCTCTTGTCATTAGCTTTCTGCTAGCTTCCAGTAGTGGGTTACTGCTCCTTCAACAAAAGACACCAAGAAAATGAATCAAATTAGCGAATAAAAGTACACTTGGAAAGCTGTTTAAAAATATATTCTCTATCTGAATCATGAATGAAAAGTTTTGGGTTCCATGTCCCTTTAAGCATTATAAATAAAGAAAAGTAGTTTTTAAAAAAAACAAAACAAGTATTATGTCAGCTTGGCTTTTTATTTTGTTGCTGTTCTCATTCACACTGCTAACTGACAGCACTTAGAAGCAGATTTGTGATACCTGAGACATAGCAAATTTGTTTGACATGTGTGAAATAGATTTAAAAAAAAATAAGTTGAGTAGAGGCATTTCCTTTTAGCTACCTGTCCAAAATATATGATGATTTTGCTACAATTGATAGTTAGAAATGAATTACTTAATTATGTTACGTGCAAAATTCTAGGTAATTAATAAAATGCTTCACCACCATGGTTGAAACAAAGCTATAAAAAGCATATATGATTTAAAAACAAAAGCAAGTACATTACAGGAACTTCTCTATCCCTCATGATTAGCTAATACAATATTTGTTACCCCTCTCTCCCTGTTTCTTTAATATGCTTCCTCAATATGGGATATGTTGACATAATAAAAGATAGTAATACTAACAAAGATAATTTACTGGGTCAACACAGTAGATTTGCATAATCAACAAATGCAAGATAACAAGACAATGCAATAGCACTTACTCTGAACTTCAAATGAATAGTAGATTTTTTTTCTGACAATTTTAAAAGTTATGTCTATTTCCACTGCTCCTGTACCATGTGACAGCCATCAGCCAATCACAAATGCATACATGTACCATGTGACAGCCATCAGCCAATCACAAATGCATATACGCTTATTCTGTGAATTCTTGCACATGCTCTGAAGGAGCTGGTGACTTAAAAAGTTTAAATATAAAAATACTTTTTTTAATGGAAGTAAATTGGAAAGTTGTTTAAAATTGCATGCTCTATCTGAATAATGAAAGTTTAATTTTGACTGAATCCGTGTCATGTAAATTAAGACAAATATAATAGACTTCCCTTTATGCATGTCTTCAAGAATTGGTGTTGTGTAATGATGTCATCATACAGGTGCATAATTATATTACAATCAATGTTAAGAACCCACAGCACTTATTAGAGAGATTATTTCAAAGAGGGGAAGCTGCTCTAAGATAAAAATGCAGCTTAAAGGGGCAGTAAATGCCTTCAGATTTGTATATCAAAGGGACAGTCAAGTCAAAATGAAACTTTCATGATTCAGATAGAGCACACAATTAAAATCAACTTTCCCAATTCACTTCCATTATCTTAATATGCACAATCTTTTTATATGCAGACTTTATTGGGCACAGGCTCCTACTGAGCATGTGCAACATTCACAGGATATACATATATAGATTTTGTGATTGGCTGATGGCTGTCACATGATGCATTATGAAGGAAAATGTTATTGACATTTGTAAGAAATGGTATTACTCATTTGATATTCAAACTAAGTGCCTTTGCATTGTCTCTTTATTATGCATTTATCGATTAAGTTATTCTACTGTGTTTAGTGGACCATTAAATGTTTAGCTATGTGTAGTAAAACAGCTTTGCAAAATACACTGTAGGCATCTCCAGGCTAACCCTGTTATATATCTGTCCATAACCTGCTTTAGCAGATAACACCTGCAAAATAATGTATACCAACATAATGACTTTGGATAACTTTGTTGTCTGCAGACTCAAGTCTGGATTGGCTCCTCCTTATAAGGAAAGTGGCAGGTGGAGTCTGGCTATTGAAAAACAAGTGCAACAAACAACTTGTTCATTTGTTTTAAAACTGTTTAGACTTGGCTGATATGTTATTCTGTAGCAAGACAACAGAAATGTCTTGCAATCACATGGTGTTTTTTCCCCATCTAGGATTCAGGTGATCAACATGGGAAATTGTGATTTCCTTTTTAAATTAACACCAAGGAAGATTGTATTGGGTGAGGTGGAGCTATTATGGATCCTCTATCTCCCCCTTCACAAAGAAGGAGTATTTCTGTCTTTAGAATGCAGTGTCACATGCAAGCGATCACCATTGTAACAGTAGTTATGTGCATCACTATGAGTTCAACACCCAGTTCTGGAAAGGGAAGTCCATTCTTTTAAATAAGTGATCTTATGGCTCTGTCATTAGCAGGTGACTGCTAATTCCTCTAAAACCAGCACACACCACACACATAGAACATTCCTATATAAAATAAATTATTTTAAATGAGCAGTTTGATGCCTCTTATTACAATATTCTGTCTCCTATGTGACCTCTTGGTTCTATGAGAGTCTAACACCCTATAAAGAGGAGAATCCCGTCTTTCAACTGAGGGGTTTACAAACTGTGAGCCTCAAGTGATCACTATGCCACCAACTGCCACTTTAAGAAAAACACTATGGTATTCAAAGGTAAATTATGCATCTGTTTTAAAATGTATTTTTAATAAGCTGCTCACTCTGTAATAACATTTGAAAATGAGCATATATAGAAATGAACAGTGCTGAATATTAACTGCACAGTGTATAGATATGCCTCACACCAGAAAAATAAAAAGTAAAGCATAAATAAGATTGATTCCTTAGTTTAAACACATTCAATACAACATTTTTAAACAAATGATTTCAGTGATTAACAAATTAAAATATAATAGCATAAACAGTCCTGTAAAACCTAAATACCTGTAGCTAATATGGATATAAATTAGTATAAAAGTACATATGAATATTAAAGGGACACAAAACCCATTTTATTTTTTCATTCATGATTTAGATAGAGCATGCAATTTAGCCACCAATCAGCAATCACTACCCAGGTGCTAAACCAAAAATGGACTGACTCCAAAGCATTACATGCCTGCTTTTTCAAATAAAGATAACAGGAGAACGAAGAAAAAATTATAATAGGAGTAAATGATAAAGTTGCTTAAAATTGCATGCTCTATCTGAATCACTAAAGAAAAAATTGGGTATTGTGTCCCTTTAAGCCTTTACTGGAGATGTGCATTTGGTTTGTCACAAATGCACATTCACAACAAATATATGGATATTCGTTTGGTTTTCACAAAACAAAAATCTGAATGAATGCACTAATTCATTTTAAGAATAACTAATATAAATCATAACTAAATCCATTAGTATATATTTCTTACCCTCAAAATGTTGTTTTACAACATTAAACACTTACCTATATCGTGTTAGGGGCCACACTAATCCAACCCTTCTTCACATAGTTCATGGCCACACTTATAGGAGGATTAGTGTGGCTGTATCCTGGAGCCTGCGCTAAAGTAGTCTCTGGGATCTGCTGCACTTATCCTCCTATTAGCAGGGCTCTGGAATCAGTGAAGAAGGGTCGGGTTAGCGCGACCCCCATTGCACTGCATGTAACTATTAAACCTACAGGTGACACCTGCAACTAAGTAACATGTTTGTTTTACACTGGATGAATACCAAATAGTAAAGCACACAAATAATCTGAAACATAATTTTTTGTAATATTTGTTCTGAATGATTCCTTCAAAATTAATTAATCAGTTCTGCACATATCTAGCCTCTACTGTCCATGTAAGGAGCAAACCAGTGACAAATAGATTAGGCTGTGATCTGCCAAGTATATATAAAAAGAAAAGCAAACAAACAAACAGCTCAGTGGCTTGTTCTATGGACCGGTTACCACCTGGGAGTACTTCTTTTAGCCCAACTGTACTACAACTTCCCTTTAGCTTCTTGCCTGGTACAGCCCCAAAATACAAGGCAATTCTCCTCAACTTGTTTCTTCCAAGTATTAAATGGCCATAATAGTCAAAAAATGATATGCTCTAATTTATTAGAGAATCTAATTTTAAGACTACTAGCAGAAGTACCACTTATGACCCGCAGTACACTTCTGGTCCTTAGCGGAAACTGACGCTAATCCAATAAGTAACACTATTCACACTGCTTAGTCATGCAACTAGCGCTACTGATTTGATCAGCAAAAGTTTCCACCAAGGACCAGCAGTGCTCCAGGGTTTAAATACACAGTAGTGCATGGTCAAATTTGACAACTATTTTCATTTAGTTCAGAATTGAAATTGAGTTATGGAATTACATTGTTGAGTGTATGGTATTGAAGTAAACTTTAAAAACATTAAAGATACATTAAACACTTCTTGTTTCTATGGGAAAAAATGGCTTTTTCCTCTCTACCTAGAGACCAAAAAGCAAAGTCTGTAACCTATGTTCTCATAATCTTGCAATTTTTCAAAGCCAACTATTTTAACTGTAGCATTTGCATAATACAGGATTAGCTTTTTGTCCGTTTAGAGAATGTGAAACCAGCACACATTTTACACACAAACTATAAATGTTTGATCTCTTTTTAAAGGTATAATTTTGTGCAGTTTGTTTATTTAAAAAAAAAACCCATTCAAACATACTTTTATCGTTTTTATCGTTTTTACCCAAGGACAGCGCTTCAGAATTTGTTGGCACTTTATAAATAAAGTATAATAATAATAAATAAATATATATATATATATATATATATATATATATATCTTTATTTTTGTGCCTCAAAATTATGTCCTAAATGAATAGCAATTAAAAGTGCCAACAAATTCTGCAGCGCTGTCCTTGGGTGCAAACTATTAAAGTACAACGACTATACAATGGTTTTTTTTGTTTTTTTTTAAATAAATTTTTATTGAGGCATTAAATGAAAATAACATAAAAGAGGGTATGTCCCAGCATGAAACAGATACAATAAAAATAACCGATACATTTCACGTATGGAAGGTATACAAGGATTAAAACATTGGAGTGCTAATATAGTATTTGTTATAGTAGTATCTAGCCACTAGAAATTCAATATTTATATAAAAGTAGGAGTCAATGACATGGAAAATATCTAGAACTAAAACAGAGGGATAACAATTGACATAAGTTATAGCACCACCTTTATGACCTGAAATATGAAATGCCATCAGTGTAAACAAAGCAAGTGTGACTGGAACATATAGGGATGAAGCCTCGATTTTTTAATAAAGGGAATAAGTGGTCCCTACTCCCAGGGAAGAGGTGTTCTATAAGCTGAAAATAGTGAGAGATAGGGAACTGGCTTTTATCAGGCCTCCCGTAGGCCTGAGTATATGGGGAAATGGGAAACGCAGCGGGCAAGAGCCGCTCATAATGGGGGGGAGAGGGGAAGAGGGGGGGGGGGGCAGAGCTAGATAAATTATTATGGAGCTACAGACTACAGGGCTATTTATAATGGAATGGAATTGGATCTCGGGGGTTTTGAGTACACTCCTAAACAATACCTCTCCTAAATTAAATTAAAACTAGGGCATGTGGAAGTAAAGGTAGATTGCTAGATAAGATACCAACAGGGGGGGGGTGTTTCTATAGATATAAAAGGTAAAGAATTACTACATGAGCCCCTCTCCTGGGGAGGTGCCAACTATAGGCGATGCGGGTAAAAGGAGGAGGGATATGACCCGCAGGTAAAGAACGCCGGCGGGAAAGGGAGGAGAGGGGTCTAATGGAGATGGGAGGTGTGTGAGAAAGTTATATCCTGAAAAAGCTATAGATCCCTTATGTACACGCTTAAAGGAGGTTGGTATAAACTAAAAATGTATGGGAATATTTAGGATAGCATGTAGTATAAAATCAGAGCTTGGGACTGATATAATATTGCTATAACTCTTATTGGAGGATCCACTCAGGCTAGTATAGTTAATGAGATATCTATATTATCACAACCTCAGCTAGGGTCTAATGAAGTTATAGACTTATACTATGTGTGAGCTTTACATGGCGGACTTTTGAGTGTAGCCTATTTCTCAATAGAATAAATTAACAAGCAAGTAGAGGTCAAGCAATACCCATTTCTGGGTCGAGCATGACCTAGGCTTATGAAGCAAAAGATATTTGTATCTGAAACCAAGAAAAATACATGAGCTAAGGACTAAATATCTCTGAGTGGGCCAGCTATGAGCTACAAGCATAAAGTTGCTGAATTTAAAATACAAGAAGTGTATGCTCGAAATGGGAGAAAGAAATCATGCTCCAACATACAGCAAACATGCAAGATATTGTAGTTGAGAGAGTTCTATTACCCAGGTAATGCAAACAATGGCCACAAGCATAACGCTAGACCCTTGAAAGAAAGCAAAATAAACTGGCGTTTAGGGAGACATATAGAATTAAACAAGAGGCAGAGAACATGGCCTAAAATATATCTGCAGATATGTTAGGACAGATCTTCAGGGAACAGCACGGCATAGTAAGGAGTGTGACACTGAATTATTCACTTATGTGAGTTAAGATAAACAGCATAAGAACAGGTTACAATCAAACAAGTATATAAGGATGAACAATAATATGAACAAAATGTTAGAAACTTGCAGCTTAAAGTTGACTAGAAAGCATATTATGAAAAACATGGTGAACCATCATAAGATCAAAGTATGCTTAACGTAAGGACATCCTGCACTGCGACAAAGACAAGGCAGTGTGAAATAAAATAGAAACCTGGAACCTTTTAACACAATACATGACCGGGTTAGGGCAGAGGAATATATAATGGTGTTAACCAACACCATAGCGAACCTGACTCTTCACCAGTTCCTGTGTCAGTATGTCCCTGGCTGAGCAAGAAGGATCCTCAAAAAGCAGCGTATCTCTCTCACCAAGGAGGAAGAACGCTGCTGTGCCTAGAGAGCTGTCACACTTGGATGTATATTCCTGGGGTCGAACTTCATTTCCAGGCAGGTCTGTATGGCAAGGTTGCGGGAGCCTGAGTGTCAGACAAAGCTGCATCGCAATGCCGAAAGGGGTATCAGTCGCGATGTTGCTCTCATACAGCGCCAAGTCCTGCCACCATGCCTTTAAGGAGTCGGCTCTGCCCTGAAAAGTGTACTCTGTCAATCTCCTGGTGTCCTCACAAGGGGTTGTGGCTGTTGATGAGCGGGAAAGAGAATCTACAGGGCCGGGAAGAGTTATAGATAGGGTGGTCTCACACTCTCCATTACCAGCCAGCACATGTTGGGGACCATGATGAAGTTGCGGTAACCAGCTTTCAGGTGAGATCGTATGATCCTTGGTCTCATCACCTTCATTGGCGTAGTGGGTATTGCCATAAGCAGAAGTTGCTTCGAGCCCTCTATGCTGTGGCATTGCTGGTGTGGTTTGCGGCAATCGTAGAGCAAGTTCCATCAGCGCCATCAAGTCTTGCTTTAGTTCAGTGTAATGCGATTCCATGCACTGCAAAAGGTTCCCTTCCCATGCTTCCAGGTCCACCATATTGGTATAAAGGTGGCAGAGGAGTATACAGTAATATGTAGATATCTGAGAGGAGGTAAAAAGGCAGTATACCCAAAGGTGCACCCGGACTCTCTTGTAGTTTGTAGAGTAGGTTGCTGTTGAGGGAAAAAAAGGTAACTGTAGGCCCGTAATGGCTGCTCCATGTGCTATCAAAACGGCTTCATGCAGGAGCGCTGTATCGTGTCTATCGTGGATCCGGACTGTCAGATTCACATAATTAGTAAAACCTCAGGGTCCCATGCGTTTATGGGTAGAGTGTCAGCTATTATTCTTGTGGAAATCTCTTATGAGGCTAATTTTTCAATAGAACAATCAGGAGCTATTAGAAAACACGTCCATGTTCTGCCTAGGCTAGCTCCGCCCCCACTATACAATGTTTTTAAGTGACAGGACAAAATTTATCAAACGAACAAAGGAGGAACTGAGGGCCCTATTCCCATGGGAATTTACAATCTTGAATATTAAATATATTACATTATCATGTAAATGTATTTCACATTTTATCATTTGTTTTAGTAAGTGCCGTTATTTGTATTTTGATATTTATCAAAAGTTTACTTCAGTGTGTGTAAAAATTGGAGAATACAGAAAATACGATATGGCAGACTTTAATCATAATACAATCTGTATCAGTTTAACAGTTTAGAGATATTTTTAGATTGCTACAATTTATGATACATTTAATAGACTGTGGTAAAATTATACAGAGAAAGTTAATTCTTTGATAATAACAACAAATATTCAGTTCCATTCTATGTTTGCAAAAGAGATACGGTATTACATTTAACTATATATTTTTTTTATTTTATAGAACTTTTTAAAAGTGAGATTCTGACTCCTGAATAGACGTATACGTGTAACAATCAAAACACCTGCATTTTCATAGGGAAGTACTAGCAATATTATCTTGTTGTTTTGGTTTTGTTAACCTAAATCACTTTACATTCAGAGGCCTTTGTAGAAAAGCTAACTTGTGTCTGATAAAGTTGTTAATCGTTTGCTAAGATTAAAAAGCCAAGAAACTAGATAGGCAAACACACAAAAAGATCTGATGTATATTGAGAAATTGATACCAAAACAAAAGTGTCAATGGGAGTAAATAACAAACACAGAAAAAGTAGTCTAGTAACTGACCAAAACATTAACATCACAAAGTCACTCTTCAGGAATAAATGAAGACACATTATCTGTACTTGTTGCCCATTTCCCTTTACTTTCATAAACAAACAATTTAAAAGAAAATATTTTAAAATGTGTGTGTATATCTATCTATCTATCTATCTATCTATCTATCTATCTATCTAACTATCATTTATATATATATATAATTTTATGATTTTTTTTCAAATCAATGTTCCAGAACACATACATCTGCTTTTTTTGTTATTGTAATGCTTATGAGAATTTGTCTCAGTTTGCACTCCTACATGACACAGGCCATGTTCGCATTTTTTCTCTCAGTATTGGTTTCACCATAATTATCAGCTCTCTTTTCAAGAGCACTCATACACAGTATACACTATTTTTAACAGACAAACAGAGATTGCTTGTGGATTCCCTATATGGGTACATAAAATAGTAATAAATAGGGATTTAATATTGAAAATGGAGAAAAAAATGTAAACTTTTTTTATTGCAGTTTTCTTTATAACCATTTCTACAAAACTAGTGTAGCTAAAGAAACAAAAATACTCCCAAATAAATTCATTATGTTGTCCTGATTTTAGGAATATACCATATGTCTATATTTGCAAGTAATTTATAGCAAATGTAGGCAAAATACTACAAAGATAGAATTATAAGTTTAGCTCTAAAATCTGTTTTGTTTGGACTGTAAACAAAATAGTCTTCACCCAATTCAAAACTGCTACACAAAAGTATAAAAATGTAGAATTTAGACACCACAGGGTATTTAACTAGAGGTGTTTTGACACTTTGTATTAACCATTTTATTGCCAAGAGTGAAATGTAATTTAGGGATAAAAAAAAAAACCTTATTAAAATAAAATTCTAAAAATAAAAAAATAAATGTTAATATATATACTTTATTAAATTAACTCTAATTACTTTTCTTGACATATGTTTTCACAGGGGGAGAAGGGGAGGGATTAAACAAGCCATTGTTTACAAACAATCGCTTGCCTTTTTTGTTTCATTTTTTTTTTTACATCAAACACACTGACCTAGATTTGGAGTTTGGCGTTAGCCGTGAAAACCAGCGTTAGAGGCTCCTAACGCAGGTTTTAGGCTACCGCCGGTATTTGGAGTCACTCAAAATAGGGTCTAACGCTCACTTTTCATCCGCGACTTTTCCATACCGCAGATCCCCTTACGTCAATTGCGTATCCTATCTTTTCAATGGGATCTTTCTAACTCCGGTATTTAGAGTCGTTTCTGAAGTGAGCGTTAGACATCTAACGACAAAACTCCAGCCGCAGGAAAAAAGTCAGTAGTTAAGAGCTTTCTGGGCTAACGCCGGTTTATAAAGCTCTTAACTACTGTACTCTAAAGTACACTAACACCCATAAACTACCTATGCACCCCTAAACCGAGGTCCCCCCACATCGCCGACACTCAAATAATTTTTTTTAACCCCTAATCTGCCGACCGCCACCTACGTTATACTTATGTACCCCTAATCTGCTGCCCCTAACACCGCCTACCCCTGTATTATATTTATTAACCCCTAATCTGCCCCCCACAATGTCGCCGCCAGCTACCTACAATAATTAACCCCTAATCTGCCGACCGCAAAGCGCCGCCACCTACATTATAGCTATGTACCCCTAATCTGCTGCCCCTAACACCGCCAACCCCTATATTATATTTAGTAACCCCTAATCTGCCCCCCTCAACGTCGCCTCCACCTGCCTACACTTATTAACCCCTAATCTGCCGAGCGGACCGCACTGCTACTATAATAAAGTTATTAACCCCTAATCCGCCTCACTAACCCTATAATAAATAGTATTAACCCCTAATCTGCCCTTCCTAACATCGCCGACACCTAACTTCAATTATTAACCCCTAATCTGCCGACCGGAGCTCACCGCTATTCTAATAAATGTATTAACCCCTAAAGCTAAGTCTAACCCTAACACTAACACCCCCCTAAGTTAAATATAATTTAAATCTAACAAAATTAATTAACTCTTATTAAATAAATTATTCCTATTTAAAGCTAAATACTTGCCTGTAAAATAAACCCTAATATAGCTACAATATAAATTATAATTATATTGTAGCTATTTTAGGATTAATATTTATTTTACAGGCAACTTTGTAATTATTTTAACCAGGTACAATAGCTATTAAATAGTTAAGAACTATTTTATAGTTACCTAGTTAAAATAATAACAAAATTACCTGTAAAATAAATCCTAACCTAAGTTACAATTAAACCTAACACTACACTATCATTAAATTAATTAAATAAAATACCTACAATTACCTACAATTAACCTAACACTACACTATCAATAAATTAATTAAATACAATTCCTACAAATAAATACAATTAAATAAACTAGCTAAAGTACAAAAAATAAAAAAGAACTAAGTTACAAAAAATAAAAAAATATTTACAAACATAAGAAAAATATTACAACAATTTTAAACTAATTACACCTACTCTAAGCCCCCTAATAAAATAACAAAGACCCCCAAAATAACAAAATGCCCTACCCTATTCTAAATTACTACATTTCAAAGCTCTTTTACCTTACCAGCCCTGAACAGGGCCCTTTGCGGGGCATGCCCCAAGAAATTCAGCTCTTTTGCCTGTAAAAAAAAACATACAATACCCCCCCCAACATTACAACCCACCACCCACATACCCCTAATCTAACCCAAACCCCCCTTAAATAAACCTAACACTAAGCCCCTGAAGATCTTCCTACCTTGTCTTCACCCTACCAGGTTCACCGATCCGTCCTGAAGAGCTCCTCCGATGTCCTAATCCAAGCCCAAGCGGGGGGTTGAAGAGGTCCATGATCCGGCTGAAGTCTTCATCCAAGCGGGAGCTGAAGAGGTCCATGATCCGGCTGAAGTCTTCATCCAAGCGGGAGCTGAAGAGGTCCATGATCCGGATGAAGTCTTCTATCAACGGCATCTTCAATCTTCTTTCTTCCGGATCCATCTTGCAGACCTCCGACGCGGAACATCCTCTTCTCCCGACGCCTACTAGCCGAATGACGGTTCCTTTAAGGGACGTCATCCAAGATGGCGTCCCTCGAATTCCGATTGGCTGATAGGATTCTATCAGCCAATCGGAATTAAGGTAGGAATATTCTGATTGGCTGATGGAATCAGCCAATCAGAATCAAGATCAATCCGATTGGCTGATCCAATCAGCCAATCAGATTGAGCTCGCATTCTATTGGCTGATCGGAACAGCCAATAGAATGCAAGCTCAATCTGATTGGCTGATCAAATCAGCCAATCGGATTGAACTTGATTCTGATTGGCTGATTCCATCAGCCAATCAGAATATTCCTACCTTAATTCCGATTGGCTGATAGAATCCTATCAGCCAATCAGAATTTGAGGGACGCCATCTTGGATGACGTCCCTTAAAGGAACCGTCATTCGGCTAGTAGGCGTCGGGAGAAGAGGATGTTCCGCGTCGGAGGTCTGCAAGATGGATCCGGAAGAAAGAAAATTGAAGATGCCGTTGATAGAAGACTTCATCCGGATCATGGACCTCTTCAGCTCCCGTTTGGATGAAGACTTCAGCCGGATCATGGACCTCTTCAGCTCCCGCTTGGATGAAGACTTCAGCCGGATCATGGACCTCTTCAGCCCCCCGCTTGGGCTTGGATTAGGACATCGGAGGAGCTCTTCAGGACGGATCGGTGAACCTGGTAGGGTGAAGACAAGGTAGGAAGATCTTCAGTGGCTTAGTGTTAAGTTTATTTAAGGGGGGTTTGGGTTAGATTAGGGGTATGTGGGTGGTGGGTTGTAATGTTGGGGGGGGGGGGTATTGTATGTTTTTTTTACAGGCAAAAGAGCTGTATTTCTTGGGGCATGCCCCGCAAAGGGCCCTGTTCAGGGCTGGTAAGGTAAAAGAGCTTTGAAATGTAGTAATTTAGAATAGGGTAGGGCATTTTGTTATTTTGGGGGTCTTTGTTATTTTATTAGGGGGCTTAGAGTAGGTGTAATTAGTTTAAAATTGTTGTAATATTTTTCTTATGTTTGTAAATATTTTTTTATTTTTTGTAACTTAGTTCTTTTTTATTTTTTGTACTTTAGCTAGTTTATTTAATTGTATTTATTTGTAGGAATTGTATTTAATTAATTTATTGATAGTGTAGTGTTAGGTTAATTGTAGGTAATTGTAGGTAGTTTATTTAATTAATTTATTGATAGTGTAGTGTTAGGTTTAATTGTAACTTAGGTTAGGATTTATTTTACAGGTAAATTTGTAATTATTTTAACTATTTTAGCTATTAAATAGTTCTTAACTATTTAATAGCTATTGTACCTGGTTAAAATAAATACAAAGTTACCTGTAAAATAAATATAAATCCTAAAATAGCTATAATATAATTATAATTTATATTGTAGCTATATTAGGATTTATTTTACAGGTAAGTATTTATCTTTAAATAGGAATAATTTATTTAATAAGAGTTAATTAATTTCGTTAGATGTAAATTATATTTAACTTAGGGGGGTGTTAGTGTTAGGGTTAGACTTAGCTTTAGGGGTTAATACATTTATTAGAATAGCGGTGAGCTCCGGTCGGCAGATTAGGGGTTAATAATTGAAGTTAGGTGTCGGCGATGTTAGGGAGGGCAGATTAGGGGTTAATACTATTTATTATAGGGTTAGTGAGGCGGATTAGGGGTTAATAACTTTATTATAGTAGCGCTCAGGTCCGCTCGGTAGATTAGGGGTTAATAAGTGTAGTTAGGTGGAGGCGACGTTGTGGGCGGCAGATTAGGGGTTAATAAATATAATATAGGGGTCGGCGATGTTAGGGCAGCAGATTAGGGGTACATAGGGATAATGTAAGTAGCGGTGGTTTACGGAGTGGCAGATTAGGGGTTAATAATAATATGCAGGGGTCAGCGATAGCGGGGGCAGCAGATTAGGGGTTAATAAGTGTAAGGTTAGGGGTATTTAGACTTGGGGTACATGTTAGAGTGTTAGGTGCAGACGTAGGAAGTGTTTCCCCATAGCAAACAATGGGGCTGCGTTAGGAGCTGAACGCGGCTTTTTTGCAGGTTTTTTTTCAGCTCAAACAGCCCCATTGTTTCCTATGGGAGAATCGTGCACGAGCACGTTTTTGAGGCTGGCCGCTTGCGTAAGCAACTCTGGTATCGAGAGTTGAAGCTGCGTTAAAAATGCTCTACGCTCCTTTTTTGGAGCCTAACGCAGCCTTTATGTGGACTCTCAATACCAGAGTTATTTTTATGGTGCGGCCAGAAAAAAGCCGGCGTTAGTTTTTCGGGTCGTTACCGACAAAACTCCAAATCTAGCCGACTGTGATTAGCTAGCCTTTGCTATCTCAAACTTACTCCTCTCCAAATACATAAAAGTACGTAACTATAACTTCTAGTCATCTGAAGTAACCTACCCACTTCCTATCCAGAGTAATTGCATAGAGTTAAACAGTTTACTCAAAAATGTTCTCCCCTTTAATTTGTTCCCAATTATCCACTTTACCTGCTGGAGTGTATTAAATTGTTTACAAGTATTTCCATTACCCTTATATTGGCATTTGAATTAGTTTATTTAGCCTATGGTATCCATTCCCCACCCATCCTGAAAGTTTTTGTCCACGAGGCCAAGCTGTATTAACACAGCCAGTAGAAGACATTACAGTCCCAGTGGTTTATAGAAGAGATAAGGTAATAAAATGTTAATTTTACATTGTTCCTTCCAAGTATTGGTGATTGTTTTATGGACAGATATAAGATAAAGAAGCAGGTATATTTGCACAATGTGATAAAGTAATCAGATCTGATTATACCATTATACCATTTTATTAGGATGTGGCTTCAAACACTAAATCTGCTAATTCATATACACAAATAAGCCTTAAAAAAGCAAATCTCATACATTTTATACTCTGCACCTGGTAAAAAAAAGTAATTGGAAACACATTAAGGGAAAAACAATTTTATAGTATACTGTCCCTTTAAAGGACCAGTCAACAACAAATGCAAGATAACAAGACAGTGCAATAGCACTTAGTCTGAACTTCAAATGAGTAGTAAAAAAAAAATTCTGACAATTTTAAAAGTTATGTCTTTTTCAACTCCCCCTGTACCATGAGACACGCCAACAGCCATTCACAAATGCATACACACTTATTCTTGCACATGCTCAGTCGGAGCTGGTGACTCAAAACGTTTAAATATAAAAAGACTGTGCACATTTTGTTAATGGCAGTAAATTGGAAAGTTGTTTAAAATGGCATGCTCTATCTGAATAATGAAAGTTTAATTTTGATTGAGTGTCCCTTTAAGTAACCTTAAATACAAACTCCACAGTCTATCGCCTGAAAACTTTATAACTTTCAGGGTAGAATTTGACTAAAATACATTACAAAATTCTGCCAAAAAATTGTAGTTGCCTTGCAGAATTACCAGTCAAATGAGGCGACTAATAATTATCCTGGCAACCACATTTTATTAATGCATGCCCTGTCCTTCCTTAGTGGCTATGGACACAGCCAGAAAGGGTCTACTGTCATGCAAGGCTTGTCATTTTTAACATCTGATCACTGTGACAGGCTGTCATGGTGATCACATGACCATGGGGCAATTTTTTTGGGACATCACTGGACTGCCTCACTCCAGTGATTTCCCAGTGAGCCTAAAACCATTATGTGCTGCAGCATTCTAATATCTAGTCTCTAGTTTTCAATATACAATCACTGTGACTGGCTGTCACAATGACTATAAGTGTACAGAGTAAAAATACTATTTGACTGTTGTTGCACTGTTGCTGGATAGCCTCATATGCAGGCATCCAACAACAGTATGAGATGCCCACTGATCACAGTGTGTATCTCTCTGACAGCCCAGGACACAGCCCTGTATGGCATCTGTCTTCAAGGAATTAAGTAATTCTAGCTTTATTTTATTCAGGGCAGTTAATTTAAAAAAGAAAAAAAAATCAATGGGCATTGTATAAAAACGTGTTTACATTGAAAATGAATGAATATAGAAAGTTATGCATGTGCACAATTAATACTATTGCTTTAATGTTTCCTGGCTAATATGAAGCTATTCCACTGCTTTATTGGTGAAGGGGGTCATGCATCTACAAGCATAAAAAGAAAAATTGATTTTAATTTTAATTTTTTTAAACAGCAGTATACAATAATACATTTTTAAATACTGTCAATTAGTTGGACAAAAAATAAAAATAAATCCTTTTTCAGGATGTACATTTATTACTGCACATATGTGTTTTGTTTGTAATTAACTACACAATAAAAAATGTTTGTTTTATGACAGAAGGTATTCAACATGTCCTTTTGAAAACAGTATGTGTAATATGCTTAATGTGTCTAAAGTTGTGTTTTTTTTTATTTTTTTTTGCAGATTTGGCAGAAGCAAATTTAAGCATCCTCCTGTTCCTCCACATGTGACACCAGCAGAGTTTCAGAGTCTTTTTTTCCGCATTTGTCATATTGCCATTTCCAAGACAGCAATACAGCATGTCTGTCACTGCCTGTTCTCGCAAGGGAATGTTTGTAAATTAAGTATTAGATTTGGTTTGTGAATGTTTGCTTCTAGGGAAACAATGTCAGATGGCAGAACCCGCTCTTAAAGATCTAACACAGACGATTAAAGACGGCAAACTATTACATTTGCTTCTGAAGTCATTATTATCTTATTAAGCTGTTCTTTTTATACAGAAATGAAAGGAAGACGCTACATTTTTTAACAGCTGAGATAGCATAGAAGTCAATATTTTATTGTTGGATACATCAGATGTTTAAAGAGCAGACATTAAATATGTAAAAATATGTTTGCATGATTTGTAAGCAAAGACAAAAAGGCATAGATGTGTTCATTGGTTGAAAGAGACAAGTCTTGCATCTGTATTGGTAAGAAAAAGCATAACTCTACAGCTATGAACACATAAAAAGATTTACTCAGCACATGGACATACACTTAAAAATAACATAACTAAGTGATATGGGTGATATTCATAGTACTTTATTTTTGTATCTATTTATCTATCTATCTATCTATCCATCCATCGTCTATCTATCATCTATCTATCTATCTATCTATCTATCTATCTATCCATCCATCGTCTATCTATCATCTATCTATCTATCTATCTATCTATCACCTGTCTGTATGTCTGTCTATACGCACACCTACTATACTTACATGTTTTCATAACATTATATAAGGGACAGTTCATAAAATAACCACTAAAATTATATTTGGTCGGAGGTGTAAACTTTTTTTGCGAAATATCACACATACTAACTTTGGGCCAATGTAATAATCAGGGAATATCATTTGGTTAGGCTATGACGAGGGGACCTAATGAAAAACAGAAAATTGAGGAGGTATCAAACAAATATTGGAAACCAAAGAGAGCAAATTATGGACTATAGGTTTCTATGAAAACCATAATGAAGTGTGAGATAAATGCAGCGCTTTCTGCTAAACACCACCTATTCTTGCCACCACTCACCTCGTTCAGGTATATTTTGAGCATCATGGTGCACTTTGAGTCCAGCAGTAACTCAATTAGCTTAAATTATGGATGTTTAAGGTTGACAAGGTTATCTTGTTTAAATTAAAATCATATTAAAAATTCATTGAGTTTTGCATTGCCTATTTTGTCTAGTGTTTTTGGTAGTGGGCCTTCCTGCCTTTGACATTAACAGTTATGTTAATTGCCCCAATACATTATATCTCCCACAGCAAATGAGAACCACTAGCAAAATGGAATAACAATAACTACAACCGCCACACCCAGGATGAGTGCTTTCAAAATGGATTACTTACATTTTTGGAAGTGTAAAATATTTGTATATCCGATTTACAATAGTGTAACGTTGTGTTGCTGGATAGAGCAAGAATCTTCTCAAAAAACTTGGTGATGAGAACAAGGGACTGGTCATGATTGTCTCGAGCGTTCTAGAGCTGTTGGGGTTTTTCACAAACCCTTATTCAAGAATACAGAATTAATAAATATTTTATTGCCTCTGTGACATAACTTGTCTTGTGGCTGAGTTTTGCTATTTAAAAACTGATGACATTGTTTTCTTTTTCTTTTAAATTTATTTTTATTTTACTGTTTTCAGGAGAAGGGGGGGGTGCCCATGTTAAAGAGGATTTTTTTTATATAGTTAGTGGGATTTGTTTAGGAACATTTTGAAGGCGTTTAGGTGTTGACAGTGTATTCAACAGCTGTTATGATGTAGATGCAGCCCCATTGGTTATAAAGGAGTTGAACTCAAAACTAATTGCTGTTATGATGGGACGGTCCAAATCTTTATGAATTCTGCAATTTTCAAGTTATGATTTTGAAAGTTGAGATGTTGCAGCAACTTTTTTCAGCAAGATATTCATTTCAACAACATGTTTTATTGAATCCAGGCCAATAACAATCAGGTCCCAATGGCTAAGAACATGAACTAAAATTGCTCTTTCTGGTGAAATAAAATAGATTGCCTACATTCTCCACCCAGCAATACAACTGATTCACAATTTGATAACTTTGGAATATTAGCTTAGCTACAGGTTTGTCTTTTTAATAGTAAAATAAGACAAACTTTAGTTATATTTGGAATAAACAAAGGAAAAGGAGTTGACAGAAAATTGCAAATTCAAATCCATTGTTAAAGAGACAGTCTACACCAGAATTTTCTATTGTTTAAAAAGATAGATAATCCCTTTATTACTCATTCCCCAGTTTTGCATAACCAACACAGTTATATTAATACACGTGTTATCTCTGTGATTACCTTGTATCTAAGCCTCTGCAAACTGTCCCCTTTTTTCTTTTGACAGACTTGCATTTTAGCCAATCAGTACTGACTCCTAGGTAACTCCAGTGGCGTGAGCACAATGTTATCTATATGACAGACATGAACTAATGTTCTATAGTTGTGAAAAAACATTCAAAATGCATTCAGATAAGTGACAGCCTTCAAGAACTAAGAAATCAGCATATGAGCTTACCTAGGTTTAGTTTTCAACTAAGAATACCAAGGGAACAAAGCAAAATTGATGATTAAAGTAAATTGGAAAGTTGTTAAAAATTACATGCCCTATCTGAATCATGAAATATTATTTTTAACTAGAGTCACTCTGCACTTTATTTAAATTAATTAAATTCTGGACTAAATGTGGACTCTGGTTTCTTAACCCATTATCACATTTTTTTTGTAATGTACTTTCATATACTTTAGTCAATTACATTGTATATTCCACACTCTCTATGCATAGGTACGCAGGTAAGCCTATGTCCACACTTTTGTCATTATTATTATTCCCCTTTTTTTCTTTCTTTCCTTTCTCCTTTTTTAACTATCTCATATTCCCCTGTATACCTAATTTCCCATCTTTATTCATATTGATTCTATGTTGATATATAACTTTATATCAGTATATGCTTTGTGTATAAATATATCTCCCCTGCCTCTATCCTTTACTAACACTGTCTGCTTCTGTCTCCTAAACCCACCTCATGATTTTTACGACACCCCCTCCTCCCCCTGCATTCAGACCTCTGTAACACTTTCTGTCTTTTTAGCCATCCCATGTTTTAGGATATATCTTATATGTATATCTGAGCCTTCATCAGGACATATTAAATCTGAAAACAAACACATAAATCAAAACAAATATAATACACATTTACGTGAGGACAAACAACAAAACCACCCATCACCAACCTTTATATTCATGATTTAAAAACATTATCAGTTGAATTATTCATCCATGCCACCCAGATGGCCAATTCCTAGTTACCAGCATATACACTCATATGTGCATGACCTATCGCAGAATCAAACACATGCCTACCCCGGCAACTACTTAACAGACAAAAGTATCAGGGACCACCCCAATTTAACAACAACAAAATAATTCAATTAATGAATCCTGAACATACAGAATTTTCATAGGTCTCAAACTGCAAACAGTTAACACCCAGCCTCTAGTCAAAGGCATATCTAAAATATAGCTACCCAGAGTATCATACACCAAATGGTAATCAGAAACATTGTGAAAATAATGTCAAACAAACATATAGATAAAGTATAATGCAATCCAATCAATTAAATACAAGCAACCTGCTAACTCTCATGGCTGTCACTTCAATATACCTAAAATGTTAGAGCACACCGGCCATTATAACAATTTCGTAGTACAAGTAAGGACTCCATGCCTCATGCAACTAAACACAGCCTGGTCATACCTATGTCCCACTCAGGGGATAACCATGAATGAATCACATGCACGCCACCCTAGAAGAAAATCCACAGCAAGCATTCAGCTACTGTCAAAAATAGCAGCTGTACAACTTAAACTATGTCAGGCAATGTGCCACATAGAGAGAAAATATCCATATTGAAATAGGTTAGTGTGAATTTCGTTCCAACACCAAAAGTGGATACATTTGATTACTTGGTTGACCTACACAGGTTACAAAGAACCCTGAAAATAAAATAATTTTTCAAAAATTCACCTCAAAACAGGTTAAAGCCTGTATTGTCCAAAAAATCAAACTTTGAACCCAAGCTCACCCAACAATAAAAACTTTCACCAGGACCTGTATCAGAGAACAGAACAGACATACAGCTTCCTTAGAGCTCCTAGGACTCATTTGAATAAAAAGCAATGGGACGCACTACGTAGACTTCAAAGTGATGGTACGATTGTCATTCGACCAGCCGATAAGGGTGGTGCAATTATAGTTTTGGACTATTCCTATTATCGGGAGGAGTTACTCAATCAACTTGAAGATGTAACCATGTATAAAAAACTTACACACAATCCCACGTCTGTATATAAAAAGAAGTTGGATGATAGCTTGTCTTTCACATTAAACAGTGGACACATTGATCAACATATCTACGATTTCCTGATCAATGAACATCCTGTATATCCGATTGTGTACACTATTCCTAAGATACACAAAGATCAGGTCAAATCCCCCTGGAGACCTATAGTGACCGCAGAGGGGTCTCTTTTTCAGAACTTATCTAGGTACATTGACTTCTACCTGCAATATTTGGTGAAGGTTACTGAGGCATTCTTACTGGATTCTATAGAATTAATACAACTTTTACATGATTGTATTTTTCCCACAGAATGCATCCTTGTCACTTTAGATGTTAATAGCCTTTATACCGTGATGCCACACGAGTTAGGGATTGAGGCTGCTAGACAAGCCCTATTATCCAGTACCTCTTATGATGGTCCCCCGATTGACGTATTACTTGATTGGCTGTCATTATGTCTTAGACATAACTACTTTAGATTCGAGGATACTTATTATCTGCAACTCGTTGGCACAGCCATGGGATCCAGTCTGGCACCTTCATATGCCAACCTGTTCATGGCGTGGTTTGAGAGTCTACATATTTTCAATGATAAAAATCCGAATGTACTCTTGTATCGTAGATACATTGATGATTTGCTGGTTATTTGGGGCGGTATACAATCTGAACTCACTGCGTGGATCCACAAACTTAACACAGCAGAAGATTCTATAGTCCTCAAGAGTGAGAGTGATTCCTCTAAAATTCATTTTCTTGATTTGCGCATTTACAAAAGTGAAGTGGAAGGCGGTTGCCTTTTGAGAACCACACTCTATTCCAAACCTACGGATCACAACATACTGCTACAAAGCAGTAGCTATCATCCTATGCAGCTCAAGAGGGGAATCATTAAGTTCCAGTTCCTGAGAGTCATTTGCAACAACTCAGAATATGAACAGAGAGACATACAACTGGAAACGATGAAGAATACATTTTTGGAACGAGGCTATAGTCTGAAGATGATCACAGACATACTAAATGAGGATGGGGGTTTTAATCAATCCTCACTACTACGTAGGAACCCCAGAACCACTGGTGGGGGGATGACAAAACCATTAATTTTATTACCATTATAGCTACTAAGCAGGTTGTGAATATTCTTAGGAATAATTGGCATCTCATTAGAGATGATCATTCCCTTCTGTTTGGCAAGTCTTCTCCGCCCAGAGTTGTTCACAGGAGTGAATCAAGTTTAAAGACGTTACTGATGAAAACAGACCCTTGGCGTAGTAGTAAAACTTGGCTAGCTAAATCCAAACCTGGTTGCTATAAATGCTGTAGCTGTGTTACCTGCAGCTCTTTGATAACTGGACAAAAATTTCATCATTCGGGTTCCACCAAAACATACACGATTAGGCACCAGCTAACCTGCACATCACAGTTTGTTGTCTATTTTCTCTCTTGTCCATGTGGTCGTTATTACATTGGGAAGACCAGCACCACATTCAGAGAGAGACTTGCAAATCATAAAAGTGTCATACGGGCTGCCTTTAAAGAGGGACATTATGATCAGCCGATGGCCAGACATTTTTTGGAATATAAACATCCCATCGCCTCATTAAGGGCGATGCTCATTGATATGGTTACCCCTTTAAGACAGGGAGGTGACAGAAACAATGAACTTTTGAAATGTGAATCAAAATGGATCTACAGACTTAACACTCTTAGCCCACATGGTCTAAATGCTCACCTGGACTATTCCCTTTTCCATTGATCCAATGATCGTACAATCCATCTTTATGCATGAAACAGACCCTGACCAATTTATTTGTTTATAGTAACTCACATTCACCATGTTTTGGACATGTGTTGTGGATAATTGGTGTTTGTATCACCCACACTAACCTCTTTCAATATGGATATTTTCTCTCTATGTTTCACATTGCCTGACATAGTTTAAGTTGTACAGCTGCGATTTTTGACAGTAGCTGAATGCTTGCTGTGGATTTTCTTCTAGGGTGGCGTGCATGTGATTCATTCATGGTTTTCCCCTGAGTGGGACATAGGTATGACCAGGCTGTGTTTAGTTGCATGAGGCATGGAGTCCTTACTTGTACTACGAAATTGTTCTGCTGGAGGGATTCTTTGGCACATAGCTGAGTGATTTGCATATTTGGTTGACATGAGTTGGATTGGCTAGTGCACTTATGTTTTGTTCTATTGGAGTTGGAGCATTCTCTCTCTATGTGGCATGTTGCTTGGCATAGTTTAAATTTTTTAGCCGTTCTTTTGGCAGGCTTGCGATCTGATATATTCCAGAGTGTCATTTTTGTGCATCTTGTATGCCTAACTATATAGTGTGATATATAGACCAATATCGTGGAGTCTACTTGTATATGATATGGAGTCCTAGCTTGCACTATGTGACATCTTTGCTGGTGGGTCGCGGTGGCATATTGTCAGGTCGGTGATTGGTTGTTTAGTGCTCGTATATTTTAATCGTATTGATTTTGACTAATATCCCCACTGAGCACTATTGGTATTGAGCGCTATAATGCTCATTGGCTCTGCATGTTAGAGCCCCTGTGTTTATTCAATTTCTCCATCTCTGCGTTACAGCTTGATCAGCTGCAGGTGTTAGGACTCTGGGATTGCTCATTGGTTGCTACAGTGGCCAGGTAGCTTCCGGTATTTAAGCTCTAACAGGAAACCGATTGTACACACGTCTTTTTTCTACTTTGGGAGTTTGGCTATACAGCCGTTTGCAGGTATGGAGCATTTTCTATAATTCTTGCGTTTTTTTATGTGACTGTTTATACGTTTGTGTTTTTATTAGAATGACAGGTTGGCCGTTATTATGCACAGGCGCAGTTCCACTGACATTAGCTTAAACATGTCCTGTTGGGTGTATGTGTTGCTTTTTTATGTATCTAAATGATGTGCAAAGTAGCCTTTAGGGATTTTTGTTGTTATTAGTTGATTGTGCACAGACGTCTCTCTGAAATTGAAGTCTGATACTTTTGATTGATTGGTTTACTACTTTCTGTTGCTTCCGGTAAAGGCTCCACTATGAGGACCGGGTGTTTTTCGCTTCAAGCCTTTGCGGCATATTTGTCAATACAGCCTTTCCAAGAAGCCATTTTAGGTGCTGGTTAGACTGGTGCTCTCACGGGCCTGTGATATTTTGTTTCATGCTTTTGTTAGGTTTAACACCACTTGTATGTGTGTATGGTAAGTTTTTCGGTGTATATATGTTCCGCAAACCTGTTTAGTGCCGTGGAGGCAATATAGAAGTTACTTTGTTTCTATCCACTTACATTGGTCTCTTACAGTGTAAGCTTTTGCCGCCTATGTCTGGTGCCATTCTTGAGCACCTTTGAGTGGGACAACTGGTATGAGGTGATTTTTTTATCACATATAGTAAATCTATGTAGTTGCAGCCAATGCTGCTCATACATTTTTACTAGGTGGTTTAACCATTACAGGCAGAGCAGCTCCTATTTGCCTCTACCCTTTTGATATATGGCCGGTGTGCTCTAACATTTTAGGTATATTGAAGTGACAGCTGTGAGAGTTAGCAGGTTGCTTGTATGTAATTGATTGGATTGCATTACGCTTTATCCATATGTTTGTTTGACATTATTTTCACAATGTTTCTGATTACCATTTGGTGTATGATACTCCGGGTAGCTATATTTTAGATATGCCTTTGACTAGAGGCTGGGTGTTAACTGTTTGCAGTTTGAGACCTATGAAAATTCTGTATGTTCAGGATTCATTTATTGAATTATTTTGTTGTTGTTAAATTGGGGTGGTCCCTGATACTTTTGTCTGTTAAGTAGTTGCCGGGGTAGGCATGTGTTTGATTCTGCGATAGGTCACGCACATATGAGTGTATATGCTGGTACCTAGGAATTGGCCATCTGGGTGGCATGGATGAATAATTCAACTGAAAATGTTTTTAAATCGGGAATATAAAGGCTGGTGATGGGTGGTTTTGTTGTTTGTACTCACGTAAATGTCTATTATATTTGTTTTGATTTATGTGTTTGTTTTCAGATTTAATATGTCCTGATGAAGGCTCGGATAGGAGCAGAAACGTTGACCATTCTTTGTTGATGTACGAATAAAGCTATTTTATTTGAATTTACAAATCCTGAGAGTGCTCTTCTTGATACGGATCTACATAGTTACTCTTTGAGGATTGCACCCAGTTCTACTACACACCACCTAGGTTGGAATGCTGGGCTACAGGCTAATTGTTATACTATATATATATATATATATATATATATATATATATATATATATATATATATATATATATATATATATATATATATATACAATTTCCAATTCTCACTCCATATGAGTAAAATAATGCTGCACTCACCGGTCTTGTAGAAAAATGTTCCTTTATTATACACAAATGACAGTGACCATAACATAGTTACCCCCAGATGTTTTGGTGCGCCTCTGAGAAAGGTGCCAGAGGCGCACCGAAATGTCTGGGGGTAACTGTGTTATGGACACTGTCATTTGTGTATAATAAAGGAACATTTTTCTACAAGACCGGTGAGTGCAGCATTATTTTACTCATATGGAGTGAGAATTGGAAATTGTATGTATTTTGCATGCAGCACCACGGCAATTGGATTGTGTTTGATGGAGTGCACCTTATATTGAATCTGTATATATATATATATATATATATATATATATATATATATACACACACATACATATAAATATATATATATACACATACATATATATATATATATGTGCATACATATATACACATATATATATATATATATATATATATATATATATATATATATATATATATATAACACACAGAGAAAGTCCAACACTCGCTTACAAGCTCTCAGCTAAGATTTAAAGCAAAATTGGAAGAGTTAGTTACCACATATGGCCATTTTGCAGGGTCATGGCATGTGTACCCAGTCCAGTCTGAGAGTGCAGTCCCCTTCCGTGTTTTGTATATGTCTAGGGTGATTTCAAAAGTCTGTGAACCCTGACTTGTTCCCAGTTTGTTTGATTGAGAGCTTGCATTTGTATGGCTGTATTAGAGACCCAGGTTTTGGAAGAGACCTTGACGTGGTACCTGGGCTTGTTCCATTTGGCCAGATGCGGTAACTAACTCTTCCAGTTTTGCTTTTAATCTTAGCTGAGAGCTTGTAAGTGACTGCTGGACTTTCTCTGTGTGTTGTATTAATTTATTTTGTAATTTTCCATATGGGCCTTGCACCCAGGCTTGTCTGGGGTTAACTGCCTTTGACTCTGGAGACAGCACAGCTTCCTGAGAGTGCTATAGCACCCAGGGCTGAGCATTTTGCAGGGTCATGGGATGTGTACCCAGTCCAGTCTGAGAGTGCATATACAGTATATATATATATATATATATATATATATATATATATATATATATACACACATACATATATACATATATACTATGTATGTATATATATACACACACACACATACATAGAGTTCATTGAGTCATCCTCATAAAGCTAAAACAATAATCCAAAATGGATTTACATTTTTTTACCTTGTGTTTGCTTATAAAAACCTAGATCTGGACTTATTGCTTATAAATAAGTGTATTTTCTTGTAGTGGGCAACTATCCAATTAATTCCTAGGACCTTTACTTATTATGTCTCATGAACTCTAATCTTTCATAGCTAGAGAAGCTGAATATATCATAAAGAAAATAGCAGAAATCTTGATCCAAGATGGCTGCGAGTCATTAGAGCTCCTCACGCAGAAATAAGGCTAGTTAGGATAAAATAGGTTCTGTCTTTGCAAACGTGCTTATAGACTGAGCACCGGAACGCTAAAGTCCCCAGGAGTCATTTGGACTATTTTCCACCGGTAATCTCGGACGCAGCTCACGCACGCCTTGAAACAAACTTGGAAGGCCTTCACAAGCACGCCACAATAAAGTAAGTGCCCGAGACATCACAGCATAGCCGAACACACTACCTCACCCACGTAGTGCTGGCAACATGAGGTTCGGATAAGTAATACCCTCGGGGCACAACTAAGAAGCTACAACACAGAGCAGATGGCCAAATGTGAGTACAACATAAAAACAGCTATTGAGACACTGCGCAACACACACGCTATGTAAAGGCTTACACGCTGCCAGGCCCTGCATAAACATCTCCCCACTCTGCCTGCAATGCCAGCATAACTCTAAAAGAGATCACCCAGCAATTTCTATATGAATCGGCAGGAGAAGCTCATATACGCACACATCAGACAAATATTGTTTATGTGAACTGTGCACAAATTCCTGCATTCAGAGGGGATTTAAGAGGACTTTAATTTAATTGCAGTGATAAAGCTTACAAGTTTCCTTACAAGGGAAATATCTTAAACCTCTCCAAAGTTAATGTGATAATAGCCATTCAAAACCCCGTGCTCTATATACAGAGGCACGCACCGACACTGCAACTCATAATGGCGTTGCGCAAACCGCCAAAGTCAGACAAGCATCTGAAAAGCAATAGCACCACACATAGTGCGGTCTCCAACTTCTTTAAAAATACAGAGAAGAAAAAGTCTCCACAACACTCTCTAGTAGAGGAAGAGGATATAGAGCAATATACTAGCTCCCAACCAGGTTCCCCTAAATCACCACATTCTGCTACAGACAGAGATGTAGATCAACCAGCCACCATCAAAGATATAGCAATATTAATTGACCAAGTGAAAAGCTGCATTAAGCAGGAATGTGCTGACCTTAAAAAAGACATCACTGACCTGGGGGCCAGAGTTGAAGCATTAGAGGGTGACCTTGAAGATATTAGCACAAACATGTCAGAGATTACCCACACAGTGTCCCAGCATGATACCCTCATTAAGGAATTAGAAAACAAGCTGGATGACCTCGAAAACAGAACGAGGCGCTGTAATCTAAGATTTAGAGGCATCCCAGAAGAGATCGCAGGAGCAGAAATAAAACATTTCTTACAGGGCTTGTTCCACGGAATGCTGCTCTTATCCGATCACGAAGTGGATCAACACATCCCCCTAGAAAGGGCACACCGATCCCTGAGGCCGAAGCTGCAAGAAGATCAACCACCTAGGGACATCATAGTTTGTTTTCAGAGTTATCAAGACAAAGAAAAGATTCTATCTATTGCCAGGCGGCAATCTCACTTAATTCATCAAGGATCGAAAATCCAAATATACCAAGATCTATCCTACCGTACGTTGCAACTGAGGAAAACTTATAACGAACTAACTGCACACTTGCGGGGCTTAAAGGTCCCATATAGATGGGGCTTCCCAGTATCTCTAATAGTACAAAAGGAAGGGTGCCGATATGAATGCAAAGACCCTCTAAATTCCCTGCAATTCTGCAAACAATTAGGGATCCCTGCCCCAACATTCGAAGGACCAGGAAAGGGGCGACAACATCAAGATGAAGCGCAGCTCCCCAAAGACCAACGTAGGAACTGGCAAACACCAGCAAAGAGACCTCCACGAAAACGCCAATTAACCACTCCTGCTAAAATCCAGGAGCACCGCTCACAAGTTAAAGACTGGGGTAAGATTTAACCTAAGATACCACATGCACATGGTATTTTATCTATGTAGATGCTGCTCTGCTTCCACACTTGACCTCTCTTGAAGATCTTTAATCATAAACCCCTGCAACTGTTTAAAATAGGTTGCCTTTGAACTACAACGTTGAAAGAACATTTGGGGAAATATGACTTTGCCAGATACTAATTTATCTTACAGATTGAGAGTCAGACTTCCAACCCCACAGTTTATAGTTTACTTTAGTTTACATTGGTTTTAAAAGGACGATGCTAGTTGCGGAAATGCATATACGGGGGGGAGGTAAATTGATTGTGGAAGATGGGTAATGTTATATCCAAGTTAAACAGGTATCCGTATTTTGGGAATTCTCAGATGTTTTCTTTGGGCATTCATGTTATTGCAGCCTTTACAAGTTTGTATTCTTAAATGACTGTTGATCGTTAACCGAACCTTGTTTAATAGTTTAGGTCCACATATACCACAGGTAAGACATGCAACCAAACGTATAAGTTTTCAGTTTATAGCCTTATTTCTGTGATTTGTTCCTCACTATTTTTTTCTTTTTTATTACTTTTTCTTTACTTTTTGTTACATAGTAGAGTATTTTGTTGTTACACTCAGACACAGTTTAACCACCACACAAACACCATTACACACACGTTACAAACACACGTTTCCACTCATTCCTGGTTCAATCACACTACTTGTATGAACACATCCATAAGATCTTATACAACATACAGCTTAAACCTAAGTCCAAGCGCACACTTAATTTGAGAGAATAATTATTACAGCTAAGGACTCTACAGGAGATCTTATGATAGCAACACAAAATGTCAAGGGATTTTTATCCCAGGAAAAGAGATCCATAGCGTTTCATGACTTTTTTAAGAAAAGGATAGATATCATATTGACACAAGAAACTCATTTCAAAAAGCATAGAGCACCTACCATCTCCAATAGATACTACACTCAGCACTTTCTCAGTTCAGGAATAGACGGGAAAAACGGGGTATGCACATCAGTTAGACGCGGAATACCTTTTGAGCTACTAGACAGCTATCGAGATAAAGAAGGCAGGATTCTGATCCTGGTAGGCTTACTATACAATAGGCCCGTCACTATTGCCAACATATACGCACCTAATAGACCTACACCTCCTTTTTTCAGATTAGTTACCAGATCTCTACTAGACATTGCAAAGGGGCCGATACTGTTGGGTGGGGACCTGAACTTCCCAATATGTCCAGCTCTTGACACCTCATCTGGGAAATCCTACATACCTATCAAACACATAAAAACTAATTACATGACACTCCAGATCCCCAAGCTATTCGACACCTGGAGAGTGGTTCATCCAGAGACCAAAGATTTCACTTTTTTCTCCAACCCCCAACGTAGCTACTCGAGAATCGATTATATCCTATGCTCTCAAAATATGCTTACGAACCTTAAACATTCCAGAATTTCACACACCTCATGGTCCGACCACAGCATGGTTATAACCTCTTTTACATGGCTATCCAAACCCAAACTGAAAACAACTGGAGACTTAATGATAACATATTTACCGACACCACAGTCATAGAGGCGATTGACATACGTACAGAGGAATTTTTCCTGCATAATGACCCTATGGACACATCCGCAACCAATAATTGGGAAGCATTTAAATGCACTATTAGAGGTGAAATAATCCAATAATTATTGAAAGCAATAAAGCAGGGAAAATGTTAGCTAGATCATTAAAAAAGAAAAAACTGCAAACGTACATTCGCACGATAAGAGGTCAGGAAGGAATTACTCAGCACCAAAACGACACTATTGTTGAAAGCTTTGCAGAATACTATAGGTCTTTATATAATTTGAACACCCAGAACACTTGCAATAAGTTAGAGTTAATACAACAGTATCTCTCCAAAGTAGAAGTTCCAATGATCACTGACACAGATAAGGAATACATAGAAACCCCCATTACTCTGCAAGAGGTCCTAGACACCATAAACTCTTTACCAGCAGGTAAAGCACCAGGCCCGGATGGCCTCACCTCTAAATTTTATCAATTATTCAAACTTCACTTAGGAAAACAACTACTATCACTCTATCAAGATATAGAAAATGGCTCACAATTTTCCCAACCGCTATTAGAGGCATCCATTACAGTAATTTCCGAAACCGGGAAAAGCAGCTGACAGAGTTCAAAATTACCGGCCAATCTCCCTAATCAATATAGACATGAAAATATATGCAAAACTATTAGCCTCAAGACTAAATAACATTCTCCCCCAAATTGTTAATAACGACCAGGTAGGTTTCATACAAGGACGAGAAGCAAAAGACAACACCACAAGAATACTTCACACACTACAATACGCGACGGACAACAACATACCCATGACTTTCCTCTCCACCGACGCCGAAAAGGCATTTGACAGAGTTGACTGGGACTTCATGTGGGAGACATTGATGAAATTCAGCTTCCCCTGTAAATTTATAGACAGAATTAAAGCCCTATATACCATTCCCTCAGCTAAAGTAATAGCCAACGGCACTCTATCTAATAGCTTTCTAATTAGGGACGGTACGAGGCAGGGATGCCCCCTCTCACCACTGCTTTTTATCCTTACTGTAGAAATTCTGGCGACTATAGTCAGAACACACCCCGATATTAAAGACTTCACATACGGCCCTTATACTCAAAAATGTCTTCTTTTTGCTGACGACATTATATTCACACTGACAGAACCGAAGACCTCATTACCCCCTTTACTAGAAATCTTTCAAAAATATAAACAGGTCTCAAACTTCTTGATCAATTTGGACAAGTCCATGCTAATGCCCCTTAATCTGGATGAATCAACTACTCAGTTCATCACCGCTCACACACAATTCGACATAGTCAGGTCGGTTACTTACCTCGGGACAGTTATCCCAGATAAACCGTCGGAGATATATAATAAAAACTTTACACCTTTATATGAGGGAATAAATAAACTATTAGGTACTTGGCATAGACAGGGTCATCTGTCATGTATGGGGCGCATAAATGCAATAAAAATGTCAATAATACCCAAATATCTTTACCTGTTCCAAGTGCTACCTATAGATATACCCCAACACTTCTTTCACACCCATCAAAAACGCATAGAATCATTCATTTGGGCATACAGTAAACCGAGAGTAGCGAGAATGACTATGTACCTTGCCAAAGAAGACGGGGGATTGAATGTCCCGATCCTTAGGAATTATTATTTAGCAACTATCCTAGCACGGATAGTAGCATGGTGTCAAAACAGTCCATCAAAACAATGGGTCCAGATGGAGGCACAATTAATTGACACACCCAACATGTCCAACTTGCCTTGGTTACTGAAAAAACACAGACCACATCAAGCAGGGACCAATACATTAATTAAAACCACCCTAGATACCTGGGATAAAACACTTAAAGAACACAGTATTCTCTCTACGAAGGTCTCTCCTCTGTCCCCCATATTTCAAAATCCATATTTCTTTCCAGACAATTTGGAGGGCTTAACAACCTCTTCCCCCATTTACAGAAATGTTCCTATCCATGCACTGATACAAAAAGGCCTGTTTAAAAGCCAACACGACCTAAAAGAGGAAATAGGACCACCTTTTGATAAGTGGTACATATACTTACAAGCGAGACACTCAGTTATGACAGACCAACAAAAGCATGAACTTCTGAGAACCCTTACACCCTTTGAGAACCTGTGCACATCTGTTGCATTGACGAAATCACATATTTCTTTGATTTACACAATACTGAATAAAAAGACGCCTAACACTAGACCGTCCTATACAAAACAATGGGAACATGAGCTACAATTAGAAATTAATGAGGAACAGTGGTCTCACTCTTTCATCTCTACTAAAAAATCTTCCATTTCACTTAATTTAGTAGAACTAAATTACAAGATACTGTCTAGATGGTATCTAACCCCACACAGACTGTGCAAAATGTTTCCGTCGGTGTCACCTCTTTGTTGGAGACACTGTGGAGAAACAGGAACCATGACTCATATCTGGTGGTCATGCCCAAAATTGAAACCATTTTGGGACCAGATAAACACATACATAAGAGACATAATACAACTCGACATAACACTAAACCCCTCCATGGTTTTGCTGAATCATACCCCCAACTTAGGCTGTGCTTACAGAGGGAAATTATTATCTTGCATGATAACCTGTGCAAAAAGACTGATTCCTAGAAGGTGGAAGAAACTAGAGATCCCGAGTCTAGGACAGTGGATCTCGGAGGTCACTATGGTGCTAAAGCTAGAAAAAATGTACTACAGCTATATAGGGAAAGAAAACTTCATTCTGGAGGTTATATTCCTCTGGGAGCAGGCCCCCGCTAACATTGGTTAAACAGAGTGGACATTGTCAAAGGTCAAACAAAACGAAAAGGTGGTAGTGTTAATTAAAAATGATGATTGCTATAATCGCATAATGTAATGCATGGTCATGTACTATATAAGAGTGTATGCCTTTCTTTTCTCTTCTTTTTCTTTCTTTTTCTTTTGCTTTATATAAGGACTAATTGGATGTAATAACATTGCTGGTATTCTACAAAAGATGTAGTGTATTGTGATAATAGAATATTTGTTTTCTTTTCTGTATAAAACAAATTGAAAACTCAATAAAAAACATTTATTTAAAAAAAAAAAAAAAGAAAAGAAAATAGCAGAAATCTTTAAAATCTTCAAAATCTTTCAGAATTAATATTTGGAAAAATTACTTGCTAAGCCTCTTATTAGCGGTGCCCCGGACTCTGTGAAGAAGTGTTGGGAATAGTGCAGGTCTCCTGCACGCTACAGGTAAGTATTTAACCTTTTAAAGCTAATTTAAAGGAACCAAATGAATACTGATTAATTTTGTTAGTATTTGTTAATTTTCTTTAAATTAGTTAGTGCATTTATTTGCCTATTTGTTTCATGAAAACAAAATGAATAACAGTGTTTTTATCACGAATTTGCATTAGTAACTAAACAAATGCAGGTCCTTATTAATGTACCACGGGCAAAGATTTCTAGTTGTGATATAATACATATAATCACCATTATTGTTTTCTTTTATCATTATCTTTATGCAGGTTACAGGTAACCAATCACAGTTATACATATATCAAAGGTGGACTTAAAGGTACATTAAACCCAAATTTTTTCTCTCATGATTCAGATAGAGAAATCAATTTTAAACAACATCCAATTTACTTCTATTGTCTAATTTGCTTAATTCTTTAGATATCCTTTGTTGAAGAAATATCAATGCACATGGGTAAGCTAATCACACAAGGCAGCTATGTGCAGCCACCAATCAGCAGCTACTGAGCCTATCTAGATATGCTTTTCAGCAAAGGATAGCAAGAGAATGAAGCAACTTAGATAATAGAAGTAGGCTTACCAGAAGTCCCAGTTTGAATGGGATTGGGAATTTTAAAGTGAAGGTCCATTTTGATGAATTAGTGCCCGGTTTTTAATATACCTATTAAAGACAAGGGCACTTTAATTAATCAAAATTGAAATTTCACTGTTTTCTTTAAAAACGTACTTTTTAATCCTGGCAGCCGCTCCAGCACTTCCGGCTTCCTCCAATCACAGTGTTGCATCAGGGCAAGATTCCCCCGGGGGGGGAGCTGTGATTGGAGGAAGCCTGATTCATCATTTCTGACATCTGCAGAGGCTTCCGACGGCCGGGGGAATTGCTGGAGCGGCATTCAGGATTAAAAGGTACGTTTTTGAAGAAAATAGTGAAATGTCAATTTTGAGGAATTAAAGTGCCCTTGTTTTTAATAGGATTATTAAAAACCGGGCACTAATTCATCAAAATGGACCTTCACTTTAACACCCCCCTGACCCATGATGACATCACCGGTGATACACGTTAAGGGAATCATGTGGATATGACCAGGAAGTGCAGACTAGCAGGTTTTTGGTGTAGAGCTTGCTTTACCTCATGCAGGATAGCATTTTGGCTGTAATCTTCCTGCATTATGGTATAGCGTAGCCTCTTAAACAGCTTTAGCAGGTACAGGTATGTGTTTCTTTTTTACTCATTCAATGTTGTATTAATGCCTTATGAGTATCCAATTCTGTTCCTTAATTAGACACATAAAACACATATTACACTGCAGATATTAAATTGTGTGATGTGTATGCTTTTCACTATTTTATTAAATTGGTAATTATGCTTAATCTTTGGCATTATTTAGAATCTGAGATTTAGATGAATGATTTATTTGCTCATGTTGTGTATGGGTTGCCATGACAACGTAATGGTGCTTTTTTCACTAGGGGGTGGTGTTATGGTCTATTTAAACTGTGTGGTTCACTTGTTGAGTGACTGAGAAAGGGTAGAGTACCCACGAAATATTACGCACATAAAAGCTACTACTTTAAGACAGCTATCTATCCTCCATAAACCTCCCCCGGCTTGACTATGACAGCAGGGACTTTCTTGATTCACCTATCACCTTAGAGGAACTATCTCAAGCTCTAAAAGACCTTCCAAATGGCAAATGTCCTGGCCCAGACGGGCTAACACCAAAATACTACCGGGTTTTTTTTTAAAACATTAGGCCCCTATATGCTCCAACTATTTAACAACTTAATAACGACTCCACAACTGACCAGCTCTTCCTTGGAGGCGTACATCACTGTCATTCCTAAACAGGGCAAGCCTCCTACTTCCCCAGCTAATTTTCGTCCGATTTCTTTATTAAATTCGGATATTAAGGTCTTTTCCAAGATATTGGCTATAAGACTCAACAAATACCTCCCCTCCCTAATTTCCTCTGACCAGGTGGGTTTTGTCCCTGGAAGAGAGGCACGAGATAACACCAGTAAAGTGATCCAGTTGATAACACACGCCCAGGTGGTGGGGGAGAAACTGGTGCTTCTCTCGACCGACGCAGAGAAGGCCTTCGATCGGGTCGACTGGCTTTTTCTGCGTCGGGTCTTAAAAGCCATGAACTTTGGAGCCCCTTTTATAAATATGGTGTTTGCACTGTATTCAACACCGAATGCCAAAATCCGAGTCAACAATACTTTGTCAGATACTTTCTCTATTACGAACGGTACTAGGCAGGGGTGCCCTTTGTCGCCCCTTCTCTTTGCCCTCTCTATAGAGGCGTTGGCCCAAAAAATTTGAAACTACTCTCTAATCAGGGGGATAAAACTGGGTGACACAGACTATAAACAGGCTCTTTACGCTGATGATATCCTCTACACACTTACTGACATAGAAACCTCACTCCCAGAATTACTATCTGAACTTTCACAATATGGGGAACTATCCAACTTCCATTTAAACCTCACCAAATCATCAATCTTAAACATTAGCGCCCCCTCGGAGCAGGTTGAAAAACTTGCCCAGAATTACCAAATACCTGTAGCCGCTTCCAAATTGAAATACCTGGGCATCTACTTGTCAGCACGCCCAATAGACCTTTTTAAAAATAACTTCTTGGCCCTGCGCAGGGAAATCACGAACGATCTGTCCTCCTGGTCAAACAAAATGTTATCCTGGCTTGGTAAAATAAGCCTAGTTAAGATGAATATTCTCCCCCGCATTTTGTATTTGCTACAAACGGTTCCTGTTGCTCTGCCTAGGGACTTTCTCCCCCAGCTTCAGAGTACACTGGAGCGGTTTGTTTGGTCGGGGGTCAAGCCTCGTGAGAGGGGTGGCCTGGGATTCCCTGATTTGGCCACATATAGGAGAGCAATCTTCTTGCAAAGATTAGTTGAACTGTCTCATAATTCAACCCAAAAGCAATGGGTTAGACTGGAGGGTCAAATCTTTAATTTACGTAACGTCAGCACTCTGGCATGGATTCCCTCACCTAGTCGCCCTGCCTTAATACAGAAGTATCACCTTACATTAACTACACTGCAGGAATGGGACAGACTGTTGGCTACCTCTACACATATTTCCTCGACACATTCCCCCCTGCTCCCAATCATAGAAAACCCTGATATCCCATTCCACGTATTGGGGACTCGAATGAGCACATATTACACTCTCCGCGAGGGTACTCTGCACTACGCTTTACACGAGGGTAAACTTCACTCGCAACTAGATATGTCCAAACAATTTGGAGACCTCTTCTCCTCTTGGCTCCGTTACCATCAGCTTTCGCACTACCTTACTCACCACAAACATAAAAGCAGGCTTTTGAGGGGCCTTACGCCCTTCGAAACTCTCTGTTCAAGCGTATCTCACCCCAGACGTTTGATTTCAAAAATCTATAAGCTCTTACTTTTACCGCCTGACACTCGACTTCCCTCTTTTACTCTGGCCTGGAACAAGGATCTTAACAACACTATTGAGGAAGAGGATTGGGTACGCTCTTTTACTTTAGCTAAGCGATCCTCTGTCTCGGCAACTGTCCAAGAAGTACACTTAAAGCTTTTAACAAGATGGTATCATACCCCAGTGAGATTACATAAATACTTCCCCTCTGCCAGCTCACTATGTTGGAGGGGGTGCGGTGAACACGGCACCTTGATTCACATCTGGTGGTCGTGCTCTAGAATGAGAGATTTCTGGACAACCGTGACGGAAGCCATGTCCCATAGGGCACAGGTCCTTGTTCCTAATTCCCCTGAGACCATGCTATTACTACAGCTTCCTAAGACCAAAGATGTTTTCACTAAAGCCCTTCTTTTGCTGATGATTACAGGGGCCAAGAGATTGATTCCTAGGAAATGGAAATCTACCCAGGTTCCAACCTATGATGAATGGCTGGCCTCAATGGAAGACCTATTACAATTAGAAAGGCTGCATTATTTTAAGACTGTCAGACTGGGATTTCATGAGACGATGCTGGCGGCATGGAGAGGCACTCCCTTATAGGACCCTATTGTATGGAGCCTCCCCTTTTTTTTTTTCTTCCCTTCTCCTCCCCCCCCTTCCCCCCTCCCTTTTGGTTAAGATGACCCCCCCCCCCTTTTTTTTTTATATACTCTCCTTCCCCTTTTCTGTCATCTTGCTTTACTTCCATTTCCGTTCTCTCTCTTCTTTCCTTTTTTCTTACATTATATGTGCTTCTTTTCTTTTTTCTCTCTCTTTTAATGTTACAGGTACAAGTTTAAAATACCTATGACATCACTGTTTGTTACAACAAAAACTAAAACTTTGTCAAGCTTTGTATCCTTGGGGGAACTTGGATCTCCCCCCCCCCCCGGGGAGTCTTTTGTTTCTTCAGAAATATAGTTAAAGTGGACACGGGACACAATGAGCTAAGCAATGTCTCCTTTATGTTTAGGCCGTTTGCAAACGGTTTTCAGAGGTGTGTAATGTGACCTTATTGTCTACTTCTGAATTTTCTTTAATAAAGCTTGTTAAAAAAAAAAAAAAAAAAAAAAAAAAAGCTACTACTTTAAAAGGACCGGTAATTGCCACGCCCCCTTGACCATGCCCCTGACCACACCCACATTGGCACTGCGCCAGGTGGTCCCAGTTTCACCTCTAAAAATTATGGTAAGCCTAAATAGAAGTAAATTAGAAAGTTGTTTAAAATTGCACTCTCTTTCTAAATCCCAAAAGAAAAAATTTGGGTTTCATGTCCCTTTAACATTTACATATGAGATTTTTTAATAAAGAGGATATACACAATACACAGGGACTGCCAAACTGTCGGGCTGATTTATTACCACAATTATTTTTTGTTATTTCTGGTTGCAAAAAAGCTTGACAAGACTTTTATCCAGAATTCTATAATATGTATTTATCCTTTATTTTTGGGGTACAAATACCATTGTGCATTATTCCTATTTTCTGGGTAAGAATTAAAATATCAAAAATAATTTTTTTTTTACTTATTATAGATTTCAAATTAGAATAAAGTACTCATATATCACCATTAGCATTTGAGGAGCATATCACCTTGTGAAATGTGATTGAATACATTAATATCACCTGCTATATCTACATCAGTGAATTGTTTAGATGTGAAAAGCTAATATTAGCTGGTACGTATTATTTAAATCCGATCTCAGTTAAATTCTATCATATGTGATTACATACAAGCAATATCTAGCATTATAGCTATAAAAGTGTTATTCTAAAAGAGAAAGGTGCTAATCATTTTCTTTGTCCTTGTTAACATTTTAGCCACATACACAGCACTTCAGTAATGTAATGATTTATTTTTTCCTTAGGCCCAAATTTATGAAGCCAAGAATAAAGTTTCTATTTTACCTCAAAATTTGCATCAGAGTAAGAATCATTACAAAGTAAAGCCCCGTATTACAGGATCGTCATTTACATCTACTGAGTGTTTACTCAATTGCAATCTTCTTTTTTTTTTTGACCTTTGAAACATCAGATATCTTGATTTCTAGATTTATCATTGTGTGTGTAATATCAAACATAACATTCCCAAAACTGAATTTTCATCCACCCCCTCTAAGGTTGTTCACTCCATAATATAAACTGTAGGATACATAGTTCCCTTTAATTATAGATTAATCATTTTTCAAAGTAACTATTTTCAAAGTAACATCACATTTAAATCATGGAATGTTTGCTATGAATGAAGTTAACTGCTGCACTAACAACAAATAAAAACTAAGAAGACATCAAATACATTGATTGTACGTTGTCAGGCACAACAGAGTGTACCTTGTGTTTTTATATGTAAAACAGGATGCAGTATGTGATACATTTACTATATATCCTCAGCATACTATTTGGAAAACACTTTGCAATGTAAAGTGCATTTAAAGGGACACTCAAGTCAAAATAAACGTTTATTAGATAAAGCATACAGTTTTAAGACACTTTTTAATTTACTTCCATTATCAAATTTTGCACAGTCTTTTTGTATTCACACTTTCTGGTGAACAGTATCCTACTGAGCATGGGCAGAAGCTTACAGGGTATAAATATACTAGTCTGTGATTGATTGATGTTGGTCACATGATACAGGGACTGGAAAATAGGAGAACAAATAAATGTGTCAGAAAAAAATCTAATGCTTATTTGAAATTCAGAGTAAGTGCTATTGCATTGTCTTTTTATTATGTACTTGTTAATTATGTAATTCTACTGCATTGGGTGGTCCTATAATTGCACCACTTGTGAGCACGGGTACAAATTTGTAGGTATGCTCTGCGCACTTTACATTGCAAATTACCTTTTAAAGTTTTAAAAAATAAAATTGTGAGGTATATCAGTATTAACTGAGTATATACTATATATTTTCCCAAGATGAGTCATACACAGCAACTAAAAAATAGTAATATAATGCCTGTTTGTATATAGAGTCTGCTAAAGATCATCTTAGAAGGCCTTATAATAGGCACATGTATTGAATGAGGGTTTTTCAAACAGGGACTTTTATACCCTCTTTTGAGAATAAACAATCTGGGAACTTTCTCTAGTTGACCCACTAATATATAATTTGTAAACTAACCATGTACAGTATGCTTCAAAGTTGAACAATTTTTGTATTATATAAATAAACATATATACAGTGCCCTCCACTAATATTGGCACCCTTGGTAAATATGAGCAAAGAAGGATGTGAAACTTTGTTTTTATTGTTTAACCTTTTAATATTTTGTTCAAAAAATACACCACTCTCATGGATATCAAGCAATTGTAAACAATTGTAAATTCAACACAGGTTTATCCACAAAAAAAATATTTGTTAAATATATGTGTGGCACAATTATTGGAATCTTTATAGTCAATACTTTGTGCTACCTCCCTTTGCCAAGATAACAGCTCTGAGTCTTCTGGAGAATACATGGCAAGGGATCTGAGACCATTCCTCCATACAGAATCTCTCCAGATCCTTCAAATGTTGAGGTTGACACTGGTGGACTCTTTTCTTCAGTTCATCCCACAGGTTTTCTATGGGGTTCAAGTCAGGTGACTGGGATTGCCATGCCAGGACCTTGGTTTTGTGGTCAGTAAACCATTTTTGTGTTGATTTTGATGTATGTTAAGGATCATTGTCCTTCTGGAAGATCCAACCACAGTCCATTTTAAGCTTTCTGGCAGATGCAGTCAACTGTTAATTTAATGTCTGCTGATATTTGATAAAGTCAATGATGCCATGTATCCTAACAAAATGTCCAGGTACTCTGTCAGAAAAACAGCCCCAAAACATTAAAAAGCCACCAACATATTTAACCTTGGGCATGAGGTACTTTTCTATATGGTTACATCTCTGTGTGCGCCAAACCCACCTCTCGTGTTTATTGTCAAAATATTTTGGTTTCATCTGACCATAGAATCCGACCCCAATTGACGTTTCAGTAGTCTTTGGCAAACTGAAGAAGCTTGAGTTTGTTTTTTAGTTTTGGAGACCTTATGACCCCAAGACACAACTAACTTCTGCAATTCTCCAGCTTTGATCCTTGGAGATATTTTGGCCACTTGAACAATCCTCTTCACAGTGCATTGAGACCATATAGACACGCGTCCTCTTCTAAGTTGATTCACAACATTTCAAGTTGACTGGAACTTCTTCGTTATTGCCCTGATGGTGGAAATTGGCATTTTCAATGCTTTTTGCTATTTTCTTATAGCCACTTCCCATTTGTGAAGCTCAACAACCTTTTGCTACACATCATAGTTATATTCCTTGGTCTTACCCATTGTGATGACTGACTAATGGTATTTGACCTATTTTACCTTATATTTATACCCCTGTGAAACAGGAATTCATGGTTGAACAATTTCCTGTTCCATTTCACTCAGGTGTACTAAAACATGTAAAATATCAATGGGAATATACTTCAAAGATATTTTTGTCAAATTAATTCATAGGGGTCCCAAGAATTGTGCCACACATATATTTAACAAAGATATTATTTTTTTTTTGATAAACCTGTGTTGTGTTTGAAATTGTTTGATATCCATTAGAGCCGAGTATTGTTGTGTATTTTTAAGACAATATCTCACAGCCTTCTTTGCTCATATTTACCAAGGGTGTCAATATTAGTGGAGGGCACTATATATACCTTATATATATTTACTATTTAGTGAAGGAATAGGTATATTAATTAAAAATGAAGTGTTAAACTACTATACTGCAAGTCAGCCAAAGGGTGCTTAGCTATGGTGTGAGCAGATCATATCATAACTCAATGCTCAATTCTATTGATCTACTTTAACTTCTCTCACTCCTGTGTTCAACAGGTAACAGGCTGAGCATAAGGTTCGCTTTGTGACTAAAATTCATATGTGAGCTATTTATTTTATGAGATGAATCCACATTTAACACTTAATGGAATATTAAACAACAAATACATGCTAGACATAACGATGTATGTAAAGCAAAGATTAGCCTTAGAATGATATGTTGAGGTCTTTTTTACAATTATTTTAGTTGTTTAAATATTGAATTTAATATAAATTTAGTTTCTATAAAGTACTTTAGTTTCTATACAGAAGTGGGTGCTACCATGTTTAAACTAGTTTACTAGTATTCTGTTTCTATTTGGCTTTCGCTGAGAACAGTTAGGGACAGATACAAATCATTAAATAAAATATTTTGTTCAAACAATTCTGTGCTGTTATGTTCCACGCAGCCATATTTGGACAGTCTCTTTTACCTCCTATTTTATATCTGTCCCTAATTGTTAGCAAAAGACAGAGATAATCAGCAGGACAGGGAAATAATTTGAAAAATTAAGTTCAAACGTGGCGGCACATATTACTGAATTTAGAAAGTCAACAATTTTCAGAGTTAATTTACAGGAAAATGGGTGAAAATAAATAATAGAAGTATATTGTAAAGTTCTTTTTTAACTACAAATAGTTTAACATTTTATATTGCAATCTCATACTTTTAAATATCTTTATAAATGCCAGGACATAATCCACCACAAAAAAAATTAAATTTGAAAACAAAAACTTAATTTAAAATTGTAAACAAAATTAACAAGAGTTGGACTTCCATTTTTTAAATCTTAAATATTTTGTTTTTTTAATTTATCATAAACCAAGACATGATGATAAATAGTGAGTCTAAACTGTTTAACTGACTTTCACTCCAGTGAAAATAATCATAAATGAAATTCACTCATGTCAATGTGACATTTTTCGGCCATTATTATAAAAATGCCAGATGGCACCAGATGCGGTTCTGCATTTGTCAGTGGGGTGTCATGAAGGAATCAGTCAGGTGCCACTGTATAAATGTGGCATGTCTGATATCATTTGCTTAAAGCCAGGTGTTTATTAATATCATTTAGTCATTCTAACAGTAAAATGCAATCTTCATATTAGGTAAAGTGGAATTCGATAAATACAACTTTAATAAAATTGCTATTTTTAACTGTGCTGTTTGGTTATAGCATATAAAATATTTAACCTAGTGATTAAAGGGATTTGAAACTCAATGTTTTTATTTCATGATTCAGATAGAGCATGTGATTTTAAACAAGTTTCAAATGTACCTTTATTATTCATTTGTCTTTGTTCTCTTGATATCTTTTGTTGAATAGCAGGGACGTATGCTTAGGAGCCAACCCATTTCTGGAGCACTATAAGGCAGCAATTTTGCAAGAGCACTAGAGGGCAGCACTGTTTCCTGTCATGTAGTGCTCCAGATGCCTACCTAGGTATCTCTTCAACACAGTTTATCATGGGACCAAAGCAAATTCAACAATAGTCATAAATTGAAAACTTTTTTACAAATTGTATGTTCTGTCTGAATAACATTTTTTAATCTTTCTGATAATGGTTAATAGAATATTCATAGATGTATCTCTGAAAACTAAGAATAGTTTTGAGGAAATATATCCAGTAATTAACATATTTTTATTTAATATTTAAAAAGATTAGTTTCAAGAAAAATATATACATTACAGTAGTACACTTTCAGATATAGCCCAGAAATAGTAGTAAATGGCAATTATAGTGTCTTTAATAAACTTGCATAATACTAATTAATAAATATAAAAATAGAGGCATCTCTAGATACAAACATGTTGTTATATATAAATATCATAGAAGGTTTAACGGAATTAGAAAATATCTTCTTCGCTACTGGGAATTTCAGAGAAAAACTTGCCCAAACTAGAGCTCAGTAACTTTACAACCAAGACTGCTGGAGCTTCCAGCAGCTCAGACGTATATATACCTTATGTGGTACGATAGTCAAAGTACCACATGATGTATCTATACATCTTTTTGCGTAAGGGGTTAACCTTTGGTTAATGGATATAATATCTCATTGTGATGTGATATAAACCATTAACATAATATGAAAGAATATCCATAAATGATCAGTGGACCATGATTATAGGAAAATCAAACCAAAATGCTTTCTTTCATCATTCAGATAGAGCATGCAATTTTAAAATTTTGAATTTATATCTATTAATACATTTTCTTCTTTGGCTTCATATTTTTGTTGAAAAGCAGGACATAAGCTCAGGAGCACACATGTCTGGGACACTATATGGCAGCACTAGTGTAAGAATGTTACCCATTTGCAAGAGCAATAGATTGCAGCATATGGCAGCACTAGTGTAAGAATGTTACCCATTTGCAAGAGCAATAGATTGCAGCATATGGCAGCACTAGTGTAAGAATGTTACCCATTTGCAAGAGCAATAGATTGCAGCATATGGCAGCACTAGTGTAAGAATGTTACCCATTTGCAAGAGCAATAGATTGCAGCATATGGCAGCACTAGTGTAAGAATGTTACCCATTTGCAAGAGCAATAGATTGCAGCATTGTTTACTGACATGTAGTGCTTTAGACAGATACCTAGGTATCTCTTCAACAAAGAATACCATGAAAACAAATCAATATAAGTAAACATGTAACACTTTTTTTTGTTAAATTGTATGCTCTGTCTGAATCATAAAATACATTATTTTGTATTTCATATTAAGTTGGGGAAGTATTTTTGATTTTCAGAGCAATCAAAAACTTGTGGTCTCATTGGTGACTTTAAAAATCCGAGATGAACACAGCTGCCCTACACTTTCAATATAGAACCTCTCTATTTGAATATAAAAATAACAATGAATCTTATGTTTTACCCGGTAGTAGTATATTTATCATAATGTTTGGTTTTTTAAACTGGTTTTATTTTTTACAATATCAGTCCTTTGGAATTACAAAAATAAACAAATATTATTTTCAATCATTTTGTATGTTGAGAAAACTTTTAAGTGCAAGAAGCAGTCGAGGTGAAATATCACAGCATCTCTCTGTGTACACTACATCTAATATGTTATCCGATACTGTCTGCACTTCTCTTAGTATTCAGTCCCTTTTGTGTCTAGTGAACATTAAAATGTAAACATTTTGCTGCCACTATTTTAAAAGGCAACACATTGCTGTCAACAGTGAGATAATAATATCAATACACATTTATATGCAACACACCTTTATAGTCATCTTGGCTAAACATACTGTAGTTCTAGCTATATTTGTTTGTTTGTTTATTTTAAATAGATATTCTTTAAAATGAATGATTAAATGTGTGTGGCATTTTTATATCACTTAGTGGCACAGTGTGATTAATCAAATTGCAGGAAGAGCCTAACATATCAGATCACTTTTTTTAATACAGAAGTATATGTGCAAAGAAATAAGAAGCCACTTATTAGCAAACCAGTTTACATAAAGACGGCTATACATGTAAAGATTTAGTTTGACATAAACAGTAGTTATAATGATATGTTTCTTGCCATATATTAGGACTGCCAACAGCATCAACTCATGAGGGTGAGACAGATAAACAATGTTAGATGAGACTTTAATTTTATTTTTTTATTTTTTGTTACAGATTTTACAGAAAGACTATTGTAAAGTTGCTTTGAATTTTACTGTGTTAGGCTGCGAAATAGTTTGTGCTACATTTCCTTTTAAATTAAAAGATGCACATTTTCTAACATAGTTTGAGCACATAAACTATCACAAATATATGCATATTTTATAATCGTTTGCCTATTTTCAGGAAAGATTTTGTGATAGTCTTGTATGTAATGTTCATAATGGATTTTACTGCAATGAACATTAGAATGCACTGAACAAATAACACATGAAAACTGGCATATTTCAACCTATATATATCAGTCTATTATATCAATGGCACATCCTAGTTTTCCTAGTTGAGCAGCTTTTCTGTTAATTAGTATTATAGTATTACCTAGCCATGCAACCTATTAGTATACTAATGCAAGCTAATAATATACTAATACTGTTCAAAGCAACTCTGTTTGTTCCAATCATAAATACAAACAAGTAACAAAGAATTCTAGCAAAACGGACACAGCAGGGGCTAACTCCATGCATCTATTTTAGTTCACACTCCATAGCTAAGTTACTAACAAAATGCAAGTAAATAAACAGCTAAAAAGCTGCAAAGCATGTGTACTCGTCCTTTGTATATAATTTCTTATTAACTGCATGGAAACTTAAACTTTTGTAGACCAGTGGCTCAACTGAAATATGGTGTCAGAAAGTGAAGCGTCAGCTGTTAACAAGTGGCTTGTTAGTCTGGAATGTCCAAGATATACTAGCAATGGAGTTGTCTTGCCACTTTTCAGCCAATCCTTTGAGGATAATAAGTAAGGGGTAAAGAATAAGTGCTTCCCTTGTGAGCCTCCCCTTAAGACTTTAAAAGCAAAATATTGATTTTGAGTTACCCTGCTTCAACTCGGCTTTGCTCTCATGATATTTTCATATCCCTTGTAGATTTATAAAACCATTTCTAAAAAAAATAAATAGAAAAATCACTGGCAGAGCTATGGCATGTCCATGTAACTTTCCTGCACCTAAATTATGGTCAATTGACACCTTACTGGTTTCCAAGCAACCATAACCATTTGTGATATCTCAGAGGTATCCTCAGCATGTTTATACTACATAAAGTGGGTGGATTGATTATAGTGATAGAAACCCCCTTGCAACAATCAGTGTGTAGACTATGAATTCTCTTGGTAGCTCAAGTATTTCTTTTAATATAGTCTGTTCCCAATTGTGCACAATAAATAGCTCTTTTAACCTATACCCTTGAGCTTTCTAGGACTCAGAATTGAGTTCTTTAGCTCGTCTCTATAAAAATGATTGTTAATTTTTTAGTGGAAAAATGATATATTGTTCATTGAAAGCAATAATGAATAAAGGAGAATTATAGTGCTTAGGGTATTGTTCACACCAGCAAGCTGTTAAATGTTTTATAGTACAAACATTTATAATGGATTTTGCCAATGAAATGGCCAGCGTAATCCTAAATCACCTATGTTTGTTTGTTTTTTATTCCTGATTGTGGAATAAACTGAAGTTGCAAAAAATATTCCTATTAAAATATAACAAAGAACACTTCTATTTAGAAGTCACTGATACTGCTTTTCAGCTGCTTACAGTTTTTATAGTACTTTATAATAATTTTTAAGCCTTTATAGCCTGAAAAAAGAACTTTATGCCAGTAACTAGGAAAATAGATGTTGTATATCAGTATGACGTGTTTCATGCTACTTATTGATATTTGGTATTTTAGTAACCACATGATGTTTATCAAATATTTGACATTTGCAGCGCTCAAGCTTCATAAAACTTTAGGAGCTTTGAGGAACATAATATTTTTTATAGTTATGATCTCATTTCCTGTACAGAATGTTTTTATATTGTATATTGTTTTTAGTACACTGAACTACACAACAAGCAATCACTATGATTTCTGAAGTATTTTTGACATTTTTTTAACATTGGCTATTACTTTGGACAATGGTGTGAAGTAACTTTGCCCTGTAAAATATTAAAGGGACATTGTACTAAAAAAAATGTTTTGTCTGACATATCTCTGCAAGTATGACAGCAAACATTAATTTATTCAATACAAGAACATTACTTTTTTTTAACCAAAATACATTTTGAAATTCACTCTTTTAGATTAAAAAAGTTTACTACAATGTCCCTTTTAAAAAAAAAAAGAAGAAATATACTGAGTTTTTAGTCAGATACCTCTATTTACTGAGATCTAAGAAGCTTTTCATTAACTAATTAGGCAGATAAGGTAAAGGTGGTTCCTAGGGGGATGCTAGGGGGGATAAGCACGCCTAATCATTGTTGAAGTATGCCCAATTTCCAAAGATATAAGTAACCACAAATGTGTACATAGTGTGCTGTACGTCACACACAGTCTGCAGAACTCATTTAGATAGAACACACCATTTCAAGTACTTTTTCCCAACAATGTTAAAATTCTTCCAATACAGGGGATGAATATATTTTTTAACTCATTTCATCTGACACAGTGAACCATTCTGGGAAATGAGATGTAGAAATGTTTTCTTAAAGGTTTTGCCTGGGTATAGCACTTGGGCAAAACGAAGAAAATGATTAAAAAAAAAATATAAAGATCTTAAAGGCATAGAAAGATCAAAATTAAACTTGCATGATTCAGATAGATTATGTAATTGTAAGACACTTTTAAATTAACTTCTATTTTTAAAATGACTTTGTTGAAAAGCATATATACAGGTACCCGTCCACTTTTTTAAGAAAAACGCACAATTTTCTCTGAACTAAGCAAAAATTGACAAAAGTATTTTGTATCAACCATTCTTTATTTCAAATTTAATACAATAGAAACTTCACTTTTGATTTATGACTTCATATATTACTTTAAATAGTAAAACATATGAGAATGGCAGGGACATAAATATTAACCTAATATTTTGTAGCACAGTCTTTGGAGACAATGGGGCCTATTTATTAAGTGTCTGGCGGACATATATTACTTTAAATAGTAAAACATATGAGAATGGCAGGGACATAAATATTAACCTAATATTTTGTAGCACAGTCTTTGGAGACAATGGGGCCTATTTATTAAGTGTCTGGCAGACATCGATAAATGCCGACAGCATACGCTGTTGGCATTTATCATTGCACATGCAGTTCTGATGAACTGCTTGTGCAATGCCACCCCCTGCAGAATCGCGGCCAATCGGCCACTAGCAGAGGGTGTCAATCAACCCGATCGTATGTGATTGGGCGTATTGCTGTCCGCCGCCTCAGAGGAGGCGTGCGAGTTAAGGAGCAGCGGTCTTAAGACGCTGCTTCTTTAACTTATGTTTCCGTCCGTGATAAATTGGCCCCATAAACTGCAATCCAGTACTTTCTGTAGCTCTGCATAAGAGTTCTACACTTTTTGACTGGGATTTTGGCCCAATCTTCTTGAGTAAACTGCTCCAGCTCTCAGGTTTAATAGGTGTCTTCTCCCTACTGTGAGTTTTAGCTCTTTCCACAGATGTTTGATAGGATTCAGATCTGGACTCTTGAACTTGTCAAATGTTTTCTTCTCATCCATTCTTGGGTGCTTTTGAGGTGTGTTTAGGTTCATTATCCTGCTGGAGAACCCATGACCAGTGACTGAGACATTGGACGGTATGTTTTATTCCAGAATGGCTTGTTAGTCTTCTGATTTCATTATACCCTGCACAGATTCTAGACACCCAGTGCCAGAGGCAGCAAAGCAACCCCAAACATCACAAGCCCTCTCCATGTTTCACTGTAGGGATGAAGTTCTTTTCCTTGAAAAGCTTTTTTTCTTTTGTAAATTTGGAGTTGTTGTGATTTGCCAAAAAAGCTCTACTTTTATTTCCTCTGTCCAAAGAACATTCTCCCAGAATGACTGTGTCTTGTCAACATGAATTTTGGCAAACTCCAGTCAGGCTTTTTGTCTTTCTCTCTTAAAATGCAAGGGTATCAAAACTTTAAAATGCAAAGGTACCAATACTTTAACACAAAAGGGTACCAATACTTTAATATGCAAGGGAACAAATACTTTAACATGCAAGGGTACCAATACTTTAACATGCAAGGGTACCAATACTTTAACATGCAAGGGTACCAATACTTTAACATGCAAGGGTACCAATACTTTAAAATGCAAGGGTACCAATAATTTAAAATGCAAGGGTACCAATACTTTAACATGCAAGGGTACCAATACTTTAACATGCAAGGGTACCAATACTTTAGCATGAAAGGGTACAAATACTTTAACATGCAAGGGTACCAATATTTTAACATGCAAGGGTACCAATACTTTAAAATGCAAAGGTACCAAAAATGCAAAGGTACCAATACTTTAACATGCAAGGGTACCAATACTTTAAAATGCAAGGGTACCAATACTTCAAAATCCAAGGGAACCAATACTTTAACATGCAAGGGTACCAATACTTTAACACGCAAGGGTATCAATACTTTAACATGCAAGGGTACCAATACTTTAACATGCAAGGGTACCAATACTTTAAAATGCAAAGGTACCAAAAATGCAAAGGTACCAATACTTTAACATGCAAGGGTACCAATATTTAACATGCAAGGGTACCAATACTTTAACATGCAAGGGTACCAATACTTTAAAATTCAAAGGTACCAAAAATGCAAAGGTACCAATACTTTAACATGCAAGGGTACCAATACTTTAACATGAAAGGGTACCAATACTTTAAAATGCAAGGGTACCAATACTTTAACATGCAAAGGTACCAATACTTTAAGACGCAAGGGTATCAATACTTTAAAATGCAAAGGTACCAAAACTTTAACATGCAAGGGTACCAATACTTTAACATGAAAGGGTACCAATACTTTAAAATGCAAAGGTACCAATACTTTAACATGCAAGGGTACCAATACTTTAAAATGCAAAGGTACCAAAAATGCAAAGGTACCAATACTTTAACATGCAAGGGTACCAATACTTTGAAATGCAAGGGTACCAATACTTCAAAATCCAAGGGAACCAATACTTTAACATGCAAGGGTACCAATACTTTAACATGCAACGGTATCAATACTTTAACATGCAAGGGAACCAATACTTTAACATGCAAGAGTATCAATACTTTAACATGCAAGGGTATCAATACTTTAACATGCAAGGGTACCAATACTTTAACATGCATGGGTATCAATACTTTAACATGCAAGGGAACCAATACTTTAACATGCAAGAGTATCAATACTTTAACATGCAAGGGTATCAATACTTTAACATGCAAGGGAACCAATACTTTAACATGCAAGGGAACCAATACTTTAACATGCAAGGGAACCAATACTTTAACATGCAAGCGAACCAATACTTTAACATGCAAGGGTACCAATACTTTAACATGCAAGGGAACCAATACTTTAACATGCAAGGGTACCAATACTTTAACATGCAAGGTTACCAATAATTTAACATGCAAGGGAACCAATACTTTAACATGCAAGGGTACCAATACTTTAACATGCAAGGGTACCAATACTTTAACATGCAAGGGTACCAATGCTTTCATCCTTCTGTCTGTACATTTCCTTCACTAATGGGAACTAGCAGGTGAATGGTGGCTACACATTTCACAATGACAAAATCAATATTGGAAAGCAGCACACAGCTGCTTAGGGTACAAACTCATGGATAAACCACATCCAATTACAGAAAGAAAGAGAGTGATCCCACACATGACTATAGCAGGTCCAAAACTTTGCCTTTTTTTCTTGGACCCTGATACAAGCAATAAAGGTCAGTTTTTAAGTACAGAGGCCGGAATCATTCTCTTTCATTACACATTTGTCTCTTATGCATTAGCTCACAGTGCTGTTTTGGAACTGATTTGAACTATGTGTTTATTCCCTTTTCTGAGATTAAACACACAGTTATATGCAAGCACTAGTGCAATAATAAAATACTTAGCACTTTCCTATCCCTTTAAATATGTGGTATTTAAATTGAAAATTCAACAGAGCCTCATAAAAAGTTGAAGCACATTGGTTAGATGGGAAAACAAGCTTCAAATATCACTTTAAAATCCTATAGTACTCAACTAATCAGCTTTTAAAATTATTCTTATTAGTTTCATTTGGAAAAGGTTATGTAAAACTTCATTATTCTTTCTTAAATGACAAGTTCAGTTTTTAAGGTTGTGCAATACCATCATTTAACTAACCATATGCAAATATAGCACTGCAGGTATCTGATGAGATTGATTTCACAGGATAAAGACAATTAAGAGGTAGTCATATGCAAATGCACTCATAATACAGTCAGTCCGTATCAGTATTAAAGGGACATTATACACTAGATTTTTCTTTGCATAAATGTTTTGTAGATGATCCATTTATATAGCCCCTACAGTTTTTTTTTATTTAAAAACGTATAGTTTTGCATATTTTTAATTAACATTGCGCTGATTTTTAGTCTCCTAACCAAGCCCCAAAGTGTTTGTTTGTTTTTTGCTATAAAACCACTTTTAACCCTTTTAACAGCGCTAAACTGGGAGCTTCTAAGTACATTTTTAAAAGGTTTTGTATTGGATTTTTATATCATTATCGGTGCATGTTATTCTTTATAGTAGTGTCTATTACATGCAGTCAAATGAAAATTGGTGTATACTGTCCCTTTAAATAATAATAGAAAAAGAACATAAAATTGTTTTCTAAAATCTTTATAAATATTTATTGGAAATTAAACCATCGCTTATGAGCTGGTCATCATTTATTAATATTCAATGGCTGTGCAATTTCAAGCTTTTTTACCTATGCATTAAAGGGACACTGAACCCAAATTTTTTCTTTCGTGATTCAGATAGAGCATGAAATTTGAAGCAACTTTCTAATTTATTCCTAGTATCAATTTTTCTTTATTCTCTTGGTATCTTTATTTGAATTGCAAGAATGTAAGTTTAGATGCCGGCCCATTGTTGGTGAACAACCTGGGTTGTCCTTGCTGATTGGTGGATAAATGCATCCACCAATAAAAAACTGCTGTCCAGAGTACTGAACCAAAAAAAAAAAAAAAAAGCTTAGATGCCTTCTTTTTCAAATAAAGATAGCAAGAGAACGAATAAAAATTGATAATAGGAGTAAATTAGAAAGTTCCTTAAAATTGCATGCTCTATCTGAATCACAAAAGAAAAAAATTGGGTTCAGTGTCCCTTTAACATTATTTGTTTTTCAGGAATGTATTAGTTCTTCCAGGCCACTGGTTTTTAAACCTGTCCTCAGTTCTCCCTAACAGGTCAGATTTTGAGGAACTAGAGCACAGGTGAAATAATCAGCTGATTAGTAAACATCATTATTTTACCTGCTCACACCCAAGGTAATCCTGAAAATCTGGCCTGTTAGGGAGGCCTGAGGACAGGTTTGAAAACCAAACACCTCTATGCCAAACACTACATAGTTAAAGGGACAGTTCACCCCAAAAAACTCTCCCATTTATATTGTTCCCAATGATCCATTTTACCTGCTGGAGTGTATTAAAGGGACAGTCAACACCAGAATTTGTGTTGTTTAAAAAGATAGATAATCCCTTTATTACCCATTCCCCAGTTTTGCATAACCAACACAGTTATATTAATATACTTTTTACCTCTGTGATTACCTTGTATCTAAGCATCTTCTGATAGCCCCCTGATCACATGACATTTTATTTATTATCTATTAGCTTTAATTTTATCCAATTAGTGCAGTGTCTGCCACAAGCCACGGGCGTGATCACAATGTTATCTATATGGCTCACATGAACTAGCTCTCCCCTGTTGTGAAAAGCTAATAAAAAGCATGTAATAAGAGGACGGCCTTCAAGGGCTTAGAAATTATCATATGAGCCTTCCTAGGTTTAGTTTCAGCTAAGAATACCAAGAGAACAAAGCAAAATTGGTGAATAAAGTATATTGGAAAAAATGACATGCCGTATCTGAATAATGAAAGTTTTTTTGGACTTGAGTGTCCCTTTAAATTTTTTACAAGCATGGTCATTTCTAGGGGCGGGCAGACCAGGCAGTGGCATAATAGGGAGCAGTGGGGAGCACTTTAAAAAAATATTTAAAAAAAAATGTTTTATTGTGTTAACGTGGCAATGCTTGTTTGCTTGATAAACTACTGGTATAGCAAATGTTAAAATACATAGATCACAAGCATTTACATTAAAAATATATATATTTAAAAGGAAGCTGTTAATTGGCTGCATTGGATGTCAATCATACTAATAGAGCAACAAGATAACAAAAGGGGCGTGTTAAGACCGGATAACTACTTAGAGCTAAAACTGAAAGTAAAAAGGAGAGGAATCACCATGAGAAAAGCAGTCTTCTATCTCACTGATCAGTGTCACAAAAGAGGTGATGTTTTATGCAAATGAAACATTATTCATGGTTTTTACATAATGATATGTAAATATTTTTTGTTTTCAGGTTTTCTGTTAAGGACTGTTAAAATAAAAAATTTTTTTTGACATTATGCCTTTTTTTAAAATTATTTATTTTCTTATTGTTTACAAATGCTTAATAGTGATGGGTGTGTGTATGTGTCATTTACTCCATAATGACAATGGCAAACTTTCATAAGCTCACCTGTGAATGCTTCAGTCTGCTATTACTGTCTCTGTGTGTGTGTTTGCCTATCTATCCCTGCCTGTGCATGTATTTGCCTATTACTGCCTGTGTGTGTGTGTGTGCCTATCTATCCATACCTGTGTGTTCATGTATCTGCCTATTACTGCCTGTGTGTGTATGCCTATCTATTCCTACCTGTGTGTGTGCATGCCTTTCTATCCCTGCCTGTGTGTGCATGTATCTGCCTATTACTGCCTGTGTGTGTGTATGCCTATCTATTACTACCTGTGTGTGTGCATGCCTTTCTATCCCTGCCTGTGTGTGCATGTATCTGTCTATTACTGCCTGTGTGTGCATGTATCTGCCTATTACTGCCTGTGTGTGTGTATGCCTATCTATCCCTACCTGTGTGTGCATGTATCTGCCTATTACTGCCTGTGTGTGCATGTATCTGCCTATTACGGTCTGTGTATGCGTGTATCTGCCTATTACTGCCTGTGTGTGTGCATGCCTATCTGTCCCTGCCTGTGTGTGCATGTATCTGCCTATTACTGCCTGTGTGAGTGTATGTCTATCTATCTCTACCTGTGTGTGCATATATCTGCCTATTACTGCCTGTGTGTGCATGTATCTACCTATCTATCCCTGCCTGTGTGTGCATGTATCTGCCTATTATTGTCTGTTTGTGCATGTCTCTGTCTATTACTGCCTATGATTGCATGTCTCTGTCTATTACTGCCTGTGTGTGAATGTCTCTGTCTATTACTGCCGGTGTGTGAATGTCTCTGTCTGTTACTGCCTGTGTGTGCATTCTCTGTCTGTTACTGCCTGTGATTGCATGTCTCTGTCTATTACTACCTTTGTGTGCATGTCTCTGTCTGTTACTGCCTGTGAGTGCATGCCCTTGTCTATTACTACCTGTGTGTGCATGTCTCAGTCTATTACTGCCTGCGTGTGCATGTCTCTGTCTGTTACTGCCTGTGTGTGAATGTCTATTACTACCTGTGTGTGCATGTATCTGCCTATTATTGCCTATGTGTGCATGTCTCTGTCTATTACTGCCTGTAAGTGCATGTGTCTGTCTATTACTACCTGTGCATGCATGGATCTGCCTATTATTGTCTGTGTGTGCATGTCTCTGTCTGTTACTGCCTGTGTGTGCAACTGTGCATGTCTCTGTCTGTTACTGCCTGTGAGTGCATGTCTCTGTCTATTACTGCCTGTGTGTGCATGTCTCTGTCTGTTACTGCCTGTGAGTGCATGTCTCTGTCTGTTACTACCTGTGAGTGCATGTCTCTGTCTATTACTGCCTGTGTGTGCATGTCTCTGTCTATTACTGCCTGTTTGTGCATGTCTCTGTCTAATACTACCTGTGTGTGCATGTATCTGCCTATTATTGCCTTGTGTGAATGTCTCTGTCTATTACTGCCGGTGTGTGCATGTCTCTGTCTAATATTACCTGTGTGTGCATGTATCTGCCTATTATTGCCTGTGAGTGCATGTCTCTGTCTGTTACTGCCTGTGAGTGCACATCTCTGTCTATTACTGCCTGTGAGTGCACGTATCTGTCCATTACTGCCTGTGTGTGCACGTCTCTTTCTATTACTGACTGTGAGTGCACGTCTCTGTCTATTACTGCCTGTGTGTATACTATACATATATAAAGAACTGTAATAGCTGTTTATTTTTCAATTATACTATACACTGTATAGTATAATTGAAAAATAAACAGCTATTACAGTTCTTTATCAAATTATTTATGTGCAAAAATCCCATAGACTTTTTATAAAAAAAAAATTGTTATAACTTTTCTAAATAATTGTAATAGACACCTAATTATGTTACAAATACACCCAGTGACATATTGTAACCCTTTAGAAAATCTTACCTGATTACTTTTCTGCAAAGTTCCACTTTAAAGTCTATTGGAAGTTTTGTAGATACATTTTGGATAATAATTTAAAGGGATTGATATGCATTAAACAAATAAATATGCATAGCTATAAGAAAAGTATAAATATAATGACAATTAGTAAAAGATATAAAGATATTTTTAGATAATATCAATATATTTGGAAAAAAACATTGTAGTAGAAAAAGGACATATTTAAAGGGATAGGAAAGTCAAAATTAAACTTTCATAATTCAGGATACACAATAGAATTTTGAGATCATTCTATTATTCTTGTTCTCTTGGTATCCATTGTTGAAAAGTATATATTCATATCCTTTGCAGCAGCAATACACTACTAGGAGCTAACTGGTGGTTGGCCGCAACACACATTTGTCTCTTGTCATTTACTCACCAGATGTGTTCAGCTAGGTCCCAGTAGTGCCCTGCTGCTTTGGAGCTGACCTCTAAATGAAAGAGTGACATGCAAGGTCTAGGAGGGGGACTTTAGAATCTGTGAGGGGGGCACATTTTGGAATTTTGCCCTGGGAACCAGATTCTCTAGAAACGGCCCTGTTTACAAGTAGCTCCTTTACTCCTATTTTGGCATTTGAAATAGCTGATTTAGCTTGTGGTATCCCAACCTATACTGAAGTCTCAGCTATTGAATAGCCAAAGTAAACACAGCCAGCAGAAGAAATTATACTCACAGTGGGGTGCAGGATAGTTAAGTTATAAAATTATAGTTTTCCATTGTTCTCTCTATGGGGCAGATTTATCAAGCTCCAAATGGAGCTTGATGCCCCTTGTTTCCGGCGAGCCTGAAGACCACTGCTCCATAACTTGTCCACCTGCTCTGAGACGGTGGACAGAAATTAACCCGATCGAATACGATTGGGTTGATTCTCACCCCCTGCAGGAGGCGGTATTGCACAAGCAGTTCTGGTGAACTGCTTTTGCAATGATAAATGCTGACATCGTATGCTGACGGCATTTATTGATGTGCAGCGGACATAATACACTACATTGTATCATGTCCGCTCGCACTTTGATAAATATGCCCCTATGCATTGAGCTTTAGTTTTCCACACAAATATAAGATAAGGAAGCAAGTGTGTGTACACAAAGTGATAACATAATGAGATCTGATATTACCTGAAGCTCAACCCATTGTAATAGGCTGTGGTTTAATAGCACAAAACCAGCTACTTCATGTACACAAATAAACCTGAAAAGGCAATTTCTCATACATTTTATACTCTGCAGCTGGTATAACAAGTCATTGAAAATATATTCATATAAAAACAATTTTACATTTGTGTCTCTGTTTACAAATTAGAGATTCTAAGATAAATAAAGTGCTGTAGTACTTTCTTACCAGTGTTAATTAATGTAAACTGCAGTATGATTACTATTCTGAAATATTACAGTTGTCCTAATGGGAAACAAAAATGAGAATATTTTCAATAAAATATACTTGGAAATTGTAAAACTAATTTTGACTTTAGTGGCCCTTTAACCAGATGATTTATTGTGGCAGATATGGGGCTAGATTAGATAGAAGAGCAGCTCTGCAAAAAAAGAAGTATTTTGGATAATCAAATTACACACCAGATACCCGGAGGGTGTGAATAAAAGATTAGATGGGGATCTTTTTCTAAATTAATTATAGTATATCCACAGGACTAGATGTCCTCACAATACTTTTCTTCATTGATAGATCAATTATATTATTTTATTTTTGTTGATTTTTAATAGTTCTTGACTCACATATGAAATTATTAATATCCAAGAGTACTAATGACTATGATAAGATGTGGGACCTATATAATAATGTAACATCTAGAAAAATATTTACAATTTAGTGCCCCACATTAAAGTAGATAAATCCCATAGGCCTAGATTTAGAGTTTTGCGGCCAAAGGGGTGCGTTAGCTACACATGCTTTTTTTCTGGCCGCACCTTTTAAATACCGCTGGTATTTAGAGTTCACAGAATGGCTGCGTTAGGCTCCAAAAAGGGAGCGTATAGCATATTTACCGCCACTGCAACTCTCAATACCAGCGGTGCTTACGGACGCGGCCAGCTTCAAAAACGTGCTCGTGCAGGATTCCCCCATAGGGAACAATGGGGCTGTTTGAGCTGAAAAAAAACCTAACACCTGCAAAAAAGCAGCGTTCAGCTCCTAACGCGGCCCCATTGTTTCCTATGGGGAAACACTTCCTAAGTCTGCACTTAACACCCTAACATGTACCCCGAGTCTAAACACCCCTAGCCTTACACTTATTAACCCCTAATCTGCTGCCCCCGCTATCACTGACCCCTGCATATTTTTTTTAACCCCTAATCTGCCGCTCTGTACACCGCCGCAACCTACATTATACCTATGTACCCCTAATCTGCTGCCCCTAACACCGCCGACCCCTATATTATATTTATTAACCCCTAATCTGCCGCCCACAACGTCGCCGCCAGCTACCTACAATAATTAACCCCTAATCTGCCGACCACACCTCACCGCTACTATAATAAAGTTATTAACCCCTAATCCGCCTCACTCCCGCCTCAATAACCCTATAAGAAATAGTATTAACCCCTAATCTGCCCTCCCTAACATCGCCGACACCTAACTTCAATTATTAACCCCTAATCTGCCGACCGGACCTCACCGCTACTATAATAAATGTATTAACCCCTAAAGCTAAATCTAACCCTAACCCTAACACCCCCCTAAATTAAATATAATTTAAATCTAACGAAATCAATTAACTCTTATTAAATAAATTATTCCTATTTAAAGCTAAATACTTACCTGTAAAATAAACCCTAATATAGCTACAATATAAATTATAATTACATTGTAGCTATTTTAGGATTTATATTTATTTTAAAGGCAACTTTGTATTTATTTTAACCAGGTACAATAGCTATTAAATAGTTATTAACTATTTAATAGTTATCTAGTTAAAATAATTACAAAATTACCTGTAAAATAAATCCTAACCTAAGTTACAATTAAACCTAACACTACACTATCAATAAATAAATTAAATAAAATACCTACAAATAAATACAATTAAATAAACTAACTAAAGTACAAAAAATAAAAAAATGAATTACAAACATAATAAAAATATTACAACAATTGTAAGCTAATTACACCTACTCTAAGCCCCCTAATAAAATAACAAAGCCCCCCAAAATAAAAAAATGACCTACCCTATTCTAAAATTAAAATAGAAAAGCTCTTTTACCTTACCAGCCCTTAAAAGGGCCTTTTGCGGGGTATACCCCAAAGAATTCAGCTCTTTTGCCTGTAAAAAAAACATACAAACCACCCACATACCTCTAATCTAACCCAAGCCCCCCTTAAATAAACCTAGCACTAAGCCCCTGAAGATCTTCCTACCTTGTCTTCACCATGCCAGGTATCACCGATCGCTCCAGGCTCCAAAGTCTTCATCCAAGCCCAAGCGGGGGCTGGAGATCCATCATCCGGCTAAAGAGGTCCATCATCGGGCTGAAGTCTTCATCCAAGCCCAAGCGGGGGCTGGAGATCCATCATCCGGCTGAAGTCTTCTATCAAGCGGCGGCTGAAGAGGTCCAGAAGAGGCTCCAAAGTCTTCATCCTATCCGGGCAGAAGAGTAGATCCGGACCGGCAATCATCTTCTTCCAAGCGGTGACAAGCGGCTGCATCTTGAAGACCTCCGGCGCGGATCCATCCTCTTCTTCCGACGTCCTAAGTCCGAATGAAGCTTCCTTTAAATGACGTCATCCAAGATGGCGTCCCTCGAATTCCGATTGGCTGATAGGATTTAAGGTAGGAAAAATCTGATTGGCTGATGGAATCAGCCAATCAGATTCAAGTTCAATCCGATTGGCTGATCCAATCAGCCAATCAGATTGAGCTTGCATTCTATTGGCTGATCGGAACAGCCAATAGAATGCGATCTCAATCTGATTGGCTGATTCAATGAGCCAATCAGATTTTCCCTACCTTAATTCCGATTGGCTGATAGAATCCTATCAGCCAATCGGAATTCGAGGGATGCCATCTTGGATGACGTCATTTAAAGGAAGCTTCATTCGGACTTAGGACGTCGGAAGAAGAGGATGGATCCGCGCCGGAGGTCTTCAAGATGCAGCCGCTTGTCACCGCTTGGAAGAAGATGGTTGCCGGTCCGGATCTACTCTTCTGCCCGGATAGGATGAAGACTTTGGAGCCTCTTCTGGACCTCTTCAGCCGCCGCTTGATAGAAGACTTCAGCCGGATGATGGATCTCCAGCCCCCGCTTGGGCTTGGATGAAGACTTCAGCCCGATGATGGACCTCTTCAGCCGGATGATGGATCTCCAGCCCCCGCTTGGGCTTGGATGAAGACTTTGGAGCCTGGAGCGATCGGTGATACCTGGCATGGTGAAGACAAGGTAGGAAGATCTTTAGGGGCTTAGTGTTAGGTTTATTTAAGGGGGGTTTGGGTTAGATTAGGGGTATGTGGGTGGTGGGTTGTAATGTTGGGGGGGGTATTGTATGTTTTTTTTTACAGGCAAAAGAGCTGAATTCTTTGGGGTATGCCCCGCAAAAGGCCCTTTTAAGGGCTGGTAAGGTAAAAGAGCTTTTCTATTTTAATTTTAGAATAGGGTAGGGCATTTTTTTTATTTTGGGGGGCTTTGTTATTTTATTAGGGGGCTTAGAGTAGGTGTAATTAGCTTACAATTGTTGTAATATTTTTATTATGTTTGTAATTCATTTTTTTATTTTTTGTAACTTAGCTTTTTTTATTTTTTGTACTTTAGTTAGTTTAATTGTATTTATTTGTAGGTATTTTATTTAATTTATTTATTGATAGTGTAGTGTTAGGTTTAATTGTAGATAATTGTAGGTATTTTATTTAATTAATTTATTGCTAGTGTAGTGTTAGGTTTAATTGTAACTTAGGTTAGGATTTATTTTACAGGTAATTTTGTAATTATTTTAACTAGATAACTATTAAATAGTTAATAACTATTTAATAGCTATTGTACCTGGTTAAAATAAATACAAAGTTGCCTGTAAAATAAATATAAATCCTAAAATAGCTACAATGTAATTATAATTTATGTTGTAGCTATATTAGGGTTTATTTTACAGGTAAGTATTTAGCTTTAAATAGGAATAATTTATTTAATAAGAGTTAATTTATTTCGTTAGATTTAAATTATATTTAACTTAGGGGGGTGTTAGGGTTAGGGTTAGACTTAGCTTTAGGGGTTAATACATTTATTATAGTAGCGGTGAGGTCCGGTCGGCAGATTAGGGGTTAATAATTGAAGTTAGGTGTCGGCGATGTTAGGGAGGGCAGATTAGGGGTTAATACTATTTCTTATAGGGTTATTGAGGCGGGAGTGAGGCGGATTAGGGGTTAATAACTTTATTATAGTAGCGGTGAGTTGCGGTCGGCAGATTAGGGGTTAATTATTGTAGGTAGCTGGCGGCGACGTTGTGGGGGGCAGATTAGGGGTTAATAAATATAATATAGGGGTCGGCGGAGTTAGGGGCAGCAGATTAGGGGTACATAAGGATAACGTAGGTGGCGGCGCTGTGCGGTCGGCAGATTAGGGGTTAATAATTGTAGGTAGGTGGTGGCGACGTTGTGGGGGGCAGATTAGGGGTTAATAAATATAATATAGGGGTCGGCGGTGTTAGGGGCAGCAGATTAGTGGTACATAGGGATAACGTAGGTGGCGGCGGTGTGCGGTCGGCAGATTAGGGGTTAAAAAAATTTAATTGAGTGGCGGCGATGTGGGAGGGCTTCGGTTTAGGGGTACATAGGTAATTTATGGGTGTTAGTGTACTTTACAGCACAGTAGTTAAGAGCTTTATGAACCGGCGTTAGCCCAGAAAGCTCTTAACTCCTGACTTTTTTCTGCGGCTGGAGTTTTGTCGTTAGATTTCTAACGCTCACTTCAGCCAAGACTCTAAATACCGGCGTTAGAAAGATCCCATTGAAAAGATAGGATACGCAAATGGCGTAGGGGGATCTGCGGTATGGAAAAGTTGCGGCTGGAAAGTGAGCGTTAGACCCTTTCCTGACTGACTCCAAATACCAGCGGGCGGCCAAAACCAGCGTTAGGAGCCTCTAACGCTGGTTTTGATGGCTAACGCCAAACTCCAAATCTAGGCGATATTCTTTTGTATTTTTTTGTTTTGTGTATATATATATATGTATATATATATATCTTTTGATATATCAACTTTATTGAATTCATTATTATGTTTATTTCTATTTTCATTTTTATTATTTAAAGGGATACTAAACCCAATTTGTTTCTTTCATGATTCAGATAGAACATGAGATTTTAAGCACCTTTCTAATGTACTCCTATTTTCAATTTTTCTTTGTCTTCATGCTATCTTGATTTGAAAAAGCAATACTGTAAGCTTTAAAGCCGGAACATTTTTTGTTCAGCACCTGGGTAGCACTTGCTAATTTGTGGCTAAATGTAGAACACCAATCAACAAGCGCTACCCAGGTGCTGAACTAAAAATGGGCCGGCTCCTAACCTTTCATTACTGCTTTTTCAAATCAAGATAACATGAGAACAAAGAAAAATTGATAATAGGAGTAAATTAGAAAGTTGCTTAAATTGCATGCTCTATCTGAATCATGAAAGAAAAAAAATTGGGGTTAGTATCCCTTTAATTTCATCAATATGTAAATTGAATTTTCCTTAGCAGCATCTATACAATATGATGAATTATAAAATATAGCTTAATATAATGACACTACGTGATGTTTATATATGCTTTCTTATTTACATACTCACATATTGACGATATGAACAATGATGTAAATGAATAATTCAATATATACTATGATTAGTTACCTGTGTCAATATATGCAGCCTTCAGTCTGATTAAAGACAGCCTCTGATCAAGCGCATGTGTGCATGCACGAAACACGTCAGGCCTTTCTGTGTATGACCTCTAAATTGGGCATGGCCTAATAAACTTTGTTGTAAGCACTTAATCTGTTCCAGCTCCATTCTTTGGTACATTTATATATATACTGTATATATATATATATATATATATATATATATATATATATATATATATATATATATTCTATGGATTCTTAAGAATTTTTTACAGTTTCCATAATAACTCTTAATAATTATTATAAATAATTTTTCATATTTTAAATTTAATATTTCCATAACGTGCCTTAAGATAAATACGTTTTCAAGTGCACTACCTGACCGTGTTAGACCTAAAGCTTGAAACACAAAGAGCATTACATACAATTTACATTCCTATGTTCTTCTCATAGAAAAAAATACCTTTTTATTATTAAATATATATGTATTTATTTATTTATATATATATATATATATATATATATATATATATATATATGATAATGTTAATTAATGCTGCAACAACTAATCAATATAATTGATAATAATCAATTAAGAAAATAATCGTTAAAAATAATTATGAAAATAGTTGTCAACTAATCTCATTCGATTATTTGGTCTGCTTCACTGCGAACTCCTGCACATGGTATTGTGTTTTATGGTTATGTCTTTACTGCTTCACTGCGAACTCCTGCACATGGTATTGTGTTTTATGGTTATGTCTTTACTGCTTCACTGCGAACTCCTGCACATGGTATTGTGTTTTATGGTTATGTCTTTACTGCTTCACTTCGAACTCCTGCACATGGTATTGTGTTTTATGGTTATGTCTTTAGCATGCTGGGGACCAGTGAGAACAGCTAGAAAACAGCAGTGAGGAAGAGAATAGAGAGAGGCAACCTGAGGAGAATATCAACAGCCAAGTTAGAAATTTAGTCCAGGTTACTTTGTTGCGAGGCCCCTTGCCAAGGAGAAAAATCTTTTACATTGGTGGAGAGTTAACTAAGATAAATATTCCAGTTTCCAACATTCAAACATTGAAACGAATTTTAACACATTTGTTCATTTCGAATTTCAAATGTTTGCACAATATTCTTACATTTGTTTTATATAATAGTATTTCTAATGCTTTCTTTAAATGTAATATTTTATTTAAACTTTTCAAATAATTTAGAATTATGCAATATTGGAATTCGAAAATTCGAATCTATATATTTGTAATAGTATTTCCAATGCTCTCTTTAAATGTAATATTCAAATTATGCAATATTCGTAATATAAACATTCAAATCGATATACAGTATATTATGTATCAATTTACTAAATTCCCTACCACATGAACTATTGCACTTCTAAATAGTATTTGTTAAATTGAATGTTACATTCGAAATTTCAAACGTGGATATTTGATTTTATTATGAACATTCGAAACCGAAAGTAACATTCGATTACTGAATTTTAATGGATTTTCATTCTTTTTTTTTTTTTAAACATTTTTTATTGAAGTTTCAGAGACAAGTACAATGCAGGATTTGTCCATTAACAATATTAACAACAAGGTATAACACTCAGTATTATTACATAGGAGTTATCCATTCAGCTGAAAAGAAGGTTGTAGAACTAAGTGTAGGACTGAAACGTTCCTGTTGGGACTCTCAGAGATAATCACAACATAACAGTATCAATACTAAGAGGCCTACAATAACAAATGGAAACATGTGTCATATCAAATGGGGTGTCAGTTAGAGGTATGGACTAATTGAGGTAGAACTTCATTTTATTTATTTATCTTTATAACTTAGTAATTGGAATATGAACTCCACTCCCATGTAGTAAAAATGAAATTCTAATGTCCTAAAGGGACTGTCATGGTGTGGAGAATTAGCTTTAATAATGACCACAGGTGGGTCACAGAGAGTGGGAAAGAAAAGGTGTTGCAGTGGACAAGAGCCACTCGGATTATAGGGAAGATGGGGGGGAGTGGGCAGAAAAAGGAAGGGAGGGCGGAGCTAACCCCTTTCGGGCTGTATGGTGAACTTACTTATAGGTTTGTATAGGCTATAGATGTAGGCGAGATAATAACTAAAATAAGGTGTCTAGGGGAATGCTTTATTAGGTATGTGTGAAACTAATCTTCCTGGAGCTGATTCCACGGTAAGGACTAATTGTGTATGATTATAGGCGGATCTGACAGGATCTCTTAATGGAGACGGGGGGGTTACAAGGTGTGGGGGAATATATTAAGATAGCCAGCGACCCTAGATTAAAGCTATGTAAAGGGTAACCTGTCAGGAGGATCATATACCCCTAGGAGGTGTCTGCTGTAATATGAGGGTGCAATATGAAACCTGTGCTAGTGCCTTAGCCACCTATGAGAGCTGTCTCCACCAGATTCAGTTATTCATGAATTATGAATTATATGGGCCTGGAATAAACAAACCTAACTTCATATATATATCAAAGTCCTTAAAATTAATCAGGGTTTTCATACTAAATGCCAAAAAGACAAGAACTAACAGGTATGCCATATGAACCTCTCTGCCTAATAACTTTTAGAGATCCGGGTAGTAATAGCTCATGTAGTTGTAGCTGGGTATGATAAAAAGGACATGCTCTATTATATGACTCTGATCCTACCAGTTTAGAGACATAGTGTAGATCTAAATGGTTTATACATAAGGTAATGAGGAAATACCGCACTCAGACATTGAAATCAGACATTCACAAACTTGGAAACCTGTGAGTTATCATTATGAAACCCTTATACAGAGGTGCTGTTAAGTATGCGTTAAAACTGTCACATAATAGAGATAGAGTATCATTGCTGCCTCTCTGGGCCTAAGTAGATAATCTTAAACCAATGCTGTGGAGGGTAAAACATTAAGCAGTATTAAGAGTATAACATGTACTAATTTCATAGGACAACTATCAGTCTAACTAGCTATGTCTCATTAGGCATTATATGAAAAATAACCAGTATTGGACATACATTCTGCAGGAGAGTAAACCTAGATAACTGCTAATAGTGTGCATAAAAATAGTATAAACATACATAAGCCTAGGAACATAAAGCTCATTCTCATTAAAGGTTCTGTAAAGCCTGCTTGCAAAAATGAGTAATATTATGAATTATAGTCTTGTTTGAACAGCTAACGTAGACTAAAATAAAGGAGAAGAATTACTAGTCTAGATATGTAAAGTTAGAGGTTGGTAGCCTTTATCAGTGTGGGATATCTTCGTAGCCATCAGGCCCTGCCTTCATTATAAGTCCAAGTGACTGTCTCTACTGAAGATACGGCAGATTTGTTGCAGAGCTGTGTGAGTCTTAACCTATTCCGGATTTGCGTGGGGCATAAATATCCTCTGCTCTTGCTGTGTGGGCTGGGACAGAGACCGGTAGTGGGATGCGGACTCCAGTGAATCCAAACAGCTGAATGCGTTGTGTACACACCTGAAGAGTTAGGGTGGTTGAGTCCCTTAGTGAAAGTCTCATCTGATAAACTGAGTTGCGTGAGCGTTGGAGTGCAGAGGCGGAAGTGATCTCATATCTGTCTCACCTACTCCCTGTAAGAGCGTGACTGTGTTAGGGAGCTGCCGCAGATCCATGCCCATCTCCGGCATACTTGTGATGCAAGTGTTATCAGGAGTAGTCTCTATAGTGGCCAAATCCGGATCAGAGCCACAGATCTCTTTCTCTGACCGAGCCAGTAAAACTAAGCTCTTCTGCACTGCGTTACTCGCAGTGGAACTCCGAGGGTGATCATGTATAGAAGAATCTAAGTGGCTCTGTGGTGCTGTCAGTGCTGATGTTGAGACTCTTGTGTGACGCTCGCTGTGCTTAATGGTGTCTATTGAGGCGGCCATTTTAGGTGATGAATTGATCTCTCTTCCACCCCGATTTCTGACTGTAATTAGCAGGTCATAGAAGCAGTAGTCTATCTTCTCCCCTAGTTTAGAAAGTAGAGCTTGTATCTGTTCGCTGAAATCCGTCATACTTAGCAAGTTAGCCGTGTGCTTTGTTTGAATCATGCCACAGCTGCAGGGAAGGGATTACTTCTGCCTTGCGGCTATACCAGGCTATGCAGTTCCAAACCATTGTCATAGACGTAGTTTAAGGCTCTTCTGGAACAAATTTAGTGAGATTCTATCTCTCATGCATAAGTGCCGATTAAAAGCTTCAACAAATAACACCCATTATACTCTATATTGAGCTAAATGTTTGCTGGCAATGCAGGAGCTCTTGTGCTGCACGTCCTGTCTTTTCAGTTGCCAGCTCCGCCCCCACCGGATTTTCATTCTTATCAACATTCGATGGTCCAAACCAAAACGAATGTCCACAGGACTATTCATTATACCAAACGAATTACGCTTTCAGTACATTCTCCCATCTCTACTCAACACCCTCAGAGCGCCTCTTCTCTGCTACAGGCAATATAGCTTGAAAAAAAGAGAGAGAGCCTCCGCCAGTAGAATGTGGACACGTTGACATTTTTGTATTTCAATGCAAAGTTTCTGGAAGAGTAACAGAATGTAATAAACAGAGATAGTTCTACCTCTTTTCAATTTCAAACAGTTCATAGTTTTGCTTAATTATAAAAATGTGTTTTACTGCTTAAAATTTTACCGTTTGTGCTATTTTAAAGTTTAAGTCTGAAGTTTATTTTTGTAACACTCAGTTTGTGGATTTTATTTTAAGTATAGGAAAAAAATGGTATTGATATTTTTTATCCAATTAATCGAAAAATAATCCGCCGATTAATCGTTTATGAATGAAAATAATCGTTAGCTGCAGCCCTAATGTTAATTTAAAATATTTATCTATACCTATATTTCGACAGGAATATATATAAAGGTATAGGTATATATACAGATATATATGCATATGCGCTTAAGCATGGTCGTGATATCCGAAGTCCTTAAGTTAGTACGTGTCAGGTTTCGCTCAAGCACAAACCTTTTACTTTTAACTTGTAATACACTCGCTAAAAAAAATCACAAAAAGCTTACTTCTAGTGAATTTTATACTCGAGCAGGAGCACTAAATGCTGCTCCGCTTGTAATCCAGGACCATATTTATTCATGCCCTATACTTTTAATGGACAGTGTTGGGAGTGCTATTATCACTCATATTACAAGTTGTAAGTTCAGTGTTGGGCTCTTCGAGAACCGAAGTAAACTGTTAAGACTTGACAGTTTGCATAACAAAACACATGGTAATTAAATGGAAATTAAGTATTTTAGTTATAATTATAGCTATTACATGTAAAATAAAGGTTAACTAAAGAAAAATAAAGGTTTACCACTGATTTAAAGGGATATGGTATATGAGAAGGTGTGGAACTGGGAAGGGCTCAAGATATATACAAATAGTATATATATATATATATATATATATATATATATATATATATATATGTTGCGGGTAAAGTCTGAAATTGGGTAATCCTATCATTTCCCGGGTAATCCCAGGATTACCCAAGAAGCTCTGGGTAAAGCCCGAAGTAACATCATAAATCTACTCAGAGTGATGTTGGTGAAGATGGAAGTAATATCATAAATCTACTTGGAGTGCATCAACTCACTTCATCAAACATATTCAAATCTTCTATATATTTCATTGGAAAAAAAATTGCTCTTTTTTAGCACATTTCAGTAACAAATACATTTATGAAACATATATATATATATGGTGTGATGTGCTAGATAGAGGCGCTGGTTCTCTGTTGTTCCGTGTGAACTTCTTTTCCACCTTCTCCCTCAGTTGTCCTCTGTTTCTAGGTGCAAGGAACAATTGCTGAGGCATCAAGCTGTAATCATCTGATATAATGTGTATATCTACTCACAGTAAATATTCCCGATATCCGGCTCAATCTTGTTACAAAAACGATTCCACAGATTTTTCAATAAAAAACTGTATTTATTAAAGCTCAACGCGTTTCCACGGACCCAGACGTCTTTTTCAAGAGCAGTTAAAAATTAAAATGCTTTACATACCAATAAGCATACCTTACTGCTACACAGGCAGTCTTTATATACAGGGAGTGCAGAATTATTAGGCAAGTTGTATTTTTGAGGATTAATTTTATTATTGAACAACAACCATGTTCTCAATGAACCCAAAAAACTCATTAATATCAAAGCTGAATAGTTTTGGAAGTAGTTTTTAGTTTGTTTTTAGTTATAGCTATTTTAGGGGGATATCTGTGTGTGCAGGTGACTATTACTGTGCATAATTATTAGGCAACTTAACAAAAAACAAATATATACCCATTTCAATTATTTATTTTTACCAGTGAAACCAATATAACATCTCAACATTCACAAATATACATTTCTGACATTCAAAAACAAAACAAAAACAAATCAGTGACCAATATAGCCACCATTCTTTGCAAGGACACTCAAAAGCCTGCCATCCATGGATTCTGTCAGTGTTTTGATCTGTTCACCATCAACATTGCGTGTAGCAGCAACCACAGCCTCCCAGACACTGTTCAGAGAGGTGTACTGTTTTCCCTCCTTGTAAATCTCACATTTGATGATGGACCACAGGTTCTCAATGGGGTTCAGATCAGGTGAACAAGGAGGCCATGTCATTAGATTTTCTTCTTTTATACCCTTTCTTGCCAGCCATGCTGTGGAGTACTTGGACGCGTGTGATGAAGCATTGTCCTGCATGAAAATCATGTTTTTCTTGAAGGATGCAGACTTCTTCCTGTACCACTGCTTGAAGAAGGTATCTTCCAGAAACTGGCAGTAGGACTGGGAGTTGAGCTTGACTCCATCCTCAACCCGAAAAGGCCCCACAAGCTCATCTTTGATGATACCAGCCCAAACCAGTACTCCACCTCCACCTTGCTGGCGTCTGAGTTGGACTGGAGCTCTCTGCCCTTTACCAATCCAGCCACGGGCCCATCCATCTGGCCCATCAAGACTCACTCTCATTTCATCAGTCCATAAAACCTTAGAAAAATCAGTCTTGAGATATTTCTTGGCCCAGTCTTGACGTTTCAGCTTGTGTGTCTTGTTCAGTGGTGGTCGTCTTTCAGCCTTTCTTACCTTGGCCATGTCTCTGAGTATTGCACACATTGTGCTTTTGGGCACTCCAGTGATGTTGCAGCTCTGAAATATGGCCAAACTGGTGGCAAGTGGCATCTTGGCAGCTGCACGCTTGACTTTTCTCAGTTCATGGGCAGTTATTTTGCGCCTTGGTTTTTCCACACGCTTCTTGCGACCCTGTTGACTATTTTGAATGAAACGCTTGATTGTTCGATGATCACACTTCAGAAGCTTTGCAATTTTAAGAGTGCTGCATCCATCTGCAAGATATCTCACTATTTTTGACTTTTCTGAGCCTGTCAAGTCCTTCTTTTGACCCATTTTGCCAAAGGAAAGGAAGTTGCCTAATAATTATGCACACCTGATATAGGGTGTTGATGTCATTAGACCACACCCCTTCTCATTACAGAGATGCACATCACCTAATATGCTTAATTGGTAGTAGGATTTCGAGCATATACAGCTTGGAGTAAGACAACATGCATAAAGAGGATGATGTGGTCAAAATACTCATTTGCCTAATAATTCTGCACTCCCTGTACATGATTTGTTATCGATACCTGTTTCCCCATTGGAGGAGAAGCAGGTTCACACCCGATACAAAATAACCACATAAATCAATGTACAAAAATGTATTCTATCTAACATGAATATAAATTTCATTAATACATTCAAAATATTTAAAAACAAACTGTTATCACATGTTTCTTGGAATCGTTTTTTTGCCGGTTTTGCAGCTCCCTGTGAAAAATTCACTAAAGAGTCTTTTCTATGGATGGGGATAGAAAAAATACAAACACATTGGAGAGGAGGAAATGTAACAAAACAATTAGATCAAAGGGAGCTAAAATGGATACATATGCTCAAAACATATTCACAATGGGGTTTAAATAAAGATACCAAAATAGCAGCTTTCATATAACAAAATGATGACAATAAAATAGTCAATAACACATAAAAATATATATAGCCAAAAATGAATGACGAAAATCAATTTTAGAAAGAAAAAAAATTGTAATAGATCTGTATTTAAATATTTTATAATTTAAATATTTTACAATTTTTTCAAAAAAATAGGTATTTCAACATATATAAAAATTGATGGATGAATTTGTAGGCAATTAAGTTAGATGTAGAAATTTATATTTGGTTTCTATTAATTTTGTAACTACATATATTCTTCACATATAAGAGAGCATAGAGATCTGGCAAAGACCATACTTGAATATGCGCTGTCTGATGAGAAGGGAAATGCTCTTGGTAAATAAGATTCATATACTGTCTAATTTAGTTTGACTAATTTAGTTTGACAGATATTTCCGCTAATATATATTTACACATAAGAGATTATAGAGATCTGACAAAAACCTTGGTTGTACAAATGTTGTTTGCGAATAGCATGTTGTCTATTAACTAGATTGATAGGTATTTTCCGATAAATGTATATTTTTAACGTGTATTTTTTTTTTTTTTTTTCCTTTGATAAGAAACTTTATTGGAATCTGACAATTAGTACAGACGCTGTGGTTTCCCCATGTGCTCTTGATGTACAGAGCCCTCACATTTTGCCAGTTCTTTTTCAGGAGAGACACAAGGAAGTTAATAGACAGGTGAATTAACGTGTATTTTTAATATTGTGGAGATCTGGCAGAAATCAAGCTTGCTGGTTATAATCATGTGAATAACATGTTGTTTTTTATTTACTTATAAGAAACGAGTCTTAACAGAGGCACCATTCATTGGACAACAAAATCACGTGACTGTCAAAATCTGTCCGTAACTGACTTTTCTTCCTATTGGAGAACTGAAATCAGGTGACTTGTATCGGACCTGAATGGGAACTGACAAAATAGAACAACTCAAAAGGGAACTGCAAAACCGGCAAAAAACGATTCCAAGAAACATGTGATAACAGTTTGTTTTTAAATATTTTGAATGTATTAATGAAATTTATATTCATGTTAGATAGAATACATTTTTGTATATTGATTTATATGGTTATTTTGTATCAGGTGTGAACCTGCTTCTCCTCCAATGGGGAAACAGGTATCGGTAACAAATCATGTACAGTATATAAAGACCGCCTGTGTAGCGGTAAGGTATGCTTATTGGTATGTAAAGCACTTTTATTTTTAACTGCTCTTGAAAAAGACGGCTGGGTCCGTGGAAAGGCGTTGAGCTTTAATAAACACAGTTTTTAATTGAAAAATCTGTGGAATCGTTTTGTAACAAGATTGAGCCAGATATCGGGAATATTTACTGTGAGTAGATATACACATTATATCAGATGATTACAGCTTGATGCCTCAGCAATTGTTCCTTGCACCTAGAAACAGAGGACAACTGAGGGAGAAGGTGGAAAAGAAGTTCACACGGAACAACAAAGAACCAGCGCCTCTATCTAGCACATCACATTCATTTACACAGTGTTTGGGAGAGACTGTGAGACGGCTGCAGTTCTAAACTGTTAAGGAAAGTATTCACCCATATTGTACACCAATTGTATGTGTTTATAACCTTTTTCTCTCTAGTATAATATGGATATTAGTACTGTAAGTCATTGGAGGACAGCTCGACAGTCCAAATACAATGATATCTTTGGTCAAACAGAAAGTTCAAGCAATAATGAATGGGAGTCCACGATTCTGAAATTACAAAAATTATATTCTAAAGAAGCAAAGAAATGGTGGGAAGTAACTTTCCATAGTAGATATCTCAATGAAAGCATTGTACCTAGGGGACTTAGAGTATTTAAAGTTCCAGCTTTTGGATTAGATGATGATGTTTTTTTAAAAAATGGAATGCAACTTTGCACAAATGTTCATTGGAATTGGTTAGTCTTTTATATGAAATGCAAGACTTACAACTTAAATCTTTAGAAAATGATATCAATAAATTAGAACAAGAACTTATGGGTCATTTAGAAAACAAAAAAATGTAAAGATAAATTTGAGTATATTAAAGAAAAAGCCAAAGAATTTGATGAAAAAATAGGAGATAAAAAACATCAGAAATACTTGAGAGATAGTGAGGATTTTCAAACAGGTACACAATATGTACTGAAAAATCTCAAAACAATAATACACATCATACGAGAGGGATGGTTGGTAATAGAACTAATGCACAACATAGAGTTAAAAATTAAAATTACACACACAAGAATGATCACAATAATGAGAATTATGGGGAAAGAAACAACTTTAGAAATGAATTTGTACCACGAGAGACAAACTATGGACATAAGAATTCCCAATTTAGAGATTATGAAAGAGATCAGAAACACAGACCACAATACAATAAACACTTTCATAAAAACACCTATTACAATAGAAGGCAAAATAATTATGATCATCAAAATAGATATCACAATCACGATTCTGGATATAGGCACTATAATCACAATTCAGGATATAAAGATTCAAGGGAATATCACCATGATAACACATATATGAAACTATAACTTTGAAGGGGGAAAGAAAGGAGAGATACAAAACAAACACCAGGGAGAAATCCAGGGAATCACGTCTAAAACACACATATCACAAAAAGGATCAACAGGAACACAAAGAGAAACACTCATACAGAGAAATCTGGACACATCAAAACAGATATTCTCCCATCAGAATAGATCACATACAAAAAAAGAGGGGAAGAACACCAAGTTTAGGGGAAACAGAGGAGGAAGAGGGCAACCAAAGAAAAAGGAGACAATAATACAAGGGATATTTAATCTATCCTCTAAAAACATAAGTGAAGAGGAGAAACTAGTTCTATCCAAAGGGTTAAAATTCATTCCCTCACAAAGGATGAATTATTTTACAACTATTTGTTGATGCGCAAAAATTCATAAGGAATTTAACTGTTAAAAGATTTTTTGCCAAACAACCTAGTATACAATATAATCCTACTGTCATGCTTACTTAAGTCTTAATCCTTATACAGGCATGTCCTTGCACATTCTATATAGCTCCTCCCTCCTAGGGAGTTTAAATGTTCACAGTAATTCCTACCAAATTGCTTGGTTATTGAATCCAGCTCAATTCTACCTACCTTTCATTCAGAAGCCTGATCAACAGTGAGACGCTGCAGCACTCAGGACCGGAACCAGCAAGCGGTGATGTCACACGCCATCGCACACGCTGCCTGTAACGGATCCTGCAGGGGAGCAGCTTCTAACTAGAATACTGGGTTCTTACTACTCTGGACACTCTCAAAACATTAGCGCACTCCACAGTGACACGATATCGGTAAGTTCCGATAATTGTTCCGATAATTGCTTCATGCTGTCACATTCCGCTCACTGTGCCCTCGCAATTAATAAGGTTGCATTTACTTATTTTACTCCTTGTATGCCAGGTTAACCTGTTACTATTCAGATTACGAACCTGTTACTATTCAGATTACGAACCTGTTACTATCCTAAACTTGTTACTCAGACTTAGGCCAGATTCATTCCAATACTAGATTTTTAGTACTTATCTCACTTATCCTGGCTCCCAGTTATTTTTACTTGCAATTGCTGTTAAAACAAATCTCTTGGAAACAGTTTGCCAATACTGAGCAGAGCTAAGCACTCTGTGGTCTCAGCCATTGAGATACTAATCCTCAAAGAAAATGTGCTCAGTATCCATGGATTCTGTATTGTTGCTACCTCCTTACTCCCAAAACAGAATCTCAGATACACTCACTACATTCCTAACTGCATTTGTGGTCCTAAAAATTCCTTCTCTCCTTCACAGGGTTGAAATTATTATCACCAGGCTGACAGTAATAACCAAGCCTTACTATGGACCCAGCAGCCCTTCTATCTCATGTAGAAAAGTTAACTCAAACTGTAGATAACCTGACTAAGGGTTTGAGTACACTACAGTTAGAAAACACTGCTCTGAAACAATACATTAATGATAAAATTGATACACTTACAACACGTATTGGTTCTAATGAACCCCATCCTAATCCTCCACAAACATTCAGTGGCATAAGAACAGAATTTAGGGAATTTAGAAACTCTTGCTTCCTATACTTCCAACTAAAACCTAAAACATATTTTAACGACCATTTGAAGGTTCTCACCACAATCTCTTACTTACGTGGGGAACCACGCATATGGGCGAATATGTTTTTTGAGACCAACGATCCCTTACTTTACTCCTTAGAGCAGTTCTTTAAGGCAATGGGACAGCTTTATGACGACCCCTACAAACAGCTGTCTGCTGAGACAGCAATGAGGTCTCTGAGACAATATAAAAGGCCTGTGGAGGATTACATCGCAGAATTCAAAAAATGGTCCCCTGATACACAGTGGAATGACCTCTCTCTGCGCAACCAATTTCGCCTAGGTCTCTCAGATACGCTCAAAGATGAGCTAGCTAGACAACCTCTCCCAGATACCCTAGAACACCTGATAGATGCTAGCATCACCTTAGATAGACGCATCAGAGAAAGACGCTCAGAAAGGTCACACACAGAAACTACCATTAAACATATTGCTCAAACAACTAACACCATACCTCCACAAAGATCACAAACAAAGCCTACAGAAATCCCTATGGAACTAGGTTTCATCAGCGGCCCACTAACTCAACAAGAGAAATTAAGAAGAAAAGCTCTAGATCTTTGCATGTATTGTGGAGGCATTGATCACACTGTTAAGGACTGCATTCAACTACAGCGCAGGAAGGGTAAGCTGAAAACCACAAAAGTATGTTTATCTGCTAAACAAACACAGTCTAATCACTGCTCCCTTCCTATCTTATTACAGTGGGATCAGCAACGACTCAACTCCCAAGCAATTCTTGATTCAGGCGCAAGCCACAACTATATGGATCACCAATTCACTATTGTAAATAAAATTCCACTCATTAAGAAAATTGTTCCTAGTGTGCTTCGTTTTATTGATGGTAATGAAATAACTTCAGGTCCCATCTTATATCATACCATACCCCTAAGGCTTACCACACATAACCAACACACAGAGTTTGTTACTTTTGATGTGATACCCTCACCATTATATCCAATCATACTAGGTATCACTTGGTTCAAACAGCATGATCCCACTATAGTTTGGTCAACTTCACAAGTCCTATTCAATTCCCAATATTGCAGTAATACCTGTCTCCATCATGAACAACTACTAATAGATGTTCCTTCGCTTGTCCCTAAGGTATACAACACATTCGCTGATGTTTTTGATAAAAAAGAATCAGAGAATTTAACCCCACATAGGGTCTATGATTGCCCTATTGACTTACTACCAGGAGTTGACATTCCTTATGGCCATATCTTTCCTCTCTCTGAACCTGAATTACAGCATCTCAAAACATACTTATCAGATAACTTGAGGAAAGGATTTATACGTCCTTCCACGTCACCTGCTGGGGCTGGCATATTTTTCGTAAGGAACAAGGACCAATCCCTAAGGCCCATTATAGACTACAGGGAATTGAATAAGCGTACCATTAAAAATCGTTACCCGCTTCCTCTAATTCCCCAACTCTTAGATAGATTACAAGATGCCACCATATACACTAAATTAGATCTCAGGGGGGCATATAATTTGGTTCGAATCAAGGAGGGTCATGAGTGGCTTACATCATTCCGTACACGCTATGGCTTATTCGAGTACACAGTGATGCCATTTGGCCTTTGCAACGCCCCCGCCACTTTTCAGTATTTCATAAATGATATCTTTAAGGATTTTTTGGATTTATTTATGGTTATTTACCTGGATGACATACTCATTTACTCTACTTCAATTGCAGAACACATTAAACATGTCACCCTAGTATTAACACGATTGCGATAGACTTCTCTATATGTCAAACTAGAAAAATGCATATTCCATTCCAAAGAGATTAAATTTCTAGGCTATAAAGTATCACCACAGGGTATCCATATGGAGAATGATAAGATATCGGTAATCCAGAACTGGCCCTCTCCAAAAAATAAAAAGGATATACAAAGGTTCATGGGCTTTGCCAACTTTTACAGGAAGTTTATCAAAAACTTTGCTGACTTAACTAGACCCCTAACTAATCTGACAAGATCTGATACTCAATTGCAACAAATATTTGATTTTTTAAAGACTGCCTTCACAACGGCACCCATCCTTCACTTCCCTAACTCTGAGTTACAGTATGTTTTAGAAGTAGATGCCTCAAACTATGCCTTGGGGGCTATCCTTTCCCAGAGGCTTACACCCAAGGACCCTTTACACCCTGTTGCATTCTACTCTCGAGTTCTTACCTCTGCTGAAACTAACTATCCGATTGGTGATAAAGAACTATTAGCAATCAAGTCCTCTTTGCAACAGTGGAGACACCTCCTGGAGGGTACCGCTCTTCCAGTCTTGATCTACACCGATCACAAAAATCTCGAATATCTAAAATCAAATAGGACTCTTAGTGCACGCCAAGTCTGATGGAATCTATTCTTGGCTAGATTCAACTACCTTATCACCTACCGTCCTGCATGTAAGAACAAGAAGGCTGACGCCCTCTCAAGACACTTGGTGGACCAGGTGTCACAACTACATCTCTCACCCTTGATACCATTGGACAGATTCTTAGCCTTAACAATAGAACAAAATAAAGAATTCAAAACGGCACAACTGGCTGACACAAAAAAAACGCTACATGTCTTAACCCTACATACTGATGGTTTGTACTATCATCATCTACAAATCTATGTACCCAGCTCCCTCAGACCAACGGTCCTTAGGACTTTACATGACTCCCCGTTCGCAGGACATATGGGTATAAAGAAGACCCAGGATTTGGTCTCAAGATTCTTTTGGTGGCCTACTCTCCTCTCAGATACCACCGAATATGTGAAGACTTGTAAGATTTGTGAAACAACTAAAACTCCCCCATTCGGACAATTAATCCCCTTACCAACTCCTGATCATCCTTGGAAGGACATAGCTATCGACTACATAGTCGATCTTCCTATCTCAGAAAAGAACAATACTATTTTAGTGGTCGTGGACTTACTTAGTAAAATGGCACATTTTGTGCCCTACCATAAGCTTCCAACTTCGTCTGAAACCGTTTCGTTATTGTTCCAGCATGTGTTCAAGCTACATGGACTCCCGAATACCATCACCTCTGATAGGGGTAGCCAATTCACTAGCCGTTTCTGGAAACAACTCTGTCTCATACTGGGTATTTCCAGACGTCTCAGTACCTCTTATCATCCCCAGACCAACGGCCAGACTGAAAGGACCAATCAGTGCATCGAGCAATACTTAAGATGTTTCATCTCTGCTAAACAAGAGAACTGGACCCAGCTTCTGCCTTACGCAGAATTTGCCTTCAACAATTCTATTCACTCCTCTACTAAAAGCACATAATTTTACGTTAATTATGGCTTCCATCCCACTTTTGAATGGGATTCTGGAGTGGGCAATACCTGTCCTGTCGTGAATGAACTCATCAACTCCATTAGCGATTCCTTCTCATTGACTGCTCAAAATATCCGTTCGGCTAAGGATCGATATAAATTCCACTTTGACAAGAAGAGAATCGCCTCTCCAAACTACACAGTTGATGATTACGTTTGGCTATCTACGCGTAATCTACATTTGCCAATACCATCCAGAAAACTTAGTTCTAGCTTCATCGGACCCTTCCCCATCGTGAAGGTTGTAAATAAGAATGCCATTACCCTCGCTTTGCCTACAAATATGAAATCCCATCCTACTTTTCATGTGTCTCTCCTCAAGCCTTATAGGCAACTTTGTCAGCATGATCCTTCTATCCCTCTGTTTCCACTTCTTCCGGATACCTCCTTGGAATATGAGGTACAAGACGTGTTGGACAATAGATGCCTCCGAGGGCAACTCCAGTATCTGGTTCATTGGAAGGGCTATCCTGATTCAGAGGACTCTTGGGAACCGGCTTCCAATCTTTCTGCCCCCCGATTGGGCGCCAGGTTTCATGAACGTTATCCTGATCGTCCTGGACTTGATCCCCGGTGTTGATCCTGGGGGGGGGGTCCTGTCATGCTTACTTAAGTCTTTGCCCTATCCTTATACAGGCATGTCCTTGCACATTCTATATAGCTCCTCCCTCCTAGGGAGTTTAAATGTCCACAGTAATTCCTACCAAATTGCTTGGTTATTGAATCCAGCTCAATTCTACCTACCTTTCATTCAGAAGCCTGATCAACAGTGAGATGCTGCAGCACTCAGGACCGGAACCAGCAAGCGGTGACGTCACACACCATCGCACACACTGCCTGTAACGGATCCTGCAGGGGAGCAGCTTCTAACTAGAATACCGGGTTCTTACTACTCTGGACGCTCTCAAAACATTAGCGCACTCCACAGTGACACGATATCGGTAAGTTCCGATAATTGCTTCATGCTGTCACATTCCGCTCACTGTGCCCTCGCAATTAATAAGGTTGCATTTACTTATTTTACTCCTTGTATGCCAGGTTAACCTGTTACTATTCAAATTACGAACCTGTTACTATTCAGATTACGAACCTTTTACTATCCTAAACTTGTTACTCAGACTTAGGCCAGATTCATTCCAATACTAGATTTTTAGTACTTATCTCACTTATCCTGGCTCCCAGTTATTTTTACTTGCAATTGCTGTTAAAACAAATCTCTTGGAAACAGTTTGCCAATACTGAATAGAGCTAAGCGCTCTGTGGTCTCAGCCATTGACATACTAATCCTCAAAGTAAATGTGCTCAGTATCCCTGGATTCTGTATTGTTGCTACCTCCTTACTCCCAAAACAGAATCTCAGATACACTCACTACATTCCTAACTGCAGTTGTGGTCCTAAAAATTACTTCTCTCCTTCACAGGGTTGAGATTATTATCACCAGGCTGGCACCTACTCAAACAACAGAAAATTCTAGAAATAAATTCAAATATCCCTCAAGATTTTACCCAAGTCATATTAAAGGTCCCAATATTGAAGTTTTTAATAGGTTAATAATGAAAGATATAGATGCCTTATCTATTAAAACCACCAACAAGAAATATCAGAATATGACCAAACAAGAATTAGATATTCTAACAAATTTGAACAAAAAGGAGGATATTGTCATCAAGGAGGCGGACAAGGGGGGAGGAGTGGTAATTCTAGATAGAGAACATTACATGGAAGAAGCCAATAGAATTTTAGGAGATGTAAATACTTACATTATTTTGAAAAAAAATCCCAAAATGTAAAATACATCTATTCTGCATAAATTACTTTTGGAAGCACAAAATGAAAATATAATAACTAAAAAGGAATTTGATTTTTTCCTTAAGATAGACTCAAGAACACCAATATTCTAGTTTTTACCCAAGCTCCATAAACATGCAACGAAACCCCCAGGGAGGCCCATTATCAGTGGGATAGACTCTCTAACAGCAAATCTGTCTGCATTTATAGATTATTTTTTACAGCCTTATGCACAAAAAGCTAAATCACATCTAAAGGACACTAAACATGTCCTGCAAATTATGCACCAAGTAACATGGGAAGAAGAATATATATGGGTTACTATGGATGTGACCTCTCTATATTCAATAATAGATCATCAAAAAGGAATAGAGGCAGTTAGATGGAAACTATCAGAAGATAAAGATCTGGATCCAAAAATATTAGACTTTTTAATTACAGCTATTGAATTTATTCTGTATCATAATTTTTTTTGGTTTAACGACCACTACTTTTTGCAGATCTGTGGAACTGCCATGGGCACCAGGTATGCACCAAGTTATGCCAACATTTATATGGATTACTTTGAGACAAAATATGTATGGCAGAATGCTAATCTTGGTGCAAGCCTGGTGTCCTGGCATAGATATATAGATGATATTATCTGTATATGGAAAGGGGGTGAAACACGATTATTGGAGTTTGTTAATACTCTTAATGATAATGATCAAAATGTGGAATTAACACCAGAATTTAATAAACATGAAATAAATTTCTTAGATCTAACCCTTTATGTTAATGCCAACACATTACAAAGCTAAACCTTTTTAAAAAAATGTGATACAAACACATATATAGAACAGGATAGTTGCCATCATCCTAATTGGCTAAAGTCAGTACCAAAGAGTCAATTTCTTAGAATTCGCAGAAACTGCAGCAAAATAGAGGATTATGAGCAACAAATTGAGATCGTCAAGGAAAGATTTATACAGAAGGGCTATGATCATAGGACTCTAGAATATGAGAGGCAGGAAGTAAAAAATAAAATAAGATCGACCCTATTAGAAAACAAGAAAAAAGAATGTTCCTTTTCCAAAAAAATTCCCAAATTTGTAACTACATTTAAAATTGAACATAAAAATATTTAAAAATTAATTGAAAAACATTGGCACATCATAAAAGAAGATGAATATTTGGGGCCTTTGGTACCCACAAAACCTATAGTTATCTATAGAAAAGGACAAAATTTAAAACAAAAATTAGCCCCTTCTTTAATAAACGGAATTGCACCTAAAAAACTATTACAAATAAGTGATCTAACTGTTTTTTTTACTTGTGTAAAATGTAAAGGGTGTAATTACACTAAGAGAACACATAAAACATTTAGTTCCACAATTACTGGGAAAAAATATGAAATAAAAGAGTTTATTATGTGTACAAGTAAAAATGTTATTTATCTATTACAATGTGGCTGTAAAATTCATTATTTAGGACAAACTTCCAGGTTTTTAAAAACAAGAATTATGGAACATCAAAATAAAATAGAGAAAAACCATAAAGATCATGGGGTGCCATTACATTGCAACAACTGTGAAAAATTCACTAAAGAGTCTTTTCTATGGATGGGGATAGAAAAAATACAAACACATTGGAGAGGAGGAAATGTAACAAAACAATTAGATCAAAGGGAGCTAAAATGGATACATATGCTCAAAACATATTCACAATGGGGTTTAAATAAAGATACAAAAATAGCAGCTTTCATATAACAAAATGATGACAATAAAAGAGTCAATAACACATAAAAATATATATAGCCAAAAATGAATGACGAAAATCAATTTTAGAAAGAAAAAAAATTGTAATAGATCTGTATTTGTCAGGGTATTCACTATTACAATCCTGTCCCTTTAATTCTCAATCCTCTTTTCCTATTTAAGGCCCCTCCTCTCTATGCTCCTCGCTTGGTATTTTGAATCAGTTACTTTATGTGACTCCTCTCTGAAGACACCTAGCCCTTTCCTCAATCTGTGGGGATTTATTACTTGTTGCTTTGAAACTTTGCAGCCTACATTTATCCTTCATTGCTGTGTGCCGGTGTGCCTATTCTATTACTCGCAGTTTCTTAGGAACCAAAGGAGCTGCTTTCAATTCCCTAACTGTTACACCGGGTGGCTGTGACGTCACATCCGGCATCTCAGCGTGTCTGCAGCGCGTGTACCGCGCTGTGTCCTCTCTACAAACAAGCATTCAGGATACCGTAAGGTTTTCATCTGGCTCTGACTTAGCCTTCCAAATAACCATCAGGAATTGGTCTGTATATTTTATTACTCTATTTGGATATCATTATGTCTCTCAAGTAAGCAAACTACCTATGCTCTGTATTCAATGACTGTTACTATCACTAAAATGCAGGATTAACTTCAACTGCCTGTCACAATGCTTACTCTGTTTGAACTGCTGCTTGATTAACATCATTTGCTGTGACCACCTTGAACCTAACTAAGTGACTTATCGTTTGTTACTATCTTATCCTTGCATAAACTATATATGATAACATAATCCAAAATATCATTCTAACTACATATGATATTCCCTGAAGTGCTGAATTCCTAACATATACATTTTGGCCTATTTACAATATCTCTTTGTACTACATCTGTTTGTATTACATTCCATTTCACTACCTGTCTTCTTTGTATATGTGTCAGCTATATCATTTAATCACTAAGTAATTAGTTGATTAACTACCTACTCTATCTATAGATACTCCTCCTATCTGTTGATATACAGGCTTCCTGTAACCTGGTTGCGTGACAGCTCCGTTTTCACTCTGTACCCTGCAGTAGTGACCCTCAGTTCAATGAGCAAAACCGGATTCCTGTAAGTTAAATCTGTGTGAATCCAAGGTTTGGTGTGAGGCTGAGTGGTCCTACTATAGCGGATACTAGGTACCTAAACTTATTTACCACCTGTTCTAACACATAACTTTACAGAACATAACATATTACCAAGCCTAAAAATAAAAGTACCTCTATCCACTATCATGGAGTTGAGTGAGCTTTCCAATAGAGTGGGTTCTCTAGCACAAAGTATGGATAGTATGTTACAGGGTTTAAGAGAGATACAAATTGAGAACCAGAATATTAGAAAATTTATTAATGAGCATATGACAACTAAACCTTCCACTTCTGAGATTACACCGGAGCCTGTTGTAAGTCCGCCAGAGAAATTCTCTGGGGACAGGTCCATGTTCAGAGACTTTAGAAATTCTTGCACTCTTATGTTCACTTTGAAACCTAGGTCTTATCCTACTGACAGAATTAAAGTTTTGACTGTGATTTCTTTTTTGCGTGGAGAAGCTAAATCTTGGGCCAACACTTTCTATGAGACTGATGATCCCATATTAAATTCTCTTGATTCTTTTTTTTCTGCGATGTCCCTTTTATATGAGGATCATAACAAGCAGAATACTGCTGAAACAGCTTTGAGATCCTTACGCCAAGGGAAAAGGATGGTAGAGGAATACATAACAGACTTTAAAAGATGGGCTCCTGACACTTTATGGAACAACCCAGCTCTGAAAAATCAATTTCGCTTGGGCCTCAGTGACTCATTAAAAGATGAACTTGCTAGAGGTATCATTCCAGATGTTCTTGAGGATCTCATGACGTTATGTATTGGTATTGACCGGAGACTCAGGGAAAGGAAATATGAAAAATCCGCAACTGACATCACTTCTAAGAAATACACTCCCTATCATATAAATCTTCCTACCCATGCTACCAAGAATGTTGATGAACCCATGGATGTTGCTGTGATTAGAGGCCCTTTAAAGCCTGAAGAGAAAGCCAGACGCAAACTGCTTAATTTGTGCCTCTATTGTGCCGAAAAGGATCATGGCGTAAGGGATTGCCCATCTCTCCTTCGTCAAAAGAAGGGTAAGAGAGTGAGATTTAAGCACAATGTTAATATGGTTAATAATAAATTGCTTCATTTATCAATCCCTCTCTCGTTGCAGTGGGATCAGCAGAAGATAGACGTACAGGCCGTAATTGACTCTGGAGCATCTGGGAATTTCATAGATTTAGTTTTTGTTGATAAGCACAAAATACCACTAATAAAAAAGAGTGTTGCACTAGCCATCCGTTTGGTTGATGGATCATTTTTTAGTTCTGGTCCTATTTCACACCATACAGTTCCACTTAAGGTTACCTCAGACTCAGGGCATACTGAGTTAATATCTTTTGATGTTTTACCAAGTTCTGTCTACCCAATGATACTCGGTATTCAGTGGTTGTCTATGCATAACCCCACTATTTCTTGGACAGACTCTACTATAGTTTTTGATTCTCAGTACTGCAAGCAATTCTGCACTGATTCTCATACACTTTGTCATATTAATGTAGAGACATTACCAGATTGCTACAAAGAATATGCTGATGTTTTTGATAAGGTTGAGACAGCCACACTTCCACCACATAGGAAGTATGACTGCCCTATTGATCTCATTCCTAACTGCACCATTCCATATGGTCATATATATCCTTTGTCCCAACCTGAACTAGCACACCTTAAGGAATATCTAGACGAAAACTTGAAAAAAGGGTTTATACGTCCATCCACTTCCTCTGCAGGTGCTGCTATGTTTTTTGTGAAAAATAAAGATGGCAGTTTACGCCCCATTATAGATTACAGACAACTGAATAAATGTACTAAGAAAAACAGATATCCCCTGCCTCTCATTCCTGAACTAATTGAGCGCCTTCAGGGTGCCACCATCTACACCAAGCTCGATCTTAGGGGTGCTTACAATTTAATCAGGATGAGAGCAGGGGATGAGTGGTTAACGGCTTTCCGTACACGATACGGACTTTACGAATACACAGTAATGCCGTTTGGGCTTTGCAACGCCCCAGCCACTTTTCAGTGCTTCATAAATTATGTTTTTCACGACCTTCTGGATGTATGTATTGTTATCTATCTAGATGACATTCTTGTCTATTCCGACACTTTTGAAAATCATTTAAAACATGTAAAACTAGTTCTATCTCGTTTAAGACAACATCATCTCTACGCTAAACTAGAGAAATGTATATTTAATACTAACTCTATTTCATTTCTGGGTTACTGTATCTCTCCTACTGGGATTACTATGGAGACCAGTAAAGTAGAAGCTATACTTAAATGGCCTGTACCCTCATGTAAAAAAGATGTCCAGAGGTTTCTTGGTTTTGCGAATTTTTATAGAAAATTCATTAAAGATTTCTCACATATTGTCAAACCATTAACAACTTTAACTAAGAAACATATCAGGTTTTCATGGGATAGTAAAGCTCAGGACTCTTTCACTACCCTCAAGAATAAATTTACTTCAGCCCCTATTTTGCAATTCCCAGATCCCAGTTGTCATTTTACGCTTGAGGTTGATGCTTCTGAATTCGCAATAGGGGCTGTTCTATCTCAGAGGGCCTCTCAAGAAAAGCCATTACATCCTGTTGCATTCTACTCTCGTGTCATGAGCTCAGCTGAGATAAACTATGGTATTGGTGATAAGGAATTGCTTGCCATCAAATCCGCATTGGAATTCTGGAGGCATATCTTGGAAGGTACAAAATTTCCAATTACTATTTACACAGACCATCGTAATTTAGAGTATTTAAAGTCAAACAAGACCCTGACTTCTCGTCAAGTCCGCTGGAGCCTCTTCTTTTCACGTTTTGATTATGTGATCACCTATCGTCCAGGTTCCAAGAATCTTAAGGCAGATACCCTCTCTCGTATACCTCCTAAGCCACAAGATCATTTGACACCTGCCTCAGTGATACCTGCGGACAGAATCATTTGTTTAACAAACGATTTCTTGGAGACCCTAAAGCTGCAACAGAAGGAGGATTCATTAATAACACACCTCAATTTAAATAAACATTCTGATGAACTGTTCTATCATCATGACCAGCTATATGTACCCAAGGATCTCAGGAATCAACTTTTAGCAGCAGCTCATGATTCCTCTTTAGCAGGTCATCCTGGAGTACATAGGACTCTTCATATCCTCTCAAGGAATTATTGGTGGCCCAAAATGTCTGATACAATCAAGCAATACATCAAAACATGTTTACTTTGCACTACTAAAAAACATCAACATACACGTCCCTACGGATACCTTCTATCTCTTCCAATACCTGAAAGACCTTGGGCAGATATTGCCATGGACTTTATTGTCGATCTGCCACCTTCTGCTAACTTCAACACTATCATGGTCATTGTTGATCTTTTTTCTAAAATGGCCCATTTCCTGCCACATAGAGGTCTACCCACAGCTCAAGAAACAGCTACTCTTTTCATAGATCATATTGTCAAATTACATGGTCTACCAAATTCCATTACTAGTGACAGAGGTTCTCAGTTTACCTCTAGATTTTGGGAACATCTTTGTAAATCCCTCAACATCTCTAGGAGGTTAAGTACAGCTTTCCATCCACAAACCAATGGGCAGACTGAGAGAACAAATCAAGCCCTGGAACAGTATCTCCGTTGTTACTGTTCTCTAGAACAAGATAACTGGCATTCTCTCCTTTCCACTGCTGAATTTGCTCATAATAACATGCTCAACTCCTCCACTAAAATGTCTCCATTTTTCCTTAACTACGGTTTTCATCCTTCTTATGACATTCAGACTCCAAAAAATTCTCCTATACCCGTTGTTAATGATAAAATCAATACCCTAGTAAAAGGTTTCGCCACTGTTAAACAACTACTACTCGATGCTAAAAAAGCTCAAAAACATTACTACGATCTACGACGTTCTAAACCTCCTGAATATAAGGTGGGAGATAAAGTTTGGTTAAGCACGAAGAATATAAGATTACAAGTTCCTTCCAAAAAGCTCGCTTCACTTTACTTGGGTCCCTTTGAAATTAAGAATGTTGTTAATGTGAATGCAGTCACTCTTCAACTACCTTCTTCCATGAGAATTCATCCAACATTTCATGTCTCACTCCTTAAACCCTATGCTTCCATCAGGGCTACATCTTCGATGGATACTTCTTTAACTCATGTGACAGATGAGAAGGAGTACGAGATTGATTCTATTCAAGATTCTCGATACTTTCGAAACCACCTTCAGTATTTGGTCAGTTGGAAGGGTTATGGACCTGAAGAAGACTCTTGGGAGCCTGCTACTAATGTTATGGCTCCACGCTTGGTTTCCTTGTTCCATAGGAGGAATCCACACCGTCCAGGTCCTTGATCCGCTGAGTGGCTCCTTGAGGGGGGTGTCCTGTCAGGGTATTCACTATTACAATCCTGTCCCTTTAATTCTCAATCCTCTTTTCCTATTTAAGGCCCCTCCTCTCTATGCTCCTCGCTTGGTATTTTGAATCAGTTACTTTATGTGACTCCTCTCTGAAGACACCTAGCCCTTTCCTCAATCTGTGGGGATTTATTACTTGTTGCTTTGAAACTTTGCAGCCTACATTTATCCTTCATTGCTGTGTGCCGGTGTGCCTATTCTATTACTCGCAGTTTCTTAGGAACCAAAGGAGCTGCTTTCAATTCCCTAACTGTTACACCGGGTGGCTGTGACGTCACACCCGGCATCTCAGCGTGTCTGCAGCGCGTGTACCGCGCTGTGTCCTCTCTACAAACAAGCATTCAGGATACCGTAAGGTTTTCATCTGGCTCTGACTTAGCCTTCCAAATAACCATCAGGAATTGGTCTGTATATTTTATTACTCTATTTGGATATCATTATGTCTCTCAAGTAAGCAAACTACCTATGCTCTGTATTCAATGACTGTTACTATCACTAAAATGCAGGATTAACTTCAACTGCCTGTCACAATGCTTACTCTGTTTGAACTGCTGCTTGATTAACATCATTTGCTGTGACCACCTTGAACCTAACTAAGTGACTTATCGTTTGTTACTATCTTATCCTTGCATAAACTATATATGATAACATAATCCAAAATATCATTCTAACTACATATGATATTCCCTGAAGTGCTGAATTCCTAACATATACATTTTGGCCTATTTACAATATCTCTTTGTACTACATCTGTTTGTATTACATTCCATTTCACTACCTGTCTTCTTTGTATATGTGTCAGCTATATCATTTAATCACTAAGTAATTAGTTGATTAACTACCTACTCTATCTATAGATACTCCTCCTATCTGTTGATATACAGGCTTCCTGTAACCTGGTTGCGTGACAGCTCCGTTTTCACTCTGTACCCTGCAGTAGTGACCCTCAGTTCAATGAGCAAAACCGGATTCCTGTAAGTTAAATCTGTGTGAATCCAAGGTTTGGTGTGAGGCTGAGTGGTCCTACTATAGCGGATACTAGGTACCTAAACTTATTTACCACCTGTTCTAACACATAACTTTACAGAACATAACAGTATTTAAATATTTTATAATTTAAATATTTTACAATTTTTTCAAAAAATAGGTATTTCAACATATATAAAAATTGATGGATGAATTTGTAGGCAATTAAGTTGGATGTAGAAATTTATATTTGGTTTCTATTAATTTTGTAACTACATATATTCTTCACATATAAGATAGCATAGAGATCTGGCAAAGACCATACTTGAATATGCTCTGTCTGATGAAAAGGGAAATGCTCTCTGTAAATAAGATTCTTATACTGTCTAATTTAGTTTGACTAATTTAGTTTGACAGATATTTCCGCTAATATATATTAACACATAAGAGATTATAGAGATCTGACAAAAACCTTGCTTGTACAAATGTTGTTTGCGAATAGCATGTTGTCTATTCACTAGATTGATAGGTATTTTCCGATAAATGTATATTTTTGACGTGTATTTTTAATATGTAAGAGATCGTGGAGATCTGGCAGAAATCAAGCTTGCTGTTTATAATCATGTGAATAACATGTTGTTTTTTATTTACTTATAAGAAACGAGTCTTAACAGAGACACCATTCATTGGACAACAAAATCACGTGACTGTCAAAATCTGTCCGTAACTGACTTTTCTTCCTATTGGAGAACTGAAATCAGGTGACTTGTATCGGACCTGAATGGGAACTGACAAAATAGAACGACTCAAAAGGGAACTGCAAAACCGGCAAAAAACGATTCCAAGAAACATGTGATAACAGTTTGTTTTTAAATATTTTGAATGTATTAATGAAATTTATATTCATGTTAGATAGAATACATTTTTGTATATTGATTTATATGGTTATTTTGTATCGGGTATGAACCTGCTTCTCCTCCAATGGGGAAACGGGTATCGGTAACAAATCATGTATATAAAGACCTCCTGTGTAGCGGTAAGTTATGCTTATTGGTATGTAAAGCACTTTTATTTTTAACTGCTCTTCAAAAAGACGGCTGGGTCCGTGGAAAGGCGTTGAGTTTTAATAAACACAGTTTTTTATTGAAAAATCTGTGGAATCGTTTTGTAACAAGATTGAGCCAGATATCGGGAATATTTACTGTGAGTAGATATACACATTATATCAGATGATTACAGCTTGTTCCTTGCACCTTGAAACAGAGGACAACTGAGGGAGAAGGTGGAAAAGAAGTTCACACGGAACAACAGAGAACCAGCGCCTCTATCTAGCACATCACATTCATTTACACAGTGTTTGGGAGAGACTGTGAGACGGCTGCAGTTCTAAACTGTTAAGGAAAGTATTCACCCATATTGTACACTAATTGTATGTATATATATATATATATATATATATATAGTGCACTGGATTACCCGGTTTTGGACTTTACCCGTAACATATATATATATGTGTGTGTATGTGCATGTGTATAAATATGTGTGTATGTACACATGTGTATGCGTGTACACAAATTAATGTAAGTATTTATGTGTGCTGTGTTTTAACTTATATTTCAATTCAAAACCATAGTATAAAACTAAGTAAAGCACTCTGCTACTTGAGCAAAGGTTGAACACACTTTCATCTTAGTGCTTGAACAATAGTGACATGAAAACTACTGTAATTTGTATTCATTTTTATTCATTTTGGGCTAGATAACAAGTTGAGCGCCAATTTATTTACAAGTGGCTGGTTATTGCTACCGCAAGCTCGCAGTAGCAATTAACTTTAAAAAATGTGCCCAACTGCCCCCCACACAAAAAAAGAATAATTGTGTAGTGCCTTTTTTGAAAAAAGTTTTGAGGTTGCATTCGCATTGCATCTAACTTGTAATACCAGTGCACATTTGAGTGCAGTGGCATTACTAAGTAGAGCACAAATATCGCTTTCACGGAAGCTATATTTTGTAATTAACTTGTAATCTAGCCCTTTATTTTTAAAAAATATTGATAAAAAAAGTCTGAAGTTTAGAATAATTCCAGATTTTGGAAAACCTGATTAGGAGACTTGTACCTGTATTTGAGGGATTTAGCAAACTCACACTATCATATATCCAGAGGTTAGCATGCCCTAGACTATGGAGCAGATTTATAAAATGTCGGGCAGACATGATTCGCTATAGCGAATCATGTCCGCTCGACATCGCTAAATTCCAAAAGCATACGCTATCGGCATTAATCATTGCACAAGCATTTCTGGTGAAATGCTTGTGCAATGCCGCCCCCTGATCGGGATGACTGCAGCCCGCCACCTCAGAGGTGGTGAGCGAGTTATGGAGCAGCCCTGCTTAATAAATCGGCCCCTATGGCTCGAGTGATAAAATATTACTTTTAACTTGTTAATATGAGCATAACAATAAAAACAATCAGTCAATGTTAACACACAAAAGCTCATTATTGGCTCACATGCATTTTCTTTGTCGTTTGGGACTTTGTACTTATAATTTTGACAATTCTCATTTATAGAGATAATTTTTTTAAAGTACCTCCCTTTAAATGGGTTTCCTTGCCATCATTTAAATTGATTGGTATGGCGTTGAACTTAAAAACCCTGCATAAAGACGTGAAAAAATGTGCATGACTTTTCTTATTAAATAAAATAGATCTATAGTAAAACAAGGGCGTTTCTTTAAAAATAAAATTATTTTGCAAAATGGAGCATTTCATTTTTACATTAGAACCAGCCTTTAAATGGACACTCCAGTCAAAATTTAAATGCACATAGATTTATTACATCTTTGAATAGAAACATATACATGTGTTAGCAAAAATGCTTCTAGTAAAAGTTATCTGTTTTAGTGTTAACATTTTTCTCTGCATGTGCACGTAAAGCATAGATAGATATTGTCACTGCACCCACAATTTAAATAATGCAGCTGCTCAGATCATCAGTGGGGCTTGTATCACGTCAGCAATTAACAAATTGAATCATTAACAGATGGTACAAGCACCTTAGGCTCTCTGAGCAAGTTCTGTGTTTAAAATTCTGGTGCACGGTGCATACTTGAATACACTTTTGAAACAGCTATAGCTTTTATTAGAAGCATTTTTGCTAATGCATGTATATTACAAAATGTACTGAATGTTTGGTAGGTTTAGACTGTCTAGCTGGTGGGGAATCTAGCACACCTGAAGTAAACTTTATCCCAAAGTTTAAAGAGTTATAGTTAGTTGTAGTAGGTGGCGCAAAACAAGTTGCTATTCCCAATGTGTCTTACTGTAAATATGTGTGATAATGTGTGGGCTCAATATATGTTAATGTTTTGATGAGTCCTAATTTTATATTCTCTTTTGGAAAAAAATGGATGTCGAAACTATTTAAGAAATAAATATGATCCTTTATTTGATTATGGTAAATTTACCCAATAGTAGTGATGCTAAAAGTACAGTTAAACAAAAATTATTACAATTCCTTCAAAGTTTAAAAAATGACACCGGTGTCTCTATGTATAAAAATGTACATAATATATAAAAAATAAATTAAATTAAAATAATAACGTTGAAATCTTATAATTTATACAGTTTTGGGTTTATCACAAGTTGTAATTTCTAACAGAATGTTTGTAGATACAATTTTATAGTGGATAAAACAATATTTGCTGTATAGTTCATATAGGATACTTTGTTTCAAGTTCAGCTATGCAATTGAGATCTTATCTTAGGCAACTATATATCAAATGTAGAGGTATATTGGTGCGATTTTTATCACACTATAATATAAGTATACAAATTAGTACCTTGAAGTGTATCTGTTTGATATCACTTTTGTGAGATAATTGCGGTTAAATAAACGCCGCTATGCCAGTGTTTTGATTAAGTTTCAAGATCAAGCTGGTGGCAGTTCTATATGAGCTGCTGGCGGTTAAATAAATGCCGCTTTGGTTTCCTCTTATTAGGTGGGCTTATCTGTTTGCTGCGAGAAAATTCACTTTTATATAAGTGTTTGGGTAGTTGTCGTGGCCGCTCAGTTACCTTATCCTTTGTCGGTCAGTGACCGATCGCGCTCTTAAGGGTTTCTTGGTGGGATCTTCGTTGCGGTTAAGTGCTAACCGTTTGCTGATGTTTTTTAAGTATCTCCGGTTTTTCTATTCTGTGGCTTGTCTGTCGGTCAGTGACCGATCACGATGGTATGGTTGTTGGATCACCTCCTGATGTGGAATTTTTGCGTGCCTTTCCGGTCTGTTGTTCCCAGGTTTCTTAGATGTCGGTCAGTGACCGATCTGGGTGCTGAAATGTGGTTGCTGGGATAAGTAGAAAGTTTGTAGGATAAGTAGAAAAAGGATTTCTAGTTATCAATGTGATCTTTGCGGTTAAATATATGCCGCTCAGTGGGAACTTGAATATTTCAACTGGGTATAGCTGGTATTCACTTTGTCTTCTCAAATCCTGTGTAGGTGTGCTCTGGTATCAACATGTTTCGGCTGGACAGCCTTTTTCCTGTTCGGCTGTCCAGCCGAAACATGTTGATACCAGAGCACACCTACACAGGATTTGAGAAGACAAAGTGAATACCAGCTATACCCAGTTGAAATATTCAAGTTCCCACTGAGCGGCATATATTTAACCGCAAAGATCACATTGATAACTAGAAATCCTTTTTCTACTTATCCTACAAACTTTCTACTTATCCCAGCAACCACATTTCAGCACCCAGATCGGTCACTGACCGACATCTAAGAAACCTGGGAACAACAGACCGGAAAGGCACGCAAAAATTCCACATCAGGAGGTGATCCAACAACCATACCATCGTGATCGGTCACTGACCGACAGACAAGCCACAGAATAGAAAAACCGGAGATACTTAAAAAACATCAGCAAACGGTTAGCACTTAACCGCAACGAAGATCCCACCAAGAAACCCTTAAGAGCGCGATCGGTCACTGACCGACAAAGGATAAGGTAACTGAGCGGCCACGACAACTACCCAAACACTTATATAAAAGTGAATTTTCTCGCAGCAAACAGATAAGCCCACCTAATAAGAGGAAACCAAAGCGGCATTTATTTAACCGCCAGCAGCTCATATAGAACTGCCACCAGCTTGATCTTGAAACTTAATCAAAACACTGGCATAGCGGCGTTTATTTAACCGCAATTATCTCACAAAAGTGATATCAAACAGATACACTTCAAGGTACTAATTTGTATACTTATATTATAGTGTGATAAAAATCGCACCAATATACCTCTACATTTGATATATAGTTGCCTAAGATAAGATCTCAATTGCATAGCTGAACTTGAAACAAAGTATCCTATATGAACTATACAGCAAATATTGTTTTATCCACTATAAAATTGTATCTACAAACATTCTGTTAGAAATTACAACTTGTGATAAACCCAAAACTGTATAAATTATAAGATTTCAACGTTATTATTTTAATTTAATTTATTTTTTATATATTATGTACATTTTTATACATAGAGACACCGGTGTCATTTTTTAAACTTTGAAGGAATTGTAATAATTTTTGTTTAACTGTACTTTTAGCATCACTACTATTGGGTAAATTTACCATAATCAAATAAAGGATCATATTTATTTCTTAAATAGTTTCGACATCCATTTTTTTCCAAAAGAGAATATAAAATTAGGACTCATCAAAACATTAACATATATTGAGCCCACACATTATCACACATATTTACAGTAAGACACATTGGGAATAGCAACTTGTTTTGCGCCACCTACTACAACTAAATATTACAAAATGTATTCTGTTCAATACCGAAATGCACCCATGTTGTTTCCAATTTTGGCTGGAATATCCCTTTAATAAGTGTTCTTTAAATTAATTTTAAATGGCAAAGGGTCAGTAAACACCTTGTAAGTACAACATCTTTCTGCAGTCTTCCAACAAAATAACATACCAGCAGAGTCTGAACTATATTAGAATGGATTAACACTTTATTTGTTGCAATTGGTTTTCGATGGTCAATCTCCACTCACCACTTTCCTTTATTGTGAGGAACCAATCCTGATTTTAGTCTGAAGAAGAGATAGTTTGCCATTGTCATTGTGTTAACAAAATCTCCATTATTTGGCACCAGATAAGATAACAAACTGCAAATTAGAGAAAGATATGTGAAAAGCCTGCCATGTGCCCCCTCGGTTTTCAGTACTGGAAATTCTTTTTAAAGTTATAGCACAGGTAAAGGGGCAACAAATATTAAAAGTATATTGCAAAGTTTTTAACTTACGCAGTTTATTTTACAACATTAGTTTACCATTACTGTAATAAGTTTTCCACAGATTCCAAACAGAATGTTTTTGAATTAACAGCCTATTTTGTTTTCTTATCTGATATAACCCACCATTGTTAACAAGTGTTGTTCTTTCAGTACAGGTTTTCTACTTCATTTGATTCATGTTCATCGTATTCTTAATAGTTTGCATTTGCAATTAATGTCTCCTGTTCACTGAGTAAGCCAGTTAATTACTATTCATTTCAACTAACACCTTTTTGTTTGTTCTAATACAATATGCCAAGGAGGAGTAGTGCCAAGTGCAGCATATGTGTTAAATTGCAGATGCCTTTATAAAATTATGCAAGAATGAAGAGTCAAGACCTGCACAAACATAATATATAAATAACAATTGTAACTTCTGATATATTTAAATTGTGATGTAAAAATGTAATGATATATTGATAGCTACTACATATCAACACTCACTAAGTGAACTCAATTATAATTATTTGGAAAAATATATATAAATAATATAACAGGAGTTTATATTTATGGACAGATTAAGATATAGGGAGTTTTCCATATAGCAGTTTCACAGATGTTTTTAAGAGAAGCATCATGCTGTAATGCCAAAGATGTTTCCATAGCCCTAGTAGAATATGCCCTGAGCCCTTCAGAAATAAGTAGATGTTTCAGCTGATAGGCTTTTGATATGCTCTGGACAATCCAAGGGAGATCGTAGTCTTGGCTGTCAGATGTGCTTTAAAAAATCCAAGAAGCAGGACTCATAGTATTTTACACTGCCTATAATCTTTAATAATAGTACAGGCATTCAAATAAAATCCAATGTGTATAGTGCTTCCCATCCACATACTTCTTCTTTGAACAAAATTCGGGCAATACAATATATTTGATGAAAAACTGTCACAACTTTTGGCAAAAACTCTAGAACAGTACAAACAAATTCCTTGTCTTTCTGAAAGAAAAGAAAAATTGAATCAGCTGACAGGGCTTGTTTCAGAGACATGTCTTGCAGAAGTGAGCTTAAAAAACATAGAGAAAGTGACTTCAGAGGTTCAAAAGGGACATCCATAAGAACATTATGAACCAAAGAAGGAATGGTAGAATTGCATATGGATTGAAAGAACTGTATGGCCATTGGATTCTGTTCCCATCTCCTTCCAGCTACTGTAAATATTGGTGGTACCTGAACTTGTGAGTGTGGTTGAAGAGAAGTCCTGCTGAAAGCATACATGAAAAAACTGGTGAAGGCAACAAAGCTTGTATCCATGTGTAGAAGACATCCCAGATCTTGTGATATGTCTTGGAGGTGTTGGATAATTTCCTAGCTTGAAAAACAGTGTGAGTGACTGGGGACGGAATATTAAATCTGCCGAACCTTGTCCACACAGCAACTAGGCCACTAAATTAATTTTGTATGGGTTTGGATGGGGATCCCAATGCAATGCTCTCCAAAAGATCAGAAGAAACCAAAGAGGGAAAGCAGCATGCCTTTTCAGTCAGTGTGGGACAATTACAATGAGTGTCCCCTTCTCATTTCTGATTCTGTAGCAGGCGAGCTATGAGAGAGCATATTTGGTGAAAAACATTGGCTGTGTTGAGGCACAATGGCTGAAGATCCAGTTGACTTGATGATTGCAACTCCTAGCCATCATGCCTATTTTTGGGAATCCCCATTTTCCCTGTAAAACTGTAGCTCCATTGTTAGAATTTCTGACCTGCTCAGTACGTCTGCTTCCAAACATAAATTAACTAAATGATGAACTTCTATTTGATATCCAATGCAACTACTTTTATTTACAGGATATCTGAAGAACTGAATCTCTTGTATTCTATTTCCTTGAATATGAAACTGTTAACAAATTGCTTCCCAGCTGTGGCTGCTGGAATCTGTAATTATTTCTATTAACTGAGGCTTTGACAACAGGATTTTTTTATAAAGACTGGAAATTTTAAGCCACCATGATGGTTCAGGAAGTTTGGGAACACAATCTTCTGAGATAGGGGTAGACTTTTTTCCAGCTTAAAAAAAGGTGTAATTCTCCATGCAGCACAAGTGACCATGTGTATTGTATAGGCTAAAATTCCAGTTACCTTATCTTGCAGATTAACATCTGCACAATTTAAGGTTAACAAATAAACAGTTGAACCAAGAAGTTACTGCTGGGTCAGATAGAACATGCCGTCTTCCATGTTGAAGAGTGCACCCAGAAAAACAGCTTGTTGAATAGGTCTTATCCAGAGGATTGTAAAATTTTAGCTCATCTTTTCTGCACAGTCTCCCTCCATGTTGGGTTTCTTTTCTCTTTATACGAATTGTAATATTTGCAGGGCCAGTTATATGTGGGAGATAGCCTTCTGTTCTGAGTCTACCAACAGAAATGTCTTGTCTAGTGATTATAAGAGAAAAATCCTTTGTTTGCAAATTTCTGGAACCTCTGTGTAGATTCTTTGTGCAGTAGGGATTCCAAAAGTGAAGGTCAGGAATCAAAAATAGGATATTCTAATTGCAAATATCATAAAGACCTAGATAACCAGTTGCGCAGTATGGCTTTTCTGCACATGATATGGTCTTTGCGCACATAATGTTCATAGATTTGATATTACAAGTTGCGCGTTCTGTCTTTTCCGCGTGCGATATGGTCTTTTCCGCAACGATCCATTCTTTACTCGAAGAGCTGTAGTTATGTGTTTTGCAAAACAAAAAAGTTCCACAAAACACATCAAAAATACCTTACAAAGTACACTTACACCCATAAACTACAATTTAACCCCTAAATCGCCATCCCCCACATCGCAAACACTAATTAAAACTATTAAACCCTAAACCACCATCACCCCACACCGCAAAGTATTAAACTAATAACTAAACCCCCTAACCTAACACCCCCTAACTTAACCCCAATGATAATACACAGAAATTAAAAATATACTAACTACCTTAAAAAAAAACTTACCTGCAAAAGAAAATTAAAACCTATGCTTAAACTAAAAAAAACAAACTAACATTACTTGAAAAAAAATTACAAAAAATAAAAATCCTGCATTACAAAATAAAATTACATTACAAAAATTTAAAAACTACCATTACAAAAAATAAAAAACTACCATTACAGAAAATAAAAAAACTACCCTTACAAAAGATAACAAATAACATTATCCAAAATAAAAAAATATTCCTATTCTAATACCCTTTACTCACCAATAATGAAGGGTGGCGCTCCATCTTCATCCCTGCGGCGCTCCATCTTCATCCATCGGGGGACCATCTCCTTCAATCTTTATCCGGGCTGTGGTCCCTCTTCTATCTTCATCCCGGGGGGCGGCTGTGAAGTCTGCGACGTTGGTGATCCTCTTCAGAGCATTGACAGGGAACTCCTCTTCATGTGATTTCCAGCCGCACTCTAAAGATTGAATGCAAGGTACTCCTTTTATATAAGGGTACCCTTGCATTCCTATTGACTGATCAGATCAAATTCAAATCAGCCATTAAGATGAAAGCTGCTTTCATTCTTTTGACTGATTTGAATTTGAAGAATCAAATCAGCCAATAGGAATGCAAGGATACCCTTATATAAAAGGAGTACCTTGCATTCAATCTTCAGTGTGCAGCTGGAGATAGCATGAAGTGGAGCTCCATGTCTATGCTCTGAAGAGGACCACCAACGTCGCCATTGACCTTGCGGAAGACTTCACATGAAGACTGAATAAGATGGGATGAAGATGGAGCGCCACCCTTCATCATTGGTTAGTACCAATTTTAGGGTTAGTGTTAAGTTTTTTTTTATTTTTGGGGTGTTTTTTTTTTAAATATTAGGGCTTTTTTTATTTTTAATGGGCAGCAAAACTATTTTTTTTTTAGTTAGGATTTATTTATTTTAGGGGGTTGTAATGATAGGGGGTAATTGTTTTTTTTATGCAAAAGAGCTGTTAGCTTTTAAGGTTTTATTAGGAGATTAGGGTTTTTGTTTTTTTGGGGTAGATATTTTTTTTTTTTTTAGGTGTATTAGAATAGGAATCATTTTTTTTTATTTTGTATAATTTTGTTAGTTATTTTTTGTAAGGATAGGTTTTTTTTATTTTCTGTAATGGTATTTTTTTGTAATGTGGGATTTTTATTTTTTGTAATGTTTTTCTTTTTAAGTAATGTTAGTTTTTTTTTTAGTTTAAGCATAGGTTTTAATTTTCTTTTACAGGTATTTTTTTTAAGGTATTTAGTATATTTTTAATTTATGTGTATTTTAATTGTGGTTAAGTTAGGCGGAGTTTGGTTAGGGGGTTTAGTTATAAGTTTAATACTTTGCAATGTGGGTGGATGGCGGTTTAGTGTTTAATAGATGTATTTAGTGTTTGTGATGTGGGGGATGGCGGTTTAGGGATTAATAGTTTTAATTAGTGTTTGCGAGGTGGGGGGATGGCGGTTTAGTGTTTAATAGATGTATTTAGTGTTTGTGATGTGGGGGATGGCGGTTTAGGGATTAATAGTTTTAATTAGTGTTTGCGAGGTGGGGGATGGCAGTTTAGGGGTTAATAGATGTATTTAGTGTTTGCAATGTGGGGGGATGGCAGTTTAGGGGTTAATAGATGTATTTAGTGTTTGCAATGTGGGGGAATGGTGAATTAGGGGTTATTAGACTAGGGGCTTATGGTAGGGTGTTAGATTTTTTGATCCATTTTTTTCCCTATAGACTTCAAAGGGGAATGCGAAAATGCTATGGCGATCTCGCAAACGCGGGTGTTATGTTTTTTTTACAACATTTGATCTCTATGGGGGAATACATGCACGCGCATGCCAAGTTGGAACTTGGTTTATTTGCGGTATGTGGCATAATGCGTGTGTCAAATACGTTTTTTACAAACTTTTAATGGCAGGGCTATGCAAAATGCAATAAAGCTATGTTGCGGCGGGGTTTTTCGCAACTTGTAATCTTGCTGAAAATGTGCACGGGAGGGAGCTTTAGGGATGTTAAATTAGGAATAATTTGGAATAAGAGTTATCACTTTGATAAGCATCCTCACTTTGAATTTCTGAGATTTTAGAAAGGGAAAGTGCTGAGGTCCAAAACTGGCCTCCAGAATATTTCTTTCTTTCTTATCAGAAACATTTGTGAATAAAACATGCAAATTTGAGAATAAGAGACTAATTTGCCATTGTCTTGCTCTGGCCTTAAAGGGATATGAAACCCAAAAAGTTTATTTTGTGATTCAGACAGAGCATTTATTTTTTTTAAAAAGTTTCCAATTTACTTCTATTATAAAATTTGCATTGCTCCCATTATATTCTGTGTTGAAGTGCTACCTAGAAAGGCATCTTGAGCACTACATGGCAGGAAATAGTGCTGCCCTCTAGTGCTCTTGGAGAAGATGCTTGCAAAACTGCTGCAATATACTGCTCCAGAAATGGGCCAGCACCTGAGTTTATGTTGCCACTTTTCAACAAAAGATACCAAGAAAACGAAGAACAATGATAATAGAAGTAAAGTAGAAAGTTGTTTAAAAACGCATGCTCTATCTTAATCATGAAAGAAAAAATAGGGGTTTCATATCCCTTTAATGCACTGAAGACTGTAAAAGAGCAATAAGGTGGAGGTTAACCCAAAATCATTAAATATAGGCAAAAGAGACACCATCATTGGGAATCGAAAGTCGGAGCAGATGTAGATCAGTCTTGGGGGGTAGATTTATTAAGCAGCGGATGCTGTACTCAACCCCCAAATTAAGACCGCTGCTCCTTATCTCATCCGCAACCTCTGAGGTGGCGGACAGCAATCATCCCAATCCAATACAATCGGGATGATTGACACCCCCTGCTAGCGGCCGTGGCCGCGAATGTGCAGGGGGTGGCATTGCACAAGCATTTCACCAGCTTGGAAATAAAAAGTCTCTCTAGTAGTGGAAACTAGGAGGAAGATTAAGATTTTTGCTTACTATCGGCTTTACCTTAATTGTCCACTCCAGGACCGTCTTTAACACAGGGCAAAAGGGGCAGCTGCCCTGGGCCCAGTCTTTGTTGAGGGGCCCTATAGTCCTAAAAAAAAAAAAATTTTTTTTTTTTTTTTTAAGTTCATGCCAGACTGCTGATGTCATGTAACATGGGGGACACACACAGTCAGTCCTAATATTGTCACAGTCAAACGTTCTCTGCTTATATTTATTTGTGAGAAAAGGTGCCAGACCGTGCCAATGTTATGTGACATTCCAAGCTAGTGCCATGTGCTGTTTTAGATGTGCACTGTGCAGCACTGGATGCTAAGCCCTAACTAGGCATCCAGTCAATCCCACTGCATCAGAAAAGGTCCTGCTGGGGTTACCACTGTTACCAGGTAACTGCTCTGGTGGTGGGGATTGTTTCTGGGTAGGGCTGACTATAGGTGCATGCAGCTGAAAGCTGGAGTGTCAGGCACGTGAGGATTTGAGCATCTGTGCAGCTGCACACACTGCTCTCTTCAGTCTTGAGGCTGTGTGACTCGTCTGTATCCATGCAGCCTTGGGCAGACAACATGCAGTCTGCTGGTCCCCTTATCCCTGCTCTTTTTGCTGTGGCTCTAAGGTCAACTAACTGAAGTTTTTTAGGAAAACAGTGCTTTGTAGAAAGGTGTCAGTGGGAAGAATAAGTGAGTGTACACATGCCCCTCCCCCATGCAGCATTGTCTAGTGCAGGATGAGAGGGAACTTGTTCCTAGCAAAGTAGTGACATGTGCTGCTGTGGCTGATGTATAGTGTCATGCTGATACTTCACACATTAAGGTAAGGTTTATTTTTATAGTTTTTATTTCTCTCTGTTTCAGATTTTACAGCTTCCCATAGTAGTTCTACTGTTCCAGTCAGTAAACTTATATCTGTCTGCACCTCTATGCTTCCGCCTCAGTCTTTACCTTGCATTGCTCCTGTTGGCTGCTCTAAATCTCTTTAACCAGCTAACCTCACACCAGAATCACATTCAAAAGCATATTAAATTAATCCAAAGTGGAGGAATTTATATATTTATTTACTTATTAGTAAAGTGCTTAGGTCCAGTTTCACATATTGCAATTTTTTTTAATGATTAGCCCAGCAGTGGATGATCCACTGCTGGGCTAATAATTTAAAAAAAAAAAAAAAAAAAATTGATTTAGTTGTTTTTTGGGATGTTGGGGTGGAGAGCGAAATTGCATGGGAGGGGGGGCCCAAGAAAATGTTTGCCCGGGGTCCAGTCAATATTAAAGACGGCCATGGTCCACTCTCTAGTTAAAGTTATGGTAAATTTCAGACTATAAGAATGTTGCAATAAAACATATATTACTCTGCAAGTAAAACCACATAATTATTTAAAAAAAAAGGGCTGTGATGTATAGAGAAGTCACATCCACTCTCTACATAAGCTTTCTATGGAATTTAAAGGGGCTGGCCTACAAGATCGTCATATGACACACATGCTGATTGGATGTTCAGTAGAATTGTCATTAAAAAAAAAAGAGTTCATCCAAGTGGGCTGGCATAACATTGCAATAGAAGCATTATTATATGCACTAATTTAACCCTTTAACAGAGGGATTAAAAACAGAAAAGTTACACATCTACTCGTGTAATGGCAAAGATGAAATATATGGCATTTGATAAGTTGAGGTTTACCATCACTTTAATCCTGCAGGATAAACTCAAGTCTCTCTGGGGGGCACTGGACATTTTCAGTTAAATTACAGGTAAAGCATGCAAAATAAATAGTTGAAAGGTTGAGGGGTTTTTTAATACACAAAATTTAACTTTTTATATCAAAATAGATTTTGAGTTGAACAAACCTTAAAATTGTTTAAAAATTTGAAAAAATAAATAATAAAGAAATGTGCTAGGTTGTATTACTATCTGTGATTAACCATTTTATGAAGAGTTTAATTTTGAGTTTAACGCCCCTATAGAAAACATGCCTCACACAGCAAAATGCAAAGCTTCCCAGAATGCTGTTTTAATTCTAGTATTTGGGCCCAGATGATCAAAACATCCATGATGTGCCAATATATTCAAATGGGATCCATGCGCAGGAATGAGATTGCTGGTAAAATATTCTAAACAGCTGACATCAGAGTTTTTATATAAATCTCAGTTGGTGGCGATGTTGGCGATATTTCCAAAGCAGCATCGGCACGTACATTGAAGGCGTAATGTAAATTATCCTTTTTTTATTTGTGTATATATGTCTATAAATACATATATACACATATAAATACATAAATACATCCATACACACACATATACTGTATATACATACATATCCATCTTTAGATATCTATATGTATGTATCTTTATGTTAAAGCCCTTTGCCTGAGCCCTTGTAACTTTTTGTGCAATATTTATTTTTAAATAATTTTTATTAGATAGTGTTATTATGAGTGAAGCTGTACTTTGTACGGACTAACCAAATGCATGTTAACTTAAATTGTACTCAAGCGATCGTGTTTACCTTCAACTTGTAATACGAGCAAAAAACACGACATCCGCAAACACCCATGATTAATCCCTTTTCGCTTGTGCATAACTGTTAGCACTCCACTTGTAATCTAACCCTGTATTTGCATGTATAATATACCCATATCCCTTCAGCTTGTACAGGTTTAATTAGAAGGTTTTTTTTTTGGGGGGGGGGGGTTATTAAAGAGATGGCAAGGTCAGAAATTTTCTCATCCTTAAGTAAAAACTGATAGTAAATATAAACTATGTCTAAATACCTCGCGCAGTGCTTTCTTTGTGGTTCAGCAGCTATTCCGTTGACAAAATATGCAAATTTCCAAACCCACCATGAGGCTAATTTGCATTAGCCAATCACAGTGGGCAACCTGAGTTCTCCTTTTACTTTTGGTCCGGGTACAGTGTGGATGCGCTGTGTATTCCATAAAGTCAATGCATGTGCATTCTAATAATTTTTTGCGATCTCCGATGTAAGTGTTGTGATGGTCATGTGACCGCAGTCATTCTACTTAGCTGACAGATGCGCATCATCATCACAGGCGATCTACAGAATACACTTTTATTTTAATGGTATTTATAAACAAATCTTCCTTAGTGAAAGATCATTTTATTTTTATGATAAGAAATAAAAATGTACAGCATGAAACAATCATCCCTGGAAAAATGAGCACTTATAGATGTCTGAATCAATTTTTATTGTAATTTTGGATAATTAATTTTATAAACGTTTCCCTAATAATTTTTTGTTTAATTTTTTTAATCAAGTCTTATAAAATTTGCTATTTCAATACATTCAAATAATTTTGAAATTGATAGGATCATTTGCCGACATTACAATTAATTTGCATAGTGAGGACTAGGAACGTAGTTTTTATTTGCGCATGCGTTGAGCTTATGAGGAGACAGGGCAAAAACCTTAAAAAAATGCTTTGATCATGCATGTAAACATCAAGAATAATGCGTAGGCATCAAAATATTTAAATCGCAGAGGATAATTTATGCAAAAAGGATAGCATTCAAGACCGCCCTTTGTAGTGGGTTGTATAATGTGACATCAATGTTGAAAATAAGATAAACGTTTATTAGATTATCGGATCTTTGTTTTGAAAAAACGGTAAGTGGAATGTAGCTAGATTAATATGTTTGATAGATTACATTTAAAAAAAAAAGGAATTTGGAGCATACTTTACCAATCCTTTAACAATGAAGATTGCTTAGATAACTAATATATAGGTGTTCTGTGGGAGGTTTATGGGCGTTCCATGGGAGTAACTTGTATTTTAATGAGTAAACATTGCCATGAGTTTGTAATATTCAACCACTTCCCTACATCTTAGATACTCCTTCTCAGTCATATCAGTCTAGCTAGCTTTTCAGTGGCGAGATTTTCCAGTGTGTGAAATCTATAGCATGCACAGTGAAACTAAGTTTACATATGCAATATTTGAAGTTTCCCTACACAGATATCATTTTTGTTTTAGCGAACGCAGAGTCCATGTTATGCTAAAAATAAATACACAGAGCGCCTCCTAAAAGGCTAAGACACTAGTAGTGACAAGATTATTTAAATAAAAAATATATTGAAATTCTATAGGGGTATATAAAATATTTTATAAGCTACTTATAGCTAAAATATACAAACAAGATACAAAAGTGGATCCACTTAAAATTAACAATAAAATATGCATATATCTATATAGAAAACAATAATACAATTGTGGTTAAAAACCACAACAAAATACAATCTTAATCACAAAATAAATTACAATAAAACAGCTGTTAACTGATAAGCTGGTTGATGGTTGGATAAAAAATATAAATATATAAAAACATCAATTTACTGAGTAGGTGTCCATAAATATGTAGGTCCCAAACTTTAAATTCTTTCCGGAGAGTGAATGTCCAATATGAAGATTCTATTTTAAAACAATTATCCTTATATATCCCTCGATAAACGGTGAAATGATGAAGTGTGTAAAAAAAGAAAAACGTAGTGGTTTTCAAATCAAATTTCAAAAATTATTGTGAGTATCCAAAAAATCCTGAAAAGATGATGTGATGAAGTGGACGTGAATAATCAAAAATGTGTGTACACAAAAATGAAAAAAGAAAAAGGAAAAAATGTGAAAAATAATCCAAATGAATATTTAGGATGTGTTAAAGTGAATAACACACTTATAAAGTGACCCTTATGAGAATACAAGATGTGAAGAGATGCTCCTAAAAAGTTATTCCTGTGTGTAAACGATGAAAAAATACAGAAATGGATCCTATGTCTCAGGGATCAATTCATTCAAAGATATACCTGTAATAAAACAAATATAACATAGTCCAAAACTGCTATTTAAACTTAGTCAGTAATTGAAAAGAAGCTTACCATATATGGCAACGCGTTTCGGCCCTAAGAACTGGGCCTTTATCAAGACTATAGATGGATTAGCATGGTAGCTCCTTTTATAGCTATTACTGGCCAATAAGTGCCAGTGTTGTTTTGGCGCCAAAAAATAACCTCTACTTCCTGTTCCTGATGACCTGGAAGTAAAAAAATAACCTCTACTTCCTGTTCCTGATGACCTGGAAGTAAAAAAAATAACCTCTACTTCCTGTTCCTGATGACCTGGAAGTACTATTGAGTTTATTCTATTTTTGTCAAAGTCAAACAAGGAACCCCGAGGGGAACCTAGAGCGGGGTGCGCTGGGTGAACACAAAATGTTAGAACTGTGCACAAACCATATGGCTCCCGTGAAGTCGGGCAGAAAATCAAAACCGGTATGAAGCAAAAAAGATGTCAGCGGCAAAGCTCCTCTGGTCCTCGGCGTGAAGATTTCTAAAAATTAAAAGTAAGAAAGAGGGCGCCACATAGCGTGATACTGTTGTTACAGGTTCAGAAGGCAAGGAATTCGAAAAGGCTTACCGAACAGCTCTGCACCGTTCTGTGACCGGTGCTATCAGGCAGACTAACACTCTCAGTGGTTAGCACACTGGGTGGCCTCGGATGTGGTGCAGACAGGTGGATCTCAGCGTTGCTTGATTAAAGCAAATCAGCGTCTGTGCAACATGTATACTGCAACCTCCAATGGATTTTAGAAATAAAATACCTCTCCTAGGTAAGGTAAATGATCGTAAGGGACAACTTCCGTATGATAAAGTTAAAATCTTTAATCAATCCAGGTTTTTGCTACGCGTTTCTAGACCGATGGTCTTTTCCTCAGGCATCAAAACAATGGATATAATTACAAACATATTGAAACCTTATATACAGGTAAATTAAAATCGGAAGTTGTCATAGTTTTAAAAAAGAGACCAATCGTGGCAAAACAGACCCTGTGATTCTTATCAGCATTGATTGTAAAATCTGTGAACTAATAGTTAGTGTCAATATATATCAAAATATCGTTAAAAAATGTTTCTAAACTGTTTCGAATATCTGTCACAGATTTTTAATACTGAGTATGTAAGATGTGAAAAATGACTGTAGTTGTTTCTCATAGTTGTGTATGTATGAGAGTTGGTCTATGTATATATAAAGCATATTTGAATATGAAATATTTGTTCGAAAGAACGTGTGGTATTATTTAGGACTGTTAAGAACAGTGTACGATATGGTGTGAGTTAGAAGAAAACTAGATCTGATTGCAAAAGGGAATACAGTTAGTACAAAAATTGGACTCAAAATTGTTAATACAATTTCGGACCTCACGGCTATGAAAATGAATACATTGTAGTTCTTAATATGCGGCTTTTGTAAAACCCTTATGTGGCTCATTGGATTGTTTATGATTTTATATATATATATTAAATGCTAAATTCGAGGTTCATTGTCTAAATACTTGAGTAGATTTGTGGGAAATTGTTGATGGTAGGTATGTTCCTAAAGCCAAAAAACCCTTTGTTGCATGTAATATACTAAATCCAATCTAACAGATTAACTAAAAAATAAAACATTTTAGTTAATCTGTTAGATTGGATTTAGTATATTACATGCAACAAAGGGTTTTTTGGCTTTAGGAACATACCTACCATCAACAATTTCCCACAAATCTACTCGAGTATTAAGACAATGAACCTCGATTTTAGCATTTAATATATATATATATATAAAATCATAAACAATCCAATGAGCCACATGAGGGTTTTACAAAAGCCGCATATTAAGAACTACAATGTATTCATTTTCATAGCCGTGAGGTCCGAAATTGTATTAACAATTTTGAGTCCAATTTTTGTACTAACTGTATTCCCTTTTGCAATCAGATCTAGTTTTCTTCTAACTCACACCATATCTTACGCTGTTCTTAACAGTCCTAAATAATACCACACGTTCTTTCGAACAAATATTTCATATTCAAATATGCTTTATATATACATAGACCAACTCTCATACATACACAACTATGAGAAACAACTACAGTCATTTTCCACATCTTACATACTCAGTATTAAAAATCTGTGACAGATATTCAAAACAGTTTAGAAACATTTTTTAACGATATTTTGATATATATTGACAGTAACTATTAGTTCACAGATTTTACAATCAATGCTGATAAGAATCACAGGGTCTGTTTTGCCACGATTGGTCTCTTTTTTAAAACTATGACAACTTCCGATTTTAATTTACCTGTATATAAGGTTTCAATATGTTTGTAATTATATCCATTGTTTTGATGCCTGAGGAAAAGACCATCGGTCTAGAAACGCGTAGCAAAAACCTGGATTGATTAAAGATTTTAACTTTATCATACGGAAGTTGTCCCTTACGATCATTTACCTTACCTAGGAGAGGTATTTTATTTCTAAAATCCATTGGAGGTTGCAGTATACATGTTGCACAGACGCTGATTTGCTTTAATCAAGCAACGCTGAGATCCACCTGTCTGCACCACATCCGAGGCCACCCAGTGTGCTAACCACTGAGATTGTTAGTCTGCCTGATAGAACCGGTCACAGAATGGTGCAGAGCTGTTCGGTAAGCTTTTTCGAATTCCTTGCCTTCTGAACCTGTAACAACAGTATCACGCTATGTGGCGCCCTCTTTCTTACTTTTAATATTCTATTTTTGTATATATGTTCCTAGTTTCATGGTAAATTCATGCTATGTTTCAAATAAAGTACATGTTCATTTTTATTTGTTTCATTTATATTTGAAAGATAATATTTGCCTAAAATCGGCAAACCGGAAGTGTGTGTTCATACATCAACTTCCGGTTTCGCCACTCATTGTCTTATTAGTTTCTATTTTATGTTTTTATTATTAGTTTCTTGTAATCTTACTAATGTATAAATAGTACCTTAAGTTCCATTATGAAGTATATATTCCTGTTTCAATCAAGAGAAAGTTTACCTGAAATCGGCAAACAGGAAGTGATGTGTTCATATCAGCATCTGGTTTCGCCACTCGTTATCTTTTTTATATACCTATCATCCTACACATCTGTTAGATGTCTTGTAAATGCCTTTGTTTCCCCTATTTCTTTTCAAAGTCAGTAAAAGCCTGACATTTTTTTGCCTCATGTTCTAATTTTGTGCTGTGTCCCAAGAAGACGGCAAACCGGAAATGGCGTGTATACACATCATATACTTCCGGTTTCGCCGATCTCAGCATTCAGTATCTGTCAATTGGCTAAAGAAGGAGGAAGTGACATCACCACATGTCTGTTTCACTTTAGTCATTTATCACCATGGAAACCAATATAAGAGTGAATGAATAGAACAATTTTCAGTCATATATTTAGATTTACCATGCCTAATCTGAAAATAGGCTCAATCTTTCCTAAGGTAACTAGCTATTTTTGAAAATTGTAAGGCTGCTTGTTAGGCCCTTCTTTGACAGAAAAGACGAGTGAATGAAAAATGTATTCTACTTAGGGAAGACATCAAAGTAATAAATATTATAGTGGATATGACACTATTAAGGAATACAATAAAATAAAATAGAAGATTCTTATTTAAAAAGTATAACAATCTAAAAGGGTCCTAAAATGTAAGCAATAATATCACTGTCCCTATAGAGATATCTATTTAGGAAAAGCGTATAGAATATCTTCTGGAATGTCATAAAAAATCATATATAAACCCTATAGAAATATCAAAAAACCGATTGGAGATGACCCAGGGCTAAAAAACATTGGAATGATAAACATGATAAAAACATTGGGATAATGAACATCGATTGTAAACATAATTAAAATATAATTAAATTGTTCGAATGATAAATATGATAAAAACATTAGGATAATGAACATCAATTGTAAACATGATTAAAATATGTAAAATATTAGAATATTAAAATATTTCAATATTTGAAACTCTCCATCAGTTATAGTAATGCAAAGTGGCAGGTGAAGAGGGGGGGTGCATGGTTATATTAACAGAAGTACTTAAAATCACAATTACAATAAGACCTATCTCTTTCAAATGCCTACATATACTCTATAAGGGGGTGTGCCTAATCTATGCTAGTATGAAAATACATGCACCTATTTAAGCTACACCTATAGGATAGAATAATGACAGCGGCTATAATATTAAATTAAGAAGATGAGAGAGATCTTCTTTGTTATTAAGACCCTTAGGGTAAAGGCAATCTAAATCGAAAATCCATTTTGATTCAGCAGTTAATAGTTTCTTTTCATAGTTCCCCCCTCTCCAATTAGCTGTAACCAATTGGATACCTATGTAGCTAAGATCTTTTTGTCTTCCCTGATGTTGCTGCGTGAAATGCCGATATAGTGGTCTGTCTACATTTTTATGCTTGATTTTTAACAGGTGTTCTTTGATTCTGTCTTTCAAAAGTCTGGAGGTCTGGCCTACATATTGTAGGCCACAGTTACATTGTATCATATAGATGACCCCCTTACTTGTACATCTTATTGTATCTTTAATTTCATACTTCACTTTAGAATTGTGTGAAATAAAGTTTCGTGTTTTTATTCCCCTTTCACACGCTTTACAGTTTATACAAGGAAAGAAACCCCTTAGGTTTCTACCAAAGACATCTATGCTAGTTGTTTTCGGAATCTTGGGAACACTAGGGGACAATATGTTCTTGAGATTATTGGTTTTCCTGTAAATAAATGTGGGGTTAGGTGGAAGTTTTTCTCCTATAATTTCATCGTCTTTCAGGAGTGGCCAATGTTTTCGGATTATTCTTTCTATTAGATATCTATTTTCGCTATATCCTGTAATGAATGGGACAATAAGAGTATCTTCACTATTGGTTGACAAGCCCATCTTATTTTTGTTTTTATTTTTATATTTCAATAAGTCTCTTCTATCTTTATTCCGGACTTCTTCCATATTTTGGTTTAGGCTATCCTCTTCGTAGCCTCTTTCTAAGAATATCCCTTTAAGTATTGTTGCGAGTTCTTCCCACTTTTCTGGGTTTGAACAATTTTTCTTAAGGTGAAGAAATTGTCCCTTAGGAATATTGGATTTCCACTTGAAATGATGGCAACTCTCCTGGTGGATATAATTATTACAGTCCACTTCTTTGAAGAACGTGGATGTTTCCAATATTCCATTTTTCACCTCAATTTTCAGGTCTAGAAATGTAATTTCCTTTGGCACTGATTTCAAGAGTGAATCTTAAGTTTTTGGTATTATTGTTCATAACCTGTATTGTGTGTAATAGGTCCTCCTTTGTGCCTTTCCATATGTGTGAAATCTATAGCATGCACAGTGAAACTAAGTTTACATATGCAATATTTGAAGTTTCCCTACACAGATATCATTTTTGTTTTAGCGAACGCAGAGTCCATGTTATATAAGAAAACTTCAAATACAACACCCCCCCCGTCTTGTCCGCCGAGATTACAGATGAATGGCAATGTGTGCAAACTTTTGCTGAAGCTGTGATCCCTATTGTTCCCTATGAGAGACTCATCGCCACTCATCGGAACAGAGAGGTTCAGCCCACTTTTCCGGAATGTATCGCCGGACCTACGGATTGCGAGACTTAAGAGGTCAAAAAGGAAATTTCTTGTGGGTCTGATAATAAAAATGCTAACGAAAACATCTCCTGAATAAATAAACTGATATTTGTAACAAAAAATGTCAAATAATGCAGTTATGATACCAAAATAGGGAAGTTCTAAATTGTACTTTACTAAACTTTTCAAATGACAGATACTGCAACAATGAGCAATACCTAAACTTTATGACAACCCAGGGACATACTTGTATAACTGATGCTTTATTCAACACTATTCAGTCAAAAATGAAAGCAAATTAAAATAATGTATTTCTGTGAAGCAGATATTTTTTTTCAAAAGACATGCCTGCAAAACATATAACTCTTTTAATACCATTTAAAACTGGGGATTATCTGAAAAAATATGTATTGTTTTACAGGCCCCACACCCATTGAAACCCCCCTGAAAGTTGTTTATCTTACCTTCTTTGCTGTGACCAATTAGGGAGTTTTATAAATGAGTTACAGCACATATAAGCCAATCACTGTGCTTCATGTAGGAGTGTGAGTGTTACATAGAAACATAGAAACATAGATATTGACGGCAGATAAGAGCCATAGGCCCAGCAAGTCTGCCCCACCTTACCTAACAGTATAAACTTATCTAGTTCGTAGGATAGCCCTATGCTTGTCCCATGCATTTTTAAAGTCCCCCACAGTGTTTGTTGCTACTACCTCTTGAGGAAGTTTATTCCATAAATCAATCACTCTTTCTGTAAAGAAGTGCTTCCTCAAATTACTCCTGAATCTACTACCCTTTAGCTTGAGCTCATGACCCCTTGTTCTTGAATTTTCCATTTTATGTAAAATACCCACAGCCTCAGTTTTACTAAACCCTTTAATGTACTTGAAAGTTGCTATCATATCACCTCTTTCCCTTCTCTCCTCTAAGCTATACATATTTAGGTCATTGAGCCTATCCTGGTAAGTTTTATTTTTTAGACCATGTACCATTTTGGTAGCCCTCCTTTGCACAGATTCAAGTTTGTTAATATCCTTCTGAAGATATGGCCTCCAGAACTGCACACAATACTCAAGATGAGGCCTAACTAATGATCTATAAAGTGGCATAAGAACCTTACTATTTCTGCTGCAAATACCTCTACCAATACATCCAAGCATTCTGCTAGCCTTACTCGCTGCCTTACTACATTGTTTACTAAGTTTTAAATCATCTGAAATAATAATTCCCAAGTCCTGTTCCTCGTCTGTAACAGTCAGTAAAGTGTCATTGAGTCTGTAATTAACATTTGGATTTTTCTTCCCTAAATGCATTATTTTACACTTTGCTGTGTTAAACTTTAGATCCCAGTCGTTTGTCCAATCCTCCAATTGTTGTATATCACTTCTCATTTTGTCTACCCCCCCTGGAACATCCACTCTGTTGCAAATTTTTGTATCATCTGCAAAGAGACATACTTTCCCCTGTAGCCCTTTGCTGATATCGCAGATAAATATGTTAAACAAAACAGGCAATACCTGTCTTCTCTTGACTCAAGTCTGGTTTGGCTAATCCAAATAAGAAAATGGTGGTTGGAGTTAAACAAGCTGCAACATTCAACAAAGGAGCTATAACATGTTGAAAATTTATTGGGGACAGTAAACATTTCATATTCTACATATCAAGTAATGCACTCCAGCCCCTCTAGGTAGAATCGAAAAATTACAGTTTTCAAAATCATTTTCTGTTAAAGTCAAAATAAAAATAACATTCTTTTATGCATTTTTATCATTTTTAAATAGTGCAGTTGTATAGGCATGATTGAAATGTTTACTGTCCCCAATAAATTTTCAACATGTTATAGCTCCTTTGTTGAATGTTGCAGCTTGTTTAACTCCAACCACCATTTTCTTATTTGGATTAGCCAAACCAGACTTGAGTCAAGAGAAGACAGGTATTGCCACTGTCATTATGTTGACAAAATCTCCATTGCTTGGTTTCAGCAGAAATTATAATATATGAAGCTGCAAATTAGGGATAGATATATGGCAGGATTAAACTTGTTTAAGCTTGACATGTGCTCTTATAGTTTTCAGGAATCGAAAATCTGCAATTTTCAGACTTAAAGTGATTGTAAACTTTAATGAATTAAAGCCCAGGATCAAAAAATAATCTTAAAAACAGTGGCACTTTAACACATTAAAGTTTACAAAGACTTTATTTTAAAAAATACTTACCTTTGCGTTATAGTAAACATAGCGCCAATCCTCCGCCCGCATCTCCTGCTTTCTTTAGCATTTAGATTATGAATGACTTCCCCCAATCGTTGCGTGTCCCCTTTGGCTTCCAGCTCGTGGGGCAGGCAACGATTGGAGGAGGCAGGAATCTTTAATTCATTAAAGTTTACAATTACTTTAAATTTTGTTAAGGTCTCTTTAAGGCTTTTTAACATGAAATAAAATAATTTAGAACTCTTAAAAAAATAGGAAGCAAACAAAAAAGGGAATCAAAAGAATGTATCAATACCTTTAGACATAAAAAAATAAACAAAGCAAATAATGTGAATGAATTTGTTACTTTCCTGAGAGAATAGAGCACAGTTTAGTAGATATGGACTTATCATATGAAAATGACAAAAATACTGTAATTTTTTTACAAGTAAAAAAAAGGTTATACGAATTGTATGTAATGTAAGTAGCAGTATTTTTCTCTGATAAGAAATTAAAGATATACTTTTTTTTCATCAAATGTAACTCAACACCAGTTTTTCAAAGTCTGCTATTCTCCTTGTCCCTACCCCTTATGTCAACAGAAACATAATGCGTTATACAGGACTTTTAATAACCAAGTGATGGTAAGTGCATATCCCTCCTCCTCCAATGTGCATTTTCCATTGACAAATAAAACTGTAATGAGGGCTGCCTTTTCATTTGAGATGGTTGTAAAGTAGGACAGAGGTGTTCCATCTTCAATAGCTGAATGTTCAGGAAATAAATGAAATGCTTCTCATTTGTATTGACATTCATATTGATATAATGAACAAGAGGTTACATTGTGTATTTGGATTTATATTTAATGAATATCTTCCAAAACAGTAGAAAAAAAAGAAAGACAATTTCTCCTCATTTCAATCAATTAGTCTAATTAGCAGAGTGCAATGCAGGGTTGCAGTAAAGATGTTCTACCTGTACACAACAAGTGAAATATAAATTATACATGGATATATAGCCTTGGGTCATTTTGAACGACTGAAGTAACCAAAACACAATGGTTCTTTATTTTGGCTCAATAATATATGGTGTTCAGGTGAACAACATAGTCATATTCAGACATTTTAATGAAGTGTTGCTCTCTCCCAATGCTGTCACTTTCTGCCACATCACATATTCTTTGAGATAGAAAAATAATTGCCCATTTTCCTCATGCATTATGAAGGAAACCCATAGGGACCTTCAGTTTCCAGCAATCTGGGACATCTTTTTTTTATAGTGTGTTGACTTCTATATCCTAAAGTTCAAATTTAGGAAATATTCATATATAAGAAATAATGTATACAATATCCCTTTATACAGATGTAACATTAATTAGAAGAGAAGCAAAAAAAAATGAAAAGATGACAATAAAGGGGATTGGGGTATATTATTTTTCAAGATGCTTTCATTGTAATTGTGGTTTATCTGGGAGGAATGGTCTAATGTAAAAAATGCATGTTCTATTTTGTTACTGCATGCCATTTTGTTCTACAGACCTAAACTTACAGAGGACCCAATTCTCTAACCTCTCTGATCTGGCAAGGTTATCTAATTCTAATGTCCCTGAAAAAATGTATATAAAGGAAAATTTTACCTTGAAGTCTTCATAGGGCTCTGAAGGAGAGGCTCCTAGTTTACAATATAATGCTTAAAAACATACCAAATACTTTTTTTGCGTGTTTTCTCTCCATGTTGGTAAGTTTTTGACAATCGTCCATGCAAAGGCTAGTAAGCCAATTAGGAGGTGCAGTTACACCAGGCTGTCAATTACCATACTGCGGCATCTGAGCAGGTTTTTTTCTATGTGTTTAACCTCTTTCTGGGGGTTAAACACATAAGCAGAATTTCCATTGATTGTGTTCATTGTTTTCATCTGACCTTTAGCCATTAAATTAGCTGTCAATAAAAATAACACCATCTGGCAGTTTACAAAGCTGTTTATTTATTTTTTTTGTTTTAGTTTTGTGCTAGCCAAATTATAGCTCATTTAAGTCTATGGGAGCATAAAAACGAGGAACTGTCCACAGTTGACATTGAGCTCATTAATGGCTTTCAGGGTTATTGTATGTGGTCATTAATGACTCAAAATTTTAATGGTATATAAATTGATTGTTTATAACCATGAAGAAGAATATACTAACTAGACAAAGGAGACTGATATAGATGTAATTAATTGGTTTATTACATATTTAAAATATATACTGTATATGCATGTCTAATGTGGCTGAGTTTGCTGAGGTAAAGGCTGCAAGTGCAAAAACATTTTTTTTTACACAATCTTTTTAGAACTCCTAAGCAACAAACTCTGAGGCACTAATTACTAGAGATGTGCATGCATTTTCCGAATGAATGCACCAGCAAAATTTAAAGAAAACTAAAAATGACTGATGACATTCGTATTTATTTGTTTCCTTTAAATTATTTTAAAAGGCTTAATACTTACCTTAACGTGCTCTGGAGAGTGCGCTAACCCAATCCTTGCCAGATCCCTGGCCGAGCAAACAGAAGGCTTAACACGCTCGGCACCCAGGACCTGTAGGGCTCTAGCAAGAAGAGGATCTAGTTAGCGCTCTCCAGAGCGCGTTAGGATAAGTATGTAGCTACAGGTCAACTTTTGCCATTTTTGTTTTAACGAAAATTAATGTAAATGTTTACTGAAATTTCAATTTTCGTTTTGTTTTAAACAAATAGTGCAGGGAACAAATATTGAGGGAAACAAATTTTCTCGAATATTCGGAACAAAATATTTTGTCCGAAACAAAAAAAAATTCCCTGCACATCTTTACTAATTTCTCCTAGGAACTATCAAATTGCTGGATGTTAAATGAAAATAATAACAAACACTTAAAGGGACTTTGAACACTAAATACTTGTTGCAAGCATTGTATTGAGTTTATTTTATTGCCTCGCTCTAGTCATGGGTACCGCCATTTTGAAGTCTAGCTTTCACTGCATTCCAGTGCTGATGTATTTTCAGATATGCACTAACTCTCCTTCAGATACCTACAGTGAAACCTAAGTTGCATGAAATGTATTTAGTGTTTACTGTTTGCTAATTAATGAAGCCAGTAACCTTTACCCCTGCCAAATTGTTTAGGGCTAGATTACAAGTGGAGCACTTCTTAATGCTCCCACTAGTGTGTTAAGTGCGCTAGAAGTAAGCATTTTGCACGCGTCGGGTTGTGCTAGTATTACACGTTTTCGCTTGAGTTCAAAAAAGTTAGCTATAGAAACTAACAGAAAAAAGATACTAGGTAAGCACTCAAATGACCCCCAATTTACTGGAGTTGGAAAAAGAATCACACAAGTTAAAACATAAATCTTTATTAGAATTTATTTAAAATATGGGTTAGTTAAACGATAAAGCCGGGAACCCGGCGAAACATGTCAAGGGAGGAAGGGGGAGCTCATGGGAGCTCAGAGTAGTTTTTAACAAATACTTGCTGGGAATAATTTGTTAAACTGGAACCTATATAGCTTAACTGGTGAAACCAATATTTTAATAGTTCACTCGAGACTGCATGTAATTAAGCAAACAATACAGCATTGAAAGCTCGAGCAAATTATATCATAGAACACAGTGTGTTCAAAATGGCAGCGATCTGCATATAAGAACGCTACAGAATTGCCAACACTCATTGCTAAGCCATACTTCAAGTCCTTTGCTAATATAGGTATTTAACTATTTAATATTCGAATAAAAGCTGCAATGAAGCAGCAGGGCAGAGGATTTAGTATGTTTAGCTATTAATACTACATAAGAATGAGTGTCACAACCGGCAGTGTCTCACACTACTCAGACGCTGAAAGAGACTTACAGGGAATCTGATACTGAGGGGATCTCTGATAATTAAGTCTTTTTACTTAGTATTTTGAGACTGCCAATAGCAGCGAACACAGTACTAGATACATTTTGATTTTGACACATAATGTGAATATACGGCAGAATTGGCAGAGTCCCAAGTACACAAACACTGCATGGATACTAAGTATCGTTCAGTCTAACGAACCATAGGCTATGTAATACATGTCACAAAGTATTCAGGGGCATGATAGAATTACAGCTGATATACAATTCTCATACAGGCAGAATGTCAGCCTTTGAAGTGGAAGACAATAAAATTGTTTTACCTGTTGTGCTCCAACAAGTTTGATTATCAATTAGGGTCTATCAGTGGGTCAGTCAAGCTATTCTAGGTCTCTACAAAGTTTACACCAAGCACTATTAAGTCCTGCAATTTCCATCTATATATATTGAGGAATCCTATCCAAGACAGTTACCAGCCACAATTAATTTAGTGGATATTCTCAATCATATTTACTAACGTACCAGTAATGATTTTATTACATTATTAGTAATTTTTTGCAATATACATGAATACATTAGTATGATATGTACTGCTCAAAATATTACTTTATAAATATTACTTATTGAAGCCAAAACTACTGAAATAATTAGGATATAGGCAGTATTACTGTCAATCTTCAGTACTAATTATTTACCCTTTTTAAAGTACAGTTAGTTTGATCGATGAGTTCACCAGCAGGTGATGGTTACTATAATATTAACCCCATGTTGATTGTAGACATACAGTGATAACTGTTAGGATTATTACCACAAAGCAATTTACCAAGGTGAATTGTGCAAATCTATCACTTTATCCAACCTACAGAGGGGTATTCTCTCACTACTAATACAGGCTGAAGTGTGCTTGAAAGGTACTATAATGCTTACTATATAACTATATTTAGACAAATGATATGTAGCCAAACATATGCTACAATAATAATTTTGTAATTTTACATTTTTTACTCTATTGCCTCATTTTACCTATGTTCTAAATACACGTAGCCATTATCACGTTCTTTTTGTGATGAATTACATTAATAACCACGCTGCACAAGGAATGAATGGGTGCTGCTTGTGTAGAGAGTATACTCTACTTTAATTTCACTCCACTGACCCTAATTTAAATTTACAAGTGACTGACAATCCTAGCCGTGGGTCCTCTAATCTGCCAACAGACAGTATTATAATAATTGGTTCCAAACACAATATCCAGTCTCTGTACTGGGAATATCAGACCAGCATTTTAGTTTTAACTAACCCATATTTTAAATAAATTCTAATAAAGATTTATGTTTTAACTTGTGTGATTCTTTTTCCAACTCCAGTAAATTGGGGGTCATTTGAGTGCTTACCTAGTATCTTTTTTCTGTTAGTTTCTATAGCTAACTTTTTTGAATGTAACTTTGTTGATACATAGCACCTAACCACATTAACTGTAAAATATTAAGGCCATTGACCTTATTACAGAACGGTAAAAGACCCAATGCAAAATCTATGAGTGGTGCCATCTATTCTATCTGAATCTAAACGTTTTCGCTTGAGCACTAACCCAACACATGTAAAAAGATAAACTTATGATATTGTGCGCATGATAACCTATTCCATAGTAGTCAATGGAGCAAAAAAAGATGAAAAAGCCTAACACCCTTGCATAACACATACTCACGTGCGAACACGATCCCATATTCTCAAGTGCGCTAACCCAACATGGAAACATGAATATTTCAAATTCCAGTGTTCTTCACCTAGAAGAATATATTCTATTTATTCATAAAAACATATTTCTATATATAGCAGATGTTTTTTTTTTGCACAAATATATATTCATACCTATATATATATATATATGTATATATATATATATATATATATATATTATTATTATTATTATTATTATTATTATTATTATTATATATAGGTATATATATATATATAAGAATATCTATTTACAAATGCATAGAACATATTCCCTTATGTGAAGAACATTAGAATGTGAAATATGTACAGTAAATACACAGTATAACACTTTATTAAACATGAATATAGCATACATATGTTTTTACATGTTTACATCTACTTAAATGCAAAAGGCTTCAATGCATATATAGTATATATGTCTATATATGTGTACATATGTATTTAGGTGTTTATTTGTGTATATATATATATATATATATATGTGTGTGTGTCTGCAAATACATATATACACATATAAATACATATGTACACACACACACATATATATATATATATATATATATATATATATATATACATACACACACACATACATCTTTAGACATGTATATGTATGTATCTCTATGTTAAAACACTTTAAAACTGCTTTTTTTCTAACACCTGAGACCTCATATCTTTGAGCATTTATAGCTTTTGTGTGAAATTGTTTTTTTTAATATTTTTTATTATATGGTCTTATTATGAGTCTAACTATACTTTGTAATGTATTTGTGTTATGTTTTTTGTGCATCTTTTTTGTTTTGCGAAACAGTTAACCAGAGCTCTAAATTCTAGCATAAATTGTGATTGCGCTGAAGCGATCACATTTACTTTATACTTCTTTAACTAGTGAAAACCCGACACGCAAACAGCCGCGATAAACCCGTTATCGCTCATGCATAACTGTTAACGCGCCACTTATAATCTGGCCCTTAATGTTTTGTGCCTCAATGTTACCATCACCAATGGAAACTCAGCAATAGTTAGATTGGATAAGTTATGCCAATTATTTTGCATTAGGATGTCCATTAAATATGCATAATTTTTTACGTTTTGCTGTTTTGGGTTTGATTGTAAAATGTGTTCTAAAAAAAAAGTTTTATAGTGATTTTAATTAACTAATTTATATTTATAGGGGGTTTTCTATGTTACAATGGGGATTTTACACATATATTACACTAGCGGCTTTGCTCGCATGGATTTTGTGATTTGTATAAAATAGCGAAAAATACTTACGCCTAGATTTAGAGTTCTGCGTTAGCCGTCAAACCAGCGTTAGAGGCTCCTAACGCTGGTTTTGGGCTACCGCTGGTATTTAGAGTCGTGTAGGTAAGGGTCTAACACTCACTTTCCAGCCGCGACTTTTCCATACCGCAGATCCCCCTACGCCATTTGCGTATCCTATCTTTTCAATGGGATCTTTCTAACGCCGGTATTTAGAGTCTTGGCTGAAGTGAGCGTTAGAGCTCTAAAGACAAAACTCCAGCCGCAGAGAAAAGCCAGGAGTTAAGAGCTTTCTGGGCTAATGCTGGTTCATAAAGCTCTTAACTACTGTGCTCTACAGTACACTAACACCCATAAACTACCTATGTACCCCTAAACCGAGGTCCCCCCACATCGCCGCCACTCTATTAAATTTTTTTAACCCCTAATCTGCCGACCGCACACCCCCGCCACCTACGTTATACTTATGTACCCCTAATCTGCTGCCCCTAACTCCACCAACCCCTATATTATATTTATTAACCCCTAATATGCCGCCCCCAACGTCACCGCCACCTCCCTACACTTATTAACCCCTAATCTGCCGACCGGACCTCACCGCTACTCTATTAAATATATTAACCCCTAAAGCTAAGTCTAACCCTAACACTAAAACCCCCCTAAGTTAAATATAATTTTTTATCTAACGAAATAAATTAACTCTTATTAAATAAATTATTCCTATTTAAAGCTAAATACTTACCTGTAAAATAAACCATAATATAGCTACAATATAAATTATAATTACATTGTAGCTATTTTAGGATTAATATTTATTTTACAGGCAACTTTGTAATTATTTTAACCAGGTACAATAGCTAATAAATAGTAAATAATTACAAAATTACCTGTAAAATAAATCCTAACCTAAGTTACAATTAAACCCAACACTACACTATCAATAAATTAATTAAATAAAATACCTACAATTATCTACAATTAAATAAACTAACTAAAGTACAAAAAATAAAAAAATAATTTACAAACATTAGAAAAATATTACAACAATTTTAAGCTAATTACACCTACTCTAAGCCCCCTAATAAAATAACAAAGCCCCCCAAAATAAAAAAAATGCCCTACCCTATTCTAAAATAAAAATAGAAAAGCTCTTTTTCCTTACCAGCCCTTAAAAGGGCCTTTTGCGGGGCATGCCCCAAAGAAAACAGCTCTTTTGCCTGTAAAAAAAACATACAATACCCCCCAACATTACAACCCACCACCCACATACCCCTAATCTAACCCAAACCCCCCTTAAATAAACCTAACACTAAGCCCCAGAACGAAGATCTCCCTACCTTGTCTTCACCATGCCGGGTATCACCGATCGGTCCAGAGGAGGCTCCGAAGTCTTCATCCAAGCCCAAGCGGGGGCTGAAGAGATCCATCATCAGGCTGAAGTCTTGATCCAAGCGTGGGCTGAAGAGATCCATCAACGGGCTGAAGAGATCCATCATCGGGCTGAAGTCTTGATCCAAGCGTGGGCTGAAGAGATCCATCATCGGGCTAAAGAGGTCCATCATCGGGCTGAAGTCTTCTATCAAGCGGCATCTTCAATCTTCTTTCTTCCGGATCCATCTTCATCCCGCCAACGCGGAACACCCATCCTGGCCGACAAACTCCCGACGAATGACGGTTCCTTTAAGGGACGTCATCCAAGATGGCGTCCCTCGAATTCCGATTGGCTGATAGGATTCTATCAACCAATTGGAATTAAGGTAGGAAAATTCTGATTGGCTGATGGACTCAGCCAATCAGATTGAGCTTGCATTCTATTGGCTGTTCCGATCAGCCAATAGAATGCAAGCTCAATCTGATTGGCTGATGGAATCAGCCAATCAGAATTTTCCTACCTTAATTCCGATTGGCTGATAGAATCCTATCAGCCAATCGGAATTCGAGGGACGCCATGTTGGAAGACGTCCCTTAAAGGAACCGTCATTCGTCGGGAGTTTGTTGGCCAGGATGGATGTTCCACGTCGGCGGGATGAAGATGGATCCGGAAGAAAGAAGATTGAAGATGCCGCTTGATAGAAGACTTCAGCCCGATGATGGACCTCTTCAGCCCGATGATGGATCTCTTCAGCCCGCGCTTGGATCAAGACTTCAGCCCGATGATGGATCTCTTCAGCCCAATGATGGATCTCTTCAACCCGCGCTTGGATAAAGACTTCAGCCCGATGATGGATCTCTTCAGCTCCCGCTTGGGCTTGGATGAAGACTTCGGAGCCTCCTCTGGACCGATCGGTGATACCCGGCGTGGTGAAGACAAGGTAGGGAGATCTTCAGGGGCTTAGTGTTAGGTTTATTTAAGGGGGGTTTAGGTTAGATTAGGGGTATGTGGGTGGTGGGTTGTAATGTTGGGGGGGTATTGTATGTTTTTTTTACAGGCAAAAGAGCTGTTTTCTTTGGGGCATGCCCCGCAAAAGGCCCTTTTAAGGGCTGGTAAGGAAAAAGATTTTTTCTATTTTTATTTTAGAATAGGGTAGGGCATTTTTTTATTTTGGGGGGCTTTGTTATTTTATTAGGGGGCTTAGAGTAGGTGTAATTAGCTTAAAATTGTTGCAATATTTTTCTAATGTTTGTAAATTAGTTTTATTTTTTGTAACAGTTCTTTTTTTATTTTTTGTACTTTAGTTAGTTTATTTAATTGTAGATAATTGTAGGTATTTTATTTAATTAATTTATTGATAGTGTAGCGTTAGGTTAAATTGTAGATAATTGTAGGTATTTTATTTAATTAATTTATTGATAGTGTAGTGTTAGGTTTAATTGTAACTTAGGTTAGGATTTATTTTGCAGGTAATTTTGTAATTATTTTAACTAGGTAGCTATTAAATAGTTATTAACTATTTAATAGCTATTGTACCTGGTTAAAATAATTACAAAGTTGCCTGTAAAATAAATATTAATCCTAAAATAGCTACAATGTAATTATAATTTATATTGTAGCTATATTAGGGTTATATTTTACAGGTAAGTATTTAGCTTTAAATAGGAATAATTTATTTAATAAGAGTTAATTTATTTCGTTAGATAAAAATTATTTTTAACTTAGGGGGGTGTTAGTGTTAGGGTTAGACTTAGCTTTAGGGGTTAATAAATGTATTAGAGTAGCGGTGAGGTCCGGTCGGCAGATTAGGGGTTAATACTTGAAGTTAGGTGTCAGCGATGTTAGGGAGGGCAGATTAGGGGTTAATACTATTTATTATAGGGGTTTTGAGGCAGGAGTGAGGCGGATTAGTGGTTAATACATTTATTATAGTAGCGGTGTGGTCTGGTCGGCAGATTAGGGGTTAATAATTGTAGGTAGGTGGCGGCGACGTTGGAGGCGGCAGATTAGTGGTTAATAAATATAATATAGGGGTCGGCGGTGTTAGGGGCAGCAGATTAGGGGTACATAGGGATAATGTAGGTTGCGGCGGGGTCAGCGATAGCGGGGGCGGCAGATTAGGGGTTAATAAGTGTAAGGTTAGGGGTGTTTAGACTCGGGGTACATGTTAGGGTGTTAGGTGCAGACATAGGAAGTGTTTCCCTATAGGAAACAATGGGGCTGCGTTAAGAGCTGAACGCTGCTTTTTTGCAGGTGTTAGGGTTTTTTTCAGCTCAAACTGCCCCATTGTTTCCTATGGGGAAATTGTGCACGAGCACGTTTTTGAAGCTGGCCGCGTCCGTAAGCACCGCTGGTATTGAGAGTTGCAGTGTCGATAAATTATGCTATACGCTCCCTTTTTGGAGCCTAACGCAGCCATTCTGTGAACTCTAAATACCAGCGGTATTTAAAAGGTGCGGGGGGAAAAAAGCACGCGTAGCTAACGCACCCCTTTGGCCGCAGAACTCTAAATCTAGCCGTTAGTGAGTTTTCATTAATTTTCAGGTGTTTCTCGTACATGAGCACCAATCAGTTAAGTTTTGGGTGGGGCGTCCATCCGGCACATCAAAAATATGTTGTTATTATTATTCTGTTTACAATTTATTTAATATTCAATTGTAATTTTATATTATGACTCAACTGTCAGATGTGAAAAAATTAACTATTATTAGTGATATCCATATCTTGAGAGCAAGAAATTTGGCATGTAAACTTACTTTATAGGGACAATTTTAAATTAAAATTTTTACTTTTCTAACATCTTTGGTTTTTGAGCTATAGGAATCCTCATAAATAACCCCTCCCCTTTTCAGCCCCCTTAAGTGGTTTTTCGGGAAATGGTAAAACACATGTTTCTTTATTTTTAAAGAAGAATCTAAATACGATGGAACTCTCTGCGCCCTCTCACTCAAATATCGAGAAAACAACAGATCCAATACAGGTGGGGGTTCCCCTTTGCTCTATATATCCTAAAGGACAACCTGACTATAACCATCAAGGAGGCGGCTGACATTCCGGATCTGTGCCACAGATTGGGACTAGAGACACCAAAAATACCTGACGTGCCGACTTCGGGGTTGTAACAGGAACCCCAGGCACATTTGAAGTCAAGCACCCTACCGAAATGAAAAACTATAGGCAAAAAACGTCCCAAAAAGTAGATGAAACATAGATTCATGTTCCAGAAATCTTCTAGAGGAGAGGAGATGAGATGAGAGAAGAAGGCCCAAGGATGCTTTGAGGGCCTGAACATCTCAAACAGAGTATCTTCTCTGCTGGGCTGTACTGGAGAGTTGTCAGCTCTAAGACTTTTTACAGTTGTAATTGTTTAATGAGCACTCATACTGTGGGACTCCCTTTATGGGCTACCAGGTTATTGATGATGTTATATGCAAAGTCATGGGTAACCCAGAGGTAAGTTGGGTGCCCACTGCGGACAATATATGCCCAGAGAGGGGGCTTCCCCTATTACTGTTCTATTAAGATATGTAGCATTTGCACACTTATTTCAATGTTGATGTTATCTGTTCAATTACTTTACCCTTTCACAAGGGAGTTATTATGTTTATTTTTTATGGTTAGTTTGCTACTTTGTTACTATACCCCCACAACCAAACATACTCTTTGCTTGAATCCACAAGCCACTAATACATGCCACAGGTTCCCTACAGACCTAACATGAGATCGGATAATAGCTGCTTCCCACCAGAAAGATATATGGTGTAATAACATCATAGGGATACTCCCTAGCTGCCTTATAGCTCTAAAACACTACCCAACCTAATGCCCCCAAAAATTAAACTGATCTCTCACAATGTGTTAAAAGACGAGGGGCAATGAACCAATACATACATATTAAGGCTAATATCCTTTTTTACAAGAAACTCACTTTCTTAGACACCAAGTTCCTAAATACTGGTCTAGACACTTTCAACAACACTTTCATGCAACTGCCTCTACTGAAAAAAAGGGAGTATCCATCCTAATTAATTTGGCCCTTAATTTTACACATGAATCTACACTCACAGATGAGGAAGGGAGATATCTCATAGTTAAAGGTCAAATTGACAACACAGATATAGTGCTTTGTAATATATACGCACCCAACGAAAAATAAGCAGAATTCTTCTCCCAGATTTCATATCTCCTAACTCAATGGTCCCAAAATAGGATCGTTTTGGCTGGGGATTTTAACATTGACCTGTCTCCAATCACAGCAACCAATCGGGAGCCTTTGTCCTACAAGAAACAACAACATAACCATGATGTTAAATACATATGAGAACATCTTGCATTTCACACTCTTATAGACACCTGGCAAGCCTTATACGGTACCACAATTGACACCACCTATTACTCTGCCGCACATAAAACCTACACAAGGATCGACTATAACTATGCTAGCCAAGTTTTTCATTCAATCCTACTGTCCTCTGAAATCCTCACCTGTGTGTGGTCCGACCACTCCATCATATCTTTAGTATTAGATGGGGTACAAGATAACAAACAAGAAAAATTGTAGACCTATGACCCACAATACTTTAAACAACCCTCAGCTCAAGACCACATCCTAAAACATCTTAGAGAATACTGGGACATAAATGATAATACCACCTCCAACCCTCTGTATACTTGGGCAGCTCATAAATCATATTTGAGGGGTTTACTAATACAGGGAAAGGCAGCACATACTAGACAAATATGAGAGCATATATCTAAACTCCATCAGGAGATAGCCAACTTAGAGAAGGTACATAGACTCATACACAATAATGGCACCTTGTGGACCATACAATCAAAGAGAACAGCATTAGCTAATTTATTGACTACAAATGCAACTAGAACACTGCATAAATTAAAAGTGCAATATTTTATATTTGCTAACAAGCCAGATAGATATCTAGCTTACAAAATACAAGAGAGAAATAAAGCCATGGCTATTTCTCTCATCCAACAAGCAGATGTCAATATGACAACATGTCCTCAGTGGATAGTTGACGAGTTTGCAGGGTACTACAGACAACTTTATGACGGGCACAAGACTGTACATTCACAAACCACGGTACTGGACACCCATAGCTTCCTACTAGATGCCCACCTTCCAGTTATATCTGAGAAAGATAGGTAAATTGTTAATGCCCCCATATCCCCTGCAGAGGTCATACAGGATATAAAAGAATTAAAGGTGGGAAAGGCGGCGGGACTGGATGGATTTCCGGGAGATTATTATAAACTATTTTGTACGACATTGCTGCCTCACCTTACAAAATTCTGTAATCAACTCTTAGAAGGCCATGAGATACCTGGGGAGTTACTAGGAGCTAAAATAGTGGTTATTCCTAAAGCAGGGGAAAATCTTAAACTGTGTACCAGCTATCGCCCTATTTCGCTTATCAATCAGGATCTAAAGATCTTTACTAAAATACTAGCTAACCGGCTGAAAACAATACTACCCTCACTTGTCCACCCAGACCAGGTGGTATTTGTAGCGAATAGAGAGGCCCCTGATAATATAAGAAGAATGATAAACATCATAGTTCACCTTGGTAGAGAGGAAACGCCTTCTCTGCTCCTATCTTTGGATGCCGAGATGGCATTCGATAGGCTAGATTGGGGATATACGATGAAAGTTCTGGGACATATGGGCTTTGATGGCCCCTTTATTAAGGCAATCCAAGCGATCTACTCTAATCCCACAGCACAAGTGGTTTCGGCAGGCTATAGGTCTAAATAATTTCTCATGGAATGGAACTAGGCAAGGGTGTCCTCTTTCTCCCCTAATATTCGCACTCTGCATAGAACCCTTAGCAGCCAGAATATGATTGTCCACAGACATAACCGGTGCAAAAATAGCTAATCACGACTACAAACTAACCCTGTTTGTGGATGATATCTTACTTACAATCAGAAAACCCTTGATATCTCTCCTGAACCTATGTAATCTTCTCGATAAATTTTCACAGATCTCGGGATATAAAATTAATCTTGAGAAGTGTGAGGCACTACCAATAGCTTTACCCCCCTCCTACTAAGAAAACCATAGAACTTAACTTTGAATTCAAGTGGGTAAAACACTCTCTCAAATATCTGGGGATACAATTAACGGCTCAGTTCAACTTATTTTATAAACATAATTACATACCACTCTGTAAATCTATAAGACAAGACCTCCAGAAATGGAAGAGATACACCTTTTCTTGGTATGTCACCTTTCCGCAGTCAAAATGAACATTTTCCCATGACTACTTTACCTATTTCGAACTCTGCCTATACCAATACCAACCCTGGAATTGTCCACATTACAAAAAATAGCTTACGTCAGAGGCAGCAAAAAAGCGAGAATTCCCTCTATTACACTGACACAACATAAAACTCTAGGGCGAGTGGAAATCCCAAACTTGTTAGATTATTATAAGGCAGCGAGAATATCCCAACCAATGCTGATGGGGAGAAAGCAAGGGGATGTAAACTGGCCTAAATTAGAGGTGGGGATAGAGGGTCTGTCACAGGTGGATGACATCTTGTTGAGTGATCAAACAGATCATACACCTACATACAGATCTCCGACATATGCATCCACCAGACACGTTAAGAAATGGATAACAAAACACGACACGATACTACCACTAAAAACAATGATGATCCCACTCAGGAGAATTTTACCTAAAGAGCTCCATGTCGCTATAGACAAATGGGCCAATAAAGGGCTGTACAGAGTAGCCGAACGTTCTACTTAACAACAAACTTATGACTTATACTCAGATTCAGGACAAACTGACACCAATAGAGATAAGGTGATTTCAATACTTACAGTTATCCTCATCCATATGGAAATATATAGGCGACACTAGGATTCATCCCCCCACAGCACTGGAAAAAATGTACTCCTTAGCATCTAGACCTAAATGCACAATATCCATTTTATACTTAGCTATTCAGGACAACAATAATACCCCAAAGACATCTCTAATGCTTAAGTGGGAAGTGACATAAACATCACCTATGACAAACGCATATGGGAGAACATATTTAGCTCTATTAGCAAAGGTCTGATTAGCGCAGAATTATGCGAAAACACCCTTAAAACAGCTTTTCGCTGGTATCTTACACCAGTCATAACCTCCCACACGTCACTAGCCAAATCAAGACTATGTTACAGGGGCTGTGGGAGCGTAGGTACCTTTAAGCACATGTGGTGGGAATGTGAAGGGGTAAAAAAAATCTGGCACTCTCTCTCAACTCTACTTAGCATGATACTAGAAGAGGAGATAGAGCTCAATATATCACAAGCTTTGCTACACACAGGAGACAAAAAATATAACAAAGATATTAACTCTTTCATTAAAATAGTGTGTACCATCACTAGGACAGCTATAGCCTATCATTGGAAAACGGGGGTTCCATCATGGATAGAAAGAAGGAATAAGATAAATAACACGTTTAGAATGTATGAATGCGCTTCATGGATCATGAACACCAGGGAGTCATTTGAGAAGATCTGGTTCTATTGGATCATGAATAACACACTTACCACCTAGTACATATAGAACAAAAGCTATAGTTTATAGCGTTGGGAACCAAACGGTACTTATGAATATTAAGTACAATGTGAATGTTTGAGAATACCCAGTTGGCTTGTGTAAGCAATTCTTAAGAGTTTTTCATAAAATGTAATCTACGTGACTGTTCAATACAAGATATATGTGGATGATGGATTTGGTCTTTTTTCTTTGTTTTTTTCAATTTCTTTCGACTTTCCTTGTAGTTGTTTGTTTTGTTTTTTTGTCCAGGGTATTAAGGTACCTCCATCTCCCATTTTGTTTTTATACACACGGGCGGTAAATGCTGTATTTGTATGATGTTGTAATCTCAACCATCCCCCATTTGGAGGACCATTGCCTAATTCCTTTTGTTTTCTTTTCATTTGTAATGTCTTGTTTATTTTTTGCATATATGTTATGAAAAATTCTAATAAAAATATTTAAACATAAACTAAACAAGTAGCGTAGGAGCATTTAATAGTGTTATATTATGTTCCCTGAAATGCAATATTGAAACTTCTAAACAGGAAATTAAAATCTGATGCTAAATTAGCAAATACAAAACAAAACTGAAAGTTACTTTTTGTTGGCATTATCTAGCAGATTTAGTTATGAAATCTACCCAAGAAGCATACTCTTGTTATTCTCTTGAGACAATTACAGCACAGGAGACTCCAGCAACTTAGTTGGTGCAAGGCATGTGCGTTCAACAGCTTAGTTAGCTGTTTTCAGAGCTGGATTTATTCTTGTTAAAGTTTAACAAACTAAGATCTACAATACAATATGTGACAGAGCACTTGTAGAAGGATAAACAATCCCCAGGTATCCGATGTCCATGACCTGGAGATTGTATAGCCTTCTACAAGTGCTCTATCAAATTTTGTATTGTTTGTCATTATTTTATTTTACTGTGATTGATTACAAGTTTACACATTTCACTTATTTGTTTTATACACTAAGATCTAGATTTGCACAGATCTTAGTGTGTTGCACTTTCGCAAGAATAAATCCAGATTCAAAAAGAGCCAAAGGCTGTCAGTAGCACACAGAAGGAGCTAAACATGTACTTTAATTGTTAACCATTTTTCAAAAACTCATGCATACACTAACATCAATAAAAAAAATAAAACTTACGGCCAGATTACGAGTTTTGCATTATGAGGGGTGCGGTACTAACTTGCACGTTATTCTCACCACTCACTTTCCTACAGCGCTGGTATTACAGGTTTTTACAAACCCGGCATTAAAAGGCAAGAAGTGAGTGTGTGTAGAGCAAAATTGTGCTCCATACCACACTCCAATACCAGTGTTGCTTAAGTCAGCGGTGAGCTGGTTGTACGTGCTCATGCACAATTTCCCCATAGACATCAATGGGGAGAGCCGGCTGAGAAAAAGTCTAACACCTGCCAAAAAGCAGCATAAAGCTCAGTAACGCAGCCCCATTGATTCCTATGGAGAAAAAAAATTATGTTTACAGCTAACATCCTAACATGAACCCCGAGTCTAAACCCCCTTAATCTTACACTTATTAACCCTTAATCTGCCGCCCCCGACATCGCGACACTTACATTATATTTATTAACCCCTAATCTGCCACTCCGGACATCGGCAACACCTATATTATACTTATTAACCCCTAATCAGCTGCCCCCAACATCGCCGACACCTACATTATATTTATTAACCTACCTACACGTATTAACCCCTAATCTGCCTCCCCCAACGTCGCCGCCACTATAATAAACATATTAACCCCTAAACCGCCACACTCCCGCATCGCAAACACTAGTTAAATATTATTAATCCCTAATCTGCTGTCCCTAACATCGCCGCCATCTACCTACATTTATTAACCCCTAATCTGCCGCCCCCAACGTCGCTGCCACTATATTAAATTTATTAAACCCTAAATCTAAGTCTAACCCTAACACCCCCTAACTTTAATATAATTAAAATAAATCTAAATAAAAATTACTATCATTAACTAAATAATTCCTATTTAAAACTAAATACTTACCTATAAAATAAACCATAAACTAGCTACAATATAACTAATAGTTACATTGTGGCTAGCTTAGGGTAAATTTTTATTTTACAGGCAAGTTTGTATTTATTTTAACTAGGTAGAATAGTTACTAAATAGTTATTAACTATTTAATAACTACCTAGCTAAAATAAATACAAATTGAGCTGTAAAATAAAACCTATCCTGTCTTAAACTAACACCTAACCTAACCCTACAATTAAATAAATTCCCTAAATTAAATACAGTTAACTAAATTCAATACAATTAGCTAAATTACAAAAATAAACAAACACTAAATTACAGAAAATAAAAAACAAATTACAAGATCTTTAAACTAATTACACCTAATCTAATAGCCCTATCTAAATAAAAAAAGGCCCCCCCAAAAAAAAAAAAAAAACCTAGCCTAAACTAAACTACCAATAGCCCTTAAAAGGGACTTTTGTGTGGGGCATTGCCCCAAAGAAATCAGCTCTTTTACCTGAAAAAAAAATTCAAACAACCCCCCAAACAGTAAAACCCACCACCCACACAACCAACCCCCCAAATAAAACCCTAACTAAAAAAAACCTAAGCTCCCCATTGCTCTATTGCAGCCCAAACCCCTAATCTAAAAATAAAACCAACCAATACACCCAGACGGCATCTTCTATCTTCATTCTTCTGACGCGGAGCGGCTCCATCTTCAAGACATCTGGCGCGGAGCATCCTCTTCAATCGACGGCTTTTTATGGAATGAAGGTTCCTTTAACCCCTTAGTGACCAGAGCACTTTTCCATTTTCTGTCCGTTTGGGACCAAGGCTATTTTTACATTTCTGCGGTGTTTGTGTTTAGCTGAAATTTTCCTCTTACTCATTTACTGTACCCACACATATTATATACCGTTTTTCTCGCCATTAAATGGACTTTCTAAAAATACCATTATTTTCATCATATCTTATCATTTACTATAAAAACATTTATAAAATATGAGGAAAAATGGAAAAAAACACACCTTTTCTAACTTTGAACCCCAAAATCTGTTACATATCTACAACCACCAAAAAACAACCATGCTAAATAGTTTCTAAATTTTGTCCTGAGTTTAGAAATACCCAATGTTTACATCTTCTTTGCTTTTTTTGTAACTTATAGGGCCATAAATACAAGTAGCACTTTGCTATTTTCAAACCATTTTTTTTTTCAAAATTAGCGCTAGTTACATTGGGACACTGATATCTTTCAGGAATCCCTGAATATCCATTGACATGTATATATTTTTTTTTAGAAGACATCCCAAAGTATTGATCTAGGCCCATTTTGGTATATTTCATGCCACCATTTCACCGCCAAATGCGATCAAATACAAAAAATCGTTCACTTTTTCACAAATTTTTTCACAAACTTTCAGTTTCTCACTGAAATTATTTACAAACTGCTTGCGCAATTATGGCATAAATGGTTGTAAATTCTTCTCTGGGATTCCCTTTGTTCAGAAATAGCAGACATATATGGCTCTGGCATTGCTTTTGGTAATTAGAAGGCCGCTAAATGCCACTGCGCACCACACGTGTATTATGCCCAGCAGTGAAGGGGTTAATTAGGGAGCATGTAAGGAGCTTTTTGGGGTATTTTTAGCTTTAGTGTAGTGTAGTAGACAACCCCAAGTATTGATCTAGGCCCATTTTGGTATATTTCATGCCACCATTTCACCGCCAAATGCGATCAAATTAAAAAAAAACCGTTAAGTTTTTCACAATTTTAGGTTTCTCACTGAAATCATTTACAAACAGCTTGTGCAATTATGGCACAAATGGTTGTAAATGCTTCTCTGGGATCCCCTTTGTTTAGAAATAGCAGACATATATGATTTTGGCGTCGCTTTTTGGTAATTAGAATGCTGCTAAATGGCGCTGCGCATCACACGTGTATTATGGCTAGCAGTGAAGGGGTTAATTAGGTAGCTTGTAGGGAGCTTACAGGGTTAATTTTAGCTTTAGTGTAGAGATCAGCCTCCCACCTGAAACATCAGACCCCCTGATCCCTCCCAAACATCTCTCTTCCCTCCCCTACCCCACAAATGTCCCCGCCATCTTAAGTACTGGCAGAAACTCTGCCAGTACTAAAATAAAAGGAAAATTTGGGCTTTTTTGTGCATGTTTTTTAGCATATTTACATATGCTTCTGTGTAGGATCCCCCTTAGCCCCCAACCTCACTGATCCCCCACCCAACAGCTCTCTAACCCTCCCCCTCTGACTTAATGTGCGCCATCTTGGGTACTGGCAGCTGTCTGCCAGTACCCATTTTAGTGAAAATATGTTTTTTTATAAAAAAAAATTTTTCCCTTTTCTGTAGTGTAGCTTCCCCCCCCCAATACCAACCCCCCACCCCTTCCAGATCGCTTAGATGCTTTTTAAAATAAAGGTTTATTTAATTTTTTATTACACTTTACTCCTAACTTTTTCTGTAGTGTAGCGGTTCCCACCCGCTCCCGCCCCGTGCACGCGCCCGCCACCCCCCGTGCACGCGCGTGCGCCCGTGCGCGCCCCCGAAAGCTCCGCCCCCCGATCCAGCCCCCCTCAACCTTACAGAGATCACCGATGGCCGCCCACCCGCCTCCCAAGTCGGCTCCCACCCACCAACGATACCGGCCATCGATGTCCGGTGCAGAGAGGGCCACAGAGTGGCTCTCTCTGCATCGGATGGCCAGAAAGTGTTATTGCAGGATGCCTCGATGTCAAGGCATCACTGCAATAACCGGAAAGCAGCTGGAAGCGAGCAGGATCGCTTCCAGCTGCTTTCCAGACTGAGGACGTGCAGGGTACGTCCTTGGTCGTTAACTGACATTTTTTAGAGGACGTACCCTGCACATCGTCGGTCGTTAAGGGGTTAAGTGACGTCATCCAAGATGGCGTCCCTTAGATTCTGATTGGCTGATAGAATTCTATCAGCCAATCGGAAATAAGGTTGAAAAAACCCTATTGGCTGATGCAATCAGCCAATAGGATTGAGCTTGCATTCTATTGGCTGTTCCAATCAGCCAATAGAATGCAAGCTCAATCCTATTGGCTGATTGTAATCTAAGAAATGCCATCTTGGATGACATCACTTAAAGGAACCTTCATTCAAGAAGAAGCCGTTGATTGAAGAGGATGCTCCGCGCCGGATGTCTTGAAGATGGAGCCGCTCCGTGTCGGACGGATAAAGATGCCGTCTGGGTGAAGACTTCTGCCTGTCTGGAGGACCACTTCTGCCGGCTTCGTTAGGACATCTTGCCACTTGGATGAAGACTTCTCCCGGCTTCGTTGAGGACTTCTCCCGTCTTCATTGAGGATGGATGTCGGATCTTCAAAACTGTAAGTGGATCTTCAGGGGTTAGTGTAAGGTTTTTTTAAGGGTTTATTGGGTGGGTTTTATTTTTAGGTTAGGGCTTTGGGCCGCAATAGAGCTAAATGCCATTTTAAGGGCAATGCCCATCCAAATGTCCTTTTCAGGGCAATGGGGAGCTTAGGTTTTTTTAGTTAGGGTTTTATTTGGGGGGTTGGTTGTGTGGGTGGTGGGTTTTACTGTTTGGGGGTTGTTTGTATTTTTTTTCAGGTAAAAGAGCTGATTTTTTTGGGGCAATGCCCCGCAAAAGGCCCTTTTAAGGGCTATTGGTAGTTTAGTTTAGGCTAGGTTTTTTTTTTATTTTGATAGGGCTATTAGATTAGGTGTAATTAGTTTAAATATCTTGTAATTTGTTTTTTATTTTCTGTAATTTAGTGTTTGTTTGTTTTTTGTAATTTAGCTAATTATATTTAAATTATTTAATTGTATTTAATTTAGGTAATTTATTTAATTGTAGTGTAGTGTTAGGTGTTAGTGTAACTTAGGTTAGGTTTTATTTTACAGGTAAATGTGTATTTATTTTAGCTAGGTAGTTAGTAAATAGTTAATAACTATTTAGTAACTGTTCTACCTAGTTAAAATAAATACAAACTTGACTGTAAAATAAAAATAAACCCTAAGCTAGATACAATGTAACTATTAGTTATATTGAAGCTAGCTTAGGGTTTATTTTACAGGTAAGTATTTATTTTTAAATAGGAATTATTTAGTTATTAATAGTAAGTTTTATTTAGATTTATTTTAATTATATTTAAGTTAGGGGGTGTTAGGGTTAGGGTTAGACTTAGATTTAGGGGTTAATAATTTTAGTATAGTGGCAACGACGTTGGGGGCGGCAGATTAGGGGTTAATAAATGTAGGTAGGTGGTGACGATGTTAGGGACAGCAGACTAGGGGTTAATAATATTTAACTAATGTTTGTGAGGCGGGAGTACGGCAGTTTAGGGGTTATTATGTTTATTCAAGTGGCGGCGATGTCCGGAGCGGCAGATTAGGAGTTAATCATTTTATTTTAGTGTTTAGGATGCGGGAGGGCCTCGGTTTAGGGGTTAATAGGTAGTTTATGGGTGTTAGTGTACTTTTTAGCACTTTAGTTATGGGTTTTATGCTACGGCTTTGTAGTGTAAAACTCATAACTACTGACTTTAAAATGCGGTACGAATCTTGACGGGATAGGCTGTACCGCTCACTTTATGGCCTCCCAGGACAAGCTCATAATACCGGCGCTATGGAAGTCCCATTGAAAATAGACTATACGCAATTTGCGTAAGTTGATTTGCGGTAAGGCCAAAAAAGTGTGCGGTGCTCCTAAATCTGCAAGACTCATAATACCAGCGGTAGTAAAAAAGCAGAGTTATGAGGCTTAACGCTGATTTTTTTACTCATAACTCAAGACTTGTAATCTAGCTGTTATTTTGAAAAAGGAAAATCTAATTGTCAAGCAAATAATAAAAGGCTAAGATTACAAGTTGAGCGCTAAATATCACTTTTGTGAAAGCAATATTTGCGCTCCACTGAGTAATACCAGAGTACACTAATGTGCGCTGGTATTACAAGTTGATAGCAATAGCTGGGAAGTATTGCGCTCAGGAGAGCGTGCTTCCATAGGCTCCAATGGTAGCCTCGTTCTGATGCTGTCATACACGGCACAGAACCAAAGTGCAGGGGGGTAAGTCATGCAGCTATGGCAGCTAATTGTAAATATATATGTATATGCTTATATACATATATATTACGTGTCAATATGTGTATATACACATATTAAAACATAAATATAAATATATATATATATATATATATATATATATATGTATATAAGCGTTTACATATATATTTACTCGGAACAGTGACAGGTTTTTTTTCTAACACCCCACTCCTGCCAAATTTACCCCCAAAATATTGCCTTGTGCATTTATTTCAAAATACAGTGTAGTGTATTTTATTAAAAAATAAAAATTGTAGCATTTTTATTTTTTAATAAAATACACTACACTGTATTTTGAGAGCATTTGGGGCAACGTGAGCTCGTGGTAGCAATAACCAGCCATTTGTAATGGCTGGTTATTTATTGTGAGCCTACAAACGGGCAAATTTGCGCATTTGCCGGCACGCTATAAATTAGTGCTCCACTTGTTATCCAGCCCAAAATGGGAGAATTTCCTTTTTAAATATTTTTTTTTGATTGGACAAGTGTTATAGACTAAAGCAGTTGCTTCTGCAACATTAAGATTTTTATGATTCAGATAGAACATGCAGTTTTAAGAGACTTCCCAATGTACTTAAAGGGACATTTCAGTCAAAATTGAAATGCACATGGATGCATTTCAGTTTTGAATAGAAGCATGTTTGTAATAAACATACATGTATTTGCCAAAATGCTTCTAATAAAAGCTATACCTGTTTCAAAAGTGTATTTAAATATGCCCTGTGCACCAGCATTTTAAACACAGCACTTGCTCAGAGAGCCTAAGGTGCTTGTATCATTTTGTAATGACAAAATTTGTTAATTGCTGACACGATTCAAGTCACACTAGTGCTCTGAGCAGCTGTAGTATATAAAATGTGGGTGCAGTGACAATATCTAACTATGCTTTACATGCACGAGAAAAATGTTAACACTGAAACAGTGATAACGTTCACTAGAAGCATGTAATTCATCTATGTGCATTTTAATTTTGACTGGAATGTCCCTTTAATTATCACATTTTGCTCAGTTTTTTATGTTCATGCTTTCTGAGGCATGTGCAAGAGTTCCCAGTGTATATGTATATGAGTCTGTGATTGGCTGATGGCTGTCACATGATGCAGAGGGCAAACTGAAGTACATTTTTAAATTTGTCAGAAAAAAATGCTACTTTAAAATTCAGAATACTGTAAATCCTGTTGTATGGTTATTTTATTTTGCACTTGTTAATTATGCAATTCTACTGTAGTTAATGGTCTTTTAAATTAGTGCTTAAACAGACAGAAAAGTCAAAATTGCACATTCATGATTCCGATAAAGAATGCAGTTTTAAACAACTTACTTCTATTACCAAATTTGCTTTCTTCTCTTGGTATACTTTGTTGAAGACTAACCCTAGGAAGGATGATAGGAGCTTAGGAGCATACATGTCTCTATTACAGTCTTGGCCGCAATATTCAAAACATCGACAGACAGACAATAGATTGCTTGTTTGGGTTCACCTGGCTCGCAGTCTGTCGGTCTGTCAATATATATTCTAAAAGTGGGCTGAACCTCGTTCTGCTGAGGAGTGATGATGTGGATGTAATAGGGATCATAACTACAGCAGAAGTCCACTGACATCGCCACTGAGCTGCAATGTAAGCAGTGGCGGCTGTCTTTAAAGCGTGTTTGCACAAAATAGGCTGTGCATTCGCACAAATAAAAAAGTGTTATGTGTAGTAACACTTAAAATCATTCACAGGTATATTCAGTTTCTCTTTACATTCACTAGATTTGTCACACTGGGAAATATCACCACTGAAAAGCAACGACACTGATGCGGCTGAAAAAGGAATAGCTACGATGGAGGACTGAGCTTTGAATATTACAAACTCATGGTGATGCAGCCCCATAAAAATACAGGTTTCTCTGATGAAACGCTCAATAAACTCCCACGGAACTCCTATATATTTGTCATGTCTGTGATCAAATTTGTTAATAAAGACAAACAAAAAATCACTTTCTATTAAAACTATAGGAGCTGGGGGATTGTATAGTATAATGTTACAATATGTATGTAAACTGGAAACGTGATTGTAATAATCGTCTATTGAGTGCTCAGGTGGGTATTTTTACTTATTTTAAGATTTTGCACGTTCTCAATATTCATATTCATATTAAGGATGCACATTTGCGATTGCAATATTCATATTTCACAATATTTTAATCAAACGTCTATGGACACAATAGAAGATTAGTACAATCATGTTTACAGTTTACATACATATTCTAACACTATACTAATACATATACATTAAACAATGTATATACATATATCATGTACCCACAATCCACCAGCTCTTATATGTGTATTATTGATGTGTTTAGATCACTATTCTATTGTAAAAATAGGGGCTGAGTTTCTGTTGACACATGTAAGTTGTGATGTCATACAGTACTGTGTAAAAGGATCATTTAAATTACACTTTCAGTGTAGGTGGCAATGCTGCTTATAATACATCAACGGTATCAAAACACCATCGTCACCCACTGAAAATGGTAAGACGCCTATTGGCGATGCTGCCTTTAAACAGTACTGTAATCCCTTTTGAATATTTCACTGGCTTTCTCGACAATGTGATGGATCCCTTTTGATTATCTCGCCACCTTGTGACAATTTTGATCATCAGGGCCTATGACAGTAGTGCTTGTAACTATGTATAAGATTGTTATAAACAATGTTGCAAACACTGCTGCCAGATAGCTTTAGACACGTGCACGCTCCTGAGCTCACCTAGGATTACTCTTTAACAAAGGTAATATTGATAATAGAAGTAAATTGTTAAGTTGTTTAAAATGTCATGGTCTATCCAATTAATTTAAGTTAAATTTTGATTTTACTCTTCCTATTAATATGTAAATCATATCTTTCTAAATGAAAATATGTGATTCTCTTTTGTGTATACCATAAAGAGAATTCCCATACTGCTAGTCATATATACTCAGTTTTATAGAATATTACACTTCACTAAAAGCCCCAGCATTATATGAAGATCTGCCACTGTGGACCACTTACTGAATGTTATTTTTATAACACTAAAAGATAAGTGTAAAACATAACATTTTGGAAATGTTATTTGACAATCACAGAGAAGGATGACCACATTTCTGGAGTGACAAAAATTCAAACTATTACTCATTATTATTACAAGACATTTTATTTTAACTGAAAAGGGTGATCTGTATTGCTGGTTGGTTACAACTCAAGCATACATTTTCAATACACTTTGCAAAGCAAAATCCTATAAAAGGTTTATATGTACAATACACCAATATTTTTCAAGATAATTATGCATAAAAAGTTTCTTGTGTCCTATATGCCAGATGTAGCAAGAATTAGAAAGAGTGAGTTTTCTGAAGGCTAGGTGTAATGCTCGTGGGATATTCCACTATCAGACCAAACTTGGCCAGTAGTCTTCTTATCCCGGCGTCAAGTGGAATGATTGGAAATATCCCAGAGCATAGAGAGAGTTTGTAAAATGAGGTAAGCAGTACTCACAGCAGGCAGGGCAGTACTCAGCAGCAACAGGAAGGTAAGCCAGAAGTATGGCAGTTTAGGGGTAAACCAATAGAAGGACCGGGAACAGGCAGGAGTCAGCAACAAATGGATATCCAGCAGTATAACAGTCCAGGGGTAAACCAATAGAAGAACCAGGAACAGGGGACGGGTTCAGTATCAGTATAGCAATCCAGTAGTTCAGGTGTTAAGGCAAGCAGAGTAGTCAAACAAGCAGAGTTCAGTATCAGTATAGCAATCCAGTAGTTCAGGGGTTAAGGCAAGCAGAGTAGTCAAACAGGCAGAGTTCATCAACAGAGTGTCAATATAGTAATCCAGTAAATAGAAATACAGCACCCTGGAGAACATGAAGTAACACCTATACTTGGGCACAGGTGAGAGAGACTGAAGCACTTACATAGGGAAGACAGAGCAGGCAGTGATGATGTCATCACCATGCTGCAGTTACACTGCCACATCCCTAGCAAAAGGAGGGCTGCCTGCGTCCATGGCAATGGCCACAGCAGAGCGGAGGAGCAGCGTGACACTAGAGGCAATGATGGGGAGTCAGCATATAAGACAAGTCCCATGTTGCTGCCAGAATTTGAAGTAAAATAGCAGAGAGATAGATCCAGAAGTTGTTGATGCACTGAGTGATATGTATAGAGTAAAGGATTCAGAAACAGCTGTTGTTTCATGAGCATCAAAAAAAGGTTTGAAAAACAGCACACTGATTCTTGGGCTTGTGGGGCACGGAATGTGGGACCTGCCAAATCCAAAGATACAATCCAAGCAACAAAAGGTATTCCAGCCTCCAAAATTTTAAAAAGAACCTTTATTTTCTTACATAGCGTCCTCAGACCCTATGTAAGAAAATAAATGTTCTTTTTAAAATGTTGGAGGCTGGAATACCTTTTGTTTCATGAGCATCTGCAGATATAACAATATAGAAACTAAGGGATAGTCATACAAAGGGAGAATACTCACATATGGGGAAAAGTAAAAGGGAGCAGAGAGGGAAAGGAATGAGACATGGCACAATGTGGTCTAAGCAGAGGGGAAGATGTCAGAAACTGCATAGAAGAAAGTGATAGGTAAAAGAGATTTATGTGATCCTTGGAAGAGATGTACATTGGCCTAGGCTATATGCATATGTTTGTTTGCATGAGTTTATGTTTGTATGCATGTGTGTGTTTAGTTTTGCCAGTATATGGGTATTTCTGCATGTTTTGGGTGGGTGGTATCAGTTTTAAAAACGTAAAAACTAAAATTGACTTTCTTCAGCAAATTCATTAAATGCATTAAAATGTACTGTTTTTGTTTTATGCTCCCTGTTCCTTTAACTGTGGGCCTTACCTTGCACAAAACATTTTCAATTATATTTGTGAAAATTAAAACACAGCATTAAGTTTTCATTAGAGAAGACTGCAAGGGAATTATAACCACTTATTACCAGTATATGTTGGTCTAGAGGTATCTGCAGGGTAAGAAAAAGCATAATTTGCCCACAAATATGAAAAGTAGAGCTATACATTTTTTTATTAAAAGATGATCCAACTGTGGTATCTTTTGCAAATAGGGGGTCAAACAGAACCCTTTATAAAAGCTTTTGAAACGAAGCAGGAGGATTGGACAAATGACTGGGGTCTAAAGTTTAACACAGCAAAGTGTAAAATAATGCATTTAGGGAAGAAAAATCCAAATGTTAATTACAGACTCAATGACACTTTACTGACTGTTACAGACGAGGAACAGGACTTGGGAATTATTATTTCAGATGATTTAAAACTTAGTAAACAATGTAGTAATGCAGCGAGTAAGGCTAGCAGAATGCTTGGATGTATTGGTAGAGGTATTTGCAGCAGAAATAGTAAGGTTCTTATGCCACTTTATAGATCATTAGTTAGGCCTCATCTTGAGTATTGTGTGCAGTTCTGGAGACCATATCTTCAGAAGGATATTAACAAACTTGAATCTGTGCAAAGGAGGGCTACCAAAATGGTACATGGTCTAAAAAATAAAACTTATCAGGATAGGCTCAATGACCTAAATATGTATAGCTTAGAGGAGAGAAGGGAAAGAGGTGATATGATAGCAACTTTCAAGTACATTAAAGGGTTTAGTAAAACTGAGGCTGTGGGTATTTTACATAAAATGGAAAATTCAAGAACAAGGGGTCATGAGCTCAAGCTAAAGGGTAGTAGATTCAGAAGTAATTTGAGGAAGCACTTCTTTACAGAAAGAGTGATTGATTTATGGAATAAACTTCCTCAAGAGGTAGTAGCAACAAACACTGTGGGGGACTTTAAAAATGCATGGGACAAGCATAGGGCTATCCTACGAACTAGATAAGTTTATACTGTTAGGTAAGGTCGGGCAGACTTGCTGGGCCTATGGCTCTTATCTGCCGTCAATATCTATGTTTCTATGTTTCTATGAAGCAAACTATTGCATGGGCAATGGAGAGTATAAAACCTTAACTTAACTAATGTATACTGTATATAGTCAGAGAAAGCTTCTACAAATTGTGATGACCCCCACTGAAATAAAATAACAAAATTTGTAGCTATAGAAGGAAAGATAAAAGCTTCTCATCACTTTATCTACTTAGGGCTAGATTACAAGTGGAGCGGCATTTTGCGCTTCCGCTAGAGCGATAATTCCACTAGAAAAAAAGATTTTTGCTCTAGTTGTGTTGCACTTATATTACAAGTTAAAACTAAACAGTTTTTGCTTTAACGGTAACGCGACTAACGCAAAGACCCAAACTTAGAATATCGCGTGCACGTTCACTTATTGCCCCATAGAAGTCAATGGAGAAAAAAGTGGAAAAAAACACTGCACTCTCACGCAAACACCATCACATATTCTCATTAGCGCTTACCCGACAGGAAAATATGAATATTTCCTATTCCAATGTTCTTTACATAATGGAATATGTTCTATTTATTCATAAATAAATAGTTCTACATATAGCTGATGGTATTTTAAACAAATATATATTTATACCTACAGATAGATGATTACATATAGGTACAGATATTTACAGATATACAGTATATTGGAATATCTATTTAAAAATACAAAGAACATATTATACTATGTACAGAACATTGGAATGTGAAATATTTACAGTAAATACATAGTTAAAAACTTTATAAAAAATGAATGTTTCATAAATATGTTTTTAAATGTTTTCATCTACTTAATGGTAAAAGGCTCCAATGCACTTTTATACATGTCTGTATATGTGTACATATGTATTTATATGTGTGTATAATATGTAAATATTTATATATACACATATAAATACATAAATACATATATACATATATATATTTTTTAAATTAATTTTTATTAGGTTTTAGAATGAAAGTTAACACTTGGGGACACGCAGGACCCCTGATCAAACATAAACAAACAAAAGGATCGGACACGCAGGTCCGGTTGCAATAGCTGTCAAACATTGATACATCATAAGTAAATTGCAGGGATTTGTGGTGAAAATAATTCACCAAGATTAAACCCTGGTGTGGGTTCTGAATATGGGGGGGGGGGGGTGCTTATAAATTAAATTTAATGCTCCAAAGAGCAAGTCAGGATAAGTTGCTGTAATATGTATTAATGGGTTTGACCATATAAATTGAGGAGCAGGTTCTGCCAACATACTAGTCAACCAAAAAAAAAAAAAAGTGAGAGTTTGCTTTAAAGAAAAGGCAAGACTATTCGGAAATGTCAGGGCTAGGTGTAGGAAAGGACAGCTTAGGAACCATATAGAACAATTATATAGCTGATGGATAACCCTAAGGTACCATATGTGGGCAAAGTAACTAGAGTCTCATAGAACAAGGACTTTTTGTACTTCGGGAGGAGAAGAATATATTCTAGTGATACATAACGTCATGTCAATCTCTCACTATTCTAGGAGTATAGTGTAAAACAGCAAGACATGGGGGCATGAAAGAGGATTTAACATAGATTGAAAGGTCGCTAAATGGTCTTAGGGTGAACAGACACTCATAAGTAACTGGTTGTCAAAAGTGTTACTTACTTGAAATGTAGGTAACAAAAAATTCCAGAGATAAGTGAGATGCACATTGTACCTAGTATACACTGTACTTAGCACACACTGTACCTAGCACACATTGTACCTAGCACACACCGTACCTAGCACTCATTGCACCTAGCACTCATTGCACCTAGCACTCATTGTACCTAGCACTCATTGTACCTAGTACACGCCGTACCCAGCACACACCGTACCCAGCATACATTATACCTAGCACACGCTGTACTTAACACTCATTGTACCTAGCACCTGCCATACCCAGCACACACAGTACCTAGCACACATTATACCTAGGGCACACTGTACTTAAAGGGACACTGAACCCAAAATTTTTCTTTTGTGATTCAGATAGAGCATGCAATTTTAAGCAACTTTCTAATGTACTCCTATTATAAATGTTTCTTCGTTCTCCTGCTATCTTTATATAAAAAAGAAGGCATCTAAGCTTTTTTCTTGGTTCAGTACTCTGGACAGCAGGTTTTGATTGGTGGATGAATTTATCCACCAATCAGCAAGGACAACCTAGGTTGTCCACCAAAAATGGGCCGGCATCTAAACTTACATTCTTGCATTTCAAATAAAGATACCAAGAGAATAAGGAACATTTGATAATAGGAGTAAATTACAAAGTTGCTTAAAATGTCATGCTCTATCTGAATCACAAAAGAAAAAAATGGGTTCAGTGTCCCTTTAACACTCATTGTACCTAGCACACACTGTACCTATCACACACCTAGCACACACTGTACCTAGCCCAAACTGTACCTAGCACTCATTGTACCTAGCTCTCATTGTACCTAGCACACATTGTACCTAGCACACACTGTACCTAGCACACACTGTACCTAGCACACACCGTACCTAGCACACACCATACCTAGTACACATTGTACCTAGCACACGCTGTACCTAGCACACGCTGTGCCTAGCATACATTATACCTAGCACACATTGTACTTAGCACACATGGTACCTAGCACAAATGGTACCTAGCACACATGGTACCTAGCACACACAGTACCCAACACACGCTGTGCCTAGCACAAATTATACCTGGCACACATGGTACCTAGCACACATTGTACTTAGCACACGCCGTACCCAGCACCCGCCTTGCCTAGCACACGCTGTGCCTAGCACACGCTGTGCCTAGCACACATTATACCTGGCACACATTGTACCTAGCACACATTGTACCTAGCACACAGGATACCTAGCACTCGCTGTACCTAGCACACGTTGTACCTACCACACGCCGTACCCAGCACCCGCCTTGCCTAGCACACGCTGTGCCTAGCACACATTATACTTGGCACACATTGTACCTAGCACACATTGTACCTAGCACACATGATATCTAGCACTCGCTGTACCTAGCACACGCCGTACCCAGCACCCGCCTTGCCTAGCACACGCTGTACCCAACACACGCTGTGTCTAGCACACACTGTGCCTAACACACATTATACCTGGCACACATTGTAACTAGCACACATTGTACCTAGCACATATGATACCTAGCACTCGCTGTACCTAGCACACGCCGTACCTAGCACACGCCCTACCCAGCACCCACCTTGCCTAGCACACGCACACATTAAACCTAGCATACATGATACCTAGCACACGCGATACCTAGCACACACGGTACCTAGCACACGTGGTACCTAGCACACGCGGTACCTAGCACACGCTGTACCTAGCACACGCTGTACCTAGCACAAGCAGTACCTAGCACAAGCAGTACCTAGCACACACAGTACCTAGCACACACAGTACCTAGCGCACGCAGTACCTAGCACACACAGCACCTAGCACAAACAGTACCCAGCATACACAGTTCCTAGCACAAACTGTACCTAGCACACACAGTACCTAGTACACACAGCACCTAGCACACAAAGTACCTAGCACACACAGCACCTAGCACACAAAGTACCTAGCACACACAGCACCTAGCACAAACTGTACCTAGCACACACAGTACCTAGCACACAAAGTACCTAGCACACACAGTACCTAGCACACAAAGTACCTAGCACACACAGTACCTAGCACACAAAGTACCTAGCACACACAGCACCTAGCACAAACAGTGCCCAGCATACACAGTACCTAGCACACAAAGTACCTAGCACACACAGTACCTAGCACACAAAGTACCTAGCACACACAGTACCTAGCACACACAGTATCTAGCACACACAGTACCTAGCACACAAAGTACCTAGCACACACAGTACCTAGCACACACAGTACCTAGCACACAAAGTACCTAGCACACACAGTACCTAGCACACACAGTACCTAGCACACACAGTACCTAGCACACAAAGTACCTAGCACACACAGCACCTAGCACAAACTGTACCTAGCACACACAGTACCTAGCACACAAAGTACCTAGCACACACAGTACCTAGCACACAAAGTACCTAGCACACACAGCACCTAGCACAAACAGTGCCCAGCATACACAGTACCAAGCACACGCAGTACCCAGCTCAAACAGTACCTAGCACATACAGTACAAAGCACATACAATACAGAGCACATACAGTACAAAGCACATACAATACAGAGCACATACAGTACAAAGCACATACAGTACAAAGCACACCTAGAACCTACGCTGCATTAGAGTATACAAATAACAAAATATAATTGTGAACCCCCTCTTGTTACATAAATGCATAAGTGACACTATTATATCAAGCATAGTATCATATACCTAACCATCAGAAATACTGTATCTCTAAAACGGCAGGGTTTACACATTATGTTCACTATGGATATCTGTTTTTTTTTATTATGGCCAAAATGCAGCTTGCTGCAATACAATATCATTTGAAATATATAGAACAAATCTAAATAAGATGTCAACTCTGTGCATATTATGCTATGTAGTGCCAAATAACCCTTTAAAGAATAACTGATTGTCATTCAGTTTGTATACATGTTAAGGAGGCAGAAACCAGGGTATTGTTATAAAAGATAGTGTCTGAAGGGTTTTCTGAGTTGCTCTGGTGCTCATATATCTGCTGATGCCCCCCAGCAGTGTAAATGGCTGCAATCGCAGGGATGCAAATAGGGTAGCTCCAGGAGCTGGAGTGGTGGAGATCCATATCTCCTATTCTCTTCAGGAGCAAGTGGATGACGTGGCATTTTTCTTTTTTTTTTGTTTTGTTCTCTTTTTACCTTTTTTAACTCAGTCTGCGGTGCATCTCCCATGAGGTCCCTCCTAGGAGGGTTGTGAGTGCGGCTCTCCGAGTGCAGCAACCGGCCTTGTGAGACCAAACCTATATGCAGTCCTATGTCGCCACATTATGTGCATTCAGGACCCAGATGAATATCTTGCAAGCAGCTTCTTCCTTAACTGCTGACCGGGGATTATCCAGCAGACAGGCACAATCACTGTAAGATTAGCCCAACGCACTACAGATCGTAGGATCAGTTTTCAATGCGTAGCTCCGTCTCCAGCATGAGACTCCGCTCTGTGTTCGGACTCCGTCTCCCTTCCAGTGCATTGCGGGTTGACAAACTGGTCTCCCCCCAACTATGTTGGCTTGTTTGGCGCAGATCTTTCTGCAGGGTAGGCCTCAAATCTTCTCTCTGTCGCCACCTGGGATCCGCATTCATGCATGCACACTATCTACAGCTCCTGCACTTAATATTTTACTGCGGGTTTGTGTGGCGCAGTTCCGTCTTCAGAGTAGGCCCCAAATCTTCACACGGTGTCCTACTGGCAACCCCGATGTAAAGGGCTGCCTGAACATACCCAGCTAATCACAGTGTAGACAGTTTACTGTTATTTAGAAAAAGCTGATATTTTAGGTTGTCTAGATATCTTTTGTGAGTCAGATCACCCAGTTCTTTGCAGGAGCCTCAGTGTGTTACGGCCATCCTCATATATATATATATATATATATATATATATATATATATACTGTATATACTTTATATGCATCATTAGACAATTATCTGTATGTATCTCTATGTTAAAGCTTTTTTGCTTCTTTTTTTTCTTCTAAAACCCAAGATCTCATATCCTTTTTTAAAAAACTTTTATTAGACAGTGTTATTATAAGTGTAACTATACTTTGTAATGTATCTTTGAAGTGTTTTGTGCAACTTTTTATTGTCGCCAAACAATTAACCGCAGTTCTAAAATTGCGGTAATGATTCTAGTGTAAATAATGATTGCACTCACACGATCGTGTTTACTTTCATGTAATACGAGCGGTATGCCTGATGAACAAAAACCCTTGCAATATACCTCTTATCGCTATGGCACAAAAGATTGCTCTCACCTTGTCATCTAGCCCTTATAGGGACACTAAACCCAAATTTTTCTTTCATGATTCAGATGGAGCATGTAATTTTAAGCAACTTTCTATTTTACTTCTATTATCTTTATTGAAAAGCAGGAATCTAAGCTTATGAGATGGCCCATTTTTGGTTCAGCACCTGGGTAGCGCTTGCTGATTGGTGGCTAAATGTAGCAACCAATCAGTATGCGCTACCCAGGGTTCTGAACCAAAAATGGGCCGTCTCATAAGCTTAGAATCCTGCTTTTTCAAACAAAGAAAGCAAGAAAATGAAGAAAAATTGATAATAGAAGTAAATTAGAAAGTTGCTTAAAATCGCATGCTCTATCAGAATCATTAAAGAAAAAATTTGGGTTTAGTATCCCTTTAAGGGCTAGATGACAAGTGCTCAACCTGGGAATGAACAATAGCATAATAGCTTGTTCTATGGCTAGTTACCACCCAAGAAACAGCCTCTTTTTACTCAACATGTGCCTTTCCTGTAGCATATCAGTCTGATCCTAACTTAATAGTACAGTCCCAAAATACCAGGCAATCCCTCTCTGAACAAGAGTAACGGCAAAACCCCATATGTACATTTCGGCCTAGTGTGGACCTCATCATTGAGGTGCAGTCATATCCCTCTAGGCACACTGAGCAATGGGTCAACATCTGGATTCCCGCATCATGCTTAGGGAGACTTCCCTAACAGTCATAATTTGCATAAATAAGAGAAGTGCTCAACCTGGGAACTAACAATAGCATAATAGCTTGTTCTATGGCTAGTTACCACCAAAAAAGCAGCCTCTTTTTGCTCAACATGTGTCTTTCACAGAGAAGAACTATCCTGTAGCATATCAGTCTGATCCTGACTTAACAGTACAGTCCAGCCCCGAAATACCAGGCAATCCCTCTCTGAACAAGAGAAACGGCAAAACCGCAGACGTACGTTTCTTAATTCTTTTATTAGAAAATGAATCATATATGCATATATACAAAATAAAATCATAATAACAAATGCAAACAAAATATCTCTTGCTACAAAACAACTGAAATATTGACCCAAACTTTTGTCATCAGAAAGAATTCAAAATGCAAACATAAAACTTAAATAATCACAGAGAATATGTTAAACATAATTCAAATACAGACAAAAACAAACTGGAGAAAAAAAAATGTCCAATCCTTCCACTTCTTTATCTTCCAGATGCCTTCAGAATCTTATTCCTGATATTGCCTCCTATCAAAGGAAAAATACAAAAATAACTTCCCATGGATCATGCCCACACAAATCACGTATACTAACTACTCTTTCTTAAAAATCAATATATTACACACATCCCACAAAACCTCCTTCAGACAACATGCTAACAACCATATCAATCTTGCTTTCTTCTTATCCACACCACTTCCACACAAACCATACATCATCATATTAAAAGTAAAAAACTGCACTCCAGTCAGATCCTTAATCATCCTACTCAAACTTCTCCAAACATCCCTAGCATACTCACAATTCCAAAACAAATTAATAAAACTTTCACTTTGACAACATTCATCTCTAGAATACACTTCCGAAGCTACTAAATGACGCACTCTCTGAAAACCCCTTGTCAACAAACAATTATGCACACTCATCCAACTAATATCTTTCTGCCTATTCATCAAATGCTTATTACACTAACACACATTCCTTCTTATTCAAACCCACAATAAACTCAAGACCTTCATTCTTCTCCAAAATTTTCAACACCATTCTATTTTCACACCACATCTCCCTACTAACATTCTCCAAACCATATTTTTTAATCCAACATTCCACCCTTACATAAAACCACGGAACAGCAAAACATACCGGTTTCTTTCTATCAATCTCAAGCAAACCATATTGTCTTTACCAAACAACCAGCCATGCTATCCTTACCACCCAGAACCATATACCTACTAACATATTTCACAGCCAAGAACCTCTCCACAATTGGAAAACCCTTACCACCAACATTCTTACTCTTAACAACAACATCCCTTTTCAAATGCTCCATAACAGAACTCCAGAAAAATGGAAACTCTCAAAATTCTCCTAAAAATCCTCTCAGGAGATGGAAAAACTAAAGCTAAATATAACATAATAGGGATCAAAACCAATTTAATAACTAACATTTTTTTCTTCCAAAGATAAAGTCCTTAAAGACCAAAACTGAAGTTTTCTACTCACTTTATCAAAAACATTCTCCCAATATTCCAAGCCTTTCAAATCCACATCAAATTTCACACCCAACACCTTAATTGCACCATCAGTCACAGGCCATCCACACAAATCAATCTCCCTATCATTAACAAAAAATTTAAGTTTACACTTATTCCAATTAACTCTGAAACCACTAGCCATACAAAAACATTCAACCAAAGTTTTCACCCTCCTCAAACCAGCCTGAGCCTCACATACCACACTCACATCATCCATATACCCAATCACTTTAAAACACCTTTTATTACTGCCAGGAACACTCACACTTCTAACTAATATATCCTTCCTCAAACTAGTTAGCAATGGCTCAATGACACCTGCAATTAACAAAGGAGACAAAGGACAACCTAGATGCAGAGATTTAGCACAAAATTCCTCAGTCAAAAAAACATTAACCTTAACCTGACTCACAATATCACAATACAAACATTTAAAGCATCCAATAATCTTACCAGAAAAACCTAAAAATTCTAAAACATGAAACATAAAATCATGCACTACCCTATCATATGCTTTTTCTAATCCACAATACCAACAGCAACAGACCTCATCCTCTCCATCACATACCACAGTTCATCACGTAGTTACAATAAACTTTTAGAAATCTGAAGCCCAGGAACAGCACACACTTGCTCTTCACCCACAACCTTACCAATCACTCCACGTATTCTATTTGCCAGTACCTTTGCAATAACCTTATAGTCAGAATTCAACAACATAATCGGCCTCCAATTCCTCAAATCTCTCTTGTCACCCTTTTTAAATAACAAAACAATCAAAACTTTCCTCAAGTAAACATGCAAAACATTCATTCTCGAAACAAACTTATAAACATCCAACATATGCACCACAATCAAATTCCAAAAACAAGCATAAAATTCAACAGGCAAACCATCACAACCCAGTACCTTCCCATTTTTAAAACTCCTAACAACCTCTGCAATCTCATCCAAACTTACATCCCTTTCTAACAAATCATTATCATATTTTTCTAACTTAACCTCAATTTCTTTTCCAATGAAACTCCTTTTCCAATGAAACATCTATTGTTTTTTCTTTATACAGCTCACTATAAAACTCACAAACTTCATGTAAAACACCATTCATACCATTAATCTCACACTCATTCTTATAAAAACCAAAAACAAAACCAGTCTTTCCTTCAAAAGCTTTCTTAAAAAAGTATTTTCCATTTTCTCCAATCTTGCCATAAAAATAATTTTCTTTCCTTTTTCATGCATATATTTTTTAATTATGTTTCTTGCTTCACCAATTTCCTCATGCACATCAATACCACAATTTCTCAGTTGATACAAATACAACAACTACAGATACCATTTATCATACAACTCCCTTTCCATTTTAGCTTTTTCACAGCCTTTCTTAACCCCTTAAGGACTGAGCACTTCAGACAAAATCTTCCCCAAAAGACCAGAGCATTTTTAGCATTTTTGCCATTACTACATTTAAACAGAAATAGAGCCTCTCTTTTTCTTATCTATCAAAACTATATATATATATTTATTAGACAACCCAAAGTATTGATCTAGGCTTATTTTTGCATATTTCATGCCACCATTTCACCGCCAAATTCAATTAAATTAAAAAAATTGTTAACTTTTTCACAATTTTAGGTTTTTGTTCTCCAAACATCCCTAGCATACTCACAATTCCAAAACAAATTAATAAAACTTTCACTTTGACAACATTCATCTCTAGAATACACTTCTGAAGCTACTAAATGACGCACTCTCTGAAAACCCCTTGTCAACAAACAATTATGCACACTCATCCAACTAATATCTTTCTGCCTATTCATCAAATGCTTATTACACTAACACACATTCCTTCTTATTCAAACCCACAATAAACTCAAGACCTTCATTCTTCTCCAAAATTTTCAACACCATTCTATTTTCACACCACATCTCCCTACTAACATTCTCCAAACCATATTTTTTAATCCAACATTCCACCCTTACATAAAACCACGGAACAGCAAAACATACCGGTTTCTTTCTATCAATCTCAAGCAAACCATATTGTCTTTACCAAACAACCAGCCATGCTATCCTTACCACCCAGAACCACATACCTACTAACATATTTCACAGCCAAGAACCTCTCCACAATTGGAAAACCCTTACCACCAACATTCTTACTCTTAACAACAACATCCCTTTTCAAATGCTCCATAACAGAACTCCAGAAAAATGGAAACTCTCAAAATTCTCCTAAAAATCCTCTCAGGAGATGGAAAAACTAAAGCTAAATATAACATAATAGGGATCAAAACCGATTTAATAACTAACATTTTTTTCTTCCAAAGATAAAGTCCTTAAAGACCAAAACTGAAGTTGTCTACTCACTTTATCAAAAACATTCTCCCAATATTCCAAGCCTTTCAAATCCACATCAAATTTCACACCCAACACCTTAATTGCACCATCAGTCACAGGCCATCCACACAAATCAATCTCCCTATCATTAACAAAAAATTTAAGTTTACACTTATTCCAATTAACTCTGAAACCACTAGCCATACAAAAACATTCAACCAAAGTTTTCACCCTCCTCAAACCAGCCTGAGCCTCACATACCACACTCACATCATCCATATACCCAATCACTTTAAAACACCTTTTATTACTGCCAGGAACACTCACACTTCTAACTAATATATCCTTCCTCAAACTAGTTAACAATGGCTCAATGACACCTGCAATTAACAAAGGAGACAAAGGACAACCTAGATGCAGAGATTTAGCACAAAATTCCTCAGTCAAAAAAACATTAACCTTAACCTGACTCACAATATCACAATACAAACATTTAAAGCATCCAATAATCTTACCAGAAAAACCTAAAAATTCTAAAACATGAAACATAAAATCATGCACTACCCTATCATATGCTTTTTCTAATCCACAATACCAACAGCAACAGACCTCATCCTCTCAATCACATACCACAGTTCATCACGTAGTTACAATAAACTTTTAGAAATCTGAAGCCCAGGAACAGCACACACTTGCTCTTCACCCACAACCTTACCAATCACTCCACGTATTCTATTTTCCAGTACCTTTGCAATAACCTTATAGTCAGCATTCAACAACATAATAATTCCTCAAATCTCTCTTGTCACCCTTTTTAAATAACAAAACAATCAAAACTTTCCTCAAGTAAACATGCAAAACATTCATTCTCGAAACAAACTTACAAACATCCAACATATGCACCACAATCAAATTCCAAAAACAAGCATAAAATTCAACAGGCAAACCATCACAACCCAGTACCTTCCCATTTTTAAAACTCCTAACAACCTCTGCAATCTCATCCAAACTTACATCCCTTTCTAACAAATCATTATCATATTTTTCTAACTTAACCTCAATTTCTTTTCCAATGAAACTCCTTTTCCAATGAAACATCTATTGTTTTTTCTTTATACAGCTCACTATAAAACTCACAAACTTCATGTAAAACACCATTCATACCATTAATCTCACACTCATTCTTATAAAAACCAAAAACAAAACCAGTCTTTCCTTCAAAAGCTTTCTTAAAAAAGTATTTTCCATTTTCTCCAATCTTGCCATAAAAATAATTTTCTTTCCTTTTTCATGCATATATTTTTTAATTATGTTTCTTGCTTCAGCAATTTCCTCATGCACATCAATACCACAATTTCTCAGTTGATACAAATACAACAACTACAGATACCATTTATCATACAACTCCCTTTCCATTTTAGCTTTTTTTTGGGGGGGTAAATAAAAAACCTATTTATTTCAATCTTTAACCATTCCCACCACATTACTAAAATCACACTTTCTTTCACGCCACCTTTCATGCATCCAATCAAACTGACGCTTACTCTTCTTATCTTCTAACAAACTCACATTCATTTTCCAAACACCCTTACCATACTTCATATTCAAATCACAATTCACTTTACACATCAAAAGGGCATAATCTGTAAAGGGCATCCACTTTAAAGAAAAATCAACAACACCTATAAAATTAGATAAAAAACAAAAATGAATTTGAGATTTTATTTCACCACTATCACTTAAGAAAGTAAAACCCTCCCCAGAAAATTAAATAGACCCAAAGGTATCCTTCAAACCGAAAGATTTAAGCAGATCAACTAAAAAAAAACCTGTGCTATCCACCCTACAATCACTCCCACCCTCTGTCCCCATTCTTAAAAAGACAATTAAAATCCCCAAACAAAAAAGTAGGATCTCGACCTGGCAGAAAAAACTTTAGGGTTTAAAAATTATGCAAATGTTTTACCCTATTTGGAGAAGCATATACATTAAACAAACGAAAAACAGTCCCACAAAAACTAAAACTAACCAAAAGAACCCGACCTGGGACAATATGAACTACATTAAGGATAGAAAAACAAAACCCCTTAAACAAAACTTCCACCCCTATTCCTATCAGAAGAACAAGACCATACGTTAGGACCATATTCCCAGTCAGCACATTTAGGATGTTCAGAGAAACCAAAAATATTAGCAGAACATACAGATAATAGCTAAAAAATTGCAGCTCTCCTTGCTATTGTTTTCATACACCTGACATTAAGGGAAGAAATGGTCAGAAACATTACAAAAATAAATTAAAAAAAAAAAACAATAAAAGAATTAACACAAGAACTTCTTCTTTCCTTTCTTTTTCTTAGGACTTGAAGGAGATCCTTTCAATCTGCCTCTTTGACATTCCGACCTCCTAGGCTCTTCCTTACCATCCTCATAACCAGTAACTTCAGCAAGTTGTTTCAAATCTCCTTTATCTAGATAACCAACAGAAGAGTCATCAGAAAAGTCCCCAATACACTGTCTTGAGTCAGAGGGAACGTCTTTAGTAGTGACAGAAGGAAACTCTGAAATTAAAGAGTCAGCATCACTTGCAGTATCAGGATTTACGCTCTTAACTACTGGAAGATCCAAATCAGGACTCCCCCATCTATCAGCATCTGCACTTTTTTTCCGCTTGGAGGCAGATTTCTTTTGTGCAGTGTTCATATCTTCCTCAGAACTAGAGGATACAACAGCAGACCAAGAACAACATCAGGTGCAGGATCATCAGATAACTCAGTGAAGGAAAAATCCTCCGTCCCAAGAACAGCAACAGTATCTTCCATAGAGGTGGGCAACAGGGCTTCTAGAACATCAGAAGCAGCTAACACATTAGATGTAGCAAGATCTTCCTCCTGAAGATTAGATTGAGCTTCCTCCACCTTATCAGCCATAGGAACCACCACAGGAGCATCAGACACCTATCCGACAGGGGCCCCAACTGCAGACTTCATACACAAAAGAGGTAATATAGACTTCAATGCCTCATCAGAGACTTCTTCCTCATTCACAGATGGCTCAACCGCAGAAGACTTTTTTTTTTGCAACATCAGCATAGGAAGTCTTCACTCCATCAAGCCCCTGTGCCATCATCAAAGTACACATCCTGAACAGGTAACTTGAAGAACCACACAGGTCACAGGTCCGGCGTTTACTACAGTGGGCAACAAGATGATCCTCCTCACAACAATTTCGACATCTGGCACCCGGACAATTCTCAGCAATGTGACCAAACAGGTTGCAACTACGGCAAAAAAGAGGCATGCCATCATAGTATAGGAAACCTCTATTTCCACCAATGGCAAAAGTCTGTGGAGGGTGTTTCTTTCCACCAATACTGAATTCATCTGGCACAAACCGCACCCAGAACCTGCGTTTTCCATTGATTCTTCAGCTTGCTACCTCCTTGAACATCATCAAAGTAGCGACAAAGAAACAGACGAATTTCCACATCAGTGACCCATGGATTGTGCATATGTACTGTCACCGGCATTCTTCTCTCTTTCACAAACAAACAAAACAAATCTCATGCCAGCCAACTCTGGAACAGCAGCCATATCAATAGACCGTTGATAGCAGGTCTGTAAATGATGCTCATCAATGAAAGCCACATCAAAATTCCCTCTTAAAGGGAAAGACTGGACACAGTGCAAACTTGCCATTGGCATCTTCAAAACACCCTCCAAAACAACCTGCTGGACATAAGTCAAACCAAACTTCTCTCAGGAAGTCCTCAGAAATCAACACCTGAAGTGTATGGGGAACTTTAGGCACATTGGTGGCCATAATTGCCCTATCGCCTCTTTAGGCTGGATTTCGGAGTGCCCCCCCCCCCAAAAGCAATATGTGACTGAAGTCCACGTTCGATACCACAAGGCCAAGGGGATGGCTATACTACTAAGTTGCTCTTTGCGTAAGGAGTAGCCACCCCCCCCACCAATAGCAGCCTGAGCTTAAACCCCAAAAGGAAAGGACCCTAGGCCGAAGAGGCAGGTCTACATGCAGCAAATCTTTCAGCCAAGACCAAGCACAGAAAAATGCATTTGACCCCTTCCAAAAGCCAGAGAAGTGACCTCAGATGTACGTTTCAGCCTAGTATGGGCCTCGTCAGTGAGGTGAAGCCATATCCCTCTAAGCACACTGAGCAATGGGTCCACGTTTGGATTCATGCATAACGCTTAGGGAGACTTCCCTAAGAGTCATTATTTGCATAAATAAAAAGAGAGAAGTGCTCAACCTGGGAATGAACAATAGCATAATGGCTTGTTCTATGGCTAGTTACCACCAAAGAAGCAGCCTCTTTTTGCTCAAAATGTGCCTTTCACAGAGAAGAACTTTCCGGTAGCATATCAGTCTGATCCTGACTTAACAGTACAGTTCAGCCCCGAGATACCAGGCAATCCCTCTCTGAACAAGAGAAACGGCAAAACACCAGATGTACTTTCGGCCTAGTGTGGGCCTCATCAGTGAGGTGCAACCATATCCCTCTAGGCATACTGAACAACAGGTCTACATCTGGATTCCCGCATCATGCTTAGGGAGATTTCCCTAAGAGTCATAATTTGCATAAATAGAAAAAGAGAAGTGCTCAACCTGGGAACGAACAATAGCATAATAGCTTGTTCTATGGCTAGTTACCACACAAGAAGCAGACTCTTTTTGCTCAACATGTGCCTTTCACAGAGATGTTGAGCAAAAAGAGGCTGCTTCTTGGGTGGTAACTGGCCATAGAACAAGCTATTATGCTGTTGTTCATTCCCAGGTTGAGCGCTTCTCTGTTTTTATTTATGCAAATTAAATGGTCACTACCATCAAAATTAAATTACTAGTTTAGGTTCAACCTTTTGGTATGCTCTTTAGAAGATATACACTCCCAACTCACTCTAAGTTGTGTGCTATCAGAATCTACTGAATTGGAGGAAAGGAAATGAGAAATGAGAAAGTTTAAGATCTGTGCAAATATTTTTTTAATGTACTTCCCAAGGTAACGCTTCTTGAGTGTATCTCTATTACTAGCTGGGTAAAAGCTTTTAAAGCTTATTTTAAGTCCAAGCATGAACAGGCTTTTTAGAGGTCTATTGTTAAAAATGGTGAAAACAGACAATGGAATTAAGCAATGTGGTTCTCAACAGCATAGCTTTACTGATAAAAAAATAATAATTAGTCTGTAGGGGACTGAAGAAGATCAGTATTTTAAGTTCCAAAGTCCATGAGAAACTTGCAGTGACAGAGTATCACTGTTGCTGTACAAAAATTGATGGGCTTAAGGTTCTCCATTAATTATAGGTAAATCGTGTACATACTTTAATGTAGTCTATGCATAGTTTTAGTGAGGAGCTTGTAAGCTGAGACAAATTCCTAATATACTCTAATATATAACTCTAATAAACTGAGTATGATTGCCAGATAATTTTCTAGTTATAAAATATGTGTTTATATTGGAATACAACATTCTAAATCAATTATAATATATGTAGAGTGGGTTGGAAATAGCTCAGGCAAACCTGATAGGTTCAGAATAATGAAGAATGACTGTTAACAGATCCAGAAAGAAGATATGTAAATAAAATGTAGTAGGTTAGACATAGGCCAGAGGTAAGGCTTAGTTCTGAAAGTTAAGTAGACAAGTGGTCAGGTACAGTGGTCATGTAGATGAGGACTATTAAACCAATGTCTAGGCAATGTCTAGGTAGAAGGATATTATTAGGTCAGTGGTCATGAACAGTAAGTCCATTAAAGGGAAACTGAACCCAAATTTTTTCTTTCGTGATTCAGATAGAGCATGCAGTTTTAAGCAATTTACTCCTATTATCAAATTTTCTTCATTCTCTTAGGATGTTTTTTTGAAAAGCAAGAATGTAAGTTTAGATGCCGGCCCATTTTTGGTGAACAACCTGGGTTGTCCTTGCTGATTGGACAGCACCAATAAAAAACTGCTGTCCATGGTTCTGAACCAACAATTTGCTGGCTCCTTAGCATAGATGCCTTCTTTTTTAAAATAAAGATAGCAAGAAAACGAAGAAAAATTGAGAATAGAAGTAAATTAGAAAGTTGCTTAAAATTGCATGCTCTATCTGAATCATGAAAGAAAAAATTTGGGTTCGGTGTCCCTTTAAGCATGTGTCTAGGTACAGGCAGACTATTAGGTCCGTAGTCAAATACAGGCAGCTGATTAAAGGGACATAATACTCATATGCTAAATCACTTTAAACTGATGCAGTATAACTGTAAAAAGTTCACAGGAAAATATCACCTGAGCATCTCTATGTAAAAAAGGAAGATATTTTACCTCACAATCTCCTCAGCTCAGCAGAGTAAGTTCTGTGTAAAAAGTTATACTCAGCTGATCCCAGCTGCAGGTAAAAAAAATAAAAAAAATGAACAGCAGCCAATCAGCATCAGCAGTGCTGAGGTCATGAACTCTTACTGTGATCTCATGAGATTTGACTTAACTCTCATGAGATTTCATAGTAAGCTTCCTTTACCTGATTGGTGAAATAATATGAGAGTTCACGAGGCTCATCCCCTAAGATGTCCCAGGACAGACATACTAAAATGCTGCTTAGAAATCCTTTACAATGGGATGTGGCTACTGAGGAACTTTTGAGGTAAAATATCTTTCTTTTTTACATAGAGATGTTCAGGAGATATTTTCTAGTCAGCTTTTTACAGCTATGCTGCATCACTTTCAAGTGTTTAAACATTTGGGTATTATGGCCCTTTAAGCTAGTGGTTAGGTACAGGCAGGCAATTAAATGAATATAAAAATATAAAAAATGCTCTTATTGCACTATTGCTTATGTTATTAATCATTTAACCTCAAATATTATTACAATAGGTTTAAACATTACCTTCTACAACGTCTGTTAAGTCTTATGTGGAGGTTAAAAACATACCTACTTTACCTAGAAATATAAATAGGGCAAATAAGCATCATATTTCAATAACTACAAACAAATAAAAAAAAACACCAGAAATTAAAAAGGAACAAAACACAGTAAAATGAATATATTTTACACAATATCTACTGGTACTGAATGGTCCTTTGTTTAATGTATAAAGGTATATATGTGTGTATATGCTTTGCTTCCTTAAAGCTTGCATTTCCTTTCTTCGCGGCCATTATCACCTTTGCATTATGTTTTTGTAGCATTTATTATTAAACAAACACTTAATGAGTAGCATTAGTTAGACACACGTTTGGAAACACATCATAAACACATTGAGAGAGGAGGTTTAAACATACTGCAAATAAAATAGGTCAAATCTTATAAATTACCATGAGTGGTGAATAATTAATTCAACAAAAATCAAGGTGACACTGAGTAAGTGTCAGTTGATTTTTTTAAACTGAGAATGTATGATCATCCCACAGACTTACTGAAGCTTTCGCTTTATGATGCACCTTAGAGCTCTCCTACATGCCTGAGTCAACCTTTTAGAATCTCATAACAATAGTGGAAACTAGTGCACTAAAGAGAAATGTATATGAAATTAGGAAATAACAAATAATAATGCTATGTGTTCTTCAGAAACCCACTCAAGCCACAAAACCTAAATAAGTGGGACTTCCTACAGAATATTTTACAACAGCCCCAACTCAACTTGATTTATGTTACTCTTCAGTTTTATTTTTTTTTAACCTGGTTCTTTCAGTATGTTTGTGGAAGTTGTAATAATACTGGTTTCATAGTAATATACTGTGAGCTATATTCTAAAAACACAGCATATAAAATTATATAATAATTGGTTAAAAAAACAAATCCTGTGATTAATTACAAATTTGAAATTAAATTGTTAAGAAAGCAAAAACAATCGGCCAGATTACGAGTTTTGCGTTAGAAGCTATGTGATGCTAACGAGCAGTTTTTTCTCACCGCTCACTTCTTTATTAGAGTTTGAACACTGCTGATTTGCATTCTCAATTCCTTGGATATCTTTTTATATCCCTTTGCTGTTTTATACAGTTCAACTACCTTTCCCGCAGATCCTTTGACAATTCTTTTTGTTTACATCATGACTCAGAATCCAGAAACATCAGTGCAGCAATGGATGAAAGATGCAAGGGTCTGTCAGGAGTCCAGAAACTCATTGACCTTTTATACACACACACTAATTACAAGCAAACAGATCACAGGTGAGGATGGTTACCTTTAATAGTCATTCAAACCCCTTTGTGTCAACTTGTGTGCATATTATCAGGCCAAAATCACCAGGGTATGTAAACTTTTGATCAGGGTCATTTGGGTAGTTTCTGTTGTCATTATGATTTAAAAAGAGTAAACACAATTGATTGATAATAAATGGCTTCAGCCAAACACTAACAATGAGTAAAAGAAAAGTATTTGTGTTATCATTCATATTCTCTGAAAAATGGCCAAGAAATCATAAATTCTGGACTCCAGGGTATGTAAACTTATGAGCACAACTGTATATACTTATATATAATCATACCTATACCTATATGCAATCATACCTATATGTAATCATATATGTATAGGTATAAATATCTGTGCAGAAATCTATCAGCTACATATTCAAATATTTCTTTATGAATAAATAGAACATATTCTGCTATGTGCAGAACATTGGATTATGAAATATGCAATATTATCTTCTTATAAAGTGTAACAGAAGCAAAGTAATATACTGACTTTGTAACAATGTGTATGGTGCAATTATAAAGAATATAGTGCAAATTTTCAATATATGTGAAGATCCAATTGACCTCAAAAGAAGTGAGAGAAAAATTGCAATAGTTTAGTACATGGAACAGGTGTAGCAGACAGGACTTTACTCACTTTTAAGAGAGCTAATCACTGAGCTCTTGGGCATTAATGCCTTATATCAAATCCCATTCAGGAATAAGCAGCAGACGAATATTGCAAGTTAAGATTGAACATAAAATCAGACTATTCACAGAGGAAGTACAGTACAAGAATAAACAGCCTGCAGTTCTACGTAAAGGAGAAATGCTGACACAGCTCATCATTCACCCCCAACCTTGGAACTGATGTCAGGTAGTGTATCAGCAATGTCCAGGCCTCTTGCTATTGTAATAGTCTTGTTAAAAGTATCTCCTACGCATGTTTCACATTGTAAAGGACAAAGGAACTGTTGGTGAAACGTACGTCAGAGATACTTTTATCAAGACTACTTATTATTTTATTGTGTTATATAATATTATCTTCTTATCAAATTTTTTCATCTATTTGGGAATGCAATTTCGCATTCACGACTTCTCAAAGTCTATTTATCACTGCGAGTTTGCGGACACGAGAGTGCAAACTTTTTACCTTCAACTCGTAATTTGAGCACAAAAAAACCCCACTTCTAGTGATTTTAATGCTGGAACGCGAGCACCAACTTTCCGTTCCACTCGTAATCCGGCCCAAAGAGTATTAAGTAAAGATAGAAACAAGACACTTTGTAATTCCCTATAATGTAACTGCAATCGAAAATAATCTAGTGATATTAATTTATTGTTACGGTATGTATGGTAAAACAATATATATTTTGGTTATTTTATCCTCTCTTATTGGTGCTTATTTTTTTTTGTTTCCATGTAGGCCTTTATACTTATCCAAATGTAATAAATCCAGATTATCAGGAATTATCAAATACAAACATTTTTACAGACGTTGCAGTTCTAAACTCTCACAAAACAGGCAATTACATGTTAATAGTGACCACTCTAGGGTTGCAACTTGAAGTTCAGAGTGACAGGTGGAAGGAGAATTTGAGGGATCGGTGTCCAACATCCCCACAATTTCAACAGTTTTTGGCCAACTTCTGGAGAAGAAATAAATTGTAGCACCGCAACTTCAATAGTAACAATTTAGGGTTAGATTACAAGTGGCAATCTATCGTTAGTGCAAGGAGCGCCACACTGGAGAAAGAATAAAGAGGAGCACCACCATTAACCCGTAGCTGCCCCCCTAAGGAGCCGGATTCAAGTTTGGTGATGCGGGGGATAGTAAAGGTAGAAAACCCTTTATCCAAACTGCTTGGGGCTAGAAAAGGTTTAGATTTCAGGAATAGTTCGGATTTTGGAATATTTGCATCTGTAAAATGGGACAGAGAGGGGATGGAACCAAATGTAAACATTTGGGGGGAAAAGTCATTTTTGATCATTTTATTTAAATATATTAATGAAAAAGTTTGGATTTCAGAATAAATTTGGATTTTGTAATTCTGGATTTTGGGATTTGTACCTGTATAGCATTTTTCCTCCCTGGAAAAAGAGCTAAATCACTTACGCCCTTTTAAGGGCATAGTTTTTTTAGTGTATTTTTTAGTTTGTTTTTTTAGAATAGTTTTTTTAGACTTGCAAAATAGCTAATTAACTTATGCCTTTTTCAGGGCATATTTTTGTTGCCAGGTAGTTTTTTTTAGCTTACATTTTTTTTAAGATAGACTTTTTTTAATGCCTAAGAACTATGATTATTTTAGGGCATGGTCTGACCAATGTCTCTCTCAGGGCAATTTTTTTAGGAAAGTTTTTTAGTAAAGATAGTTTTTTGGGGTGTTGGGGGTTACTTTCTTTTTAGTTTAGGGATTTGTCTATGCAAAAGCGCTAATCCCTTCAACTAGGGCACTGCCCAACAAATGCCCTTTTGCAGGCAATTTTTGAGAGTAAGTTTTAGTGTTAGTTTAGTGGTTATTTTAGGGGTGGGCTATTTTTAGGGGACTTGAGTTTTTGGAAAGTTCTTAGTGGTTTTCATTTTTTAATTTTTACAAAAGAAATTGTAATGCTAATGTTTTTTTATTTTTTATAAGTGAAGGTTTTTGTTTGTTTTTGTAATTTAGGGGTCTTAGGTTAGTGGTCTTTGATAGGTTAGCTGTTAGGAGGTTGTGGCATTTTGCAGTTAGGGGGTTAATAGTGTAGGGAGTTTATTTTGGTGAGGTTGTGGCAGTTAGGGGTTAATATGTTAGGGGATAGTTTGGGATGGGGGTGTGTCAGCTAGGGGGAAATTTGCAATAGGGTTTATGCCGGTTTAGGGTTTTATAGAGCAGGCAGTTTATTGCAGTGGGTGATGTGGTGGTTTAGGGGTTATTAGCGTAGGGGACTTATTGTGATAGGGTTTATGCGCAATTGTAGGTGTTAGGTTTTTTTAACATTGCTGCACAAAAATGAACCTCTAGCGATGTTAACACTCGAGTGGGAGTGCTGATTACTGCTCTATTTGTAATCTAGCCCGTAACTGGGCATCACTAGCCAGCGGTATCTTACATTTCTCTGAGAATCTAAATAATGGTGGAGAAATGTTTTTTCTAAGCCAGAATATGTGCAGATTAGTCCACTCTGGCACAGCTGTTAAAATCCCTGATCACTTTTCCTTTGAATGTGAAATAATGTAATCTTCAGATCAAATCTCTTGGCTTCTCCTTAGAAATGCTCCTACATTCTGTGCACATGATCTGATAAGGGGCCAGATTACAAATAATGTCCTAATGACTGGGATGCTATACACAATATCGCTGGACCATTCTAAGATTAGCACTCAACTTTATATTACAAGTCAGTGGTAAAGTAGAACTTATACTTGAGGACAACCTATACTTTCAATGGATATCGTGACTGAACTAACTTGCGCTCATATAGTTGAAAGTTATAGTTTGTGCTCAAGCGCAATCCAAAACTTTGCTAGAATATTGATCGCGACTTGAGACCTGAACTGCAAGTGTTAAAAAAAGTTGTGTAAAACACATTAAAATGAAGTATTACACACATATGATACATATTGTTGATATATGGCAAGGTGTTTGACTGGAAAGGGCTCCAATGTATATACCTGTATATATGTCTAAATATGTATATGTGTACATGTGTATACATGTGTATTTATGTGGTTATAAGTGTCAATATACACATATAAACACAAATACACATGCATACATAAAGATATATATATACATATACACTTTGAGATCTTCCCGGTCTAATACCTTGAAACATGCTATATACTTTTTATTAATTTTTTATGTGTTTTAATGTGTCTTTAATAGAAATGCTTAAAATTCCTATCGGCTAGATTACAAGTTTTTGTCGGTAAGGCTTCCGTTGCTAACAAGCTTTTTTTTCCCACCGCTCCCTTAAGACAATGCTGGTATTACTGTTTTTTTTTTGAAAACTGGTGTTAGCCGCAAAAAGGTGAGCGTAGAGCAGAATTTAGCTCCACATCTCACCACAATACCAGCGTTGCTTAAGTCAGCGGTAAGATGGCTAAACGTGCTCGTGCACGATTTCCCCATAGGAAACAATGGGGCTGAGCTGGCTGAAAAAAACCTAACACCTGCAAAAAAATGCAGCGTTCAGCTCCTAACGCAGCCTCATTGTTTCCTATGGGGAAATACATTTTATGTCTGCACCTAACACCCTACCATGAACCCCGAGTCTAAACACCCCTAATCTTACACTTATTAACCCCTAATCTGCCGCCCCCGACATCGTCGCCACCTGCATTATGTTATTAACCCTAATCTGCCGCTCCGGACACCGCCGCCACCTACATTATACTTATGAACCCCTAATCTACTGCCCCCAACATCGCTGACACTACATTATATTTATTAACCCCTAATCTGCCCCCCCAACGTCGCTGCCACTATTATAAATTTATTAACCCCTAAACCTAAGTCTAACCCTAACCCTAACACCCCCCTAACTTAAATATAATTTAAATTAAACTAAATAAATTTACTAAAATTAAATAAATTATTCCTATTTAAAACTAAATACTTACCTATAAAATAAACCCTAAGCTAGCTACAATATAACTAATAGTTACATTGTAGCTAGCCTAGGATTTATATTTATTTTACAGGCAACTTTGTATTTATTTTAACTAGGTACAATGGTTATTAAATAGTTATTAACTATTTAATAACTTCCTAGTTAAAATAAGTACAAAAGTACCTGTAAAATAAAACCTAACCTAAGTTACAATTACACCTAACACTACACTATAATTAAACTAATTACCTAAACTACCTACAATTAATTAAATTAAATAAACTAAATTACGGGGAAACAAAACACTTAATTACAGGGGAAAAAAAGAATTACAAGAATTTTAAACTAATTACACCTAATTTAATCCCCCTAATAAAATAAAAAAGCCCCCCAAAATAATAAAATTCCCTACCCTATACTAAATTACAAATAGCCCTTAAAAGGGCCTTTTTCGGGGCATTGCCCCAAAGTAATCAGCTCTTTCATCTGTAAAAAAAATACAATACCCCCCAACATTAAAACCCACCACTCACACACCCAACCCTACTCTAAAACCCACCCAATCCCCCCTTAAAAAAACCTAACACTACCCCCCTGAAGATCTCCCTACCTTGAGCCATCTTCACCCAGCCGGGCACAAGTGGACCTTCAGAGGGGCAGAAGTCTTCATCCGATCCAGGCAGAAGAGGTCCTCCAAGCGGCAGATGTCTTCATCCAGGCGGCATCCTCTATCTTCATCCATCTGGAGCAGAGCGGGTCCATCTTCAATCCAGCCGATGCGGAGCCATCCTCTTCAAACGAAGTCCAAGCGAAGAATGAAGGTTCCTTTAAATGACGTCATCCAAGATGGCGTCCCTTGAATTCTGATTGGCTGATAGGATTCTATCAGCCAATCGGAATTAAGTTAGGAAAAATCCTATTGGCTCATCCAATCAGCCAATAGGATTGAGCTCACATGATGGAACAGCCAATAGAATGCGAGCTCAATTCTATTGGCTGATCCAATCAGCCAATAGGATTGAACTTCAATCCTATTGGCTGATTGGAAGAGCCAATAGGATTTTTCCTACCTTAATTCCGATTGGCTGATAGAATCCTATCAGCCAATCGGAATTCAAAGTATGCCATCTTGGATGACGTCATTTAAAGGAACCTTCATTCTCAAGGTAGGGAGATCTTCAGGGGGGTAGTGTTAGGTTTTTTTAAGGGGGGATTGGGTGGGTTTTAGAGTAGGGTTGGGTGTGTGGGTGGTGGGTTTTAATGTTGGGGGGTATTGTATTTTTTTTACAGATGAAAGAGCTGATTACTTTGGGGCAATGCCCTGCAAAAGGCCCTTTTAAGGGCTATTTGTAATTTAGTATAGGGTAGGGAATTTTATTATTTTGGGGGACTTTTTTATTTTATTAGGGGGATTAGATTAGGTGTAATTAGTTTAAAATTCTTGTAATTTTTTTTCTGTAATTTAGTGGGGGGGGTTTTCGTAATTTAGTTAATTTAATTTAATTGTAATTAATTGTAGGTAGTTTATGTAATTAGTTTAAATATAGTGTAGTGTTAGGTGTAATTGTAACTTAGGTTAGGGTTTATTTTATAGGTACTTTTGTACTTATTTTAACTAGGAAGTTATTAAATAGTTAATAACTATTTAATAACTATTGTACCTAGTTAAAATAAATACAAAGTTGCCTGTAAAATAAAAATAAGCCCTAAGATAGATACAAATGTAACTATTAGTTATATTGTAGCTAGCTATGGGTTTATTTTATAGGTAAGTATTTAGTTTTAAATAGGAATAATTTAGGTAATTGTAGTAATTTTATTTAGATTATTTTAAATTATATTTAAGTTAGGGGGGTTAGGTTTAGACTTAGGTTTAGGGGTTAATACCTTTAATATAGTAGCAGCGACGTTGAGGGTGTCAGATTAGGGGTTAATAAATGTAGGTAGGTGTCGGCGATGTTAGGGACGGCAGATTAGAGGTTAATAAAATGTAACTAGTGTTTGCGAGGCAGGAGTGCGGTGGTTTAGGGGTTAATATATTTATTAAAGTGGTGGCGATGTCCGGTCGGCAGATTAGGGGTTAATATATTTATTAAAGTGTTTCCGATGTGGGGGGGCCTCGGTTTAGGGGTTAATAGGTAGTTTATGGGTGTTAGTGTACTTTTTAGCACTTTAGTTAAGAGTTTTATGTTACGCGTTAGCCCATAAAACTCTTAACTACTGACTTTTAAATGCGGTTGATGTCTTGACAGGAGAGGGTCTACCGCTCACTTCTTCCAAGACTCGTAATACCAGCATTAGGCAAGTCCCATTAAAAAGATAGGATACACAATTGACGTAAGTGGATTTGCGGTATTCTCGAGTCACGGAAGAAAAGTGAGCGGTGCACCTGTACCTGCCAGACTCGTAATACCAGCGGGCGTTAAAAAGCAGCGTTGGGACCTCTCAACGCTGCTTTTTAACCCTAACGCAAGACTCGTAATCTAGCCTTATGTTCTTTATATAGAATAAATTGTTCTTATTTTTAAATAAATAATTTGTATATATCTTTATTCATTTAGATATATCTTTTACAAAAAAAGAAATCATATACAGATGTGGCCAAAATTATTAGTACCTTTGCATTTTAAAGTGTTAGCACCCTTGCATTTTGAGAAACACAAAAAGCCCAACTGGAGTTTGTGAAACTGCATGTTGAAAACCCACTTTTCTTCTGGTAGAATTCCCTTTGGACATAAGAAACAAAAGTAGAGCTTTTTGGCAAATCACATCAACTCCATGTTTTAAAAAATTCCAAAGAACAGAACACTATCCCTACTGTAAAACATGGTGGAGGCTCAGTGATGCTCTGATGTTGCTTTGCTGCATCTGGCACTGGGTATCTAGTGTCTGAGTAGGGCACAATTAAATCGGTGGACTATTAAGGCATTCTGGAGCGAATCTTACTGCCCAGTGTCTGAAAGCTGTGTCTGGGTCATTGGTCATGGGTCAGGGGTTCTCCAGCAGGACCCATACCATACCAAGAATTAATGAGAAGAAAACATTGGACCATTCCGAAGTGATCTTCTATGATTCTAGATCTGAATCACATTAAACATTTGTGGTAAAAAACTAAACTCTCAGTTGTGAAAAAGCACCCATCAAATCTGAGAGAACTGGAGCAGTTTGCTCAAGAAGAGTGGTCCAAAATCCCAGTCAAAAAGTTTAGAAATCTTATTCAGAGCTACAGAAAATACTGGATTGCAATTATTGTCTCCAATGGCTGTGCTACAAAATATTAGGTTAAGAGTTCCAATTTGTTTTTTGTCTGTACCATTTTCATTTGTTTTACTGTTTCAAGTAATATTTGAAGTCATAAATCAAAATATATATATATATATATATATATATATATATATATGTAACCCCTTCCTTATCTATCTTTGGTGAGAATGATACAGGTTGGACGGTCGCCTTTGACACTGTGGCTTCACAGGAATGACCTAAGTCTCCGCTGGAGTAGGGAGTCTGGGACATCTTGATTAATGTAACTTACAGTGCCTCCACTCAGTGATAACAATTCTCAGGGAACCCACAACACTGAGACAATGAGTTCCCCACAACATGCAATAATAAACAGAAGCGGATAATAAAGTAACACAGAATATATTTAAATGCAAATAGAACAACATATAAATAACATAACAGTCCCACACTTTGCAGGGTACCCTTTTTCCCAAAATACACTGCTAAGTAAAGTCCCTTGTGGTGGTGCACATTGGGGCCCTTAGTAAGTTTCAGATATCTGTTTAGTGTGAGGGATAACTGTAACTGTTCCACTACCTGAATCCTCCTGTAGAATGTTCTAGAAAAGGTCTGGCTGCTTTCTCTGCTGCTTGCTTTTCCACTTAAGTGCTGACAGTCTGAAATGACAGCTCACTCTAGTCCTACTGTAGCTGCTTCTTACTGTGACATCAGACTGAGTGTTCACAGCATGCAGGGTCCTGGATGCTTTATTTCCACTTAAGTGCTGACAGTCTGAAATGACAGCTCACTCTAGTCCCAATGCAGCTGCTTCTTACAGTGACATCAGGCTGAGTGTTCACAGCATGCAGGGTCCTGGATGCAGCCTTTATCATCCCTGGCAGAATCACACACACATCTTTCAGCAGCCCTGGACAGCTCTGACTAAAACTCTCCTCACAGGAAGTCTCTGAACAACTGCCAGCCTCTGATTGGCTCTCACTACCATGTGATGCAGGGTTGAGCAAAGGGCAAAGTGCAAAGTGCAGTTAATCCCTGCAGCAAAATGACAAAGGGCTACATTCTCCCCCCTGTAAAATTCCTGCCTTCCACTGGCAGGGTAGATACATTAAATAATTAAACATCACTCTGGCACAAGTAACAAACTAATCTAATACAGCTGTGTTCCTGTACCTAACAATGTATTCAAGGTGTCAAGGGCATGTAATACTTGTATGACCTTGGAGTGGGACTCTTGCCAGTATGTGGGTTCCCCTACTCGGTCATAAGTGAATAATCTTGGTGGACGCCTATGTCTTTGACTTCCTCTTGAGTCTCTTTGTGGCAACTGTTGAATTCCTCAAGAAGTAGATCTTCTCACTGCTCTATTTGGAAAAGGTGCTATAGCTTGAGGCCTAGGTCTCCCCATAGAATATGTATCTGTGTCAGTATATCTAGGGATGAAGTTGGGGCTTTCAGGATTAAGATCTGACTGAGGAGAAGCAACAGGAGGGACAGAAGCTTCTGGCTGAGCATCAGGAGGTGTCCACCACTCTTGATCTTAACCTGAATTGTCATGGTTTCCTTCACTAGAATTATCTGCTTCCTTCACTTCTGGTTGACCAAGAGGTAACAAATGATTTCGATGCCATGCCTTAATTCGGCCTTCAGGCCCTTTTATTTTGTATGCAGGAAGTCCTGGAAGCTTGGAAACCACTTAAAAAAAAAAGGGTGCCTTTCCACCGGTCAGCGAGTTTGTGTTTTCCGATAATACCTAGGTTTTTAAGGAGTACCTTATCTCCTGGCTGAATTTCACTATGCCTGACTTTAGCGTCATAACGTCTTTTGTTATTTTCATTAATCCGGGAACTAGCCTTCTCTGCCAGGTCATAGGCTCTTTGTAGACTCTGTTTCAAGTTGCAAACATACTGGTAATGTGGGACATGGGCCATTCCATCAGAAGAGACATCAAACTGAAGATCTATTGGAAGCCTTGCTTCTCGACCAAAAAGCAAGTAATAAGGAGAATATCCTGTAGATTCATGTCTTGTACAATTGTATGCGTGAACCATGGCTTCAACATGCCTACTCCAGGTTCTTTTCTCTGTATCGTTAATGGTCCCTAACATGTCCAACAGGGTATGGTTGAATCTTTCAGGAAGAGCATCCCCTTCAGGATGGTAAGGAGTAGTTCTGGACTTTTCAATGTTTAGCAGTTTCAAAAGTTCTTTTATGAGTCGGGGTAGTGTATACTGGTCAGGAATTGTTCGTTTATTTAAAGTTCGATAGTCTATACACAATCGCACAGAGCCATTCTTTTTCCTCACCACTACAATGGGAGAAGCATAGGGACTTCTAGATTCTTTGATAATGCCAGTATCTTCCATTTCTTGCAAGATGTTTCTCACATCCTCCACATCTCGTGGTGCTATACGTCAAGACCTCTCACGAAAGGGAGCAGAGTGTCATGATTTTTTCCGTTCATCGCCGTGTCACCGCGGCTCCCGGATCTTCTCTGTGTGAATGACGTCACGTTGCTTAGCAACGTGACGCATCCTCTGACACACCCCTCTGATTACGTCGCCGCTCCTGCCTTTAAACCACGGCGGGAGATCTTACTCTGGGCCCTTTTGTTTGATTCCCCTGGCGTCTGTGAGTACTTGTATCTGTTGCTATTCTTGTGTACCGACTACTGCCTGCCTGACCAAGCTTTTGCCTTACCCCTGCTACTGTTGTTTGGATACCGACTACTGCCTGCCTGACTAAGCTTTTGCCTTAACCCTGCTACTGTTGTTTTGGATACCGACTTCTGCCTGCCTGACCTTGCTTATGCCTTATCCCTCAATCTTCTCTTGGATATATTTTCCTATTTACTACCTGCTTAAAGGGACATTTACTTTTACAAGCTGCAAAAGAGAACTTTGTCTTTCTGTTTGTTACAAGCCTGCTTAAAGGGATATTTACTTTTACAAGCTGCAAAAGAGAACTTTGTCTTTTTGTTTGTTACAAGCCTGCTTAAAGGGACATTTACTTTTACAAGCTGCAAAAGAGAACTTTGCCTTTTTGTTTGTTTCAAGCCTGCTTAAAGGGATATTTACTTTTACAAGCTGCAAAAGAGAACTTTGTCTTTCTGTTTGTTACAAGCCTGCTTAAAGGGACATTTACTCTTACAAGCTGCAAAGGAAAACTTTGTCTTTTTGTTTGTTACAAGCCTGTTTAAGGAGACATTTACTTTCACAAGTTACAATAGAGAACTTTGTCTTTTTGTTTGTTACAAGTCTGCTTAAAATGACATCTACTTTCACAAGCTTCAAATAAGAGCATTATCTTTTCCTAACCTGCTTAAAGGGACGTTTTCACTTTTGTGGTTTTCCTGCGTACTGGAACAATTATTATTTTTTGTAACCAATCTTATCTGTTTCCTGAGTGGGTCACGTCCTTGTTATTTCTCAGTGTGCTAGAGTGTGTTTTACTATTCACGCTAGCAGTTGGGTTGCACCCCGGACTGATTCCTAAACGGCTGACATTACAAACGGGCCATAAATGGACCCCACTGAGTTATCCATGGCCGTGGCTCACCAGGGACAGCTATTGGGATCTCATGCCACCCACTTGCAGTCTCTGGACACTAAACTTGATCAAATAACTGCTTTATTACAAAATGTGGTTGCTACTGCACCTCCCAATCCTAATCCCAATCCTAATTCTATTGAGGCATTACCTCCTTCGACTCCTAACAACCAGTCTCAGGTACAACTGAGTCCCAGGATACCTCTTCCGGATAAATATGATGGGAATCCTGAAGAATGTAGGGGCTTTCTGAATCAGTGCCGTCTCCATTTCCGAAATAGCCCTACTCTTTTTGCTACTCCCTCTTCTAGAATCACATTTCTTATTTCCTTAATGAAAGGAAAAGCTTTGGCTTGGGTATCACCTTTGCTAGAAAAGAATGACCCTATACTTTTGGATGTAGATACATTTCTCTCTGTGTTTTCAAATGTATTTGATAAACCTGGAAGGTCATCCGCTGCTGAAGCTACTCTCTTGGATTTACGTCAAGGTAGTCAACCAGTTTCTCAATACACTATTGAGTTCCGCACCCTTGCCTCTGAAACTACTTGGAATCAGGGAGCACTTAGAGCCGCTTTTCGTAAAGGACTTTCTGAGCGTCTCAAGGATGAATTGGTATATCGGGAACTTCCAGAATCCTTGGAAGCCTTAATAAATCTTTGTATCAGTCTCGACGCCAGATTTCGTGAACGCCAACAAGAAAAGGATAGAACACAGAGGTCTTCAACTCGAACTCCTTTTCGTTTGGCTCCTCATTTTTCTAATCCAGTCACTCCTGCCTCTCCTACTCCTGATCAGGCTGAACCCATGGAAGTGGGAAGTATAAAATTAACAGAGACTGAACGCTTGAGAAGACGTTCTCTTGGCTTGTGTTTGTACTGTGGCCTTAAAGGGCATTTATTAAGGGATTGTCCTACCAGACCAGTAAAAGCCAGGGCTTAACTCTAGTCCAGGGAACTGAGTTAAGCCAAAAAAGTAGTCATTCCCTATACAAGAAACTCTTTGTTCCAGTAACCCTTCAAATTGGACATAGTAAGATTCATACCCAAGCTCTTATCGACTCTGGTGCTGGAGGAGTGTTCATTGACTCCACATTCGTCTCTACTCACTCTATACCCTTACTAAAGAAAGAGTATTCAATTTCAGTCTCTACGGTCAGTGGAGATCCTTTGGGTTCCGGATATATTCAGTTTGCTGCTCAACCTTTACTTCTCACCGTAGGAATACTTCATTCCGAGACAATTTGTTTTGATGTCATTCCCACTCCTCAATTTCCCATTATCTTGGGATTACCCTGGCTCCAAGTACACAATCCTACTTTTTCTTGGACTTTCGGCGAACTCACCTCCTGGGGATCTACATGCCAGACTAAATGTCTTCAAAAGATCACCAAGTTACCACTCACTATTGCTCTCACAATCGAAACTCCGGACTCTCTACCTATGCCTTATCATGACTTTGTGGATGTGTTCTCCAAAAAGGAAGCTGAACGTCTTCCTCCTCACCGCCCTTTTGATTGCCCCATTGATCTCCTTCCCGGGGCTACCTATCCTCGAGGCTAGACATATCCACTTTCTAAACCTGAAAACGTGGCTTTGGAAGATTATATTAAAGACAATCTAGCTAGAGGATTTATCCGACCCTCCTCTTCCCCTGTAGGGGCTGGTTTCTTTTTTGTAGGAAAAAAGGATGGCGGATTACGACCCTGTATTGATTACAGAGGACTAAATCAGATTACCATCAAGAACAGTTATCCTCTACCCCTTATTCCAGAACTTTTTACTTATCTTCAGGGAGCCACCATATTCACCAAACTTGATCTACGTGGTGCATACAATCTTATCCGTATACGCAAAGGAGATGAGTGGAAGACTGCTTTTAACACTCGATTTGGGCATTACGAATATCTGGTCATGCCTTTTGGGCTATGCAATGCCCCGGCGGTTTTTCAATATTTTGTAAACGAGATCTTTCGTGATTTTTTGAATATCTTTGTCATCATATACCTTGACGATATCTTAATTTTTTCTCAGAACCACCAAGATCATGTGCACCACGTCAGGAAAGTACTTCAACGTTTAAGAGATTACCATCTGTTTGCTAAACTGGAGAAATGTTCTTTCCATCAACGATCCATACCCTTTTTGGGTTATGTAATATCGGCATCTGGATTTGAAATGGATCCTACTAAACTTTCTGCCATCTTGGATTGGCCTAGACCTGATTCTCTGAAGGCTTTGCAACGTTTTCTGGGCTTCGCCAACTATTACAGGAAGTTCATCAAGGATTTTGCTACTATTACTTCTCCCCTTACTTTTCTCACTAGAAAGGGACAAAATTGTAAAAGATGGCCTCCTGAGGCTATAGAGGCTTTTGAGTCTCTCAAAGAAGCTTTTTCTTCTGCACCTATTCTCCGTCACCTAAATCCATATTTTCAGTTTATCCTGGAAGTTGATGCTTCCTCTGTTGCTGCTGGAGCTGTTCTTTCTCAACGAATACCGGAGACTGGAAGGATTCATCCTGTTGGTTTTTTCTCTAAAAAATTCACTCCTTCTGAATTTAACTATGACGTAGGGAATAAAGAGTTGCTTGCCATTAAAATGGCCTTGGATGAATGGAGGCATTGGCTGGAAGGTACTTCTTTGCCGTATACCATACTCACTGATCATAAAAACCTTCTTTATCTCCAAACGGCCAAACGATTGAATTCCAGGCAAGCGCGCTGGTCGTTATTCTTCTCCCAGTTTCACTATAATTTGTCTTACATACCTGGTTCAAAAAATATTAAAGCAGACGCCCTTTCCAGACAATTTCAAGATAGTCCAATTCCTGAGTCTGGTACCATTCTCCAACCTCATGAAGTCATAGCCCAGCTAACAACTTCTTGGTTACAAGATTTACAGTCTGCTCAAAGGAATCTTCCTTTGTCCTGTAAACCTCCTGATGGTTTACTCTTTGTTCCTGAACGCCTTCGTTCCAAGATTCTATTTTGGGCTCATGATAGTCCTCTTTCTGGACATCCTGGCATCAGTATCACCACTCGAAATCTCAAACAGCATGTTTGGTGGCCTACTCTTTCTCAAGATGTTAAAGATTACGTCTCAGTATGCACACAATGTGCCATCAACAAGACTCCTCGCCAACTTCCTTCAGGGTTGCTCCAACCGTTGCCCATACCTCATCAGCCTTGGACTCATGTATCCATGGACTTTATTACCGACCTTCCTTTGTCAGCTGGAAACAACACTATTTGGGTGGTGGTCGACAGGTTCACTAAAACTGCTCATTTTGTTCCCTTACCAGGATTACCGTCTGCCAAAAGACTTTCTGAACTTTTTATTTCACATATTGTAAGAATCCATGGATTTCCTCTGGATATTGTTTCAGATAGAGGGGTACAGTTTGTTTCCCGATTTTGGAGATCACTTTGTAAACACTTTGGAACCACAATATCTCTGTCTACTTCTCATCATCCACAATCTAACGGCCAGACTGAAAGGGTAAACCAGTGTCTTGAAACATATCTTAGACATTATGTGGATCATTATCACTCTAACTGGACTTCTTACCTTCCTTTAGCTGAATTGGCTCATAACGCCCGGTATAATTCCTCCCTTCAGACCTCTCCTTTTCATGCGGCTTACGGATATCAGCCCAGAACATTTCCTTTGCATACTTCTTCCACAGTGAATCCTGCCTCTGATCTTACTGCCCGAAGATTAACTCGACATTGGCGGAGAATACATCGTATTCTTTCTGTAGCTTCTAAACGTTACAAGTTCTTTTCAGATCTTCGACGGAAGAAGGCTCCCAAGTATCGTCCTGGTGATAAAGTTTGGATTTCCTCTTGTTTTCTCCGCCTGAAACAACCTTCTACCAAACTGGGACCACGATACGTGGGTCCTTTCCGAATACTGGGTCAAGTGTGTTCCACTGCTTACCGGGTGGCTTTACCCAAGACTCTCAAAGTCCATCCGGTATTCCACGTTTCTCTTCTAAAACCTATGATGTCTAACAGGTATTCTAAACCTCTTTCTAAACCTCCACCTCTGTTTGTCCATGGACACCCTGAGTTTGAGATCAGCCATATTCTGGATTCCAAGCTCTGTGGCAAGAAATTGTATTATCTCATTCATTGGAAAGGTTATCCAGTCACGGAACGATCCTGGGAGCCGGCTCATCAAGTAAATGCTCCTACTTTAATAAAGGCCTTCCACAAGACTCATCCTGCTAGGCCTGGTCCTGTCCCCCGGAGGGGTCCTTGAGGAGGGGGGTGCTGTCATGATTTTTTCCGTTCATCGCCGTGTCACTGCGGCTCCCGGATCTTCTCTGTGTGAATGACGTCACGTTGCTTAGCAACGTGACGCATCCTCTGACACACCCCTCTGATTACGTCGCCGCTCCTGCCTTTAAACCACGGCGGGAGATCTTACTCTGGGCCCGTTTGTTTGATTCCCCTGGCGTCTGTGAGTACTTGTATCTGTTGCTATTCTTGTGTACCGACTACTGCCTGCCTGACCAAGCTTTTGCCTTACCCCTGCTACTGTTGTTTGGATACCGACTACTGCCTGCCTGACTAAGCTTTTGCCTTAACCCTGCTACTGTTGTTTTGGATACCGACTTCTGCCTGCCTGACCTTGCTTATGCCTTATCCCTCAATCTTCTCTTGGATATATTTTCCTATTTACTACCTGCTTAAAGGGACATTTACTTTTACAAGCTGCAAAAGAGAACTTTGTCTTTCTGTTTGTTACAAGCCTGCTTAAAGGGATATTTACTTTTACAAGCTGCAAAAGAGAACTTTGTCTTTTTGTTTGTTACAAGCCTGCTTAAAGGGACATTTACTTTTACAAGCTGCAAAAGAGAACTTTGCCTTTTTGTTTGTTTCAAGCCTGCTTAAAGGGACATTTACTTTTACAAGCTGCAAAAGAGAACTTTGTCTTTCTGTTTGTTACAAGCCTGCTTAAAGGGACATTTACTCTTACAAGCTGCAAAGGAAAACTTTGTCTTTTTGTTTGTTACAAGCCTGTTTAAGGAGACATTTACTTTCACAAGTTACAATAGAGAACTTTGTCTTTTTGTTTGTTACAAGTCTGCTTAAAAGGACATCTACTTTCACAAGCTTCAAATAAGAGCATTATCTTTTCCTAACCTGCTTAAAGGGACGTTTTCACTTTTGTGGTTTTCCTGCGTACTGGAACAATTATTATTTTTTGTAACCAATCTTATCTGTTTCCTGAGTGGGTCACGTCCTGGTTATTTCTCAGTGTGCTAGCGTGTGTTTTACTATTCACGCTAGCAGTTGGGTTGCACCCCAGACTGATTCCTAAACGGCTGACACAGAGTCCGTCAATCTTATGGTGTGTTGTGCACTCTTGCAACACCCTACATCCATGTCTTTAATTGAGAAGACTCCTCTTCTGGTTTTTAGAGCTTTAAGCAATCTCTCTTTCCATTCAAATGGTAAACTTGAGTCTTCAAAATCAAACTCCAATTCTCCTGAGTGGTTGACTGCTGGTTCTATGGGAAGGGCAGAAATAGGGGTTATTTCCTCTAAGAGGTGAAGGATTCCCAATTTGTGACAATGGTCAATATTGACATCTCTTGGGGACAGATTACAGACAGTTACTGCAAAAATGCCTGTTGTGCCTTTCTGCCAATCCTTGACTTCAGGCATAATCATCCAGCCCTTTCAAATGTCCTCTTCAGGAATAGATTCTACACAGTAGATCTGTGCACAATTAATCATACCCTCCTGTAAGGTGGGTACAGCTTTAACAGATTTAATTTCTCCAGGTCGTAAAATCAAAGGCTGGGGGCCCCAGTAATGGAACTGCCCAGTCAGTGATTCTTGAGCTAATTTGTGACATTTGTGTCTTAGGGCAGGCTCCAATTCAGCCATCTGATTAATGGGTACATTTCCTACCTCTTGCAAGTAGGATCTAAACAAGTTTCGAACCACACTAGTGTTGGTACCCAGGAGAATGGAGAAACTTGATTGTTTAGGGGTAGGGCACAACAGAGCCTCCACATCCATGGAGCAAGTATTTCCAGTGTTCAGTTGTGGGATGACAATCTGCACTCTGACTACTCCTTCTACTGCACAGGCTTGTGAACCTAGCCCCCATAAACTGACATCTTTAGCTGTGGAAATAGGTAAGTGACGTAGGTGAGCATCATAAAATGATCTGAAGATAATGGTCACTTGGGATCCAGTGTCTAGCAATGCAGAAGCTGGGATGCCTTCAACCATAAGTGATACCAGTGGCTTGGGTCCAACTCTGATACTTACAGCTGTTTCCAGGCTCTTAATGTGACACTTCTTCCAATGAGTCCACTTTTTTTTTTCTAGAAACTTTTCTTTTGGGTAAGGTATCTGTGACAAAGGTTTCAACCTGAAGAACATCTTCCTTATGTGTACAATGGGATGCTATATGCCCAAGCCCATTACATCTAAAACACCTGAGAGGTTTGTCATGTTTATTATCCTGGGTAGTTGAATTGATTGATTCACAATTTCTGGGTTGAGGTTCTTTTTTCTCTTTTGTACTTTTGATTTTCTGGGAACTGTCCTGAGCAGAGGATTTCTCAGGAGCTCTTATCCGTGAACGAGTAAGATGAGTCTTCTCTATAGTCTTTACTTCCTTCATTACTTCAGCAAAAGATAGAACCTTTTTAATACATAAAAGATTCTCCAAGGTGGCTGCACAGGAGTCTCCAGGTAGTGTTCCTCTAAGGAGCTGTTTGCACCGGTATTTGTCAATTTCAGATGCGGGAATGATCCCTTTCTCCACTAATGTTCCTACTATGAGTTCTACTCTCACAACATAGGCTGACAGTTTTTCACCTTTTACTTGAATTGTATTTGCATATCGTTCTCTCAACTCAAACTCATCTTCTTCCTCTGCATATGCAGTCATTATAAGTTGAAGGAGCTCTGATGCAGAAGCTTGAGGATGGATAATTTGATGGTGCCTTACCAGGTCTAAGGCCGGACCTTTTAAACCTTCTATGAGCCTTTGTCATTTCACATCCTCAGAACAAGCCCATTCTCTAATAAGCTGCAAAGCAGTGTCTCTCCAGGATTTGAAGCACTCTTCTCCAACAGGAGTAGGGTCAATCCCAGAGAAAATCTTCAATCTCTTGTAATTGTGAATGTATTGAGTTTGGGTCAGTTCCACCGCTAATTGTTTAAGTACATTTGTTATGGGAGAAGACATCTCTTGCTTAGGAGAATCATTCTTTAGTTTCTTTTCACTTACTATAGAACTGCCTTCAGAATCATTTACATTTAAATCATCTTCAGACTCACTGTCACTACTTTGAAATATCAGATCAGAATCATCACCCTCCTCGTGGTCAGAATCTCCTTCTAAGTATACTATCAGGCACTCTTTAGGGTCTGCTCCAGGTATAGGGATTCTAGTTGTTCCTTTTTCTTGATTTATATCCTGGTCCCCCTGAACAAGGGTCACACCATGAGTTCCTGTTTTCTTAGCCTGAACTATGTCAGGGTTTTCCAACCCAGGGATCAGTTTTAGGGCATCTATAAACTTCCTCCGGCTGAGTCCAATCGGAGTTTGCACAGCCACAACCTTCTGGGGAGGAACCCTCATTATTCTAGATCACTCTCTAACATCTCTGGGTGATGGAACAGGGGTCTTGCTTAAACACTTCTTACTGTCCCAGTTCATCTCAGCGTTGCCTCCATCTGTAACCCCTTCCTTATCTATCTTTGGTGAGAATGATACAGGTTGGACGGTCACCTTTGACACTGTGGCTTCACAGGAATGACCTAAGTCTCCGCTGGAGTAGGGAGTCTGGGACATCTTGATTAATGTAACATACAGTGCCTCCACTCAGTGATAACAATTCTCAGGGAACCCACAACACTGAGACAATGAGTTCCCCAGAACATGCAATAATAAACAGAAGCGGATAATAAAGTAACACAGAATATATTTAAATGCAAATAGAACAACATATAAATAATATAACAGTCCCACACTTTGCAGGGTACCCTTTTTCCCAAAATACACTGCTAAGTAAAGTCCCTTGTGGTGGTGCACGTTGGGGCCCTTAGTAAGTTTCATATATCTGTTTAGTGTGAGGGATAACTGTAACTGTTCCACTACCTGAATCCTCCTGTAGAATGTTCTAGAAAAGGTCTGGCTGCTTTCTCTGCTGCTTGCTTTTCCACTTAAGTGCTGAAAGTCTGAAATGACAGCTCACTCTAGTCCTACTGTAGCTGCTTCTTACTGTGACATCAGGCTGAGTGTTCACAGCATGCAGGGTCCTGGATGCTTTATTTCCACTTAATTGCTGACAGTCTGAAATGACAGCTCACTCTAGTCCCAATGCAGCTGTTTCATACTGTGACACCAGGCTGAGTGTTCACAGCATGCAGGGTCCTGGATGCAGCCTTTATCATCCCTGGCAGAATCACACACACATCTTTCAGCAGCCCTGAACAGCTCTGACTAAAACTCTCCTCACAGGAAGTCTCTGAAAAACTGCCAGCCTCTGATTGGCTCTCACTACCATGTGATGCAGGGTTGAGCAAAGGGCAAAGTGCAAAGTGCAGTTAATCCCTGCAGCAAAATGACAAAGGGCTACATATATATATATATATATATATATATATATATATATATATATATATATATATATATATATATATATATATATATATATATATATATATATATATATATATATGCAAGTAGAGAAAAAGGCACTCACTGAAAAATTATATAAAACTTAACATTTAATAAATCACATAAAAAGCATAACGTTTCGGGAATGTTACGTCCCCTTTTTCAAATGCATGATACAGCAATGAAAAAATACAGAACAGTATATATATCCCAGGGGCGCGGAGCGGAGCTATCCTGGAAGTGGATCCCATCCTGCGCAGAGCGTGCTCTTCATATGGTCACCACCGTACACTGAAGTTGAATGCAAGGAAGCCGTTTCAAAATGGTGTGCCTTGCATTCCTATTGACTGATTTGATTCTTCAAATTTAAATCAGACAATAGGATGAGAGCTTCTGAAATCCTATTGGCTGTTCATAACAGCCAATAGGATGAGAGCTACTGAAATTTAAACAGCCAATAGGATTTCAGTAGCTCTCATCCTATTGGTTGTTTTGAACAGCCAATAGGATTTCAGAAGTTCCCATACTATTGGCTGATTTAAATTTAAGAATTTAAGAATCAAATCATCCATTAGGAATGCAAGGTACACAGCCCCATTGATGTCTATGGGGAAAAAAAGTTACGTTTAAACCTAACACCCTAACATAAACCCCAAGTCTAAACACCTCTAATCCGCCGCCCCCAACATCGCTGACACCTAAATAAAGATTTTAACCCTTAATCTGCTGCTCCCGACATCTGCGATACCTAAATAAAGTTATTAACCCCTAATCTGCTGCTCCCCGACATCGCCGCCACTAAATAAAAGCTTTGGGCTTCCGAAATGAAGATAGAAGATGCCTCCGCGATGAAGGTGTCGCCACCTGGATGAAGACTTCTTGCTGCCTGGATGGAGATGGATGTGCGGACTTCAGGAACCATTAGTAGGTATTCTGTGGTTAGTGTTAGTTTTTTTTTGGGAAGGGTTTGGAGTGGGGGGTTTTTAGGTTAGGAATGGGCACTTGTAAAAGAGCTGAATGCCCTTTTAAGGGCAGAGAAAAAGAGCTGAATGCATACAAATGCCCCTTTAGGGGCAATGGGTAGTTTAGGATTTTTTAGAGTTAGTTTTTTTTATTTTGGGGGATTGGTTGGGTGGTGGGTTTTACTGTTGGGGGGACTTTGTATTTTTTTACAGGTAAAAGAGCTGTTTAACTTAGGGCAATGCCCTACAAAAGGCCCTTTTAAGTGCTATTGGTAGTTTATTGTAGGTTAGGGGGTGTTTTTATTTTGGGGGGCTTTTTTATTTTTATAGGGCTATAAGAATAGGTGTAATTGTTTTTATTTTTGATAATTTTGTTTAATATTGTTTGTAAGCTTAGTGTTTTTTATTTTTCGTAATTTAGTGTTTATTATTTTTTGTAATTTTAGATTTTTTTTTATTTTTTTCGTAGTGTTAAGTTTTTTTAAATTTGTAATTTAGGTTTTTAATTGGTAGTATTTTTTATTTTATTAGGATAGTAATGTTAGTTTAATTTATAGTTTAATGTTATGTTTCTTTTTATTTCACAGGTAAGTTTTTATTTATTTTAAGATAGTTATATTGTAATTTTAATTTAAAGTTAGGGGGGTGTTAGGTTTAGGGGTTAACAGTTTAATTTAGTGTTTTGCTATGTGGGGGGGCTGGCAGTTTAGGGGTTTATTTGTTTATTAAGTGGCAGCAATGTGGGGGGCCGGAGGTTTAGGGGTTATTAGGTTTATTTAGTAGTGGCGATGTGGGGGGCCGGAGGTTTAAGGGTTAAAGTTTTATTTAGTAGCGGCGATATGGGAGGCTGGAGATTTAGGGGTCATTAACATTTTATTTATTGGTGGCAATGTCGTGGAGCGGCGGTTTAGGGGTTAATCATTTAATTTAGTGGCGGATTAGGGGTTAATAGCTTTATTTAGGTATCTGCGATGTTGGGAGCAGCGGATTAAGGGTTAAAAACTATATTTAGGTGTCAGTGATGTTGGGGAGCGGTGGATTAGAGGTGTTTAGACTTGGGGTTTATGTTCGGGTGTTAGGTTTAAACTTAACTTTTTTTCCCTATTGACATCAATGGGGCTGCGTTACGGAGATTTTTCATTCCGCACTTCAGGTGTTGTTTTTTTTCTAACACTCTCTCCCTATTGATGTCTATGGAGGAAAGCGTGCATGAGCACATCAAAGTAGCCCTTGGATTTTGTGCGGTATGGAGCTTAACACCACCATATCGCACGCACAAAGAGACTTTTCAGTAACTTGTAATGGCAGCGCTATGGAGAGTGAAATAACGCAACTTTTTTGGCATTAGTTTCGCACCCTGTTTAGCGCAAGACTCTTAATCTAGGGGAAAGTGATTTAAAGGGACAGTCTAGTCAAAATTAAACTTTCATAATTCAGATAGGGCATGCAATTTTAAACAACTTTCTAATTTACTTTTATCATCAACATTGCTTTGTTCTCTTTGTATTCTTTGTTCAAAGTTAAATTTAGGTAGGCTCATATGTTAATTTCTAAGCCCTTGAAGACGACTCTTATCTCAGTATATTTTGACAGTTGTTTACATAAAGACAGTGCTTGTTCATGTATGTCATATAGATACAATTGTGCTCACTCCTGTGGAGTTATTTATTAGTCAGCACTGATTGGCTAAAACGCAAGTCTGTTAAAATAACTGAAATAAGGGGGCAGTCTGCAGAGGCTTAGATACAAGGTAATCAAAGAAGTAAAAAGTGTATTAATATAACAGTGTTGGTTATGACAAACTGGGGATTTGGTCGTAAAAGTATTATCTATCTTTATGAACAATAATGATTCTTGAGTAGACTGTTCCTTTAATTTTATATATATATATATATATATATATATATATATATATATATATATATATATATATATATATATATATATAGTATCTCACACAAGTGAGTACACCCCTCACATTTTTGTAAATATTTTATTATATCTTTTCATGTGACAACACTGAAGAAATGACACGTGTACAGCCTGTATAACAGTGTAAATTTGCTGTCCCCTTAAATAACTCAACACACAGCCATTAATGTCTAAACCGTTAGCAACAAAAGTGAATACACCCCTAAGTGGAAATGTCCAAATTGGGCTCAAAGTGTCAATATTTTGTGTGGCCACCATTATTTTCCAGCACTGCCTTAACCCTCCTGGGCATGGAGTTCACCAGAGCTTCACAGGTTGCCACTGAAGTCATCTCCCACTCCTCCATGATGACATCATGGAGCTGGTGGATGTTAGAGACCTTGCATTCCCCCACCTTCTGTTTGAGGATGCCCCACAGAGGCTCATTAAGGTTTAGGTCTGGAGACATGCTTGGCCAGTCCATCACCTTTACCCTCAGCTTCTTTAGCAAGGCAGTGGTCATCTTGGAGGTGTGTTTGGGGTCATTACCATCTTTTCACGTCACATGAAAAGATATAAAATATTTACAAAAATGTGAGAGGTGTACTCACTTTTGTGGGATACTGTATGTATTTTGGGGGGGTTTTGGGTGGGGGTTTTTTCAGATAAGAGTTTTTTTTGTTAATGGGTCGATAAAGAGCTGAATGCCCTTTTAAGGGCAGTAAAAGAGCTGAATGCCCTTTAAAGGGCAATGCCCATACAAATGCCCTTTTCAGGGCAATGAGTAAATTATAGGGTTTTTTTAGTTAGGTTTTTTCTTAATTTTGTGGGTTTGGGGGGGTGGGGGGTTTGTAATGTTAGGGGGTGTTTTTTAGCAAAAGAGCTGTTAAACTTTATGGCAATGCCCTACAAAGGGTCCTTTTAAGGGCTATTGGTAGTTTATTAAAGATTAAGGGGGTTTTTATTGGGGAGTTTTAAAACTGGGTAATAGAATATGAATACATTTTATTATTTTGGATAATTTCGTTTGTTATTTTTTGTAATGAGATTTTTTTTATTTTTTTTTATTTTTATTTTTTTTTAGATTAGGCGTTTTTTATTTTTAATGGGCCGAAAAAGAGCTGAATTCCCTTTTAAGGGTAATGCCAATACAAATGCCCTTTTTGGAGCAATGGGTAGATTAGGTTTATTTTAATTTTGTGGGTTTGGGGGGTGGGTGTTTGTTTTTATTTTTTTTCAAAAGAGCTGTTAGCTTTAGGGCAATGCCCTACAAAATGCCCTTTTAAGGGCGCTTGGTAGTTATTATAGATTAGAGTTTTTTATTTTCGGGTGGGTTGTTTTTTTAAAAATGGGGTATTAGAATAGGAATAATTTTTCACTTCCGTTGGGGGAGGAGTTCTGCAGTGTACCTGCAGGTGTTGTGAGAGGACGCCCTACTATCAGCTCCCCGCTCTCCGCCACTTACCTAGGAAAGCTTGCCGAGGTTTTTGAGCGTGGCACTCTGCAGGGTCGCGACCTGCTTGAGAGTTTGAAGTCCGTACAAGCCATCATGGCTGCGACTGCAATGCAGTACCAATTTTAAATTTTTCCTACAAGCTACAGCTCCAGCCAAGAAGGAGCTACTGACCGGTGCCGAAGCAAACAAGGAAAGGTTCCGTCCTGGACGGTTAAGGCTTACAGCAGCTGGATAAGGTTTCCCAGCAGTTCCGGTGTTTGGGGCGTGAGTGTAACGAGAGTCTCTCAGAAGGTGAAGTGGTCCTGCCAGACCCGGGTATACTCTTAGATGCCGCCCGGGGAACCTGGAGACAAGCCGTATAGAAAATCCTGGATCGCTTCTGCCAATTGAATACACGGCTCCTACCATCAATAATAAGAGCCGGCGAAGAGTGCTGTAGTGGAGCGCGAAGACTTACATCTATGTCAGGTCAGACCCCCTCACGGGCTTTGCGTATCTGTATAAAAGGCTTGGTCTCAGGCATGGTCTGAGGTGGGGAGCATATGAGAAGCTGCACATTATTGCCTGCTGGTATTATTTAAGCCCTTTGCCGTTTAAATCATCTCTGCTATATTAGAGATATCTGCTTGAGAAGGGTTCAGTAGCAATACAAGAGAGCACTATTACTTACTGGTTCAGTGAGAGGGTGCTGATCCCTGGCTTTGCGAGCCTGCTCTTTGTCTACACATAGACACATTGTCACTCTGTTACTCGAGCAGGGATTTGCAGAGTCGCTCTTGTCGTGTAAGCTCATCTGTGATTTGGAGGTGTGCTACTGAGGAGGCATTGGGCAACCCGTCTTATTTTCCACAAGACTTTTTCCAGTATATCCAGTTTCTGAAAATACTTGCATCTTGCGGGGACACTAGCAAGAAAGTACAGGTGTGAATTGACTATACCAAGCATGTTGCCAGTAGCTGCTATACAATAAAAGTCCACTGATTTGGGGGCAGAGTCAGACGCTGTATTTGTGAACCCCCCTAATCTTGCTGGCCCTGGCTGTTTAGTCCCCCGGTTCTCATGGGTAAAGGAAAGATCTAAGGAAATAACATCAGACGCTGAGGCTACTGCTACGGGGTTTACAGATAAATCAGCCTGTCTAAGACGCCCCGCCAGGGATAAGAGAGGTTCAATTCAGTGAATTGTGTAGCAATAGCGGGTAGTAATAAAAATTTCCTTTTTTTTTTTTTTTTTTTTTTTGTATTTTCACCCAGGTTGTATGCACTGTAGTTTGGGGGGGGGGGGGGTTTGCACGCTTGGGAAATTTTTCCCCTTCTTTTTGCATTACATTACACTAGATCACCCTTCACTTTTTCCCTTACACCTTTTTTTTTTTTTTTTTTTTCTCTCACTGGGTATGCGCTAGGGGCATACTTCTAAAACACTAACGGCTAGATTTAGAGTTCTGCGGCCAAAGGGGTGCGTTAGCTACGCGTGTATTTTTTCCCCCGCACCTTTTAAATACTGTTGGTATTTAGAGTTCACAGAAGGGCTGCGTTAGGCTCCAAAAAGGGAGCGTAGAGCATAATTTACCGCCACTGCAACTCTCAATATCAGCGGTGCTTATGGACGCGGCCAGCTTCAAAAACGTGCTCGTGCACGATTCCCCCATAGGAAACAATGGGGCCGTTTGAGCTGAAAAAAAACCTAACACCTGCAAAAAAGCAGCGTTCAGCTCCTAACGCAGCCCCATTGTTTGCTATGGGGAAACACTTCCTAAGTCTGCACCTTACACCCTAACATGAACCCCGAGTCTAAACACCCCTAACCTTACACTTATTAACCCCTAATCTGCCGCCCCCGCTATCGCTGACCCCTGCATTATATTGTTAACCCCTAATCTGCCGCTCCGTACACCGCCGCAACCTACATTATCACTATGAACCCCTAATCTGCTGCCCCTAACCCCCGCCGACCCCTATATTATATTTATTACCCCCTAATCTGCCCCCCCAATGTCACCGCTACCTACCTACAATTATTAACCCCTAATCTGCCGACCGGACCTCACCGCTACTCTAATAAATGTATTAACCCCTAAAGCTAAGTCTAACCCTAACCCTAACACCCCCCTAAGTTAAATATAATTTTTATCTAACGAAATAAAATAAATCTTATTAAATAAATTATTCCTATTTAAATCTAAATACTTACCTGTAAAATAAACCCTAATATAGCTACAATATAATGAATAATTCATTAATTTATTTTAAATTAATTTATTTTACAGGCAACTTTGTATTTATTTTAACCAGGTACAATAGCTATTAAATAGTTAAGAACTATTTAATAGCTACCTATTTAAAATAATTACAAAATTACCTGTAAAATAAATCCTAACCTAAGTTACAATTAAACCTAACACTACACTATCATTAAAGAAATGAAATACAAATACCTACAAATAAATACAAATAAATACACTAACTAAAGTACAAAAAATAAAAAAAGAACTAAGTTACAAAAAATAAAAAAATAATTTACAAACATTATAAAAAAATTACAACAATTTTAAGCTAATTATACCTACTCTAAGCCCCCTAATAAAATAACAAAGCCCCCCAAAATAAAAAAAATGCCCTACCCTATTCTAAAATAAAAATTGAAAAGCTCTTTTACCTTACCAGCCCTTAAAAGGGCCTTTTGCGGGGCATGCCCCAAAGAATTCTGCTCTTTTGCCTGTAAAAAAAAACATACAATACCCCCCCAACATTACAACCCACCACCCACATACCCCTAATCTTACCCAAACCCCCCTTAAATAAACCTAACACTAAGCCCCTGAAGATCTTCCTACCTTGTCTTCACCACGCCGGGTATCGCCGATCCGTCCAGAAGAGGGTCCAAAGTCTTCATTGTATCTGGCAAGAAGAGCTCCTCCAGAGGGTCCAAAGTCTTCCTCCTATCCGGGCAGAAGAGGACATCCGGACCGGCAGACATCTTCATCCAAGCGGCATCTTCTATCTTCTTCCATCCGGCGCGGAGCGGGTTCATCTTCAAGCAGCCGATGCGGAGCCATCCTTCTTCACCGACGGACTAACGACGAATGAAGGTTCCTTTAAGGGACGTCATCCAAGATGCCGTCCCTCGAATTCCGATTCTATCAGCCAATCGGAATTAAGGTAGGAAAATTCTGATTGGCTGATGGAATCAGCCAATCAGATTCAAGTTCAATCTGATTGGCTGATCCAATCAGCCAATCAGATTGAGCTCGCATTCTATTGGATGATCGGAATAGTTGGCGATTTGGGTTAATGGCAGATTAGGGGTTAATAGTTTTAATAGGGACTTTGCGATGTGGGTGAATGGCGGATTAGGGGTTAATATATTTATTAGGTAGTTTGCGATGTTGGGGATGGCGGATTTAGGGGATTATAGTTTAAGAAGGCATATTGCATTGTGGGGGCTGTCGGTTTAGGGGTTAATACTTTTATTATTAGTTGCGATGTGGGTTTGATGCCAGATATAGAGGTTTTACGTGTCGGCTTTATTTTTGTGAGGCGGGTTAGACTTTTACGGGAGATTTTATAATTTTTAGGTGCCAGCAGTTTTTAAAGTGCCGCAAGTCACTGGCGACTCCAGAAATTTGTATTTACGCTCATTTCTGGACATCGATAGTTTATGAACGGCCAGCACCGTATTTGTGATTCCCCGATGTAAGAGGTGAAATTACGGGCAGAGCGGGTTTCAGCAGTTGCACTGAAACCTGCGCCATATATGTAATCTCACCCAAGGTGTCTGAATCCACATATACACACAGTATAGGTGCATATGCCACTGAAACAGTAATAACTTTTACTAGAAGCATTTTCCATAATGAAAGTATATTACAAAAATGCTTCTCTTTAAATGTAAAATGCATTCATCCCAGTTTTAATGTTTACATTTCTATCCCTTTAAAAGAAAAACACATGAATATGAAAACAGAGATGGTAGTAATGTACTCTGTGCGGAAATCACTCATTTGTATTGGCTGCAGTATTTAATTTTTAAAGTGTGTGCGCTGCTCCCTGCTAACTTTGATCTCCTCATCGATGTTTTATCATATTTAATTGCATTCTATGGGAGACATCTCACAACTTGCAGGGGCAATGACTTGAGAGCAGTGCATGTAAGTGGTAAGTGTTGGCAAGGGTTTTCACAACCAATCTAGTGAATGTTAGAAAATCTGCCACTAAGTCTGCTTCTGCACATTCAGAGTTGCATTAAAGAGAAAGTAAACCCTTTGGGCAAGATTACAAGTCGTGCTGCAAATCTGTTTTTCACAGTTGCAAAAACATGGCTCTTTTGTATCTGGGGTTGCGCAGGTATTACAAGTTGCAAAATAACTTATTTTGCGCACACGTTAACCCTCGTAAGCCAAAAAGCCAAATCACATGCGCGTTCACATAATACCCCATAGTAGTCAATGGAGAAGACAAAAAAAACCCACTAAAACCCTAATCTGTTGCGCAAAGCCCATGACGTATTCTCCTCGAAAAGTGTACATGAAAATTTTAATATTTCATATTGTGAAGATGTATTCGTAACGGAATATGTTCTATTTATTTATAAATAAATATTCCTCTATTTATGAGATGATTTTTGGACTGATATATCTATTTATTAAAAGATATGTATATGAATATATATATATATATATATATATATATATCTCTAGATATATATGAGAATATCTCTTTGAAAATCCCTCTGAGATATTGTTTAATGTGCATAAGATTGTAATGTAAAATCTTTTCAATTTCTCCATAGTAAAACATATTTTTTTTTTTTCTAACACCCGAGATCTCCTATCTTTTAGCCCTTATAACTCGGGTTTTGTGTGCAATATTTTTTTTAAATAATATTTAATAGACAGTGTTAAAGTGAAGGTCAATTTTAATGAATTAGTGCCTGGTTTTTAATAATCCTATTAAAAACAAGGGCACTTTTAATCATCAAAATTGATATTTCACTTGTTTTCTTCAAAAACTTACCTTTTAATCCTGACAGCCGCTCCAGCCATTCCCCCCGGCCGTCGGAAGCCTCTTAATACGTCAGAAATGATGAATCCAGCTTCCTCCAATCATGGCTTCCCCCCAGGGGGAATCATGGCCTGAGGCAATGCTGTGATTAGAGGAAGCCGGATTCGTCATTTTGGACCCACGAAGAGGGCTTGCGACGGGTAGAGGAAGCGCTGCAGCAGCTGTCATGATTAAAAGGTAAATTTTTGAAGAAAACTAGTGAAATGTAAATTTTGATTAATTAAAGTGCCCTTGTTTTTAATAGAATTATTAAAAAGCAGGCACTAATTCATCAAAATTGACCTTCACTTTAATATGAGTGTAACTGTAATTTGTAATGTATTTTTTATGTTGCGGAAAACTGTTAATTACAGCCATTTTTCAAGACTTGTAATATCTGCGCAATGGAAATTGATTTTAAAAAGACTATACGCGAGCGGGAAATCCCATACCGCGCAACTTGTTCTCTTGCCCTTTGTAATTATAAGACATTTCTGTTGTGTTGCTATATAATATCAGTCAAATTAACATCCTTTTTCCTGCAATTACTTGTAGCCAAACTCCCCCCATCATTTGCCTTATTTAGAGGAGACAATCAAGGCTTTAGACCACAGACAACAAGGTTAATCCCAGCTATAATGTTAGTAATAGCATAGAGTGCATTGTTTTGTAGAAAAAACAAAGGAGGCCCCTCATAGCGCAATACAATTATGTGTATCAATGGTAAAATCAGAATCAAAGTACACTCACATTTGGTGAAGCACCAGAAGGTACTATAAGTGCATGCCGGATCTTTAAGAGTTACCCAGCTAGCTTGCCTCTTGTCTCTGGAACACAGGGATATAGGTCAGACAGGTTTCCAGATGCATTGTTTTGTAGTTGTGATCTGATAGGGAAAAATATGTAGCAGGGTTAACCTTGAGAATTCATCGGGTATAGTCATCGAGTCTAGTCAAAAATAAACTTTCATGATACAGATAAGGCATGTAATTTTTAACAACTTTCCAATTTACTTTTATCATCAATTTTGCTTTGTATTCTTGGTATTCTTAGTTGAAAGATAAACCTAGGTATGCTCATATGCTAATTTCTAAGCCCTTGAAAGTCGCCTCTTATCTAAATGCATTTTGACATTTTTTTCACAACTAGAGGGCGTTAGTTGATGTGTGCTATATAGATAACATTGTGCTCATGCACACGGAGTTACCTAGAAGTCAGCACTGATTGGCTAAAATGCAAGTCTGTCAAAATAACTGAAATAAGGGGGCAGTCTGCAGAGTCTTAGATACAAGGTAATCACAGAGGTAAGAAGTATATTAATATAACCGTGTTGGTTATGCAAAACTGGGGAATAGCAAATAAAGCGATTGTCTATCTTTTTAAACAATAAAAATTCTGGTGTAGACAGTCTCTTTAAGTTCTGTGAATTAGACATTTCTCAATTTTCAGAGCTAAATTATATGAAAAGGGGATAAAATAAATAATAAAAGTACAATCCAATTTTTTTTTATGCCTTTCTAAGCATTCTATATACAAATCTCAAGATGTTTACTGTCCCTTTAAATGCTTTCTTATGCATGTTCTGAATCTGTGTGTTTTTGACAGACAGAAAGTGAAATTTTTACCTACCTCTGGGGCATTTGCAAGATAATATACAAAATATACAAACAGAACAAAACATGTTGATTGCTGGGTTCAGCTATTGTAATAAAATCTTGAAGTGACTTCCAATGATTAGTTGTGTCTGACTTCCTGTGTTTTTCACTAAGCCTAACTGGAAGTCAATGCTATTTGTTCTCATTGCATTCTGTTCCCTTTACATTCTGCCCTGAGATAGCTTAGATCATTACATTGTAGTACCTGTGTATCTGCAACTCACTTCTCAGTAGATTTGGGAAATTTGCATTGCTTTGTATCACTATAAACTGATTAATTTAGCATTTTTTAATATAAATTCCTAGTTTTCTTTATTAGATTTTAACTGTTTAAGGATTAATACCTATTTGGCTTCAGTTGCTAAGAAGACACATACTTATATATTTAAAAGAAAATAGAGGATTGTTAAACCAATTTTACCAACTCCACATGAAGCAATAATATTTCAGAGTAGATGTATTTAACTTTTTCTGTGTAATATTTTATTGAAGTTTATGACATACAATAATTAAAACATAGATCCTACTAATAAAAATATAATTATCAACAGAAGAAGAATCAAAGATTGTCCAAAATACATATGCTGAAGACACAAAAATTACATCCGTTCTAAGAAAATCAAGTCCATCCGTAACTCAATACATTTTAAATAGGACTAGCAAAATAAATAATATAATTTTCTATTACATCTTTGTATGAATCGCTCATTTTTCAATTAAAGATAAAACATAAAACTAAACCAAAGGGGGGGGGGCACCTCCCTTCCTCACTCCCACTTACTCCACCTTCCAACATCTCCCTTACTTATCCTAATCTTCTCCCACCTTTCCAAGAAAAGGTACCTTCAGCAATTAGTGTACCCACAAATTTCCAACTTATAAAAGAAGACATCATTTGATACTGAACTGAAGTTGGCATTTCTTTAATAACTTCAAGCCACTAATTACTAAAGGTTCTGGCTTGCTTTTCAGATGCCATCTGTACATTATAAGTTTCTAAAATCATTTGTAAATGTAAAGTATTAAAGGGACATTATACACTTGATTTTTCTTTGCATAAATGTTTTGTAGAAGATCCATTTATATTGCCCATACAGGTTGTTTTTCTTAAATGTATAGTTATGCTTATTTTTAATTACACTATTCTGATTTTCAGACTCCTAACCAAGCCCTAAAGTTTTAGAAGAATACTAATGTATACCTCCTCCATCTTGCTCCTGTTTGTGTAATGGGTCTTTTCATATGCAGAGGAAGGAGGGGGGGACTGTCTGATATTTTTGCTATACAGACATTTTAAGGGGGTGTTCTAGCTAACCTTTTCAACAGAGCTAAACTGGGAGCTTCTAAGTAAGTTTTTAAACAGTTTTATACTGGATTTTTAGATCAGTATCTGTTCATATTATTCTTTATAGTAGTGTCTATTACATGCACTTATATGAAAATTGGTGTATATTGTCCCTTTAATAATTAGATGTATTTTACGTTTATTTTATTTTTATCAATGTTGTTTAAACTCAGCAGAAGAAGATTACTTTGAATGAATGAATTAACCAACATGTAACATAGATTCATTAACAGTCATTCCAGGCTCTCAAGTCTATTCAGTCCCTACATTCTAGTGAACCTATTCACTTATTTAATGAATGTGATGCATAGTATAAAATGAGAAATAGAATGCGTGAAAAAGATGGCACATCCTATACTGTAGAGGCAGTTGGTGAAGATACCTCATTGTAGGGTTAGGCTTTAATGGAGTAACTGATTGTTAAAGCAATACATTAATGAACAAGTAGTACAATTAAACTTAACAAATTTAAACATTAAACGGACATTAAACACTTTAAGGTGGTAATATAAAATTATAAATCGTATATATAAAAACAACTTAATGCCATATACTTCAATTATTTATTTGTCCCCTTTTCCTGTAATTCCATTCTAAAATTGTGAGCTTTTCAGTTCCTGTTAGAAATGGAAGTTCAGAGCACTGTTATATTCCACACAGCTATTGGCTGCACACTCTAGTGACCTATTTATAACTGTTCCTAATTGGCTACAGCAGAGAAAGTAACATAAGTTACAACATGGCAGCTCCCATTGTTTTATAGACACTAAAACTTTACTTTTATTTTGTCAATATTTAAACATCTAATTAAACTTTAAAAAATACATATATATGTTATTCTCAGACTAATCCTTTCTTTCAATGCATCATTCTATCTAGCATTTATTTAGTGTTTAATGTCCCTTTAAGCCATTAAAAACATTTGGAAATCCTTTTGCACCTTATATTTTACCCACACAAAAAAAATTTAAATTTACTATAAGTGTAGACTAAGAATATAATTTGGAATAGATCCAAATCTGTTATCCTGGGTACATTTTTACATGCTTTTCTAGTCCTGCAGGCCACAGATCAAGTGTAAGAGGTTGGCATGTAACCCCAGTAAGTAGTCCATGGATAATACAAACATTACTTCCATTTAGCCTGAACATTCTGCCCTTTGTACAAAATTAAGTCCTGTGTATGACATTTGTATTATTAAATTAATTTTGAATTATTTCTTCCTACCCTTTATGTGTAGAGTGATCACCCTTTATTTAAAGCAATAAATCAACACTATACAAAAAAAAAGCTATTGTAGTAGAATTTGCCTTTTTCTAAAAATTGGTTTTATCCTGAACTTTTATACTTTCTAACATGTCTGGATTTTTATAAACATTCTCTCATGCAAGCTAAAATGTGTGAATTTATTTTTCATAGCAATTAATGGCTCTATCTTATCAGCCAGGATACAGAAACATTTTAAAATGACATGAGAATTTTAATAAAAAAATGTATATTCACCACAAGTAACTTATCTTTTAACCAGCCATTCTAAATAATAATGTATAACGTCATAATAGAGACATACATAAAGGGATATTAAACAGCGACCCTTAAAGGGACATTATACACTTTTTTTATTTGCATAAATGTTTTGTAGATGATCTATTTATATAGCCCATAGAGGGTTGTTGTTGGGGTTTTTTTTAAATGTATAGTTTTGCTTATTTTTAAATAACATTGCTCTGATTTTCATAGCAATTTCATTGCAATTAATGGCTCTATCTTATCAGCCAGGATACAGAAACATTTTAAAATTACATGATAATTTTAATAAAAAATGTATATTCACCACAAGTAACTTATCTTTTAACCAGCCATTCTAGATAATAATGTATAACGTCATAATAGAGACATACATAAAGGGATATTAAACAGCGACCCTTAAAGGGACATTATACACTTTTTTCTTTGCAGAAATGTTTTGTAGATGATTTATTTATATAGCCCATAGAGGGTTGTTGTTTTGGGTTTTTTAAATGTATAGTTTTGCTTATTTTTAAATAACATTGCTCTGATTCTCAGACTCCTAACCAAGCCCCAAAGTTTTATGAGAATACTGTTAGATGCCTACTCCAGCTTGCTCCTGTTTTTGTAAAGGGTCTTTTCATATGCAAAAGAAGGGGGAGGGGGGGAGTGTCTTATTTCCCACTTGCAGTGGGCTTTCCAGCTACCTTTTCAACATAGCTAAACTGAGAGCTTCTAAGTAAGTTTTTAAACAGTTTTATACTGGATTTTTATATCAGTATCTGTGCATCTTATTCTTTATAGTAGTGTCTATTACATGCCGTTATATGAAAATGAGTGTATACTGTCCGTGTAAGTAAAAAAAAAAAAAAATGTTGCATCAAAGTAAATATAAAAAGAAACAGATGTGTGCAAAAACAGCAAACAACTTACTTGGTTTTTTTTGCAAAATGAACACTTAGAAATTCTCAAAGTAGCCACTGCCCTCTGGGAAATAAGAGAGCTGACATGTTAACAACATAGGTTGTGTTTTGCTCCTGACTCCCTGTTTATCTAGTATTCACATAATACTAATCCAGCTCATGTTGCTGTAGAACACTGGTTTTCAAATATGTCGTCAGGCCTCCCCAACAGTCCAGGTTTTCTGGATTACCTTGGATGAGAGCAGGTAAAATAACCATGGTTACTAATCAGATGATTATTTTACCTGTGCTCTAGTTCAGCTATCCACAAAATGTGGCCTGTTAGGGAGGCCTGAGGACAGGTTTGAAAACCAGTGTTCTAGAAGTTTTATGACATCAAACTAGATAAGTCGTCCTATAGACACCCCAGCCACCTTGTAGGGCTGTGACAAGAAGTAATGGACCCTGCAGAAATGAAGGTACCAATAAAAAGGTAACAACCATTTAAAATGATGAATAATACCTAATGCAATGATTCCTCTTAAATGGACAGTCTACAAAATAATTTGTATTGTTTTAAAAGATTGATAATCCCTTTATTAACCATTCCCCAGTTTTGCATAACCAACACAGTTATATTAATATACTTTTTAGCTCTGTGATTACCTTGTATCTAAGAATTTTCTGACAGCCCCCTGATCACATGACTTTTTATTTATTATCTATTGACTTGCATTTTAGCCAATTAGTGCTGTGTTGTGTTGACTCTTAAATAACTCCACGGGTGTGAGCACAATGTTATCTATATTGCCCACATGAACTAGCAGTCTCCTGTTGTGAAAAGCAAATAAAAAAGCATGTAATAATAGAATGTCTGTGGAGGCTTAGAAACAGGCAGAAATTTAAATGTTATAAAGTATTTTAATATAACAATGTTGGTTGTGCAAAGCTGGGGAATGGGTAGTAAAGGTGTTATCTATCTTTTTAAACAATAACAATTTTAGTGTAGTTTGTGCCTTTAAGTTTAAGCCACTGCTTATTGCTTTTTTTCATACAACAATGAAACAGACAGTTCCATATTGCTTTCAGACATGGTTTTACAACAATGTTCTAATGATGTGAAAATGTAAAAAAAAAATCCATTGTTCTTTAAAGTTTAGTGTCAGGTGTGTTTGTAATTAAATTATCTACATAACAACTGAAAAGATTTTGTTTCAATAAATATGGCAGTTATGAATTTAATCTAAAAAAGAATAATGTTGCTATTTAATCTAAAATCATACAAGAGTCTTATTTATGAACTATCTTTAAATGAACAGAATTAAACCTGTGTTCACTACTGTAATATGACAAGTTATATCTTGTATAATCAGCTCAGATTTCCTGATCTGACATTTGGATCCATTTGTCTCAAATGAAGATTTCTGCATTGCAATTTCCTTGGGTAAGGGTATATTTACTAAATAATAAATGTAAACATTGATTGCATTACAACATTAACCTTATCTGTGGCCACTAAATGCTGTGCTACATAAAAATAAAATGTGTTGTTATTTTTTTAAACGTTTCTTCTCTTCCCGGGTATATTGAAATTAACTAACAATGAGCATGTATATTACTTGTATTTTTTTTTAAAAAAAAAGGTGTGCTGTAAATCATCTTGATAGTGGAAACTGCCTCATTTGTAAATATGAATTGCAATACAAAGTATACTAGAGCTGTGCACGTGGGTGGGAGATAGAAACAGTCAATTAAACAGAGAAGTCTGTAATTTATGCAAAGGAGGTAATTGCTACCAATTTAGATAAGATGGGACTAGGTCTACACATCTTGGTGAGAATGGGATAGCTGGTGCCCCCTGCAGAGGGGAGAGGAGGGTTGGGACATCCTGGCAATTGTGTGTAGCCTAACTGTACAGCAGGGCTCTATCTGTAGCCCATTAGCGCCACCTCTTTATCTTTTATCCCACCGGCCTGAGTCTGGTACACAAAGCACAATCCACAAGACACTGGTACACAGGGCTAGCACAGGCATGTCTGGCAGGATATTATAACACAGGGCTTAATATAACATGTATATAATTAATGCTAAATCAGATCATCTTATATATGGCATGTTTAAATGATTGCTAGCTGTATGTATACAATTTTAGCAGAGCAATCATGACTGTGTGAACAGCTAAAGAACACTAGTAATAAATGTATGTGTGATAAACCCTAACGAGTGTGATAAAGAAAAACAATAAAGATGTAGAGATAATGATACCTGATGGGAAGTGCTGTAACTGATACAGCAGCCCTGATATACACAGTTTCTGTAGGACACCATTCCCCTGTAACTTGTTCTTTGCTTCTAGAACTTCGTTGTAAATATGCACTTTTTTAGAATATTCGATTATATGAAAACTTGTCATACATTTAAATTACAGATGAGTGGTCGTTGATGGGAGTTGCATAGAACAATGTTCTATTTACTAAATCCACAGTAAAATTAATTAGATAAGTATTTAATGATATTTAAAAAAAAACATTTGCATTTTTACTAAACAATATTTATTTATTGCAATAGTATTAAACTAAGATCTCTTATACATTATATTGTTTGGGTTTTCAATAGCAGTTAGGAATAATACCAATAATAAATATCAAATGATAAAGTAAAATAAAAAGATTGTAGCACTTATATTGGTATAATGTTATTAAAACTACCTGACATGAATGTTCACTAGATGTTCCTATTGCTAAATATGCTACTACATTCATGAGAGATCAGTCGTCAGTGAATGTTTAACTCCTTCACTGCCTTGTCAACAAACATGTAAAAGAGATCATAATAAGACATACAGCTATTTTTTATACAGTTACAGTTGCATGTAACACGTGTCACAATTTCTCACAGTGTGGTATATAGAAACAATTAGACAAAGCTCTTCCTGTTACTACTGATAACGTTATAGCAATCTGTATCTGCATAATATATAACAGCAAATTAACATTTGCTGCTGATACATATATATATATATAGTATTGTTCACATATGTTCATTTTAAACTTGTAAATAAAATGTTATACCGAAAACCTGAATTTGTATGACAGGGATATTAATAATGACTGCTGCATTTCTAATATAATATACATATTTAAATAATTTATCTGAAAGTCAAATTATATAGAGCTTTTATAAATATAGCTAAATTTATATAAACTTTTTTAATCAAAACATCTAAATTAAATAAAAACGAGAAGCAAACAATTTTGCAATTAGATATTGATTTTATAAGATGACATATAATAATGTTTTGTGTAAATGTATATCTGCAGATTAGTTTTCTACATCTATTTAGTTTATCCCAATTATTGTATTCTGAAAATATAATCGTTGAAATATTGTATAAAGAGAAAGAGTAACATTAAAATCATATTACTCTACCGAGATACAAAAAAGGGATACTTTTAGATTCAAATGCATATTTAATTTTCTGTTACATTCACACAGTATATAGATGCTGACTTCACAGTTGCATGTTTGCCATTTACAATAAATCTAAGCATGGTGCAGTAAACTTATGTCTACTAGTCAGATTTCTTTCTGAGTATTCGATGCCACTAAGACTTTTAGTGCTATTGCAGAATACACAGCACATCTCTGCTAGAGCCAAGTCTGCACAACAGACTTACTGCAAACATTATAACTGTTACCGTTCTAACAAAAATAATAACACTTTTAGTTCAGTTGACATGGTAATTTATGGCAAAGCTAGTTTAACATGTTTAATATAACCATTACAATTATATCAAATGATTTTGAATTTATTTATGATGTATCAGTTTCTACATATGATTTGTATAAAAACTTTGTGAAAGAAAAATGTTATTGCTCAATAATTCCAATTTTCTTATTTTCAGTACTTCTTTAACTTTACTGTTAGGTATATTGTGTCTGAAATAACTGCAAGCAGTTTATGTCATTTTTACATAAATAGATGTAGTTTTGCCTGTTGCATGGACTAGATAATTATCTCTTTCATGGACTAAGGTAGATATAAAATGCATATTATTATTATTTATTGATATCCTTCATTGTTTTCAAATCAGGGTTCAGTAGCGTTTGAATACCGATTGTCTGTGTCTCTGAGATGCACTTCTGCACTTCTGTCAGCCTATAACACACATTTCTTAAATTCACCCACAAACCTTACACCTTCTCCAGTGTACAGTAGGAGGTGTTAGGTGCTTGTGTGATTAAACTCTTCAGACTTATTCACATTCACTTATCATATATTGTTGTTGCTTGCTAAAATATCATTGATGTATCTTAAATAGTGGCTTATCCCTTTCCCAAAGAAATGTGGTGCAGATAGAATATAGGATAAGAAAATATGATTAACGGAGATACACCTGCATTACTGCATTAAAACCTTAAACTATTATAGAGTATATGTGTATTGTAATGTTGTAAAAGTAGATATTTAAGATATTTTGAGTTGCTCTAAATGTATTGCAATGAAATCTACAAATCATTAAATGGAACATTATAAATGCTAGTTTAAAATGGTTAGATAGATAGATAGATAGACAGACAGACAGACAGACAGACAGACAGACAGACAGATAGATAGATAGATAGATGATAGATAGATAGATAGATAGATAGATATTTGTTATCAATACCTACTGATTCCTAAAACATAATTTCAGGGAAAATCATAGCAGATTTCACACATTTAAAATAGAAATGTTTAACCTTGTAATAAAGTCTACAAGAAAGATTTTAATTAAGTAAATATCACTGACAGTGCATAATAGACCATTTTATCCAGAATACATTTTGTATTGATTTTAAAGCATTAGTCATAGTAAAGCAATTTGATCTAAATATCCTGGTAAACAAAAAAAATCAAGATAGAGACAACATCCTGTAAAGCTAATTAAAGCTGCTGTTATATAACTAAATGATTATTTGTCTTATACAAGCTAATATTAATACAGATATTTTACATATATTGTATTTTTGACAAATGTATTTACTTGTTAAACTGAACATTCAGTTATGGGCAATATGCAGTTAGCCTTTTTCTAGCAATTGCTCACCTCTTTGAGTTAATCTCCCATTACAGCAATTCCTTTGTTTGTATACATTTATAAGACACAGTGTGTTTCCTATTGCTGATTAAGATTTTGCTATAACATATATATTCTATTATTTAACAATTAGAGCATATAGTTGTCTTGTTCTTGGAATCTGGTGAGCCAGTTTAAAGAGTGGCAATACAAAAATATTGTCCACAAAAACGGTCAATATTATTCCATATTTCCCATGTCATCTTCCAAGAAAACGACTTAATTCTATCGAAAATAAATCACAGGGAGCTATATAGGCTCAGTCTGGTTTCTAATCGATCCTATTAAATCTGTACCCCCCATAGGTTGGTAACTAAGGTTTGGAAAGTGAAGCTAAGGCTTATTATGGTCACATTTAAATGCATAGAGATAAGAGAGGGGATGTTGTTCCCCCCCAACCAAATATTTCCCACTGTTTCACTGATCTGCATCTGCAATGTGAATGCGTTTCATGGAGACCAAGCCAATTACTCACAATTCTCTCCTTATGGCTTGAACATATTGACATATTAATTTGCTATGATAGAGAACACAGCACATTGGAAATATTTGACTTGAGTTAGTGCAAAGGGAGAGCACATAGCAATATAAACATTTAAAGTATATCAGAAAAACAATAGTACAGGAAATAACAAATATCTGCCTATAAATATAACGATCACCCTTTGTTATTATAATGTTTGATTGTCAATGAGATTTAAAAGTAACTGGAGCTTAGCCAAAAATAGAACTGTATTAATTTAAACACATTTATACAACGTATTACTACAGTCTATATTATATATATATAGGGTATATGCCCTACAAAAACGCTTCAAATATTGCGAATAGATCTAAGATGCCTTTGTTTGCACCATATCATAAGATAGTGAATGGAATCACCAAGGAACTGTTTTCCAATGCCCCAGACTCTGCGCCTTATCAGCTACTCCTTCACAGGATCTTGCTGCCAAAAACAAGGGATGCCCTGGAGTGACATCAACAACTCTAAAGTAAATAAGTAGTAGGTGGGATTGACTGAGAGATGGAGATATTTGGGATGCACAGAGGCAAAGACTCTAGAACTAGATTTCCTAGCTGCATCCAGCGTCTGTATCAATGGTACATTCTCATTATCAGAGTCTTGTGATTAGAAGACAGCAGAATTTGGAATGGGGTTTGACTGATGACAGATGGCTTACTTGTTATTACGCCTTTCACAAAACGTTCTTGAAAGAAAAGAAAAAAAACCTTCAACTGATTTAACTGTAGTCTCATAACAATCAGAACCCTGATATACCGAAATGTTGTCTCTGTAGATGCTGGCACATAATGCAATGGCATTTTTATGGGTTTTAATGCTCAGTTAGCATTTCAGGAATAGTGTGATTCCCTCATGCATTATTGCTACCAGTTATAGAAATGTGATATTATGAAAACTGGTGTTAAGGTTTTAAAGCCAGAAGAACACATTGGAATAAAACATGTAAATCACCCTGGGCCAAAAAGGAAAATGTGGATTCAACTTAAACGTTATATACGTATAAGATACAAATTTTGAACCAACAAATAGTCATAGAAAATGTATGTTGTATATAGATATTTTGAATATTTCTTTATTGTTGATATACAAAATTCGTACATAAAATACACATCAATTTCACTGTCAGTGTCCCTGATTATAATAACACTACTATACATGCACCATTCATTTAAAGAATAGATTTCATAATTTTTATATTCATTTGGTGTATAAAGTGCACTATGGTTAATCCATAAATTGCAATCTAACAGGAGCAAGGGCAGATGTATTAAATGTTACTATTTTGTAAAATATTGTCATAAAGAGAATGTTTGTTTATACCACACTCATGTGTATGCACATATTTTAACAATATGTGAATGAATCCCAATTACTTGTGTGTGGCACTATATTTATGCATGTAATGTAAAGGATGATAAGTTTACACCCAAATACGTTTAGTGCTCCCTACATTTACTATACTGTAGCCCTGCATTATTATATTCTGTAAACAGCTCCTGAGGTGTTTATTCTTGCGTGGGGGCAAGGCTGTATTTTTTTATATCAAAAGATTATTTTCAATGGCTTCACAAGCTATGTGAATGGCTTTTGATTTCTAAAAACAGTTTTATAATCCCCGCAGAGTTTGCATTTAAAGTGCTCAGAATTGGATGATATAGTTAAATTCCTTTTTCTCTTTTAAATGAATTCAGACTAAAAGGGATTGCTAGAAGTGCATTTGATCTTTAGTGCACAGAAGCCAGCTAGAAAAGCACAGGTGATATGTTCCAATTAGGAGTTGTCTAATTAAATTAGTGTCACAAAAAGCAACCAATAGGCCGTGGAGGACTGAGGGGCTTTTTCGCCTTCTTCTTTCTGCATCTTGCCTTGAAAGAAACGACAAGCCCCTCCCCTGGTATCATTAGCCTTAATGGAGGTGTGAAGAAGGCGACTGTATAAAAGCTCTCAGGAACTGCCTGTTGACACATTATGATTTCCCCCCTCAAGGAGAGCAGCCTTTTAGCTCTGTGTGGGCTTTCTGATTCATCATTGCCCACTCATCTGTCACTTCAGCTGAAGGCACCTATGGGACACGTACTACATTGAAAGGACACCTCACTTCATAGCACTTGCTTCTTTTCATTTGTGCCCCCTGCCTTTGTTTAACCGAGGGTCTGAGCTGCATGGTGTCTGCACCACAACGACTGTACAGGTTTTGAAGCAGAAGAAATTGCACAAAGCCAAAGGATGCAGCTAGGAGAGCAGATCTTGACCAGCTCTGCTCCTAACCTACCCCACACATTCTACCCTTTGCCGGGGGACCCTAGCAGCGCTGCCCATAGCCCCAGTTTGGACTTCAGTGTAGGGCAGCATAAAGGACAGCAACAGCACAAGAAGTACTCCAGGGGGCACCACGTAGAAACCAGTGCCAATCCCAGAGAAACTGGCACATCCAGCACAGGCGCCATGCTCAGCGATGCAGGGGATACTTTCTCAGCATCTAAAGCGATACCTGAAGGCGGCCGCAAGGACTCCCCAGTTGTGGATGAGGACTTAAACTCCGCGGCGACCACTGCCGCTCCTCGCTACCTGGACAACAGCCTGCAGTCAGCTTCCGAGCGCTATTATCTCCAGTCCCAAGGGCAGCAGCCCCAGCAGCCTGGCACAGAGCTGGGGTCCCCCTGTTCAATATTCCCCTATGCACCCCCTCAGCACAGCGCAGTTTATCCAAGCAGTGGAGCTGCTAGGTACCCCCCTTATGGCAGCATGCTGCCTCCTGCAGGCTTCTCTCCTCCAGTGTGCCCCTCTCGGCCTCAATACACTACAGGGTATCAGTACACACAGCCCCCAGGGACCATGTACAGCCCTTACCAGTCTGCTGGCTCAGGTGGTGGTCTGGGTGCGCTTGGCCTGGCCAGTACAGGGTCCGGGGTGAGGGCACAAGTATTCCTGTGTAACAGACCCCTGTGGCTCAAATTTCATCGACACCAGACCGAGATGATCATCACCAAACAGGGCAGGTAAGTTGTAACCTCTAGTGCACAGTGAGTGATTGCTCATAAAATGCTTTATGGATTCATTTGTTGATTATTAATAATTAGCTTTAAAGCATTTAAATACGTTACGCATGATTTTATTATATACGTATTTATTTTTAATGTCAATTATCTAGAAAAAAAAAATATTCTTATAGGAAAAGTTCAATCAACCTTTGCATTTTTTTTTGTTTATTTGTTTTTGGTTCCTGAATATCATCAATATGTTTTCAAATGTATTTTAACCGATTAGTATAATACACAATCTCTAACTATAAAGAGATAACAAGACGGGGAAAAACTAAGTTTGTAGAGCAAGTTTGTGTTCCTAATCGTAGGTAATATAAACTCAGCAGCAAGGTCAAGCAATTAATATTTATGTTGAACAATAATTTGCGTTTTTTCCAGGTAGTCTATAAAGATACTTTAACCTAACTGCTAAAAAAAAATTAAGCAGACATAAGAAGCATATTGATTTGATAAAAAGTAAATTTAGTATTTTGAAGTTGCAATACATATATTTTTAGAATTTTTAGAGATATATCTTTATTCTTCAGTGCACAAATTTGATTTCACACAGAACACAAAATAATATAAGTAGAAATTGAAGTTTAACATTGTATATTATATGGGATGTTCTTTCATTTATATATATATATATATATATATATATATATATATATATATATATGTATATAATTGTGTGTGTATATATAATTTATTTATTTATTATATGTTTAACATTCGTGTTTTCCTAATGGCAGACACTCATAACCTTGTTTTCTTTCTTTTCTTTTTTTACTTTTTGTTTCCAGGCGGATGTTTCCATTTCTCAGTTTCAACATTACTGGCCTAAACCCCACAGCTCATTACAATGTGTTTGTAGAAGTGATCTTGGCTGATCCCAATCACTGGCGCTTTCAGGGTGGCAAGTGGGTTACTTGTGGCAAAGCTGATAACAACATGCAAGGTGAGCACTGCAAATCTGTCCTCTTGTAAAGACACCTAGTAATGTACATTAATCATCAATATATATCGCGGTATATTTAATTCAAACTACTTGTTTTTCTATGCAGAAACTATTCTGCTATTATTTTGCGTTCTAATTGAATTTATGAAAAAAGGTAACAATTAAATGATTTCTATATTTGTAAAAAAAAAAAAAAGAAAAAAAAAATGTTTATCTTTTGATACTAACAGGATTAAATTGGATTGACTAATAGTTGCAAATTATTTAATCTCTTTATTATATATACATTATATACATTATATATTGCCTTGTTTTTACTTTGCAGGCAACAAAGTGTATGTTCACCCAGAGTCTCCAAATACAGGAGCTCATTGGATGAGACAGGAGATTTCCTTTGGAAAACTGAAACTAACTAACAACAAAGGTGCGAACAACAATAATACCCAGGTAAGGACATTTCTGATACCTTGGACAGCGCTCTGGTCCTCTTGACTTCAATAGTGTAGAAAATGCAAACTGCAATTAAACACAAAACACACACTTAGCATTACTACAATGAACGACTTATTGTGTTAAAACTTTAGCAACCTTATCTCTGGATGGATGCAAACATTTATAATGTATCGGTATATGAGCTCCTTATATTGTATCTTTCAACTGAATATAGAGCTACAGTATGAAGAAGCTATAGATCGGCTCCATCATTTCTGATCTGTTAGATGGATGTTTTTACGAGAAATGTTCACATTCTAATAGTTGCTACGTCTAAAACATGAAGAAGAGTCTAAACCAGTGCCGCTGTTTATGTATGTGTATAACCCCTTGTGCCTTGCAGATGATAGTCCTACAGTCCCTACACAAGTACCAACCGCGCCTACACATAGTTGAAGTTACAGAAGATGGAGTGGAGGACCTAAATGACTCTGCCAAAACTCAGACCTTCACTTTTCCTGAAAACCAATTCATTGCTGTAACTGCCTATCAGAACACCGATGTAAGTATTCTGGGTACTGTAGTTGTTTACACTGTTTTTTTTTTGTTTATTTGTTTGTTTTTGTTTTTATGGCAGTTCATGAAAGGAGCACTCACTAGTTGTAATAAAACCAAACATGTTTAATTAAACTTAATGTCTCTTCTTTCTCTGCACTAGATTACCCAGCTTAAAATTGACCACAATCCATTTGCAAAAGGCTTCAGGGACAACTACGACTCGTAAGTTGCTTTAATTGATATTCATATATATTTTGTAATTTTGTTAGTATGTTACCAGTGCTAATTAATAAACGTTGTAGAGAAAATGGGTGAACAGAAATAAATAAAAGTGTATTACTGTTAGTAAAAATGTGACACATTTATTTACTAAATGATATACTTATTCTTGCCATAGTCATTCAAATTAAATACATATTGGTATCTTATGTAGTGTTAAGCACCTTTCTTTATTTATCTAAATCAATATATTATAGCATCTCAGTTATTTACACTGGTGTAATTGCAGTTCTCAGTTGAATTCTGACGCCAATGTACCTATAACCTAAAGCTGTAATGTGAAATATATTCTTATTATGTTTTGTTGGTGTATAATATCCATCATGAATTGACTGTGCTAGGTTAATATCCAATTGACCATAGTGTTACAGCCAGAGAGGTGCTTGTATCTTCTGCCACCTGCAACTCATGTTTTAGACTATTACGCAATCCCCTTATCAAACCATTTTAATTACAATATAACAAAGTGTATTAACATTGTGATACCCAGAAGGTCTTTGGGTAATACTTTCTTAAGTTTCTTTACTTCTCCAGTTTGGCTCCCAGACATATCCTAAGGATTCAGTCAATCCCAAAATATTTAGACCTCTATATATATATATATATTCAGTATTTAAGCCATATGCATAACTGTTTATTGTTTATTTATTTCACATTTTAACTTTAATTTTTTTCATAACTGTAAATCCTCTGTTTATTATGATTGCCTCATTCAGATCATTAGAACATTCTGTACACATTGCTGTTTGTAATCCATTTGATAAGTTTTTCCATAATGCATTATGTCTTTAATGGGGCATAAGTCTGCAATTCATTTAGCAGGCATTGTGTTTGCCTATAGTTATGCCAGACCTGTATTTCTTTTGTAGCATGTACACGGCTTCAGAAAGTGACAGATTAACGCCATCTCCTGCGGATTCTCCTAGATCACATCAGATAGTGCCCGGAGCCCGTTACAGCGTTCAGCCTTTCTTCCAAGAGCAATTCGTCAACAACTTGCCCCCTGCCAGATACTACAGCGGGGAGAGAACTGTACCCCAGACCAGCGGGTTGCTGTCCCCTCAGACTCATGAAGAGGTTGCAAATGTTCCACCACAAAGGTGGTTTGTGACTCCTGTACAACAAGCTAATGCCAACAAACTAGACATGGGTCCATACGAAACTGACTACTCATCCAGTTCTCTGCTCACTTATGGCATCAAGTCCTTGCCTATCCAGACTTCTCACCCCATGGCATACTATCCAGATGCAGCCTTTGCTTCCATGACTGGATGGGGAAGCAGAGGATCTCCTTATCAGCGGAAAATGTCCTCAGGTTTGTCGTGGTCTTCAAGATCAAGTCCACCTGGTTTCCCTGAAGACCTGCTGTCTAAGGACAAAGTGAAAGAAGAAATGGCCTCTTCGTGGGTTGAGACACCCCCTTCCATAAAATCTCTGGACTCCAATGATTCTGGTGTGTACACAGGGGCTTGCAAGAGAAGAAGGCTTTCTCCTAGCACTTCCAGCAATGAAAACTCCCCCCCTATAAAATGTGAGGACATTGCATCTGAGGACTACAAAGATGCATCCAAAAGTTTGGGCTACTATGCGTTTTACTCTAGTTCCTAAAGAATTATATATATATATATATATATATATATATATATATATATATATATATATATATATATATATCTATATCTATCTATATCTATATATATATAAATATATATATATATATAAATATATATATATATATATATATATATATATATATAAATATATATATATATATATATATATATATATATATATATAAATATATATATATAAATATATATATAAATATATATATATAAAAATAAATTTATATATATATATATATATATATATATATATATATATATATATATATATATATATATGCATAGCTATATTAGTTATTAAATGTCTCAGTGACCATGGGTTGTGGGTCTTTGCATTAAATGCCAAAAATATAGCTTTGCCTTTCAGCCTGAGAAATATGGGTATACAATTCTCTGAAATGAAAGTGACAAAGTTTCTGTCTGTTGCAAAGTCTGAAAAAATTTCAAACCACAAAGTCTAAACTTGACAATATTCATTTTTTTAATGGATAACACCTGCTTGGTTATAATGAGCAGTTTTCCAATAATTATTTTTTTTATGTGATTTATTTATGTAAAGAAAGGAATGTACAGTTTGTGTAGATACACTGTTGGATATTGTGGAGTATAATATATTGTATGCATATAGATGTCTTTTAATCTTTTAAGGTAAACACTGTATTTACTGAATTGCAAGACATTAAATGCACTGGTCTGTTGTAAATTGTATTGAGTAGGACGATCATTTTGATTTATAGATCTAGAATGTATTTTCCACTGTTTATTGGTATAAATACATTGAAAATAGTCTTTATGGCAAATATTGTAAAAATGTAAAGTCGATTATTGATTGATCTGGCACGTATGTCCGTTTAATTTCTTTGTATATAATAGTTTGTAAATTTTAATAAATGTGGTGCAGCTGAGAGAGAAACACATTATATACTGGACTTTGGAGTTTACTAGCAATTAATTAAAGTGAATTGAAATATTTTAAAGATAGTTTATCTATATAGCTACATCAAATCGGATACTTTTTAATGGTTATTAATAAAAACAAATGAAGCACACAAGACTTGGAGACAGATTTGAACCGCTGCACCTAATGTCAAGCACCTATATGAAATATATGAGTGAAACAAATGAAGATTTTTTTATTTTTTTTAATATGACCCTTTACTGTTGCCTTTGAGTGTTATTTTTTCACCGGAAAGAATGAAATATTCAAAGAACACTTCAGATGTACAAACAGATGGTAATATAAATACACTGAAGGCTCCTGGTGCTTTAAAACATAATATAAAATTACAAAAGAAATCCAGCACTCAGCTGCGGGGTCACTGAAAGAACCCCCCAAACAACTGAAAACAGTCGACATCAGCAGTACCGCTTCAATGTAGCAATTTCTCTTTATTGTACTGACATTAATAATGGTACAATGCCCGAAACGTAGTCTGTTTATTTATTTGCTCCGTTTTTACAATAAAGAGAAATTGCTACACTGAAGCGGTGCTGCTGATGTGGACTGTTTTAAAACAATATTATCCCATCTAACTTCAGATTAGATGTTACTTTACTATCTTAATTAAATTGTAAAATAATAATCACTCGGACTTTTTAAAATAGTTAAAACCAAAAGTACCATTTACAAGATAAAAGACACATTTAGGTTTTCTTGAGCCTGCTAAGAAAGTGTAGTGATAAAATGTTATCATTTATAACAACTGCCATATTTCCCTAAATGCAATACAATGTAAACACACGTTGCTCTTTCTAAATGTAAACTATTTTAGTCCCCTGGAATATATATAGTGGCAGAATAAATAGATAGATAGATAGATAGATAGATATAGATTAGATAGATAGATAGATAGATAGATAGATAGATAGATAGATAGATAGATAGATTCTGCCTCTACTCTACTCAAGGGAAATACAATAATTAAAAAAAAAATACTTTTAATGAGTATTCAAATTTTAAGGTTGTTCAAAATACATTATTATTCAATTATTATCTAATTGCCTTTGTAAATTCTATTCAGTAATCTATTTTGAAATACAACATTAGCTTACTAACTAAATCGTATATATCATAAACGTTTTCTGAATTCCAATATAACAGGTTCAAAAATTCTGTCACATTTTTTCTTTGAACAGACTTTATAATTTATGGGATTATGGAAGAATACACTTGTATCAATTAAGAAATACTTGGTTTTGTTTAACCATATGGTCAACTAGTTTTTAATAACTAACAAGGTAAATACAGTTGGCTATTCAAAAAAAATGTGTCTGCGAAGAAACAATGTCTAATACACATGGATGTGTTCCCTATATATCAGCAGATTCAAATTAAATCAAATTGAATAACAGGTCCCTGTGGCTTGATCCCCTACTCAGTAAATTCAGACTTTGCATAAATACTTAAAAAGGAGTCAAGGGGTCTCTTACAGGAAATGCATAAATGCAAAAACTAAATGGATTAAAATGTTTGTATTGTAAACATCACACACAAAAAAATAAGATAAATAGAAACGCTAAACAAATGATACAAAAGCAAAGATCTAAGCTTTATTTTCTTTTAACATTTAAGAACATCAAAATGTATGTAAATTTTATTGGCATATTTAATTTAAATATTTTAGAGTTAACTAATTTTTAAATAAAATAAAAAATCTGCTTTTGGTTATAGGTTCAAAACATTGTAAGTGTTTTCATTGCTGTTAAATGATAATTATAATGTTAACTATTTTATATAATGAGTTGCAGGTAAATATTAAACTATATTTAAATTAAGTAAACCTACAGATAATGATACATTCAGTATTTAAAATATTAATATGAAGCAATTTGCCTGTCTATAATCTATATCTATCTATCTATCTATCATCTATCTATATCATCTATCAATCTATCTATCTATCTATCTATCATCTATCTATCTCTATCATCTATCTATCTATCTATCTATCTATCTATCTATCATCATCTATCTATCTATCATCTATCTATCTATCATCTATCATCATCTATCTATCTATCTATCTATATCTATCATCTATCTATCTATCTATCTATCTATCTATCTATTTATCTATCTATCATCTATCTATCTATCTATCTATTTTTCTAACTAATCTATGTTCCCCGTGTTCTACATAGCTTTCATTTTAATATATATATGACTACACAGCCTTCATGTATTTATTATTTATTTATGCATTTCCTGAAATGGAAAGCTAAAGAAAAATGTATTTGAGCAGCGTTACTTTATGGAATTAAAAGAGACTTTGCAAAACTTATCACACTGTTTAATAGAAACATAAGTGCCTGCCTGGCCCCAATTAACACCTTGTGATTATAAGGCATTCCTAAACTGTGGTGTCAGACACCAAATTGTGAATAACTGTATCTAATTAATCCTCATAGGATTACATTGACAAACAAGTCTATATTTAAAGAAAGATCAAGGGTGTGTGTTATGAGCGCTTGTTTACACTTTTCATCAGATGAGGTTAAGTAGAGCAGATTTTTCTCCTGTATACATATATTACATTTAAATAGATGCATAAACCTAATGCATAGGGCGAGGCACAAGAAGAGGCTTTTACTAATTGTGCATAGCAAGCTTACTCTGTAGGAGATTTATAGCTTTTATTGTACTAGATATCATATCATCTCAGTAGGTGTCTAGATGAGATTACGACCTATTATCTATTTATCTATCTATCCATAATCTATCTATCTATCATCTATCTATCTATCTATCTATCTATCTATCTATCTATCATCTATCTATCTATCTATCTATCTATCTATCATCTATCTATTTATTTATCTATATACCATCTATCTATTAATCTATCTATCATCTATCTATCTATCTATCTATCTATCTATCTATCTATCATCTATCTATCTAATTATCTATCAATCAATCTATCTATCGATCTACCAATCTATCATCTATCTATTTATATACCAATCTACCAATCTATCTATCTATCATCTATATCTATCTATCTATAACCTATTTATCTACCATCTGTCGATCTAATTTATCATCACCTCTGTATGTCTGTTTGTGTGTGTCTGATTTACTTTTTGTCTCTCTGTTTATCTAAACATCACCCAATATATATATATATATATATATATATATATATATATATATATATATATATATATATATATATATATATATATATACTACAGAAAACTATATATATATATATATACTACAGAAAACTATTTCCTTCGTAGATTTACGTCCATTAGTTAAAAGTAAATCAAGTTTATCTCGTTTTGCTTGTCAAATGGACGTAAATCTACGAAGGAAATAGTTTTCTGTATATACTTTATATATATATATACTACAGAAAACTATTTCCTTCGTAGATTTACGTCCATTTGACAATCAAAACGAGATAAACTTGATTTACTTTTAACTTAGACGTTTGCACCAAATCCCTATTTAATTTTAGTAAGTATTTGTGTAATAATCAAAATGTTAAGAAGAATCGTCTAGCAGCAACATTTTCTCTTAATAACCATATCAAAATACTGTTACTGCGTTATTTTCCTTGCAGTTGTATTTATTAAATCCAAATAGAGCACACTCCTTTTAGAAATAAATTAAACCTGTTAGATATTGAAATATTTACAAAGAGTATTATTTATATAATTGTTAATTAATAATACAATTAATATATTTTTTCTTTAAAGTAATAAAGTTATATTAGTAAGGAGCTTCAAGATGGTGCAAAGTGTGTCATGAGTCAGACAGAAGGTTACAAATAAATTCAAAACGACAGAGTATTTGAGTATAAACTCTGAAAAACTATATATAAATATATTATATATTATATATATATATATATATATATATATATATATATATATAAATATATATATATATATATATACATATACGTGTATATGTACATATATGTGTGTGTGTGTATATATATATATATATATATATTTATTCTTATTTTTTTGCTTTTAATGTTAGCTGTGTGCTATCAAGAGAGTGCCAGACTTTTTTTGTGTGTTTTATATATATATATATATATATATATATATATATATATACACCACATGCATTAAAATATTGTTGTGCAACATATATACAAAATTAAATGTAGACGTGTCACAAAAATTTAAGAAAAGACAATAATGTCCCGGAGGAGATAGTTTGGCAACCACTGGAGAATTAAATAGTATAATCACCACTTTAACATATCTCAATCAACGGGAGAGACTAAAGTATTTTTAAACTCTACAATAAGACATCTGGGAGAAAATCATTTATTACAATATGTCTGAATAAAACACTTTTTATTTATTTTCAATAAGCAAAACAGAAAGGAAATGCTGCAGTAAGCTTTGATACTTGTAATCTGCAGAGAAAACCACTTGTCATTAGATAAATATGTTTGTGGTATAGAGAAAAAGAAACAAAAAGCTAACACTTCTGCCTGAGCACATGAAAACGTTAAGTAGCAATGAGGAAGACTGAAATAATGTTAACATTCATCATATAAAGTATTTTTCACACTTGTGATAATAATTCTGTCAAATTAGTATATCTCAGTTAAAGATATTGTCTTAAGGAACTATGCAGTCAATATTTTAACATAAAGTTGTAATTTGTTTTTTTGCATAAAGCGTTTCTGATTGATGCCAATTTTTTTTCTCTTTAATTTTTTGAAGTATATTATTATTATTATTCATAATAGTAATACAATGCAATTACTGCTACTACTGCTAACTGAGTTATTACATTTTAGAAATAGTATGAACATTTTAATTATTAAACCAAAGTAACAATTGTTTCAAATTATTATTTCTTTTTAAAATTTATTATTATGTATGATGTCAGTGATTAAAGGGACAGTAAATTCATAATTAGACATTCATGTTTTAGACAGAGCATACACTTTTAAACAACTTTCCAATTTACTTCTATTATTTAATTTGCTTCCTTCTCTTGTTATCCATTGCTGAGAGGTTTATCTAGGTAAGCTCAGGAGCAGCAAAGAACCTAGGTTCTAGCTGATGATTGGTGGCTGCATGTATATATATATATATATATATATATATATATCTCAATTGTCATTGACTCTCCCATGTGTTCAGTGTGATGTTTCATGTGTAGGAGTGATGACATTTATGAGGTCATTGATGATGTAATGTATGATGTCATTGGTGAACAACAATCTCTTAGTTGGGAAGATTTGAGTTCAGCATTTCTTAAATTTGAATGAAAATGTAAAGGGACATGAAACACACATTTTTTCTTTCATGATTCAGATTTAGCATAACATTTTAAACAACTTTCTGATTTACTTCTATTATCTAATTTGCTTCATTCTTATGGTATCCTTTCATGAAGGAGCAGCAATGCACTATCGGGAGCTAGCTGAACTCATCACGCGAGCCAATGACAATGTGGGCCACCCAGTAGTGTATTCCTGCTCCTGAGCCTACATAGGTATGATTTTCAACAAAGAATACCAAGAGAAGGAAGCAAATTAATAATGAGAATTCAATTGGGTTTCCTGTCCTTTTCAACGCTAACAGTAGCTAAAGTATTTTTTCATTATTCATTTCGTGCCTTATTTATTTATTTCTTAAACATTATATATCCCTTTGTGCACTAATGTAACAGTAATAGATGCAAGTCCTGTTCATATGCCATTTTGTATCCTGAATTTACTTCTCAGGTAACTGGCAAAGTTTATCAAATACAACAATATTCAACATGCAATTCTTGTTTTGTCATATATCTTTTGACCTGTAGTATTTTTTCATTATTCATTTCTTGCCTTATTTATTTATTTCTTAAACATTATATATCCCTTTGTGCACTAATGTAACAGTAATAGATGCAAGTCCTGTTCATATGCCATTTTTTATCCTGAATTTACTTCTCAGGTAACTGGCAAAGTTTATCAAATATGACAATATTCAACATGCAATTCTTGTTTTGTCATATATCTTTTGACCTGTAGGGGATCCTGTAAGCAGTATGTAGGTTTAACCACCAGAGCCCTCAAAGATAATTTTTTAGAACATTTTAGAGCCATTGAGAATCCAGAGTTCACATCACCTATATATTTGCACTTTAAGAGGGAACATAATGCTGATAGTTCACTTTTGGCATTCCAATGCATTCAAGTTATTCCAAGACACCCCAGAGGGGGGGATGTCACACCGCGCCGTTGCTAGGAGCACGGAATCCTCTCCATGCTTGTTGCCTAGGGCTGTATCGGCTCAGTATGCGTGCGGCGCTGACGTCATCGCCGCACACTCCTGATGCCGGCCGGTCTCTTGGCGCCTTGCCAAAGGTATTTAAACAGGCAGCAAACGACCTGTCACTGCCCAAGTATAGGTGCTACTTCGTGTGCTCCTGGGAGTGACAGATCGTTTGCTGGATTATACCTTATTACTGAACCCTGCCTGTCTCACTATGCTAACTGATTAACCCCTAATCTGCTGGACTGATACTCGTTACTGAACCCTGCCTGTCTCACTATTCTAACTGGTTAACCCCTAATCTGCTGGACTGATACATGTTACTGAACCATGCCTGTCTCTCTACTCTAATTGGTTAACAAATAATCTGATGGACTGATACTTGTTTCTGAACCCTGCCTGTCTCACTACGCTAACTGGTTAACCCCTAATCTGCTGGACTGATACTTGTTACTGAACCCTGCCTATCTCACTACGCTAACTGGTTAACCCCTAATCTGCTGGACTGATACTTGTTACTGAACCCTGCCTGTCTCACTACGCTACCTGGTTAACCCCTAATCTGCTGGACTGATACCTTGTTGCCGAAACCTTGCCTGTCTTACTACACTACCTGATTAACCCCTGAATTGCTGGTCTGCTTTTCTGTTGCTGTATCCTGTCTGCCTATTTGCCTTGTGCTGTCCTGCCTGTGGTGAATGCCGCTCTCCTCGTTTTCCTGATATTCTCTGCTCTGTTATATTCCCTATCTTTCTGACTCAACGCCGGGATAACAAGACTGCTGGCCGAGTTCGGTCTGATAGAGGTGTATCCCACGAGCCTCAAAGGGAATAGGGAAGAAGTCCTAAGAAAATGTGAAGCCTTTGGATTTTTCAATTGGATACTAGGATGCCAAACGGTTTGAAATGTGAATGGGATGTAAAATTCTTTGTGTAAAATGAATAACAAACTGTATGACATTTTTTCTGTTTATATTGTCAATTTTAGAATAATCAGTCACTGTAAATACATGCATACTCATGCCTCTTTTTAACTATGTTTATCCTCACATTAGCTTCTTATACTGCATTACCAGAGACAGCATTAATTACTATTATACTGTAGGTGTTTTATTAGACAAAGGTGTGAATTTCTAATGTTTCTAGTCTGTGATTGGTGGTCTATCTGTGTGTGTGGGTAAGAGGTAGATAGGGTGTGAAGCCAGTTGCCGTTTATGGGTCTTTGAAAAAGTGCAGTATGTAATATACGAAACATGTTTGACCTTTTTTTCTCTTTTTTGTGATGTGTACTTTTTTTGCTTTTTAAATACTGTGTCTTGTGGACTATTGGAACCGGGTGCTGCCTTTTAGATGTTACTGCACTTACTGGATATCTGTGTTGTAGCGTTGATGGAGCGCTTACTTGCCTGGCTAGCACCGGTGATGTCATCATCTAGAGACCGTTTGCCCTGGGAGCGTGTCTCATGAATTCCACCATATCATTGTATCAATATCATCATACCACCTTAACACTCAATTACCTGTATTACCTTCAGATATAAGGGCCCGCCTACAGTGCTTCATTGCTTGTTTATTGAAGCATTATACTTCTCATGCCTCTCCAGCTCTGAAGCTACCTATAGTTAAAACTAATCTACAGTTCCAGTTTGTTACTCTACAGAACTTTAATACAAATGCTTCGTTCTACCTGCAAGCTCTCTTGGCTCTAATGTCATCGCAGTGTCTGTACACGCTACTCCGGATTACCAGCTGCAGCTTCCACTAACGCAGTTGTCTCTCGGAATACCGCTACAGATTTGCCCGCTTTCATCTGTTCATCAGTATTTTTACACCTCACTCCTTCTGGAGGTTTCCGGAGCTCTGTTACACTTGGAGTGGCTGCAGGCTTGCAGCGGTCGTGAGTACTAAACACTTGTATGAACAGCCTTAAGTGTTATTCGCTCCTCACTACTCATGCTGATATGTTTATTACATTTACCTATTGACTGTCTAACGGTGTAGTTCAGATTCAAAGTAGCAACTCATTCATATCCTATTTTCCTTAAAGTGACACACTAATTTTTATTCCTATATGTGCCTACATATTTACTTAAGCCTCACCTAACTTGTTGATACATTAAATAAATGATATATTACATATTGGTAAGAGGCAATACTATATCTTCAATTCTAATAATACACTCTAACAGAGTAGATACAAAAATACTATTTTTTCCATATATGGGAGATAGTTCATGACATAATAAACCAGCCCTAAAAGTACAGCTAGATAACTAAACATTATAGCATTTAGTATGGAAGCCTCAGATATGACTGCACAAATACATACCCTAAATCTCCGACTTGATAATTTAACACAGGCATTCAGAGAATTACAAATTGAGAATCAGAGTTTAAAAGCATGTCTCAGAGAAACACTTTTTTTCTAAAGGATCTGGTAATGGATACATGTCAGAACCACAGGTCTCTCTGCCAGACATATTTTCTGGAGACAGATCATCCTTTAAACAGTTCAGAGATGCATGTTTATTATTATTTGAATTAAGACCCAGAAAGATCTAAGGTCCTTACTATTCTCTCATATTTGAGAGGAGAACCAAGTGCCTGGGCTGACAGTTTTTATGAATCACAGGACTCAATATTTAGTTCCCTTGACAACTTTATCAAGGCTATCTCTGATCTATATGATGACCCCTACCATCAGCTTACAGCTTAGAATAAACTCAGGAATCTCAGACAGCATAGCATAGCATTATGTCACCCAGTTCAAGATTTGGGCTAGAGATTCCTTATGGAATGAAGTCTCATTAAAAAAATCGGTATAGGCTAGGTCTTTCAGAAGAGATAAAGGATGAGTTGTCAAGAACTGATATCCCTGACCTACTTGAGGACTTGTTCACCTTAACTATAACTATTGATAGAAGGATTAGGGTAAGAAAGTCTGAAAAATCTGCTTCCTCTTTACCTGCTCGTAGATCGACTTCTAATATGCATAACACACTAGTTACTTCAGACTAGCCTATGGAAATTAGTGTCATTAAAGGACCATTGTCAAACCAAGAAAAGACCAGACAATGCACCCTAAATCTGTGCATGTATTGTGCAGCACCAGACCATGTTGTTAAGGCTTGTCCCCAACTCTAAAAACAGAAACACAGTAAGATAACCCCATTAAAACATTGTTTATATTCTAAATACAAAACCACATCTTATCTTATGTTGCAATTGTCTCTACAGTGGGATCATCACAGCCTGAAGGCTGAAGCTATCTTAGACACCGGCACATGTGGCAACTTCATTGATTTTGATTTAGTAAAGCATAAAAAAATACCTTTCTTTCCAAAAAGCAACCCTATGCCTCTCAAAGTTATTGATGGCACACAATTTTCCTCTGGTCCTGTTTCTCATCAGACTGTACCCCTTCTACTGACAACACCAACTGGACACACTGAGACAGTTTCATTTTTTATCATTTCTTCACCTATATATCCTATAGTCCTTGGCATCACTTGGTTTTATCTACATCAACTGCAGATACATTGGGATACTTTATCCTCACTTTTTCATCTGACTATTGTACTACCACTTGTTTCCCTGTATCCACTCTATTAACCTCTTAAGGACATATGACGGAATTTTTCCGTCATAAAACAATTGAGCAAACTGAAAGCTGTGTCCTTAAAGGGTTAAGCACATCCTCTATTGACGTACCCCTAGAATATACTGACTTTGCCAACATCTTTGATAAAAAAAGTTTCACTGACACTCCCTCCTCATAGACCGTATGACTGTCCTATAGACATTCTACCAGATGTCACTATACCTTATGGTCACATATACCCCCTCCCTAAACCCGAGCTTGAACACTTAAAGAATTACATTAACGAACACCTTGAAAAAGGTTTCATAAGACCTTCCACATCCCCTGCAGGTGCTGGCATGTTTTTTGTGAAAAACAAGGATGGGTCCCTTTGCCCTATAATTGATTATAGGGAATTAAACAAACGTACTAAGAAAAATAGATACCCCTTACCTCTAATCCCAGAATTGATTGAGAGGTTAAGAGGCGCTAAGGTTTTTTCCAAGTTAGATCTAAAAGGTGCCTATAACCTTGTTAGAATAAGAGCTGGTGACGAATGGCTGACTGCATTTAGGACCAGATACGGTCTTTATGAGTATACAGTCATGCCTTTCGGTCTTTGTAATGCTCCGGCGACATTCCAGTATTTTATTAACAACATTTTCCGTGACATTCTTGACGTATTTCTCGTAATCTATTTAGATGACATCCTAGTTTATTCTAGTAACATCAAAGATTACATAAAACATGTTAGGATTGTACTATCGAGACTTAAATCACATAATTTAAGTGTAAAATTAGAGAAGTGCATTTTCCATACTCCTGAGATATCTTTTCTAGGCTACATTATAAATCAGGATGAGATTAAAATGGAAAAGAATAAAATATCGGCTATAGTAGACTGGCCCATTTCTAAGAACAAAAGGGAGGTTTAGCGATTTCTTGGGTTCGCAAATTTTTATAGGCGTTTTATACACAACTTTGCTTCCATCACAAAACCTCTCACTGACCTTACAAAAGATCAACCTAAATTTATTTGGAATTCACACTGCCAAAAGGCTTTTGATCATCTCAAAACATGTTATGTCACATCGTCGGTGCTACAGATACCTGATACCTCCTGATGTTTTGTCCTGGAGGTTGACACATCAGACTATGTCATAGCCTCAATTTTATCCCAAAGAGTTATTTTTGATGAACCTCTTCATCCCATCTCATATTTCTTAAGAATTCTGACCTCCTCAGAATCAAACTACCCAGTCGGTGAAAAAGAGCTACGGGCAATCAAATGTTCTTTTGGTCAGTGGAGACATTTGTTGGAAGGTGCTGAACACCCCATTACCATATACACCGATCACAAAAACCTGTCAGGACGACAATTATGCTGGAATTTATATTTTTCCAGGTTTTCCTAAATTATTACATACTGTCCAGGCTCAAAGAACGGAAAGGCAGATGCATTATCCAGAAAGGATCATAAGCCCATGGTGTCTTCTCCACCCACTACAGTGATTCCAGACACAAATATTATAGCTTCGCTATCTGAATATCTACAAGATCTCAAAGTAATTCAACAGAAAGACCCTTTGACACCAAGCACTCTCCTTACACCTGATAAGGATGGTCTACTTCATTTTGACAACTGGATTTATGTACCCAATACTATGCGCAACCATATTCTCCAGCTACATCATGATTCCTTGTTGACAGGCCATATTGGTATACATAAAACCTATAACCTTCTACAAAGGTCTTTCTGGTGGCCAGCCATGAGAACATCAATAAAGCGTTACATAAACTCTTGTGTCACTTGTGCTACGTCTAAACCCTCACATCAAAAACCTCTGGGATTGCTTCATCCTCTTCTAGTTCCGGATTGTCCTTGGACATTTGCCTCTATGGATTTCATTGTAGAATTGCCATCATCTTCTGGATTCACCGTGATCTTTGTTGTAGTAGACTTGTTTTCTAAGATGGCTCATTTGGTTCCCATAAAATCTCTACCTACCGCTCAACTTACTGCAGATATATTCCTGAAAGAGATAATTAGTCTACATGGTATCCCTACAATGGTATTAAGTGATAGAGGTAGCCAATTCACTTCCAGGTTCTGGAAGGCTCTATGTAATACCCTTAAGATGAAACAACTTCTAACTAGTTCTTATCATCCACAATCAAACGGTCAATGTGAAAAAACTAACCAGTGGTTAGAGCAATATCTTAGATGCTTCTGTTCACATAAACAAGAATCTTGGGCTGAGCATTTCAGTTTTGCAGAGTTGGCCTATAACAATACCGCTAACTCATCCACTGGTAATTCCCCATTTTTTATCAACTCCGGATTACATCCATGTTTTCATCATCTGTCCTCACAAGATTCACCTTGCCCTCAAGTTTCTGATCTTGCTAATTCCATAAATCAAACTTTTGAGATTGTCCACCTTAACATAAAGCTTGCACAAGCCACACAGAAACGGAATTATGACTTACGCCACAGAGAGCATCTGCAATATACAGTTGGTTAACATGTATGGCTATCCACTAAGAATCTTCGGTTACCAAATACCTGTAGAAAACTGAATAGCCTATTCATAGGACCATTCCAAATTGTTGCTGTACTCAACCCAATGACTGTTACATTGCAATTACCTTCTAATTACCGGATACATCCAACATTTCATATATCTTTGATCAAACCTTGTGACACCTCACATTCTATCTCTATTTATCCCAAAAATCCCCCACAACCTGATACAGAATATGAGGTTCAAACTATCCTTGATTCGAGACGACTCCATGGTCAGTTGCAGTATCTGGTATGTTGGGTTGGTTATGAGTCTTCAGAGGACTCCTGGGAACCACAGCTCCTTGAAGCCTCATTGAGGTTTCCTTCTGGGGGGAATATGTCATGAATTCCACCTTATCATTGTATCAATATCATCATACCACCTTAACACTCAATTACCTGTATCACCTTCAGATATAAGGGCCCGCCTACAGTGCTTCATTGCTGGTTTATTGAAGCATTATACTTCTTATGCCTCTCCAGCTCTGAAGCTACCTATAGTTAAAACTAATCTACAGTTCCAATTTGTTACTCTACAGAACTTTAATACAACTGCTTCATTCTACCTGCAAGCTCTCTTGGCTCTGATGTCATTGTAGCGTCTGTACACGCTACTCCGGATTACCAGCTGCAGCTTCCACTCACACAGTTGTCTTTCGGAATACCGCTACAGATTTGCCCGCTTTCATCTGTTCATCAGTATTTCTACACCTCGCTCCTTCTGGAGGTTCCGGAGCTCTGTTACACTTGGAGTGGCTGCAGGCTTGCAGTGGTCATGAGTACTAAACACTTGTATGAACAACCTTAAGTGTTATTCGCTCCTCACTACTCATGCTGATATGTTTGTTACATTTACCTATTAACTGCCTAACTGTGTAGTTCAGATTCAAAGTAGCAACTCATTCGTATCCTATTTTCCTTAAAGTGACACAATACTTTTTACTCCTATATGTGCCATACCTTAAGCCTGACCTCACTTGTTGATATAGTAAATAAATTATATATTACATATTGGTAAGAGGCAATACTATATCTTCAATTCTAATAATACACTCTAACAGAGTAGATACAAAAATACTATTTTTTCCATATATGGGAGATAGTTTGTAAGTTCATGACAGCATGTTACTGAAGCGTATCAGCGTGAAGATGGCTGCTTCTCAGTATAGGCTACATATCAAAGCTAAGGAGACTTTCTTTGAGCGCTGCTCTATGTTTGTTGGTATACCTTTGGGCACAAAGCCTTTTTATTTTACCTATTTAGTGCCCAGGGTTCACAATGAAGGCCAGAAGTTTATTATGATTTTTCTATGTATCTTTTTAAATTAATATTTACTGGTTATGGGGGGTCAGCACTAATTCAGATCTGGTGTCTTTTAAATTGCATTTTTTTTTTTTGGATTACAATATGATGCAATAAATTAAAAACATATGCTACAAAATATATTTCACAAATCCATTGCTTTCACTAAAAGTAAATATTTTTATAAAAGCCCATGTTCCTCTGAATATTTAATTACCAGCTACATATATATATAGTCTGCATAAAGTCTGTCACTCTTGCTAGCACACAGCTAACATTAAAAGCAAAAATGGAAGAGTTAGTTACCGCATCTGGCCAAATGGTTCAAGCCCAGTACCACATTGGGGTCTCTTCCCTCCTGGGTTCCTATCTACAGCCAAACAATGCATGCTTTCAATTAAACAAACTGGAAACCACACATGGGTGCACAGACCTTGAGTAATCTCCCTAGACACATACAAAACACAGAAATGGACTGCACTCTCAAAATGGACCAGGTAATAATAATTGTGCCACACTTATATTTAACAATTTTTTTTTTGTATAAAGCTGTGTAATGTTTGCAATTGGTTGATATCCATGAGCGCAAAGTATTTTTGTGTATTTTTTTAACAAAAGATCAAATGGTTAAAAAATAAAGACAATTTTACACAGCCTTCTAGGCTCATACTTAGGGTGCCAATATTAGTGAAGGGCACTGTATATATAAAACATGGAAATTAACTAAACTGGACCAGGTACACATCCTATGACCCTGCAAAATGCACAGCGATGAGTGCTCAATAGCACTCACAGTCAGTTGCACAGTTTCTAGAGTCTCAGGCAGTTAACCCCAGACAAGTCTGGCTGCAAAGCCCATAGGGAAAATTATAAAACAAATTAATACAACGTTTGGCACTTTCTTAAAAGCACACAGCTAAGATTAATTTAATTTGTTTTGTAATTTTCCATAACACGCTCCTGGCGTTTTACCATTAGAAGAGCCAGAAGTGATTATATCAAACTAACTTCCTCACAATAATCCGGAGTGCCGTAGCCAACAGCGGATCAAACTGCACAAAGTCACAAAACAAGAAAAAAGGCAGTTACTACTCCGGTATACATAGAATTAAAATAAAAATTCTTTATTCCAAAAGAGATGAAAAGTTGACAGACATGGCAGGAAAACCAAAGTGGTCACAGTCTGATGCCATAGACTGTGACTACTTTGGTTTTCCTGCCATGTCCACAAATTTTTATCTCTTTTGGAATAAATATTTTTTATTTTAATTCTATGCATACCGGAGTAGTGCCTGCCTTTTTACTTGTCTCAAGAAAAAAGCCTTTACTCTTATCCAAAAACAAACTCAAGCATCTTCTGTTTGCCAGATACTACTGGAACTTCAAATGGGATCGTGTTCTATGGTTAGATGAAACCAAAATAGAGGTTTTTGGCAATAAACACCAGAAGTGGGTTTTGTGCACAAATAGAGGTAGCCATATGGAAAAGTACCTCATGCCCATGGTTAAATATGGTGGTGGCACTTTAATATTTTGGGGCTGTTTTTCTGCCAGACAACCTGGACATTTTATTAGGATACATGGCATCATGGACTCTACCAAATATCAACAGCTATTAAATGATCACCAGACTGCCTCTACCAGAAAGCTTAATATGGGCTGTGGTTGGATCTCCAAGCAGGACAATAATCCAAAACATACATAAAAATTAACACAATAATGGTTTATTGACCACAAAATAAAGGTCCTGCCATGGCCATCCAAGTCCCCTGACTTGAACCCCATAGAAAACCTGTGGGGTGAACTGAAGAGGAGAGCCTACCAATGTTGACCTCAAACTATGAAGGATCTGTAGAGGTTCTGTATGGAGGAATGGCCTCAGATCTCTTGTTATGTTTTCTCCAACCTCATCAGGTATTATATGAGAAGACTCACAGCTGTTATCTTGGCAAAGGGAGGTAACACAAAGTATTGACTAAAATGGTGCCAATAATTGCGCCACTCATATATTTACCAAATATTTTTTTTTTATTTTTTTTTTTATAAACCTGGGTTGTGTTTGCAATTGTTTGATATCCATGAGAGCAGAGTATTTTTTTGTATTTTTTGAACAAAAGATCAAAATGTTAAACAATAAAAACAATTTTCACGACCTTCTTTGCTCAAATTTACCAAAGGTGACAATATTAGTGGAGGGCACTGTATATAAATACAGTGGGGCAAAAAAGTATTTAGTCAGCCACCAATTGTGCAAGTTCTCCCACTTAAGAAGATGAGAGAGGCCTGTAATTTTCATCATAGGTATACCTCAACTATGAGAGACAAAATGTGGAAACAAATCCAGACAATCACATTGTCTGATTTGGAAAGAATTTATTTGCATATTATGGTGGAAAATAAGTATTTGGTCACCTACAAACAAGCAAGATTTCTGGCTCTCACAGACCTGTATCTTCTTCTTTAAGAGGCTCCTCTTTACTCCACTCATTACTTGTATTAATGGCACCTGTTTGAACTTGTTATCAGTATAAAAGACACCTGTCCACAACCTCAAACAGTCACACTCCAAACTCCACTATGGTGAAGACCAAAGATCTGTCGAAGGACACCAGAAACAAAATTGTAGACCTGCACCAGGCTGGGAAGACTGAATCTGCAATAGGCAAGCGGCTTGGTGTGAAGAAATCAACTGTGGGAGCAATAATTAGAAAATGGAAGACATACAAGATCACTGATAATCTCCCTCGATCTGGGGCTCCACGCAAGATCTCACCCCGTGTGGTCAAAATGATCACAAGAACGGTGAGCCAACATCCCAGAACCACACGGGGGGACCTAGTGAATGACATGCAGAGAGCTGGGACCAACGTAACAAAGGCTACCATCAGTAACACACTACGCCGCCAGGGACTTAGATCCTGCAGTGTCAGACGTGTCCCCCTGCTTAAGCCAGTACATGTCCGGGCCCATCTGAAGTATGCTAGAGAGCATTTGGATGATCCAGAAGCGGATTGGGAGAATGTCATATGGTCAGTTGAAAAAAAAAGTATAACTGTTTGGTAGAAACACAACTTTTCGTGTTTGGAGGAGTGAGAATGCTGAGTTGCAACCAAAGAACACCATACCTACTGTGAAGCATGGGGGTGGCAACATTATGCTTTGGGGCTGTTTCTCTGCAAAGGGAACAGGATGACTGATCCGTGTACATGAAAGAATGAATGGGGCCATGTATCATGAGATTTTGAGTGCAAACCTCCTTCCATCAGCAAGGGCATTGGAGATGAAACATGGCTGGGTCTTTCAGCATGACAATGATCCCAAACACACTGCCCTGGCAATGAAGGAGTAGCTTCGTAAGAAGCATTTCAAGGTCCTGGAGTGGCCTAGCCTGTCTCCAGATCTGAACCCCATAGAAAACCTTTGGAGGGAGTTGAAAGTCTGTGTTGCCCAGCGACAGCCCAAAAACATCACTGCTCTAGAGGAGATCTGCATGCAGGAATGGGCCAACATACCAGCAACAGTGTGTGACAACCTTGTGAAGACTTACAGAAAACGTTTGACCTCTGTCATTGCCAACAAAGGATATATAACAAAGTATTGTGATGATCTTTTGATATTGACCAAATACTTATTTTCCACCATAATATACAAATAAAATCTTTCCAAATCAGACAATGTGATTGTCTGGATTTGTTTCCACATTTTGTCTCTCATAGTTGAGGAATACCTATGATGAAAATTACAGGCCTGTCTCATCTTCTTAAGTGGGAGAACTTGCACAATTGGTGGCTGACTAAATACTTTTTTGCCCCACTGTATATACTATACCAATCTAGTGTTGACATTGAATTTAAAGGCCTGATGTTCAAAACTTATCTGGTCAGGATGCAAAACTACATTAACACTCCCAATGGCGGCCTTCAGGGAATTATCTAAAAAGGGGGGCTGTCCTTAAGAGTTGTGATTTGTCTCAGATAAAAATTAAAGGAGCTTTTTAGGTATTTTCACACTATATTACAACCATTTAGTTTGTGAGGGAAAAAAACAGCAACATTTGTGGGGGTGGGGGAGTTTAGATAAAACACCAGACCTGGAGAAGAAATTTCATCTACATCCATGGAACGCCTGTGTTCCACTTAGTAGCAGAGTTGGGCAAACTCATTTAACAAAAGGAAAACTAATTTTACAATTATGAAAACAATACATTTTAAATTTAATAACTTAAATTATGCTTACCTGATCATTTTCTTTTCTTCTGTATGGGGAGAGTGCACAGCTGCATTCATTACTGGCCACCAGGAGGAGACAAAGAGACCCCAGCCAAAAGGCTTCAATACCTCCCCCACTTCCCTCATCTCCCAGTCATTCTGCCAAGGGAACAAGGAACAGTAGGATGAAAAAAGATGCCAGAAGAACGACGAACAGAAAAAAACGGGCAAGGAGCTGTGGACTCTCCCTGTACAGAAAAAGAGAAAATTATCAGGTAAACATAATTTAAGTTTTTCTTCTTAAAACCAGGAGAGTCCACAGCTGTATTCATTACTTTTGGGAAATCAATACCCAAGCTTATAGAGGACTGAATGCAAAAAGGTGCCGGAACAAAAATACGGCCCATTCTGATTGCACCTTAGCCTGCACAACTCATAACTCAAAAAAGAGCGTACTACCAGGCTGCAAGAGGACAAAGTCATGTAGGGAATACCCTACCGACGGAGGAGAGCAAAGAAAGGAAATATTACAGACCACCTCCTATATGGATCCATAAGGAACCAATGAACCAAAGTCCCGGAAGGACAAAAGTAGAACAAAACTATCTTACCATAGACAGTTATCTGGTACAGAGAAACTGAACACCCGTAGGTTAAAAAAAAAAAAACACGGGAGCAGAACAGGAACAGAATAGTAATATCTGTTTACACCCCAAATGAAAGCCGCAGGCTTCCATCGGATAGGCAGTCAGAGTAAACATCAAACCATAATAACTAGCCAACCGAGTAGCTAGCAAACTTGCACCAGGACATTCCAGGAAAGGAACAAGATAAAAAACTAGGAAACCAGAGTGGACCAACTCCCCCCCTATTAGAAAACGGGGAAGGAGAAGACAACACCTTACCCCAATAAGGAAGAAACAACTACCCGCTATGTGAAGGTTCCTGAACCAACTGTAATGTCTCCCAACCCAAGGAAAGTATCACTCAGGAGACAAGTCGATGCCCAAATAGAGCAGTCAGAATTCCTGACGCCCACAACGATCGAACTGACTACCACAGAGTGACTGGCAAGGTCCAAAGGACAAGAGAGATTAAAAAATCCCAGCATCGACAAGGCCCGGCGATCAAATAATGAATCTCCGGTCACAATTTGTAAAGGAAAAGAAGGCGGAAAGAGAGCACCAACAACCAGAGATAATTGCTTGGGTTCCAGGATACTTATCCTTACTTCCCCTCAGAAACCCGAAGGGAGGGTACACTTCAGACAAGAAAAACCCTCCATCCACTGAACTCCTAGAGTCAGATGAGGAAAACTACCTCTGGAGGAGCCAACTGGAAATGCGCAGTAGACCAGATCCTTCCAAATAGAAGGAAAATGAAGAAACCCAGGAATACTCCAACAGAGAAAATCCCAATGGAAAAAACTTCCTCCATCTCTCCAAAAGAGAGAAAAAGAACTGCCCCAGTAGTAGTAAGGAGAATTCCCCAGGCCCGGGAAACTAAACCTGCTACCGGACGTCGGACATATCCAGTCAAAGACAAGGGCTAGGTTAAAAATCTGGACACCCAAAACCAGGAGGAGCCAGATAAAAAGGCCAAAATCTTGTGGAGCAACAACAAGTTATGCTTTCTGGAAATTAAATTGTACCAGAGTTGAATGCAATCACTGCCAAACCCCCATGGGGTCTTGAACTCTGATCTCTCAAGATGTATTCCAGTGACTGTTTACTCAGCCCCAAAGGGCTTCTAGGATAACACCTGTTACGGTTACCCTTAGTCTCGCTGAGAGATGGACCGCTTAGTAGCCTGGATCCCTATTGCTAAAGAGGGGAGAAGCTGCTTTCCATAGTATTCTATATGAGTCTCGCAAATATAGAATAATCTCCCTTAGCTGCAGTACAGCTAGGATACCCTTCTGCCCACAAAAACGAGTCAACGCTGCGATTGAGGGTCAAACAAGAACTCAGGACTGGGATGCCCAGCCTGCTTTTTATTAAGGTTACATGCACACAGGGCACTCCCAGGGGGAGAGGGGGGGAAGCACAAAATCCCCCATCACACATTTAGATAGAGAGCACTGTCCTTTGACAGGCCACAATAGGATTACAGTACTTAAGATAACAAGTTTACAAGTTCATCTTATCAATTAGCAGTCTGGCTCCAGAGGTGATTAGACAATAGTTTCTAAAAGCTGAAAAAAAAGAGTTAACTCTTTATGAAATGATACTTGTTACGGTTTTCTTGGAGCCCTTCTTAGGCGCTGGCTTGCTGGTTCAGGCATTGCTGCTGGGAAATAAGCTCTTCACAACAAAATAACTAATGCTTCTGTAACAGTGCTCCCTTTCTGTGGAACACTCTGGCAGACACGGTCTGACCCCTTTTCGGGGCAGACTAAGGCTGTCCAGACCGCTGGTTATGCGGGGCTGAGGTCGGTTTGTCTGGACAACCCGTCGGCGTTGCCATTCTGTTTCCCAGGTCTGTAAGTAATGGTGAAATTGAAGGGTTGCAACGATAAGCTCCAACGTAATAGCCTGCCGTTATCTCCAGAGACCCGGTTCAGCCACACCAACGGGTTATGGTCGGTGACCAGAGTGAACTCCTGACCATATAAATAGGGAGTCAATTTCTTTAATGCCCACACCAAAGCCAAACACTCCTTTTCGACCGCTGCATAGCTGACTTCGCGGGGCAGGAGCTTCCGGCTGATGTAGGCAACTGGATGCTCCCCTCCATCTTCGCCTACTTGGCTGAGGACGGCTCCCAGCCCGAACATGGAAGCATCTGTATGGACGATAAAACGTTTGTTAAGGGCTGGGGCCGCCAGGACAGGAGCGTTAATTAGAGCATTTTTGAGAGCCTGGAAAGCCGTTTCACAGTGGGGAGACCACAGGACCTGTCGAGGTAAGTTCTTCTTGGTCAAGTCAGTCAGGGGTTTGGCAAGTGTGCTGTAGTCTGGTACGAACCGTCTATAGTACCCTGCCGTGCCCAGGAAGGCTAGGACCTGAGTCTTAGTGATGGGGGTGGGCCAATTGGCGACAGCTTCTATTTTGGCCGGCTCTGGTCGCTGTTTTCCACACCCCACCCGGTGACCCAGGTACTGTACCTCGGCCATCCCAAAGTGGCATTTCTCTGGCTTCAGAGTCAGGCCAGCAGCCCGGATCTGATCCAGAACCATTCCCACATGAGCTAAGTGGTCCTCCCAGGACTCACTGTGGATCGCTATGTCGTCCAGGTAGGCGCAAGCAAAACTCTGGAAGCCATCCAGGAGCCTATCCACCAAGCGCTGGAATGTAGCTGGGGCATTCTTCATCCCAAACGGCATTACCCTAAACTGATATAAGCCGAATGGGGTGACGAATGCCGACTTGGGGATAGCCTCCGGGGCCAGGGGAATCTGCCAGTAACCTTTGCAGAGGTCAATAGTGGTCAGGTAATTTCCCCTGGCTATACGATCGAGTAGCTCGTCTACCCTGGGCATAGGGTAAGCGTCCGTCACGGTATTTTCATTGAGCCTCCGATAGTCTACGCAGAACCGGGTGGTCCCATCTTTCTTGGGCACCAAGACAACTGGGGAGGCCCAGGGACTATCGGAGGGCTCAATTACCCTGAGCTGGAGCATCTCATCGATCTCCTTCTTCATTCCTGTCCTAACTGCTTCGGGGATTCGGTACGGAGCCTGGCGCAAGGGAGCTTGTCCCGGAGTATCTACCTGGTGGGTGGTTAAAGTAGTGTACCCTGGCTTCGGGGAGAAGGTGAGGTGTTTGGACTGGAGGAGTTGGTTGAGCTGCTCCCTTTCAGTGGGGCTAAGTCGGTCCCCTATCTGAACCTGTGCCACTATACCTGTGGGGAGGCTCTTTTCTAATAGGTCTGGAATGGGTAAACTGTCGGGGTCTTCCTGAGGGGAACAACATACGGCCGTCACGTTCTCTGGTCGCTCAAAATATTCCTTGAGCATGTTTACATGGAATGTCTTTCTAAGATTGTTGTCGTGGCAGCTAGCTATCACATAAGTGGTGTCTCCCCTTTTCTCTACGATCTGGTAGGGACCCTGCCAGGACGCCTGCAATTTGTCTGTCTTCACCGGCTTAAGTACTAACACCTTTTGTCCTATGGTGAAGATTCTCTTTCGGGCCCCCCGATCGTACCATACTTTCTGTCTTCTCTGGGCCAACTGGAGATTAGCCCGCACGGATTTGGCTAATTGCTCCATTCGGTCCCTGAGTTCCAGCACGTATGGCACAATGGGGACACCGTCAGCCTCCATCTCTCCCTCCCAGTGCTCCCGGATCAGGTTTAGGGGTCCCCGTACCTTTCTTCCGTAGAGCAACTCGAAGGGAGAGAACCCTGTCGTTTCCTGGGGCACCTCCCGATAAGCAAATAGGAGGTGCGGCAGGAAGCGTTCCCAGTCTCGGTATTCCTGAGTGAACGTCTTGAGCATTTGCTTGAGGGTCCCATTGAACCTCTCACACAGCCCGTTCGTCTGGGGGTGGTATGGGGAGCTCAGGAGGGACTTAATTTTGCAAACCTGCCAGAGTTGTTGGGTCAATTCAGCCGTAAATTGGGTGCCTCGGTCGGATAGGATTTCTTTTGGAAATCCTACCCGGGAGAACACCTGTACTAGTGCATTCGCTACCGTATCCGCTTGTATGTTGGATAGGGCGACAGCCTCTGGGTACCTGGTAGCGTAGTCCACTACGGTAAGAATGTATCGCTTACCGGAGGGACTAGGGGTAGCCAGTGGTCCCACTAGGTCAATAGCAACCCGGCTGAAGGGTTCCTCTACAATGGGCATATTTACTAGCTGGGCTTTAGGGTGATCGCCTCGCCTTCCTACTCGTTGACACACATCGCAGGTGTTACAGTAAGTTCTATCGTCAGCGTGCACCCCTGGCCAAAAGAACGTGTGAGTAATGCGGTGTAGGGTACGGGTAACGGCTAGGTGGCCTGCTAAGGGGATGTCGTGGCCTATTTTGAGGATTTCTTGACGGTATTTGTGGGGCACTACCAGCTGTCGCCTACGCTGTCCCCTTTTCTCTGTCCAGCGGTATAGTTTCCCTTTTTCCCATAAGAATGTTTCGTTATCTGCCCCGCCCCCTCCGGTCTCTGCTCGTTCCCGGTACTTTTGTAAGGTCTGGTCAGTCTTAGACTCTGCCTCGAAAGCATCTGGGGTGTCCCAGGGTATGGGGCCTAACCTGTCAGGCAAGGTCGGGGTAGGTCTTACCTGTGTCTCCCGCACTGGTGAGAGCTCTCGCTCCGTCCGGGCTTGGGCCCGTGTAGTCACTGGGTCCGCCTCGTTGTTGCATACTGGAGCATAGGCAGAAGTCATGGGGCCCAAATCGTTGCCCAGTAGTACTTCGGCAGGTAAATTATCCATTAGGCCCACGTTCACAGCCCCCTTTCCCGCTCCCCAATCAAGATGTACTTTAGCTGTTGGAATTTTGTACACATCCCCCCCCGCCACTCTAACGGCCACAGTCTGTCCGGATCGCTTGTGCTCTGGCACCAAATGACTCTGTACCAGCGTGATAGTAGCCCCTGTGTCTCGCAATCCCTCGGTAGATCGCCCCTCGAGCCATACCCTCTGCCGATGGTGCTGGCGGTTATCTGAGGCAGCATATACAGGGTCTGCCTCGTGAAGCGGCCCCACATATCCCTCCATAGGGGCCTCTTGGTTAACACAGAGGGCCCGGGCCGGACGATAGGACCCAGAGGGGTAATTGTAATTCCTGGGTGTCTGGTGCGTATTAAGGGGGCAGCTAGCCATGAAATGCCCTGGTTGCTTGCATCGGTGGCAAGTCGGTCTGGGACGCTCAGAGCTGTTATTGGGTGGTCCTGAGTGTCGGACGGGCCCTGTGGGCACCGGGGCTCGGAATTCAGCACGAGGGGGTGTACGGTAAACCTCTCTGGGTTCGACCCGTGCTGGAGCTCGGTAGTTCATGGGTTCGTGAAGACGGGAGTCATAATGTTCATCGGCCAATTTGGCTGCTTCTTCTAAGGTAGAAGGCCGCCTGTCTCGCAGCCATTCCTTCCCTTGCTGTTCCATGCCATTATAAAAATGTTCTAAGAGAAACAATTGTAAAATTTCCTCCCCAGTCACCGCTTTACATCCGCTCAGCCAGTGATTTGCCGCTCTCCGCATTCGGTGCGCCCATTCCATATGGGTATCGTTAGGCTTCTTTTCCGTGCCCCGAAACTGTCGGCGATACGTGTCCGGAGTTACAGCGTACCGTCGCAACAGTGTCTCCTTAACTAGCTCATACTGTGTCACTTCCTCAGCACCCAGAGTACGAAAGGCTTCCAGGGCTCGCCCGGATAGTTTCCCAGACAATATCGTGGGCCACTCTCTGTTGGGAATCTGGTGCAGGGCACATTGCCTTTCGAAGTCCGCCAAATATTCATCAATCCCTGTCTCGCTCTCTAGGAAGGGTCGAAATGCCGCATAGGGTATCTTGGGCCTCCCAGCATTTTCGACAGGGATGATTACCTGCGGGGCTTCAGCATTGCGGTGTGCGTTCGCTAGGTTGAGTTCGTGGGCTCGAGTCTCTCGTATATCCTCGTCCGCCTCCGCCATCAACTGCTGTACCAATTCCATGGAGGGGTTCGGCCCGTATAATGAGAGCCTTTCCCGAACAATCCTGGTTTTTTCGTCACTAATCGTGGTCGGTGTTTCCGCCATTGTGAAGCTCTGATCCAGTTCGGTCAATTCTGCGATCAGCTCTCTCCTCGGCCGGTTGCTGGCGTACCCCCCTCTGCTTTCAAGTAAATCCTTTAGGGTTGTACGCTTCAATTTTTCGTAAGCGCTCTCCATCCGTTCTGTACCTCTCCTAGGAAATCCAGGAAAATCCCGCCGCTGCCGCCAAATGTTACGGTTACCCTTAGTCTCGCTGAGAGATGGACCGCTTAGTAGCCTGGATCCCTATTGCTAAAGAGGGGAGAAGCTGCTTTCCATAGTATTCTATATGAGTCTCGCAAATATAGAATAATCTCCCTTAGCTGCAGTACAGCTAGGATACCCTTCTGCCCACAAAAACGAGTCAACGCTGCGATTGAGGGTCAAACAAGAACTCAGGACTGGGATGCCCAGCCTGCTTTTTATTAAGGTTACATGCACACAGGGCACTCCCAGGGGGAGAGGGGGGGAAGCACAAAATCCCCCATCACACATTTAGATAGAGAGCACTGTCCTTTGACAGGCCACAATAGGATTACAGTACTTAAGATAACAAGTTTACAAGTTCATCTTATCAATTAGCAGTCTGGCTCCAGAGGTGATTAGACAATAGTTTCTAAAAGCTGAAAAAAAAGAGTTAACTCTTTATGAAATGATACTTGTTACGGTTTTCTTGGAGCCCTTCTTAGGCGCTGGCTTGCTGGTTCAGGCATTGCTGCTGGGAAATAAGCTCTTCACAACAAAATAACTAATGCTTCTGTAACAACACCTACAAAGTCTGAAGATAAAAGCAGGAGCCAAAAGAGATCAGAACGCCAACCTTGGAAATCAATCCCTGATTGAGAGGACATGACAGTCTCTAAAGATCCAGTCTGGATCAACCCAGGAAAACCTATAGCACAAGGAATAAACGAATGAATGAACATCCCAAAACTCCTAGCAGGTGATGGCAAGAGAGACTGCATAACAATCCCCCAGATCCCCAAGTATAAGGATCAAAAAAGGAGTATACTGCAAGGTAAAAGCAGTCCCTAAGAACCGAGTCTCCTCAACCAGATGACCGGAAGACCTACCCCAAAAGGCATGGGGAAGCGAAAAGAGCAGCAATCCTAAAAAAAGAGGAGAGAAGCACAGGCGAAGGAGATCTTAAAATAGGACAATTCAATCCACCAAGGAGTACCAATAGAGGGGAACAATCACCCCTACACCAGGTACTGAAGATCTCCAAGCAGTCATCTGGTCCCCCTCAAAAAAGAGGACTCCAGCTCCTGTTCAAAGGTCCTCAGGAACTACAACTATACTGCGACAGCAGGATTCTTAAATCCAGCTAGCCATGCAAGCTATGCAGGGACAAAACACTTAGTATTGAGTACGAACCAACGTCGGACGGCCCACCAAGATAAAATAAGCTAAGACCAACCTGACATCTAGGAAAGAAGGGCCTCCTATAACTTGTAAACAAAAGAAGCAACCTCTTAACAAGCAGTACACAAACCTAGTACCCAAACAGGACCAGCCTGTTGTCAAGGATACAGCATGTCTGATATAAACCTCAAAAGAACAGAGTGAACTAGTACCTAACCAGGACCAGCCTGATATCCAGGGTACAACCAAACTGTTCAAAGGCCAACTGAAAGTTCTAAACCCTAGCAGGGCTAGACTAAACAAACAGACAAACAACAGACAAATAAGCTCTGGGGCTTAAACATTGTCTTAAAATATAATGATTATTTTTTTCTTTTTTTTTTTTCTTTTAAACTTCCACCGGAAGTAAAATCTATTGCGACCATATAATCTCTAGCATCAAAATCCCAGAGAAGAAAGAATTTTCCTAAAAGGAAAAATCTACAGCAGTCACAAGCTCTAAAATAATAAAAATAAAAGACATCCTAATCAGATCAAAAGAAAGTAGGCAGCACCCACAGATGAACGCCAAAAAGGAACGGAAACACTAACAGGACCAGCCTGTCCTATATCCTATTTCTCAAGAGCTCAGAACTAGAATTAGACACACAAAACAAAAGACAACCAGGAGTAGGATCTCGTCCCTCCATTTGTCTAGCGCTGTTCGCCATCTGATTCAGAAGACTGAGGATCCGTTGACAAAACAAAACATGGATCCTCCAATGCTGCAGACACATGCTACAGCAGTACATGCAGACACGCCAGTCTGAATCTAAAGCCTACCTCCGATGGGGCATCTGAAGGCAGAGACCCTGAAGGTTGTACCCCTAAAGCCTCAGAGGTAACCGCTTCCCCAGAGGAAAGATCCGATATAATCGAACTTGCACCTGACGTACCCATGTTAAGAGGACACGTATAAACTCTTCGCTTGCAATCAGGAAGATGTAAGTGCACCAACGCCAAATATATGGCCTTGCAAAACCGTGCAGTAACCTCTGGTTCAAATAAACCTCCGTCCGGAGAAGGGGTAACTGTATTCGGGACAACTGCCTGTGTAGGAACAGAAGATACTAGGGAATGCAGATGGTTAAGCAGTCTCTAACCTCTCCCCACAGGGAGGAGAGAGCACTCTATTACAGCATACAGAACATAATTGATTAGGCTGGATTACCCTGGCCTCCCCACAATCTATGCAAGTAACAGAATCCGAATCAGAGAAATCCTTCGCACAAAAAGTCAGAATCCCTCATAGCTTGACTGATTAAATTATGGACAAAAAACAATTGGCACCTTACACCCCCAATGGCTGGGACACTCACCACCTCCTTTGACCCAGACAATTAGAGAAACAGACCCTCTCCACCAACACTTGGTCACAAATACAGAAATGGAGAATGAAAATGTGACCACGCCCGGTCACGAGGTGCGACATGTAGGCCAAAGAAAAAGTGCGCCAGTCCACAGGAACTGCGCAGCTCAAAAAACACACATACGTTCCGTAATAGCCATGAGCCCCAACATTTCTATACATAAGCAGACAGAATCACATAACAAACATGATTAACTCTGTTCAATAACCTCCCTAACCCTTGATTAACCCTTGATTCCAAAAAGATAAAGGAGTCCCACTGAGACCCTGTCTTTTATCATTTACATTACATCACAATGAAAAGGAAAATGAAATGATCTTACTGGAATCCATGCTGAGGAACAGTAACATGGCCCTTCAAGTTTGACAGATAGTAGCGTCGCTTCTGACATGGACTTGAGCGAAGAAAGCAGGCAGCGAAACTCGTCGGGATGGTTTCGCAGAAATACTCTCCCTTCATCTCCGGACTCTAACTTTCATCCATGCTTTCACTGAGAGGCTGACAGGACTACTTAAAACTCCAGTCCCATCTTGAAGAGTACTACCCTCTATAAAAGACTACTCCGTAATCTTCTAACACTTCTCTGGCAAAGAATGACTGGGGGATGAGGGAAGTTGGGGAGGTATTTAAGCCTTTTGACTGGGGTGTCCTCCTCCTGGTGGCCAGGTTCTGTATTTTCCAAAAGTAATAAATGCAGCTGTGGACTCTCCCAGTTTTAAAAAAAAAAAAGAAAATTATAAATTTGAACTTCACAATAGTTTGTGTCTGAGCAAAATTTTTCCATGAAATAGGATTTTTGTAGAACAAATTCGTTATCATTTTAAATGCAATTAGGCAATACAATTTTTACTGTGTACTGTGTATTTTTATTTTAATCATTAATTATTTTTTTTGTGAGCCCTATTATAATGTATGCATCGTCTTCATGTACTTAAAAGTAGGGAACACCCCTTTGCGAGGCATACTATGCTTTATAGAATTAAACATAGAAACTTAGATTTTGACAGCAGATAAGAGCCATAGGCCCCTAGTTATCAAGCCGTCAACCTCAAATACACTGGAATTTCTCAGCGTATTTGTGGCGAGGCTGATTCGCCTTAGTAACAAGCCCTAGACACCGGCAAAAGTAGAATATAGTGACGTAAGCTTCGATCCGCCGGACTCAGTCCGATACAGATCGATTCTTACGTCACTACAGATGTTCCGCACACAAGTTCGGCACAATCTGACTACTTTTGCTAGTTATCAAAAAACTAGCAGGTACACTCGGCACTTTTCTGGCCCAGCATTAGTGATGTCGCGAACCTAAAATTTTGCGTTCGCGAACGGCGAACGCGAACTTCCGCAAAAGTTCAAAAACCGGCGAACTGGGCGAAGCGCCATAGACTTCAATAGGCAGGCGAATTTTAAAACCCACAGGGACTCTTTCTGGCCACAAAAGTGATGGAAAAGTTGTTTCAAGGGGACTAACACCTGGACTGTGGTATGCCGGAGGGGGATCCATGGCAAACTCCTATGGAAAGTTACATAGTTGATGCAGAGTCTGGTTTTAATCCATAAAGGGCATAAATCACCTAACATTCCTAAATTGTTTGGAATAACGTGCTTTAAAACATCAGGTATGATGTTGTATCGTTCAGGTAGTGTAAGGGTTTTTTTTTTTAAATGTACACTACTGTTTTAGCAGATATGACTTGCACTGGTGTGACACTGTGCCCTGGCAGGACCTGGAACGCACACGTGTGAGGGAAACTGACTGCTATTATTTTACAGTAAAAAAAGGTTGTTGTTTTTTTTTAAATGTATGTACACTACTGTTTTAGTAGATATGACTTGCACTGGTGTGACACTGTGCCCTAGCAGGACCTGGAGCGCATACGTGTGAGGGAAACTGACTGCTATTATTTCACAATAAAAAAGGTTTGTTTTTTTTAAATGTATGTACACTACTGTTTTAGCAGATATGACTTGCACTGGTGTGACACTGTGCCCTGGCAGGACCTGGAACGCACACGTGTGAGGGAAACTGACTGCTATTATTTCACAGTAAAAAAAGGTTTGTTTTTTTTAAATGTATGTACACTACTGTTTTAGTAGATATGACTTGCACTGGTGTGACACTGTGCCCTGGCAGGACCTGGAGCGCACACGTGTGAGGGAAACTGACTGCTATTATTTCACAGTAAAAAAAGGTTGTTGTTTTTTTTAAATGTATGTACACTACTGTTTTAGTAGATATGATTTGCACTGGTGTGACACTGTGCCCTGGCAGGACCTGGAGCGCACACGTGTGAGGGAAACTGACTGCTATTATTTCACAATAAAAAAAGGTTGTTGTTTTTTTTAAATGTATGTACACTACTGTTTTAGTAGATATGATTTGCACTGGTGTGACACTGTGCCCTGGCAGGACCTGGAGCGCACACGTGTGAAGGAAACTGACTGCTAAATTATTAACCCCTAAACCTAAGTCTAACACTAACCCTAACACCCCCCTAACTTAAATATTAATTAAATAAATCTAAATAATATTTCTCTTATTAACTAAATTAATCCTATTTAAAACTAAATACTTACCTTTAAAATATACGCTAATATAGCTACAATATAAATAATAATTATATTGTAGCTATCTTATGGCCAGATTTGGAGTTCGGCGGTAGATGGGTTGCTAACGCCACGCGTGTTTTATGTCTAACGCACGGCATTGTTGGACTCCGGTATTTAGAGTTCAAAAAAGACCATCTAACGATGCTCCTAACGCGTGTATCTCACACGCGGAATACTGCCCGCATTAGACAGTCTCCAATAGAGATCAATGGAAATGCAAAAAAATAGCTTTTTTCACCTAACACTCGATCTCGCGAGAAATACGCACGGCTCGGTCATATGACGCATACCACATCATGCACAACAATAACACGCCGCAAATGTCACAACAACAATCAATCAACAAAGCACACAAGCATTACACATTCACAAACGGGGGGATTTTTAATAAAATTTAATACGGGGAATACGCATATACTTTAAGATGCGGAAATTCGCAAAATAACAACAAGGAATAAAAAATATATACATACACTAGAAAAATAATCGCATTCAATATGACTATATATTCGGACAAACATACATATACAACACTTCACTAATAACACACCATTGCAAATTCACATTTAAAAAGAATACTATTGGACAATGTTAGAGAAAACGACCACTATCACATCATCGCATTCTACACATTCCACAAATACTAACTCAAAATGAGCATGCGCAAATTCACACAACTAATACACATTGCACTAATATTAATTGCTAATAAAGCACACCTGAACACAATTTACAACGGAAATTGGTACATCATTAAACATTTACACAGGGTATATAAGCACCACACAAGCATGGCTTCTTTGACTGTGTTGCTGGTGGGTCTTTGGAGATTGGAGGTTTAAGATTAGAGAGTTGGTGCATTATTGTGAGTGAGTTAGTGTTAGCGTGAGAGAGTCAGTTGTTAGTGTTATCGTGAGTGAGTAAGTGGGAGTTAGTGGGAGTGGGAGAGTGTCTGTTAGTGGGAGCGTGAGTGAGTTAGTGGGAGTGGGAGTTGTTAGTGAGAGTTGTTAGTGGGAGCGTGAGTTAGTGGTAGTTAGTGAGAGTTAGTGGGAGTGTTTGTTAGTGAGAATTAGTAGTAGTGTGTTAGTGAGAATTAGTAGTAGTGTGAGTTAGCGAGCGAGTGATTTTTCTGTACACGTAACACATTTACACGCAAACACATTCAATACATACATACACTTATCAATAACACTACATACACTCCATACCCCTACCCCCTCATACTACACTCCATACCCCATTCCCTGTAGTCCCATTCCCTTTCATCCCATTTACTCTTATCCCATACCCCATACCCCATACCCATCCCATACCCATCCCCTAGTTACATTTAGTTTACATATCCTCCTTTTAGTCTTCTTCTTCTTTTGGTTTATTTAAATACTCCTTACCCTCTTTGTTTTTTTACATCCCTCTCACACTTTCAGCACTTTTTTTGTCTTTTTAGTTCTTTATTTTGACCCCCTTTCATTTCATCACACTCACTTTTTGTTTGATTATTTGGGGTTTAGTTTAGGGAACAGATGGAGGCCAGGCAGGGGAGAGGTAGAGGGGGGAGGAGAGGGAGGGGGAGAGGAACAGGGCAGGAAGGGGGGCAGGAAGGGGCACAGGAAGCGGGGGTGGAAGCGGTGGGTGGACCCAGCCACTTGGTTCAAGATGAACAAGTTGCTGGGCCCAGTGGCGGACAGAGTAGGGCTTCACAGTCCGGGAAACAGAGGGCATCGTCACAGGGGAAGGCCAAGGCGACTAGGGAGGCGAGGTTTTCGATGGAGGAGAAGGAGGCCCTCGTAGAGGCCTATATGGCCAGGTATAGGAGGCTGCAGCACCAGAAGACTACCCCGACTGACAAGAGGAGGCTCTGGAATGAGATAAGAAATGCAGTCAATGCAGTGGGTGGCCGGAACAGAGATCTGGATTCGATAAAACATCGCTACCGGGACTGTAAGATGGATCTCAAGAAAAAGTTAAGCCTGGAGGCCCGACATGCCGCAGGAACCGGTGGCGGACCTGCCCTGGAAATAGAGTACTGCCGATGGGAGGAAATGTTGCGGCCCAGCATCTCCGAGGTGGAAATAGTCGGTATCGGAGGAATTGATACCGGGAACCTGCCACTCTCATCTGACGGTAAGCTCATTGAACAATAAATTCACATACGAATGTATTTCAAGGGACACTATACGCAAACCTTTACTTTCATGATTGAGGTAGCGAATACAATTTGACAAAACATTCAAATGTACTTATATTAGCTAATTTGAATCATTCTTGAGATATATTTTAATGAAGAAATAGCCATGCACACGGTGAAACAATCACAGGAGGCAGCTATATTCAGCTAACAATCAGCATCTTATAAGCATATTTAGATATGCTTTTCAGCAAAGAATATCCAGAGAATGAAGCTAATTAGATAAGAAAAGTACATTAGAAAGTTGATAATAAATGTATGCTTCTAAATCATGAAAGATAAAACATTGGGTTTCATGTCCCTTTAAGGATCAGATTAATGCTATAACGTTGTTTACACGCATTAAATTACTTTGCAGTTACATCAGTATCTAGGCTATAGGTTAGGTGTGCATTTAAACAGACTGAAAACAAACGCGAAAACATTCAGATTGACCAGAGATATCACAAACACGGTTTAGAAAATGCGGAAATCGTATTGATTGTTTGTTAGATTTCAAAGTGGATTAATGATTCTGCATTTGTAATTGTATCGTAAGCTAAGTCATTTAAAGCTTTATTTTGCAAATATGCTAATATATACATTTTTTTTTATTTTTAAATATACAGAGTCTGGGGAGGAGGCAGCACAAGAAACACAGCCTCATCCATCTCCCCGGGATGAGAATGGTGGGGAGGAATTTCCACTTCGGAGGGAAGAGGCCCCCCATGACGAAGAGCGCACAGAAGCTGATGAAGAGGCCCCGGAAGCAGAGGAGGAGCCCGCGGAACCAGAGGACCCTCAAGGACCCACACACCGCCGTGCACGGGCACCCCGCCATGCACGGGTACCCCGCCAAGCACAACAAGAGGAAATAGCGGAGGTGCGGGTTCTACTGGACTACATAGACCAGATGCGTAACTCCCGGATACAAAATATCGAAGGCCGAACTCGAATTATTGATGGACAAAATCAAATAATTGAAGGGCAGAACCAAATAATAAACATACTTAATAGAATCGAACAAGGCCAAAACAGAATCATTAATCTGCACCAAGAGATGTTCAATTTTTTCCGGGAGGCGCATGCTGGTCTGCCTCCTGGTCCGCCTCCTGCTGCTGGGCCTCCTGCTGCTGGGCCTCTTGCTGCTGGGCCTCCTGCTGCTGGGCCATCTCCTGCCGGCCCATCTACTCCTCTTCAGCCATCTCCTCCTCTTCAGCCATCTCCTCCTCTTCAGCCATCTCCTCCTCTTCAGCCATCTTCTCCTCCTCAGCCATCTTCTCCTCCTCAGCCATCTTCTCCTCCTCAGCCATCTTCTCCTCCTCACCTTGGTCGTCCCAGTACTCTTCCTTCCACTCTTCCCACAACATCTCCAAGGAGAACTCTTCGGAGTCGGCAGTTGCCCCTCCCAGAGCCTCAGCCCCGTGGGAAGAGGGGAAGGAAGAGGAAGTAAGTATTTATTTTCATCTTTAATGTTTTTTTTATTTAATGTGTAATGGATAGGTATGTGATGATGTGGTTTTCATACACTTGTGGACCACACTCTGTATATAATCTACTTCTATGGGACCGGGTCCATGGAGGCAGATTGTTTGCAGAGTGTGGGTTATAAGTGTGTGAAAACCACATCATTACATACCTATCCTTGTTCATGATATTGATTGGTTTCTGTGATGTGATGTCCAAACGGTTTCCCGAATCGCAAACAAAATTATCATTACAATTATCCATGATGACATATTACTGTTTGAATGCCAATAACACAGCTTAAAGGGACAGTCAGAAAATTATTGATTACAAAGAAAACACTGCATTACGCATTATCAAGTTGGAAACAACAAAACATGGAGAAATACGTGTGACTTATGTGCTTAACCTTGTATCTATGACTAGGAAAAATTACCACTTATTTGTTGTTCTGACATAACAACATTTTAGATATCAATGATCAATACATGGTAAATAATATGCTGTATGAGCACAAGGTTTTACATATACAAATGCTATACAAATGCCCTCTAGTGGTCAAATTGTATAATGATTACATGCACTCTTCAAGCTCGAAGAAATGAGCACACGAACCTCATAGGTTTAGCTAGCAAATTTAAATAAACACAGACAAATGATTAATTGGTGAGAAACATTTGATATCATTGATATTACAAAATTGACTTTTAGAATAATGCAAAACATTATTTGTTTTCTAAACTGTCCCTTTAACAAAATTACATATGCTAACATATATTTGAAGCTTGTTGGTATATCTACATGTACTTGTTCAAAAAATAAATATTGAAATCAGATTTATATTGACGTGTTAAATAAAGTCTATTTTCTTAAAGAGACATTATTGTGTTAATTTTTTTTTAGAAAGACATTTGTTTTAACAATGAATATGGTTTAAAGTCCTTTTAGGAGTGGGGGGTGAAAATATGCTAACAATAATATATTTGAAGATTAAACAATGTGGAACTCATACATGATACAAAAATCAACATTTGCATTAAAGGGACAGTATACTATATTTTTAACAGAACTGTATGTAATAGACACTACTACAAACAACAAGATTAACATATACTGATATCAATATTACAAAGCTTCAAACACTTTCAAAGAAAATCGGGTTAGCTCTATTGAAAATATAGATGAACCCCCATTACAACCGTAAAACAAGACAATAAACCATCATACACAAAACAGGAGAAAGCTGGAGATGGTACTCACATGAAACTTAGAGGCTTGGCGAGGAGTCTGATAATTAATTACATTTTATTTGAACAGAAGCAAAATGAAACGTGTATTTGTTAAACAATGGACTATCTAACTAGAGACCAAATTAAAAGATTTCATTTATAATGTGAGTGTCTAATGAACCTTTACTAAAATATACAACGAAATTACATTTAGAAGAAGTCGGCATCATATATTTAGCATATGATAAAGCTAAATGCATATTGATTACTTTATTCTAACACAATAGCGCATATTTATTAATTAGATATATTTAACATTAAACACAACAGTCATTTTTCTGAAAAAGGAACATATTGTTGACAAACATATTAAACAACATGGACTATAGAGATTTGCACTTGCCTCGAAATATCATATGCATGAAAACATTTTGCTTTCGTTCGTTTATTCAACCAGACATCCAGCAAAAGAGAATGTGGTGGTCTTTATCAGCTACGGGTCAACAATGTAACATGATGCAAATAATACATATTCGCAAGGTTTTTAAAATTGGCTGCAGTCACAAACGTGTTTAACGTGCACAAACAAATATTGCGGGACTACGTAATCCAATCAAACGTTTTTTTACCTTTGCATGTGACGTCTTAACATGGCGCTTCCTTGATCACGTAAGAATGCCATCCAATAAAAGGCACATTCTTGATCACATAAGAACGCCCCAAAAAAAAGGCGCATCCTTGATCGCGTCAAAACGCCATCCAATAAAAGGCACATTCTTGAGCACGTAAGAACGTCAGTCAATACAAGGAATCATTGGACAGCCTGGCAGGTGACGTCTTAAGCAACATGGCGCATCCAAGATCGCTGAAAAACCGCAGCCAATACAAGGACTCAGTTGACAGCTTGGCATATCACTAAGAAACGTATTTATATTTTAGGAACTAGTATGTGTCTAGATTGCTATCTAGGAATGTCACCAAATCATGAATCATCTTTTCGGACTTGACTGTCCCTTGAACTATAGCTATGGTGTATATCTTTAACATTTAAAAGATACACATGAGAAATACATATGCCATTGATGTTTTAATATATGTTTTGATTGTTTTGGAATAACAATAATTATACATGGATTGATTAAACGTGTCATTTATTCAAGTTTAAATATGGTCAGCCTACCTATAGCCATATATGGGAGGAGAAGTATTTTGTTAACATATTTGTTAAAAAATATTCATCATCTAAAATATTTGCATTACACACAGAGATTTATTTGGTTACACTTTTACAATAAGATAGAATTGAAAATGAAATACATGTGCTGTCAACATTACAATAAGATTGTTTATTAATAAGATTATATGTCCTTGTTCATGTAAAAAGGACAAAAACGCTTTAGAAATGGAAATACATTCATTAACAATTGTGCTCACCATCACTTAAAGGGACATGATTTTGTTTCTAAAAAGAGGATACACATAGACAATACTATTTCAATAAAATTAACACTTTACAGGGATTATATCATTGTATCAATCCTCAGATCATTTGTTAAAGGTGCATCAATTCATGCAGAGTTTCTAAATACACACATGGATGTGAAAATTGAAATATACATATATACACAAATAACAATCTATATATACATATATAAAACAATTACTATGCTAATCATAATCATGCAATGATAAAGCTAAGAGAAAAATATATAAACACAAATAATAAGATTACATTGGAGATGTTAATCTTAAAGTCATTTACAATTGTCTTACATATATGATTTTTTATAAAAAATTATTTTTGGTAGGTCCCTTTAAGGATCAACAAGATAAACTAGAGCTTTCAAAAAATAACATGAAGAATGAGGACAAAGAATCGTGCAATGACATGTCTTTTATTAGTATGTAAGAAAACATCAACAACGTTTAGAAATAATCTTGTAAAAATAAGGAATATTTGAGCCATATGACAAGGTAACAGAGTGCATCACAGTCCATGAAGAGAGTTGCCAAGGGCCACCATAGCCCCATTGGAGACATATGACAAGGTAACACAGTGCATCACAGTCCATGAAGAGAGTTACCAAGGGCCAGCATAGCCCCATTGGAAACATATGACAAGGTAAAAGAGTGCATCACAGTCCATGAAGAGAGTTGCCAAGGGCCACCATAGCCCCATTGGAGACATATGACAAAGTAACAGAGTGCATCACAGTCCATGAAGAGAGTTGCCAAGGGCCACCATAGCCCCATTGGAGACATATGACAAGGTAACAGAGTGCATCACAGTCCATGAAGAGAGTTGCCAAGGGCCACCATAGCCCCATTGGAGACATATGACAAGGTACCAGAGTGCATCACAGTCCATGAAGAGAGTTGCCAAGGGCCACCATAGCCCCATTGGAGACATATGACAAGGTAACAGAGTGCATCACAGTCCATGAAGAGAGTTACCAAGGGCCAGCATAGCCCCATTGGGGACATATGACAAGGTAACAGAGTGCATCACAGTCCATGAAGAGAGTTGCCAAGGGCCACCATAGCCCCATTGGAGACATATGACAAGGTAACAGAGTGCATCACAGTCCATGAAGAGAGTTACCAAGGGCCAGCATAGCCCCATTGGAGACATATGACAAGGTAACAGAGTGCATCACAGTCCATGAAGAGAGTTGCCAAGGGCCACCATAGCCCCATTGGAGACATATGACAAGGTAACAGAGTACATCACAGTCCATGAAGAGAGTTACCAAGGGCCAGCATAGCCCCATTGGAGACATATGACAAGGTAAAAGAGTGCATCACAGTCCATGAAGAGAGTTGCCAAGGGCCACCATAGCCCCATTGGAGACATATGACAAGGTAACAGAGTGCATCACAGTCCATGAAGAGAGTTGCCAAGGGCCACCATAGCCCCATTGGAGACATATGACAAGGTAACAGAGTGCATCACAGTCCATGAAGAGAGTTGCCAAGGGCCACCATAGCCCCATTGGAGACATATGACAAGGTAACAGAGTGCATCACAGTCCATGAAGAAAGTTGCCAAGGGCCACCATAGCCCCATTGGAGACATATGACAAGGTAACAGAGTGCATCACAGTCCATGAAGAGAGTTGCCAAGGGCCAGCATAGCCCCATTGGAGACATATGACAAGGTAACAGAGTGCATCACAGTCCATGAAGAGAGTTGCCAAGGGCCACCATAGCCCCATTGGAGACATATGACAAGGTAAAAGAGTGCAACAGGCACAACAATAAACTTTGAAAAAGGCCAAATGGCAACAATAAAAAAAAACATCAACATGTGGACGGAGGATTCTTATCTGCGACCTTGGAGCATCTCCAGATCCTCCACTTACTGGTCATCCTCTTCATCGTCCTGTGCATGTCCAGCTCCAGATTCAGGCCTTGAAGTTAATCGCATGATTTCACGCAGAGTCAAGTCCTGAACCCGGAGCTGGGCCTGCATGGTGTCGTTCATCCCTCTCAGGACAGCTGCCTTCCTCAACACGGCCTGCTCTACTCGTGCTATACCTTCTAGCATGAGCCATGCTGAGTCACAGCCTAAAATAAAGAATAAATTAAATATTAAGGATAATTACACAACAGACGAAAAAATAAGCAAAGATACATTGTCATCATAAAGACAAATCATTCTTTACATCAATTAGTTTAAATTAATTCTTTACACATGAAATATGTTATTCAGACAGACCGAAATCATTAAAGGGACAGTTTACTCAAACATGTTGTCCCCTTTAATTGGTTTTCGATGATCCACTTATACAGCTTGAGTGTATCAAATCTTGTTAAAGGATTTACATTGTACTTACATTAGCAATTTAAATATTTTAATTATACTGTGGTAGGCACACCTATCCTTAAACATTTTGGCGTTGAGGACAAGCTGTGTAAACATAGCAACCTGAAGAAATTACATTCCCACTGGGTTAGACAAGAGATAATGTATCATCATTTGTACATAAATTGTTGGATCCAAGTAGTGGTGATTGGTATATGTAGTGATATCAAATTAAAGGGACACTGAACCTAAATATTTAATTGACTGATTCAGATAGAGCATGACATTACAAATATTTAAAAATTACACATATTCTTTAAATGTTAGAATTCTCTAGCTAGATTTTGAATGCAAGAATGCCGGTTTTTAGGGCAGGCCATATTTGCTTATCAACTTTGTTTGTCCCTGCTGGTTGATGGATACATTCATCCAACAATAAAGAAATGATGTCCACAATTATTTTCTATTTAAAATTAATTCTAGGCATTTCTTTGTTTCAATAAAGATAGCAAGAGAATGAAGAATAATTCATAAGAGTAGTAAATTATAAATTTGATTAACATTGCATGCTCTGTTTGAATCACAATAGAAAATATTTACCTTCAGTTTACCTTTAAGTATCTTATAATGTTGATTTTGAATGATACTTACAGCTGTGCCTGGGAAGGACAATCCGACACCCAGGACAATGAAGGTTGAGACAGGGGGGAGGGATGGGATTGGGTTGGGGAGGGGAGGGATGGGACTGGCTTGGGGAGGGATGAGCTGCTGCTCCGGGGTAGGCCGTACAGCTGGGGAGTGGGGAGTTGGGGTCTGGGCAGCTGTACGGGCCATAATACGGGGAGAGCGGCGAAGGGGGTTGTAGGGGCGTTTTTTGGGAGGGGCAGGAAATGACAAATGGGAAGGGCCGGCAGGGGTCTGGGCATGGGCAGGAGTCTGGGCCTGGGCAGGGGTCTGGGCCTGGGCAGTGGTCTGGGCATGGGCAGGGGTCTGGGCCTGGGCAGTGGTCTGGGCATGGGCAGGGGTCTGGGCCTGGGCAGTGGTCTGGGCATGGGCAGGGGTCTGGGCATGGGCAGGGGTCTGTGACTGGTCAGGGGACTGGGCAGGGGCGGAAACCAGATGACCAGAAGTGGCGGATCCATCTGAAAATTAAAAAAATATATATTAACATCTCATACATCATGAAATCAAATCAACGCATTTCAAATTGATTATGTTTTCAATATACTTCGAAGTGTGTTTGAATTTGTAAACAATTATTAAATGAGGATATGGTATGCATATAGGCACTCAGATGAATATCAATTACTGTCTGTACAATTATAACATTATTATTGTGTTTTGGCCTGGAATATGCATGTGACATAATGATGGCATGAATTATACATTTAAAAAAAAAAATATTTTCATGCTGCCTGATATAGAAAGGGGGCAGTAGTGTATTTGAACAGACAAATAATATTCCTTTTTAAAGTGCAAAAGCTGTAGACTTTGAATGTCTTCAATAAAATGATTTCAAATAAAGCAACATGTTGGAAACATGATAGATATATTTCACATACCATCAGACTCCAAGGCAGCCTCTTCCTCCTCCGTCACATATGTTAAATCAATCTCTGTAAAACATAACATGTTGTGTACACGTTAAGATCAGATATTATAACATATGTTACTGTTGTTCAAAGACACACATCAATGTTGCATTAAAGATATACACACCCAAAGTTATGATTTACATCATTTTGATGGAGCATACAAATTACATTAGATTTGTTATTCTCAATTATTCAGATTTTCGATGTATTGTTTGTATTAATTTAAAAATCATAAAAGCATAGTACATAGAACATTTAAGATTTCTCATGTGTGTATCACTTGATGACTGTTGTCAAAAATGAACATGGAAACAAACATATGCTATACATCTTCTGAATAACAAATGTGTAGACTAATAAAGTTGTAATAATTAATCTTTCAATATTCAAAGAAAATTAATATATAATCAGAAGAGAAAATTATATGTTTGTTTCAAATGTTATGCTTCATCAGAATCATGCTCATAATATTGATTACCAATACACCTTCAATGACATATAAATGAGTCAATGGACTTACCAGGAGACCGCAAAGGCGGCTCTGTGTCACTGCTGGATTCCTGTGGGCTCCCCACACCAACTCTCTCTATGAATGATATAGATATATATTAGTAAACACATTTGGGATATCACTAAATCACATCTGTATCGAATTTTAAGATTAATCAACTTGAAAATGTGAAGAATAGAGCATTCATTAAACCAAAAAATGCTTGATTGAATCAAGGGGATTCTGTTAAAAATGATGTATTGAACATATGTTTAATTTCAGACTATATTAGACATCAAACTCATCTCATATGATGCTATTGCATATCTAAATATACCCATTGATCAATGTTCTTAAAAGAATACACACAAACCACATTTTGAAGAATAGCTGTTGACAAATCTAAACAAACACATGTGGCACATCGAGCCATTTGTGCAATGTACAGTAATCTTGTTTAGGACACAACACATATTTATCACAATACAAAACCAAATTGATTAGTACAAATATGTAATCATGGAGCTGTTAGAGTATGCTGATATCTATAAAGTAACTCCAACAGTGAATATGTGAATTATATATCAATATTGTTTAATCCAAAGAATGTAAAGATGAATGAATCTATTGTTTATTAAAGGGACACTGACATGATTTATTTAAATCATTGATTTCACTGTTCAAACTGTTCAAAATGATTTAACATTGACTCCTATTATAATTTTAATGTTGCTACATTTTAATCTTAAAGGCAGATAAGCAATATTGGATTCAATAAATATTGTTTGTTGAAGGTATCCACCAATCATCAATAAAAACCCAGGTTGGTCAACCAAAATTGAGATGCAGATAAACGTACATTCTTGATTTTAAAATACATTTAGCAATAGAATATTTCACATATGATTATAGTATTATATTTAAATGTTTATTAATATTGCATACTCTATCTGAATGACATCATTAATAATTGTAGCTCAGTATCCCTTTAATATAAAATTATATTGATTTGACAATGTTGGTGTTAATGAATTCTCTACTCCATATGTTGATGTAATGAATGGGATTGAGCATGCAATTCAAATCTAATATGTTATTTAAGGATATCCGAAGAATTATTTAATTTTCATCTATTAAAGGGACATTACATATAAATATTGAACAATGTGGATTTAGTATGTAATGTTCTGTCCATGTTTCTAAGACAAATGTCAATTAAAATGAGACATACCATACTGTGACAAGCCCTGCCTTAAGGATCCAGCAGCAACATCCATATCTGTAATATATTAAATGAGGATTGCATATCATTAATACAAATCATGCCATGTTTAAAATCTTTACATTATTAGCAAATCAATTTAAAACTATTAATCCTTTGGTAGTCCCATGAGTTAATTGTTTCCTCAATTCAATTCATGATAAATATATCCTGTACTCTTATTTTCAATCAGTTGTGTTGTTTACTGTAGCTTTAATAATTTTTTGGTGTTATTTCATTCTCATCAATTGATGGGCATATGTTATAATTTATTTGGATTCTTCTTTTTTTATTATGTATAATATTGAAAATAAGAATACTGTATTCTTCACATATATAATAATTCACATTTCATTTTGACCAACATGTATAAAGCAATGCCACTTACAGCAAAGCCATGTTAACGTGTATGCGCAATTCCATTTTCGCGATCATTGCGCAATGATTCAAAGCGGAATTACGCATCCGTCATTTGACCAACATGTATAAAGCAATGCCACTTACAGCAAAGCCATGTTAACGTGTATGCGAAATTCCATTTTCGCGATCATTGCGCAATGATTCAAAGCGGAATTACGCATCCGTCATTTGACCAACATGTATAAAGCAATGCCACTTACAGCAAAGCCATGTTAACGTGTATGCGCAATTCCATTTTCGCGATCATTGCGCAATGATTCAAAGCGGAATTACGCATCCGTCATTTGACCAACATGTATAAAGCAATGCCACTTACAGCAAAGCCATGTTAACGTGTATGCGAAATTCCATTTTCGCGATCATTGCGCAATGATTCAAAGCGGAATTACGCATCCGTCATTTGACCAACATGTATAAAGCAATGCCACTTACAGCAAAGCCATGTTAACGTGTATGCGAAATTCCATTTTCGCGATCATTGCGCAATGATTCAAAGCGGAATTACGCATCCGTCATTTGACCAACATGTATAAAGCAATGCCACTTACAGCAAAGCCATGTTAACGTGTATGTGAAATTCCATTTTCGCGATCATTGCGCAATGATTCAAAGCGGAATTACGCATCCATCATTTGACCAACATGTATAAAGCAATGCCACTTACAGCAAAGCCATGTTAACGTGTATGCGAAATTCCATTTTCGCGATCATTGCGCAATGATTCAAAGCGGAATTACGCATCCGTCATTTGACCAACATGTATAAAGCAATGCCACTTACAGCAAACCCATGTTAACGTGTATGCGAAATTCCATTTTCGCTCTGTGACGCATATTCTGTAGAGCGCAAGACACATCATTCCTATTTCATGTGTCACTAATCTAAAATCAGATATCTAAACATCATATGTAGTGTATGTTGTGAGATCTGTATAGGTTTAGTATCTGACTATATACACATTTTTTGATAAAAAAACAAATATAAAGATATTATATGAAGTTGGATAATTACCTGGTTCAGATTCTCCATCTCCTCCCAGGCCACCGGACGGAGAAGCAGCTGCCCTGGCCCCCGCGTCAGGACTTTCAGATCCCGCAGCTGGGAGGGAAGAAGAGGAGGCCGAGGATGGCGAGGATCTGAATCTTTTGGGGACCCGGAGATTGAGGAGCTCGCATAAAGTCACCTCATAAGGGAGTAGGTACAGTTTCCGCGGGGCCTCTCTTTTGCCACCTCTTTTACGGGCTTGTACCCAGTCCCTTATGAGGTTGACTTTTTTTGTTAACCGCAACCTCATATCTCCGAATCTCCTCATGATCTGATCCTGGGTCCTCTGGACGTCACACACCAATCTAACCGCATTGGTGATAGACTCCCAGAGGGCCTTCTTAACATGTGCATCTGTCAACCTCCTCTTGTTCCCAAACAGCTGGGGATAAAAGTCCTTGACGGCGTGGACCAGTGCAGCGCTCTCCTCCTTGGTTAACCTGGGAGCTGACATGCCTGCTGGGTTGTAGAATTTATTTTGAAATAAATATCAGATATACTGCCTGCAGGCATTACAGAACTGACAAAGATGGCAACGTGTAATGGACTTTTATATGGTGAAGTAAACATGAGATGCACCATGGGACAAGTTATCTGTACATCTGATTGGATAAAAGTTTGAAATATTGTTAGAATGTCTGTGAGACCATCCTGACTCAAGTTGTGTTTGTGTGATGAACTCTGATTGGCCGTTCCTTAATGTTTCATATCTTAGTAACTTCCTTACACATACCTCATGGTGGTGCTGTTACTTCATTTTTCATGTAGACTTATTTGTAACTCATAAGCCTGTCATGCGGATATGTGTGACGCTGATTTAATATCTGTGATCCGTTAAATATTAATGATTAAATTCTCTTTAACATCTAATACTGTCACATTATTAAATGTTGTAGACATTTCTCAGTTTAATAACGGTCTGTTTCTTTAATACAAATACACATTTAATATTGTATGTCTTTATTGTTCATAAAATCCATTTATTGACTTATTGTGAAGTATTGATATTGCTCTATTAAATGTATTTCATAATGCACATTGATTGTGTGCTATTGCGTGACATTAGACTCTAATGTTTAAAGATGCTAATCTGGTGTTTCAAGATGCGTTTCCCACGCAATATTTCTGAATGTTCAAATTCAGGTTATAAGGTCAGTAACTTGGATAATCTGTTTATAAATGTTAAACTACAGGTTTGTTTGTTATTAGTAAATAAACCTCGAGCTTGTATTTGTCTGAAGTGCTCATATATGTTATTGTGCAATGGCGTCTTTATTTTTAAATAGACATTACAAACAAACAATTGTATCAAATGATCTGTAGAGATAGAAGATTGTTTAGACTTTAAAATGTAAATCAATTTATCTTAGTATTTAGATATCCTCAACAGAAGAAATTTAAATGCACATGGTTGAGACAATCACATAAGGCATCTCTGTGCATCCACCAATCTTCATCTACTGAGCCTATCTCGATATGCTTTTCAAGCAAAGTATGTCAAGATAGGAAGAGAAGTAAATACACTATTTAAATCTCTTAAAGGGACACTGTCCAAACAAATTTAGCGTTGGTGATTCAGATTGAGCATGAAATGTTAATCAACTTTATAATTTAATCCGATTCTCAAATGTTAACAATTATCTTGTTATCTTTCTTTGCAAATCAATAATGATATTTGAGATTACGGACAATTGTTTCAAAAAACCTGGGTTGTCCTTGATGATTGTTGGATAAATTAATCCACCACAAAAAACCAAGTTCAGTCCAGAGTACTGAAGCAAATAAATTATCTATTTAATGCCTTATTTTAAAAGTTATGATAGCAACATCACAAGGAGCATTCATAATATGAGACAATTTTTAAAGTTGCTTAAAATAGAATACTCATTCAGAATGTATAAATCATTAATTTTTTAACTGTCTCCCTTTAAGTATATTTTTAGTTCATGTCCCTTTAAATAAACATTTCACAATAATGCTTGAAATATCAGAAACCTAGGCACCTTCCTTTTGATAAATTAGTATAACATATGAGTAAATAAAATTTAGATTAACTTCTGGATTGTTTTACACACTGACTGAAATATATATTGTAAAGGAGGTATTTCGGAGTCTTCAGCTTAGAGGGACATTAAGCTATATGTTATGTATGCATTTTGGATAAGATTATAATATTTGAACAACTTAATATGTTTTGGTATTCAATCATTAGATTGTAATTATATATATTTTTGGATTAAATACATATCTACATAGGCTATTTTGATGCTGATTGTTGGTTGCACATAGATACCTTATGTAATTGACTAAGATATGTGCATTGATGGGTTTTTTTTCAAAGTATATTTAAAGACTGAATGTAATTCTATAGTACTTTCTAAATATGTTTAAATTCTTTTGTGAATTATTTAAAAATCAATACACAATATACTTTGTGAATGTCCCTTTAAGGACAAAAACATTTGTAATGTTGATTTAACATTGTCAAAATAAACTAAAGGGGAATGAAAATTATATATAGATATGTGATGTCTAACCCAAGAGGTAAGATTTTAAAAACTACATAATATTAATAACTATAGTTAAATGACTCCACTAGAAAATCAAATCGATTAACCTGCCATCCAATAACTAGCTTGTGAAAAATATCAAGTTAAATGACCTACCATTTATAAATGTAAAAATTAAAATAATTTAGCAAATAATGTTTTGAGATACCTAAGGAAGATACAAGATCTTATAAAATTAATTTTACATTCAACAACACTGTCACTTTAATGTAATTGAACCACTTCCCCTTCTTAAAAGTGAAAACAAATAGTTTATGAGAAATTGACTACATATCTGAAATTATTTTAACATCTAAGAATTTCAAAAGAAAAGCATCGATGGATCTCACTCCCCAATGAATGTTAAAAAAGATAGTTTAATGTAATATTCTTGGAATCAGTGGATTTTCTACAATTAATGCATTATTTGATCTTATGCATGTGCTTGTCAAATAGACAACTACCAGTCATGGGAGTCAAATTGTTTTTTATTGACAGATTATATGGATATTTATTATAATCTGTTCCAAAGAGTGTATTTAATACTAAAATGTTTATTATTACCATTTTAAAAATTAATAGTTTCTGAACCAAAAAGAAAAAAATATTCCTGGAAGTCATCAGATGCCAATCTGAAATTAAAAAACAAAATTTTAACAAAGTTAATACACACGTAGTCAAAGATTCATAAAATACATTTACAATCATCTTGTGTCTATGCTCTAACTTTGTTCAACATTTTTTAAAGATATTTATTAATTAAATTTAAAAAACAAACAAAAAAAAACATTATATTGTGTAATAAAAAAAAAATTCTAATTATACATAATAATGTATATCACATTTCAATAATATATATGTTGAACATAAATGTCATATTTCATGTCCATTAAAATACCTCTATATCAACTATAATATGTATTCCTTTTTCTGATTGTGATCCCTAAATATCTAATGATGAAATATGTATGACTAATGTATGTAAGCTACCAATAATCAACATTCTTCCTGTGATTCTTAACTAGCATGCATTGGTACACCAACCTGGATAATGCATGGTCTTTGAAAGTCAATTCAGGGGTAAACAGTTGATCTTCAATAGGTGTCTTATTCATCATTTCAAAAATAGAGGACTGAAATCCCATCTAAAAATTAGAACTTCATCTAAGTGTCTGATTGTGATCCCTAAATATCTAATTAAGAACTAAATATGACTAATGTATGTAAGCTACTAATATTCAACATTCTTCCTGTGATTCTTAACTAGCATGCATTGGTACACCAACCTGGATAATGCATGGTCTTTGAAAGTCAATTCAGGGGTAAACAGTTGATCTTCAATAGGTGTCTTATTCATCATTTCAAAAATAGAGGACTGAAATCCCATCTAAAAATTAGAAATTCATCTAAGTGTCTGATTGTGATCCCTAAATATCTAATTAAGAACTAAATATGACTAATGTATGTAAGCTACTAATATTCAACATTCTTCCTGTGATTCTTAACTAGCATGCATTGGTACACCAACCTGGATAATGCATGGTCTTTGAAAGTCAATTCAGGGGTAAACAGTTGATCTTCAATAGGTGTCTTATTCATCATTTCAAAAATAGAGGACTGTGAAATCCCATCTAAAAATTAGAAATTCATCTAAGTGTCTGATTGTGATCCCTAAATATCTAATTAAGAACTAAATATGACTAATGTATGTAAGCTACTAATATTCAACATTCTTCCTGTGATTCTTTTTTTTTTTTTTTCTTTTTTCTTTTTTAAATTTTTTCTTTATTGCAAACATAAAAACATTGCCTAGTCAAATTTGCTTTGTCTGGATGTCGTGTCACAAAATTCTGTAATTGTAGATATTTTAACCAATTTCCATAATTACCGTCGGCCAATCTCCCCAGTTCTTGTTTGGATTTAAGCTTCCCATTGTCTATAAATTGGCATAGCGGTAAAGATTGGTGTAAGTTTTGTTGGCTATAGAGGCTAGGTGTGAGGCCTCCCTGAAATTCCGAGTTGTTTGTAATCGGAAGTAAAGGTGAGAGGGTTGTTGAAATAGAGGGACATTCTTTTATGATTTTACTCCAATTCATAAAGATATGCTTAATCATTGGGAACTGCATAATTTTTAGAGGTCTTCCTTCTGGTGGCATCCATATTAATTTTTTCATTGGAAGGGATGGTATTAAATTATTCTCTAATTGTACCCACGCTTTGTTCTTACAATTTATATGCCAATCTAGTATCCTTTGTAATATAACTGCTCTATGGTAATTCCTAATATTTGGTACCCCTAGCCCCCCCCCCCCCCCCTCTTTCCTTGCTCTGTAAAGAATAGAAGCCTTGATTCTTGGTTTAATTTGGTTCCAGATGAAAGAATTAATGATTTTCTGAAGGTTAGCGCAAAAAGTATGGGGGATATTAATGGGAATAGTCTGAAAAATATATAGAATACGTGGGAGCACATTCATTTTTACTAAGTGTATTCGCCCCAACCAAGAAATTCTTTTCTGCCTCCAAGATCCAAGCTCCGTTTGGAGTTTAGACATTAGATTCACATAATTATCCACATAAAGCTGTACATCATCTGTTGATAATTGGACCCCCAGGTACTTTAAGGAAGATTCTTTCCATACAAATGAATTACCTATTTTGCTTTCATGGTACTCTCTTACTGGAATTGCATGCTTAAGAGCTTCTGATTTATTCTTATTAATGAGAAAATTTGAATAATTCCCGAATTCCTGTATTATCTCTTCCAAGTTTTTAATGGACCTTGCCGGGTCCGTTAATGTTAATAGTACGTCGTCGGCGTACAACGAGATCTTGTATTCTTGCTCCCCTATTTTAATACCCTTAATGCTTGTCTCTGCCCGGATTCTAGTTGCTAAGATTTCCATGGAAAGAACAAACAGCAAGGGAGACAGGGGGCAACCTTGTCTTGTGCCATTTGTAATCATAAGAGGGTCTGAGAGCACACCATTAATTTTTACTTTAGCCGATGGTAGGGTATATAAATGAAAAATACGTTGTACAATTTTCTCCCCAAAGCCAAATTTGTTAAGTGTAATTCGCAGAAAGGACCAGTCTAGCCGGTCAAAAGCCTTCTCTGCATCCAGCGATAATGTGACCAGGGGTATCTTATGTATTTTTGCGTATTTTATTAAATATAATGCTTTAATGGTGTTATCTCTCGCCTCTCTACATGGTACAAAACCGACCTGATCTATATTAATGATATCTGGTAAGATTTTGTTTATTCTATTTGCTATGAGTTTAGCATAGATTTTAACGTCGTTGTTCAATAATGATATAGGCCTGTAGCTGGCTGGTAATTTAGGGTCTTTTCCTGGTTTATGCAGTACCACTATCTTAGCTTCAAGCATCTCCTTTGCTAAAAGGGGTTCTGTGCTTATCGAGTTAAAATAGAGTAGAAGTTTTGGTGCCAGGATCTCATTATATGTTTTATAATAGTTAGGCAAATTTTTTAATAGTCTGCATTATCTCTTGCAGGCTAAATGGTTCGTCTAACATCTTTTTTTGAGACTCTGATATGGTGGGCACCTGTATTCCATTGATATAATTATCTTTGTCTATTTGAGAGTATCTGGATTTATTTTGTGGGCCCAAATTATATAATTGCTGGTAATAATCCTGAAAAACCTTGGCAATATCCTGGCTCCCTGTCTTACTGTTACCTGATCCATCTGTAATATTAGAAACATAAGTTTGAAGGACTTTTTTTTTAACGGCTCGTGCTAACAGTCTCCCGGCTTTGTTACCCCCGTTAAAGAACACCTTTTTAAGTTGTAAGGCTCTACGTTGTACGCCTTTATTCAAGAAAATATTCAAATTTTCTCGCTCCGCTTTAAGGGATTCTGATAACTGTTTATTATATGGATCCTTCTTATGTTTATCTTCTGCCCTGGAGAGAGAGTCTAGTAGGTGTGTATATTGTTCTCTAGCTTGTCTATTAATTCTGGATTTATGTTTTATAAATTCTCCCCTAATTACCGCCTTATGTGTAACCCACCATGTACTTGGTGCAGTATCCTCTATAAAATTAGTCTCAAAATAGGTTTCAATAGATTTCAGTATAGATTGTCTTATCTGAATATCCTTCAGGAGATTATCGTCCAAACGCCATTGATATGGGATTATTGGTTTTGAAGGCCAGTTTAACTTCAGGGAAATAAGAGAATGATCCGACCAGGTGATGTTATGTATTTTGGCCTCTTTAACTAAAATATAGCTGTTTTGATCTATCCAGAAATAGTCAATGCGTGAGTAAGATTTTTGTGGGGATGAATAAAATGTATAATCTCTTATAGCTGGATGGAGCGTCCTCCATACAACCAACAGAGATAGGGAAAGAAGACCTGTCTTGACTGCTTTGATAATATGTTTAGATATATTACTTTTCTTTTTAGAACAATCTTCTACGGGCTCCATTGGTACATTAAAATCCCCCCCCTATGATTAAAGTACCCTTTTGAACATCCAGAATCTTATTACATACTCTCTTAAAGAATAATTTCTGTCCTCTATTTGGTGCGTATATATTCACCAGTGTAACTGGTCTATTATATAATATACCCACCAAGCAAATATACCTTCCCTCTTCATCCCTATCCATTTGAATAAGTTGAAATGGTGAGTCTTTGTCAGGCACAACTAAGGAAGAAAAAATGTGTGCAGCTTAGTTATTTGGACCACAACTGCTGGAATGGAAAAAACAGTAAAAATTGTATGTTTGTTTGCAACAGAGTGAAAAGGTAAAACAAAATTTAGGAATTAGGCAGCTATGTAAAACCTTATTCCTTATTGCAAAGTTTTAGTATACAGGCAGTAATTGAGCATATTCCCTATGGCTGCCACATGTGTCTGGGTAGTCACTGTGAGAAAGTAAATGCAGCAGGGGTATGCCCAGATATACCTGAGATTTTAAAAATAATAAATGTAAAAATTAAATAAGCAAGGAAAAAATGGTACTATGATCATAGAAAAAATAAGCAATTGCTATTGTGAACAGAGTTACGGTAAAACAGCAGGATATGAGGGAATGAACAAAAAGTCACAGAAATAACAGCAGCAACTGAGATACTAATCTGAAAGTATAGCAGCTAAGTAAAAATTCAGAGACTGGCTTACCGCTAACAGAACTGTTATAATGATAGTTGCAAACACCGGGTTGTAATGGCGACTTGCCAGAGGGAGCAGGGAAGCTCAGTAGCAGCTGGCTGATGACGTCACAGCATGAGGAAGCAGAGCTCCGTGAAAGGTGAATCCCAAGGCCGGTGAGCTGCAGGGAAAACTGGGTTAGAGGTAAAGGTTGCAATGAGGCTTTTGAAATAGCTGAATCTTCTGAGGGAGAAGCAGGCAGGTAGAAGAGGAATGACAACAGAAATCCAGTTAGATGGAGTAGAGGAATCCAACAAACAGAAGTAGTATGATAAATCTCACAGAGTGCAGGCTCAGGTTAAGGTTTAAGACAAACTTCAATACTAAGCAATGTGAAAATGCTGGGAGGGGCCTTAAATAGGCTGAAGTTAATGGGAGCAGGATGCTTTAAAGGGACAGTGCAGAGAATAAGTATGCTATTATCCTGACAGAATCCCCCCTCCAAGGAGCCACTCCAGAGGCTCAAGGGCCAGGACGATCCGGATGTCTCTGGTGGAAATGAGATATCAAACGAGGAGCGGATATGTTGGTAGCTGGTTCCCAGGAATCATCATCTGTAGAAAAACCCTTCCAACGAACAAGATATTCAATACGTCCCCTGCGGAAACGGGAATCCAGGATTGAGTGAACTTCATACTCCATATCAGGGTCGAGAGAAATAGGTGGAAGAGACGTTTGTAAAGAGAAATCCCTGAGATCCTTATAGGGTTTGAGAAGGGATACATGGAATGTGGGATGAACCCTTAAATTATCGGGTAATTTAAGCCGGACAGCATTGGCATTAATGACGAGTTCAACAGGGTATGGACCAATGAACAACGGAGAAAGTTTTTTCGAAGGGGTTTTCAAACTTAGGTGTTTGGTGGATAGCCAGACGAGATCACCTTTAGTGTAGACAGGAGGCGGAGTTCTGCGGCGATCATAATACTGTTTCTGGAGTTGTTTTGCTGCTATGATGTTGGACTCGATGGTTTTAAAGTTGGAAGAGATGGAATCAGACAAATCTGATATACTAGATACTGGAACGGTAGAAGATGGTAGGATGTGAAATTTGGGGTGAAAACCGTAGTTTGCGAAGAAGGGAGTTTGACCAGTAGTGGAATGAATAGTGTTGTTGTAACAAAATTCAGCGTAATGCAGGAAGTCACTCCAAAGATGTTGTTGAGAGGAACAGAAGAGTCTTAAAAATTGTTCCAACCACTGGTTACAACGTTCAGTTTGACCATTACATTGCGGGTGGTAAGCGGTAGTTAACTTTCTCTCAACAGATAAAGTTTTACAGAAATGGTACCATAGTCTGCTAGAAAATTGACTGCCACGATCACTGAGGATTGAAGTGGGAAGTCCATGATACTTAACAATATGTTTGAGAAGCAAATGTACTGTCTCCAAAGCGGTAGGAAGTTTGGAGAAGGGGATGAAATGGCACATCTTCGTGAAGAGATCTACAACGACAAGGATGGTGGTATTCTTTGAAGAGACTGGCAAATCTACAATAAAGTCTAAAGCAATCTCAGACCATGGATTCTTTGGAGTAGGCAAAGGCAAAAGCAACCCATATGGAGAGTGTTTATCCCTTTTTGAAATGGTACAATTAAGACAAGAGTTTACATAGTCCTTAACTTCAGTTGCCATATGAGGCCACCAGTAATCTCTTTTTAGTAGATCGAGAGTTTTATGGATACCTGGATGACCAGCTAGAGGTGAATCATGTACAGATTGAAGGAGAATGAGTCTGAGGGAAGGTGGAACATATATCTTTGAATCATGAGAATAAAGTCCTTGAGTATTAAGTTGAAGAAGATGTGATGGCTTTGTAGAGTCGGCCAACTGTTCCTTTTTAAGGTTAGATGAGACTTCGAGAGTAAAAGAAATGAAGTTTTCTTTTGGTATGATGGATAGGTCGGTCGTTTGATGTGGAAGACTTGTGGGTAACCGGGATAGTGCGTCAGCTTTTTGGTTCTTTCCAGCAGGATGGTATGTGATGAGGAAATTAAAACAAGAGAAAAAGAGATTCCAGCGAACCTGTCTTGCTGACAAGGTTCTAGTGGCCTTCAAATACTGCAGGTTCCTATGATCTGTATAGATGAGTGTAGGAATGGAAGTACCTTCAAGGAGGTGTCGCCAGTGTTCCAGGGAGAGTTTTATGGCTAAGAGTTCTTTGTCACCAATAGGATAGTTTTGTTCCGCACTATTCAAAGTCTTGGAGTAAAAAGCCACAGGATGTAACGGTTTTGACAAGTTTTCTCTTTGGGAGAGAACAGCGCCAACAGCAGAATTTGAGGCGTCCACCTCAAGAACAAATTGCAGATTAGGGTCAGGAAAACGGAGTATTGGTGCTGAAGTGAACTTTTGTTTGAACAAATCAAAAGCGGATTGTGCTTCTTTAGTCCACCTGAAATGTGAATTATTTTTTGTTAGAACAGTTAAAGGAAGAGCAAGTTTGGAGAAATTTTTAATAAATTTGCGGTAGAAATTCGCAAAACCCATGAAGGACTGAACTTGACGTTTAGTTGTTGGTATGGGCCAATTTAAAACTGCATCAACCTTTTTTTGTTCCATATGGATACCTGAAGGAGAAATTTCATATCCCAGAAAGGATATGGTCTGTGAATTGAACAGGCATTTCTCAGCCTTAGCATACAAGTGGTTACCTCTGAGCCTTGATAAAACTTGTCTAACATGGGAAATGTGTTCCTGATAGGTCTTGGAATAAATTAAAATATCATCCAGATAAATGACAATAAAGACATCTAATATGTCCCTAAAAATGTCATTAATTAAGTGCTGGAAAGTTGCGGGCGCGTTGCAGAGCCCAAAAGGCATCACGACGTATTCGAACAATCCGTATCTTGTTCGAAACGCCGTGAGCCACTCATCTCCAGATCTAATTCGGATGAGATTATAGGCTCCTCTTAAGTCCAATTTTGTGAAAAATTTTGCTCCCTCCAACCTTTCAATTAACTCCGGGATGAGGGGTAAAGGATATCTGTTTTTTACTGTAATTTTATTTAGTTGTCTGTAGTCAACGATTGGCCTCAATGAGCCATCCTTATTTTTAACAAAAAAAATCCCAGCACTAGCTGGAGAGGTGGAGGGACGGATGAAACCTTTCCTTAGATTTTCATCTAAGTAAGATTTAAGGTGTGTTAACTCAGGGTTTGAGAGTGGGTAAATATGACCCGTGGGGATCTCAGAGCCAGGTATGATCTCAATAGGACAATCATACTTCCTGTGAGGAGGAAGATTGTCGGATTGGGTTTTGCTGAATACATCTGCGTAATCCTTATAAACCTCAGGAATTTGAATTGTCTCATTGGATTCAGTGGTTTGCAAAATAGTAACTGGGAAACAAGTAGTAGAGCAGAATGTAGAATTAAATGTGACTGTTGAGGTAGACCAATTTACTTCAGGATTATGAATTCGGAGCCAGTTTATACCGAGAACTATGGGTGAAATAGGGGATGATATTACATCAAATGACATATACTCCCTATGGTGTTCTGGGGTAACAACAAGTAAGGGTATTGTTTGATATTTAACTGGACCTGATGTGATTGGATTACCATCTATTCCACGTAATAACACAGGAGACCTTTTTTGCACAAGGGGAATTTTATTGAATTTAGTGAATACAGTATCTATGTAGGAGGCTGTAGCTCCTGAGTCAATAATCGCGGGAGCGTTGATTCGATGTGACTCCCACTGTAAGAGAAGAGATAAATTAAGGTAAGGGAGAGCATGATCCTGAGTGGTACAACAAAAAGGTTCTTTATATATCTTACCCTTGTTTTGTTTCAGGAGGGAAGGACAGTCCCTGACAGTGTGTTTGTCTGAAGCACAGTATAAGCAGAGGTTATTAGCCCTTCGTCGGATCTTCTCCTCAGGGGTTAATGGTCCCTTTATAAAACCTATATCCATAGGTTCAGCAGTTGATTTGCTGGGGCTGGGTGTATTTTGTTTCTTTGCAGGATATTCATGAAATGATCTCTCCTGCTGTCTCTCTCTCAGTCTTCTGTCTATAGTTATGCTAAGTGACATTAAAGCCTCAAGAGTATGTGGTAGTTCAGATCTAGACAACTCATCCTTAATTCCTTCTGAAAGGCCTAATCTAAACTGATTTCTCAGTGAAAGGTCATTCCATTGAGTGTCTTTCGCCCATTTTTTAAATTCGGCAATGTAATCCTCAACTACTCTTTTCTTTTGTTTCAAGCCTCGCATTGCAGTTTCAGCAGTAAGCTGTTTATATGGATCCTCATATAGCTGACCCATAGCAGAAAAAAAAAACTTTCCAAAGAATTAAGTATATCATCGTTATTCTCAAAGTAAGTGTTGGCCCATGTGCGGGGCTCACCTCTCAAATAGGATATAACTGTGAGTACCCTTGCTCTATCAGTGGGATAGGTATGAGGTTTAAGGGAGAACATAAGCAAACAAGCATTCTTGAAATCTCTATACTCACATCTCTCACCACTAAATTTTTCTGGTGTACTAACCTGTGGTTCTAATATAGGTACCCTCTTATCAACCACATCCCTGAAATAAGCTTTTAAAGTATCATTTTCTGTTTTCAAAGTATTAACAGCTTCAGTTAATAAATCAACCCTCTGTGTGATATTTTGCACATGTGCGTTCATTCCAGCTGGGTCCATAGTTTGGGCTTAGTATTATGTCAGGCACAACTAAGGAAGAAAAAATGTGTGCAGCTTAGTTATTTGGACCACAACTGCTGGAATGGAAAAAACAGTAAAAATTGTATGTTTGTTTGCAACAGAGTGAAAAGGTAAAACAAAATTTAGGAATTAGGCAGCTATGTAAAACCTTATTCCTTATTGCAAAGTTTTAGTATACAGGCAGTAATTGAGCATATTCCCTATGGCTGCCACATGTGTCTGGGTAGTCACTGTGAGAAAGTAAATGCAGCAGGGGTATGCCCAGATATACCTGAGATTTTAAAAATAATAAAGGTAAAAATTAAATAAGCAAGGAAAAAATGGTACTATGATCATAGAAAAAATAAGCAATTGCTATTGTGAACAGAGTTACGGTAAAACAGCAGGATATGAGGGAATGAACAAAAAGTCACAGAAATAACAGCAGCAACTGAGATACTAATCTGAAAGTATAGCAGCTAAGTAAAAATTCAGAGACTGGCTTACCGCTAACAGAACTGTTATAATGATAGTTGCAAACACCGGGTTGTAATGGCGACTTGCCAGAGGGAGCAGGGAAGCTCAGTAGCAGCTGGCTGATGACGTCACAGCATGAGGAAGCAGAGCTCCGTGAAAGGTGAATCCCAAGGCCGGTGAGCTGCAGGGAAAACTGGGTTAGAGGTAAAGGTTGCAATGAGGCTTTTGAAATAGCTGAATCTTCTGAGGGAGAAGCAGGCAGGTAGGAGAGGAATGACAACAGAAATCCAGTTAGATGGAGTAGAGGAATCCAACAAACAGAAGTAGTATGATAAATCTCACAGAGTGCAGGCTCAGGTTAAGGTTTAAGACAAACTTCAATACTAAGCAATGTGAAAATGCTGGGAGGGGCCTTAAATAGGCTGAAGTTAATGGGAGCAGGATGCTTTAAAGGGACAGTGCAGAGAATAAGTATGCTATTATACTGACAGTCTTTGTGAAACAAAATACAGACCCCATTTTTCTTTACCCTATTAGAGCTCTGAAAAATAGTTGGGTAATAATTGTTTGTGAAATTAGGTTCTTTATTTTTATTAAAATGAGATTCTTGAACAAAGATGATATCTCCCTTTTCTTTATGAAAACTATGTAGGGCCTTATTTCGTTTCTGTGCATTATTAAGGCCCTTAGCATTTTGTGATAATAAGCAAATCTTTTTTTTATCTATTTTCATACTTTATTGAATAAAAGTTTCTAAGTAATATATGGCGCAGAAAATGAAGGGTTGGGGCCAGGCGGCAGAAACCAGGGAAAGGGAGAGGAGGAGAGAAAAAAAAAAAAAAAAAAAACCAAAAAAAAAAAACCACACAAACCCCCGCATCTCCACACAATACCCCCATACATACCCTACAAAAAACACACATTCAGGGAAAATTAAACCGACAGATGGTTTCCCCTTAAATGGCAATTATATCTTAGTTTACCATAATTAAAAATATTATTATACTCCCAAAAAAAAAAAAAAATCCTTGCTAGGTAGGGCCTTCATGCTCCTTTCCTTCCCTATTGAATTTAACAAGTTCTTCTATACCTAACTAGCTTCCTTAATATATAACTAATTCATAAGCATACACACCTTCTCAACTAATTGTTAATTTCTCCTTAGAAATACTTAAAAAAAAACAAAAACTTTTTTTCCCCTTTTTTCCTTTTTCTTCCCTTAACTCCCATGTTCTTGTGAAAAAAAACAAAAATTCCCCGCCCTACCCCCTTTCCCATAATAGAAAAGGTGGAGGGGGGTTATACTTAATTACTAGCTTAAAATTCTCAAATCTCCATCTTTTCTCAGAAACTTAATGTGACTTTTAAGTGTAAAAAAAACAAAAAAAAACAAAACTTCTTTTCCCCTTTTTTCCTTTTTCTTCCCTTAACTCCCGTGTTCTTGTGAAAAAAACCAAAAATTCCCCGCCCTACCCCCTTTCCCATAATAGAAAAGGTGGAGGGGGGTTATACTTAATTACTAGCTTAAAGTTCTCAAATCTCCATCTTTTCTCAAAAACTTAATGTGACTTTTAAGTGTTTAAGTGAAAAAAAAAACAACCCTTACCTCACACTATCTTAATTATACATCCATAGTGCATTTATGCTAAAAGTGACTCTTAAATATTAACCATTTCTAAGAGAGAGAAAAAAAAACAAAAAAAACCCAACAAATTCCCCACCCTGTCCCTCAATGTGACCTTTAAGTGTTTAAATGTGGAGAAAAAAAAAAAAAAGTGTTCTTGTGCAAAAAAAAAAAAAAACCCAAAATTCCCCTCCCTACCCCTTTCTCCATAATAGAAAAGGTGGAGGGGGGTTATACTTAATTACTAGCTTAAAATTATCAAATCTCCATCTTTTCTCAAAAACTTAATGTGACCTTTAAGTGTTTAAGTGAAAAAAAAAAAAAGAAAAAAAAAAAAAAACCTTTACCCCATACTTTCTTAATTATACAGCCATAGTGCATTTATACTAAAAGTGACTCTTAAATATTAACCATCTCTAAGAGAGAAAAATAATAATATAAAAAGCAGTTAGGAGTAATCCATGGTCTTAACATACTAACTATATATATGATTTTTTAACTCCTTAAGCCAGTGTCAAGAACATAGTCTCTCATCCTAAGCCAACAGCCTTTATATATCAGAGTTTGGTATTGTCTCTATGCAAGTATTAGAAATTGACTCTACATCATTGTTAGTCCTTTCCTGTTGCTTTCTCCTAATCGGGACTCTTATCCATTGATGTCCCCTTCCTTCCTGAACAGTTCTAGGATTAGGCAAATAGACCTCCTTCCTTTTCTCTTGGTTATTTGATGTTTCCAATGCTGGCATACTAATACCTAGAGTGGTGCAGAAAGAATTGAGGTCCTGCAGCGAATGTAAAGTTGCATGTTTTCCATCCACTGTGGCCCTTAAACCAAAGGGGAATCCCCACCTATATGGGATTTTCAGATTACTGAGATGCAGAGTGAGGAATTTTAACTCTTTTCTTTTTTGTAATGTCCTAGGACTAATATCAGAAAAGATTTGAATTTGCTGACCTTCAAACATGATATTTGGATGTAGTCTGGCTGCCTGTGTAACAGCCTCTTTATCTTTGAAGTGTGCGAATTTGATTATCGTGTCTCTAGGTGGATCTCCTTTCCTTAACCTAGGTTTTAAGGCTCTGTGACACCGTTCCAATGTCTTATCTGTGTATGCCTCGTCTCCTGTCAGGGTATTAAAAAAACGTAGGAGGTATTTTTCAAGGTCAGCTGATATTATGTCCTCTGAGATCCCCCTTATCCTTAAGTTTGATCTCCTCTGCCTATTCTCCATATCTTCTAACTGATTTTGTAAGGATATTATATCCTCTCCCTGTTGGTGGATCTGTTGTGCCATGCTATCTGTGTGAATCACCCATGATTCTTTATCCTCTTCCAATTGAGCCACTCTATTCCCAATCTCCCCAATGTCCTTTTTAATAGCAGAAAATTCATTTTTAATGCAAAGTTTCACCTGACTTATTTCTTCCAGAAGATTTTGAATATCTGCTTTGCGATGGTAACCCCTGTAAGTCTGCTTTAGTCAGCGGGGATATGTTGGTTTCAGGAGTGTTAATGAATTTATTAGGTGACATATGCTCTGAAGAGTGATTCAGTAGAGAAGTATCTGTAGTTTTAAAAAAGGAGTCTACTTTTGGAGCATGCGATGTATGGGATTTACCCCCTTTATCCTGCTTAGCTGCTTTCTTAGTAGTCATTGTAAACCCTTTTTATTTTCACACTCCTAGGGCTTGATGTATAACAACAGGCTCTCTTTACCTTATTCTAAAGTACTTCCCAGCCTGTTGTGATAGCTCGGCTATGTTTAGGTTGTTAGGCTAATACACTGGGTTATGTCTAGGGCCTATAGTTCATGCATATGCTTGCTCAGAAACAAAAAAAAAAACCCTTTGTATTACAAGTTGTCCTTATATTAACAACCCTTCAATACCACAGTGCTACAGTGCTCCAAAAAGGAAAAAACAGCCAAACGTTTACCTTTCCTTCCCCTTCAGCTCCCGTTCTGCTTAGGAGACTGGGCCTCTGATCCTTTATTACTCCAGTAATAGCCGTCCCGTACACAGTGTACTACCAGAATCTCTTACACCGGCTCACCTTTGATATTCTGCCAAAAGCTAAGGTAAGCGACCAGCTATTCCTAGGGCACCAGGACCCGAGGAAGGCTTTCAAGTTGTTCTATGGCTGGCCGACTATACACTTAGCTGGCTATTAGGTATAAGCGCCATAAAACGCTAGTTCCAATGTTCTGCCTCTGCTCCGGGCTAAGTTCCTGTGCTCCACCCTCGGCAATCTCTTCTGCTGAAGTCCCGGTTTCGGATTCTACAGTCTTTGCTCCCCTCCGGGCTATGCCGGTTGTGATCTTTAAGGTGCGGCAGATAGACGCCCACACCTGTCCAGGTCCGACCCGGGGATTCGCTCCGTCAGTGGCTAGAAGTAGTCCGGAGCTTTAACCTCCACCTGTGGAATATACCTTCAGGGCTTGCTTTTCCATACACCCGCTCTCTTTCCACACTTTCCACAGGAGCTAAGATACCGCTCGAGGCTTCCTCTGTGATATGTGCACACAGCACACCTCCGCTTTCCTTTTCGGCGTCTCTCCCGGTATGGCGTGCAGGGGGATCTCACACAGGTAACATAGAGTCTTGTGTACAGGTATCTTTTGGCCGTGCCTTCCACCTATCTTTAATCCTCCTTCAATCCGCTTACATTGTTTAGCAATTTTGGGGTATAAAAAGCTTCTTTATTGCCATTTAAGAGGACGGTTAAGCAGGAGCTCTAAAGGTGTGCGGCCATTCTCTACCTTGGCCGGCTCCGCCCCCCCGTCAGTTCTTTCTCTTCCTGTGATTCTTAACTAGCATGCATTGGTACACCAACCTGGATAATGCGTGGTCTTTGAAAGTCAATTCAGGGGTAAACAGTTGATCTTCAATAGGTGTCTTATTCATCATTTCAAAAATAGAGGACTGTGAAATCCCATCTAAAAATTTGAAAATCATCTAAGTGTCTCCAATAGGATGCCTCAACAGCCTTATTCTATCAAATAGTTGGCACTTACCATGTGAACATGTCTTTGTATGGTTTTCAAGGTCAGCAGATTTGAAAGATAATGCCAGACATGATCCCATTGGTATACTTCAATTTCAATCTTGGCTTTTTCCACTGTCAGTCTGGGCAATCTTCACTGTCAGGCTTCTAATTCTTCCCTTTCAGTCTTTAGATTAAGTCAGCTCCCTAATGGCATAAAAAGTTTATTCAAAATTACTACAAGTGTGTGAATCATTTCTGTAGCCCTCTCCCACCCCCCATTTCATAAGAAATTTCTGTCACTAGCTTACTGTGTAGCATCTTGTGTTATGTTCTATCAAGTGTGAAGATGAGTCATATTGAGCAGAACAAACCTCTAATGTGTGACATTGAACCATAGTCATGCTAGAGGATCCCTTTCTGAGTATTTACATTTTAAGTAATGTGTAAACTAAATACTAGTTTATAAAATGTATGCCATATGATGTATTTGTGTACAATTCATGCCAGCAACAGTCCAGACATTTATACTTACCAGCTGATGTCCTCTTTAAAAACCAGGTGGCAAAGACTCGCTACAGGACCCAATGGCCAGAGCATCACCTATATTAATAAATTAAACACATTTTTAGCATTTGATGAACAATCCTAACTTGTTTGCACAATTCTCTACTTGTCATTTCCCTAGAGTTCACATCTATTGATAATACTCCAGTCTAACTTCTATTCTTTACCGTCTAAAGTTGCGGTTGATGATGTCTGCTCTGACATTGAGCCCCTCGTCCCGGAATGGCCCCTCTAGAACAGGATCATCCTCCTCATCTCTGAGGAGGTTTCTGTCCGGCTGGACGGCCTGCAGCATCCCAGCCCGCTGTGCAATATTATGCAGGACGCTACAGGCTACAACGATCTTAGCCACCTTCTTTGGGTTGTACTGGAGGGCTCCTCCCGACCTGTCCAGGCACCTGAACCTCATCTTCAGGAGCCCGAACATCCGTTCAACCACCGCCCTGGTTCTCTTATGAGCCCTATTGTAGCGCTCCTCAGACACATCAGTCGGGCTACGCAAGGGGGTAATGAGCCAAGGCCGGCTCATGTACCCAGAATCACCTATAAATTATGAACAGAACATAATTCTAACAGAATCCTCAAAATAGTATTTGTAGTACAATAAAAAGTTTTGTACACGATAATCCATTAACAAATGTTTATTTTAAATTTAAAATATCTAGTTCAATATTATTCTCTATCTTCCCATTTCAGCTAAGACATGCTACATATGCGTATTTCTCCTAAATCAAGCCTTGTGTAAAATGCTAACTACATGGTTACATTGCATTCTCTATCTGAGCATTTAAGGTAAGACATGCTACATATCTGCATTGAACTAAAAGACATTAGCGGAAAGAGACAATGACATGGTTAAATTGCATTAGCTAATATCTTCCCATTTCAGCTAAGACATGCTACATATGCGTATTTCTCCTAAATCAAGCCTTGTGTAAAATACTAACTACATGGTTACATTACATTCTCTATCTGAGCATTTAAGGTAAGACATGCTACATATCTGCATTGAACTAAAAGACATTAGCGGAAAGAGACAATGACATGGTTAAATTGCATTAGCTAATATCTTCCCATTTCAGCTAAGACATGCTACATATGCGTATTTCTCCTAAATCAAGCCTTGTGTAAAATGCTAACTACATGGTTACATTACATTCTCTATCTGAGCATTTAAGGTAAGACATGCTACATATCTGCATTGAACTAAAAGACATTAGCGGAAAGAGACAATGACATGGTTAAATTGCATTAGCTAATATCTTCCCATTTCAGCTAAGACATGCTACATATGCGTATTTCTCCTAAATCAAGCCTTGTGTAAAATGCTAACTACATGGTTACATTACATTCTCTATCTGAGCATTTAAGGTAAGACATGCTACATATCTGCATTGAACTAAAAGACATTAGCGGAAAGAGACAATGACATGGTTAAATTGCATTAGCTAATATCTTCCCATTTCAGCTAAGACATGCTACATATGCGTATTTCTCCTAAATCAAGCCTTGTGTAAAATGCTAACTACATGGTTACATTACATTCTCTATCTGAGCATTTAAGGTAAGACATGCTACATATCTGCATTGAACTAAAAGACATTAGCGGAAAGAGACAATGACATGGTTAAATTGCATTAGCTAATATCTTCCCATTTCAGCTAAGACATGCTACATATGCGTATTTCTCCTAAATCAAGCCTTCTTGTAAAATGCTAACTACATGGTTACATTACATTCTCTATCTGAGCATTTAAGGTAAGACATGCTACATATCTGCATTGAACTAAAAGTAGACATTAGCAGGGGGGGAAATATATGGTTAAATTGCATCCTATAGCTGAACATTACGCTAACATTTTAAAACTACAGTGGCAATTGTCAAACTAATTAACCATGTTGTGCACAAATACTCACCAACGAGATAACCAGGGGGCATTTGTCTTTCCTCAAACTGTCTCCACAGGGACGACAGAGAGAGGATGCAGGCATCATGACAAGCCCCTCCAAAATTCGCACACACATGCATAATCCTCATCCGTGCGTCACAAACATACTGCACGTTGAGGCTATGAAAATGTTTGCGATTTCTGAAGGGCGAGTCATCAATTGGAGCACGCAGCGCAATGTGGGTACAATCTATGGCTCCCAAGACATTGGGCAATTGAGCAATATCAAAGAATTCCCGCTTCAGGCGCCTCCAATCACCATCATTCTGTGGGAATCCTATGTATTGCTTACTGGTACGTACCATGGCTTCCAGAAAGTTATCGAACACCACAGAGAATGTACCTTGAGCAAGGCCATGCATGTGCAGTTCTCCGGATTGAAAACTCCTGGAGGCCAGGACGTATAGACAGCTTAGCATCTTACTCATGGCAGGAACAGCAGTCCTTATTCTTATACGTGGCTCCAAATGAGGTTTAAGAAGATCGTAAAGGCCAATGAGCTGTTCGCGATTGAGCCGATACTTATCATAAACCTCAAAGTCGCTCATGTTTTCCAAGGTGGGTCTCACCCTGTAGACACGAGGACCTCGAACCAGATGACCCCTTCGTCTCAGTCTGAGCCGCCGAGGCTGCCTGATTCGACCAACAGCTAGTTCGCCAATAGCAGCACCAGCAGCGTCTACCATGTCATCGTCATCCATCTTTCAAAACAGCGTAACAAGGTAAGCACTTGATCTGATGTGGATCACAAGTGATGCATTGGCCATGTTGTTTGGGGGATTTATAGTACAATTAGTCCAATGGTAGTGAGTTTGTAATGATTGCTGATTGTATTCACCTGTTTGTATGTGAGCGGCGCGAATGCTTTCACAGTGGGCGTTTATTTGTTGTTTGCTGAAATGTTATTTTCCAACAATGAATCTCAATGTGAAAGTGTCAAATATCACACATACAGTGCATGTTTGTAATGTTTGATCATATGCGTAATCAATATTTCTTAAACGCGATCTTATAGTAACAAGCACACGTCCAGGCTAACATGAATGAAAGTGCATAGTTGTGTATAATGTGCATCGAATGTGATCGATCAATGTTGCTGCAATATTGTTTGTAAACGATAAAGTAACATCTGCCATCTGTAGTATTGTATATATAAGTGATTGCCGAGATGTCAATATTGTATGCGTCCCTTTAAAATCGCAATAATAATTCCGAACTTCCCGTCTGCCATCTGTAGTATTGTATATATAAGTGATTGCCGAGCTGTCAATATTGTATGCGTCCCTTTCAAATCGCACTAATGCTGAATAACTTCCGGCTGTCATCTGTAGTATTGTATATATAAGTGATTGCCGAGCTGTCAATATTGTATGCGTCCCTTTCAAATCGCAATAATAATTATGAACTTCCCGCCTGCCATCTGTAGTATTGTATATATAAGTGATTGCCGAGCTGTCAATATTGTATGCGTCCCTTTCAAATCGCACTAATACTGAATAACTTCCGGCTGTCATCTGTAGTATTGTATATATAAGTGATTGCCAAGCTGTCAATATTGTATGCGTCACTTTCAAATCTCAATAATACTGAATAACTTCCGTCTGTCATCTGTATTATTGTATATATAAGTGATTGCCGAGCTGTCAATATTGTATGCGTCCCTTTAAAATCACAATAATAATTCAGAACTTCCCATCTGCCATCTGTAGTATTGTATATAAGTGATTGCCGAGCTGTCAATATTTTATGCGTCCCTTTAAAATCGCAATAATAATTCCGAACTTCCCGTCTGCCATCTTTAGTATTGTATATATAAGTGATTGCCGAGCTGTCAATATTGTATGCGTCCCTTTAAAATCGCAATAAAAATTCCGAACTTCCCGTCTGCCATCTGTAGTATTGTATATATAAGTGATTGCCGAGCTGTCAATATTGTATGCGTCCCTTTCAAATCGCACTAATGCTGAATAACTTCCGGCTGTCATCTGTAGTATTGTACATATAAGTGATTGCCGAGATGTGAATATTGTATGCGTCCCTTTCAAATCGCACTAATGCTGAATAACTTCGGGCTGTCATCTGTAGTATTGTATATATAAGTGATTGCCGAGCTGTCAATATTGTATGCGTCCCTTTAAAATCGCACTAATGCTGAATAACTTCCGGCTGTCATCTGTAGTATTATATTTATAAGTGATTTGCGATCTGACAATATTTATTAATTGTCCCATTGAAATCGCCTTACTAATGCTGTTCCAAACTGTTGTTTACGTATATGTTGTATTGTAGTATTGAGTGTTAAAGTTCCGAAAGGGGCGGTACAGTCGTGAATCTGTGATGTGTATGGTTGAATCTTCTAATGAGGTCATGATATTATTAACCTGCCTATGTAGTTCTGAAATCCTCATTGTGTTGTTGTATTTGACTACATTGTTATTGTGTGCTGAATAAAATCTAAATGTGTGCTTTGTGGTTGCGTGATGGGTGATGCGTGTTATGTACATGTACGTATATATTGTGATTGTGTCCCACATATGCTGACTTGTATATAGCGGTCTGGCATTGTTGTTCCTTCCCATAAAGTGACATCTGTAATCTGGTGTACTGATGTTCTTGTTGTACGTAATTCCTAATGGTTTCTGGTGATGGAATCATGATGTTAAAAGTACAGTAAAATCCTTATGTTGTGTTTTGTGATTCCTATAGAGAATGTAATGTGTTTTTCCACCATCATTTGAATGCACATGTATGAGTGAATATTAAAAGTAATGTATGTGCATCCATGACTGATCATGTGTTAAGCCTATGTAGATATGCTGTTGCTGCAAGCATATGAGTTGAATAACTGGAATGCAATAATAAAGGTAAATGAGAATTGTTTCCCATTGTGTAGTGTTTGTGAATCCTGAAAAGTTGACATTATTTTTGTGTCCGTTTAAATGTAATATTTTTAAAACAAAAATTTTGTTACTAGTGATGTTGATTTGTAGTTGATGTAATATAAAAGTCTGAAACAATTTAATGGTGTTGTGAATATTCAAACAGTAAAATCCATAAATCCACCATAGGGAAATAGTCATTTCTTGATCTATTTATCATAGCTGGGTCTAACGCATGAAATCATGTCTTTTCTAGCGCTGGTATTTGGAGTTTTTCTGTCTACGCTATTTGCGTGCGTTAGGGAAATGAGGGTTTCGCGTGCACGAGCACGTCTTCCCAATAGAAGTCAATGGAGGCTCTAAAATTTGTTTTTTTTTTTTTTCTAAGACTGGTTTTCCTCGTAAAGTGAATGACGTCATGAGCTTTTGTGAAAAAGTAACTAAATCATGTTCTTTTTGTGATAAATAAATATTTTGGGTATGTCATGTGGTGTATATTGTTTGTATGCATCGATGAGTGTATGTTTGTGATAATGTTATTAGTTAGATGTAGGTATATGAGGGTCTTTTCCCGTGTGTCAATGTAAGTCAATGGGAAAATGGATTTGTGTTGTTTTTTTTCTAACACCCGAGATCTTGCAACTTTAATCCTTTGTATTTTGATGAAAAATAAATATAGTGTAGTGTTTGTATGAGTGTAAGTGTACTTTGTGTAATATTTGTTTTGTGATTCGTGGATGTTTTTTTTGTCGGTATATGTTTACTACTGGTTCTGAGGTGTCGGTAGAAATTTGAGCGTTAGGTGTTTTTTGAGTGTCGGTAACTGAACTCTAAATACCGGAGTCCGTAAGAAACTAGCGCCCCTTGGATGATGACTTCTGCCGCTCCGGATCTCTTCTTCAGTTCCATCGGTGGGTCAGCTGGCTGAAGACGGCTAAAGGTAGGATGATCTTCAGGGGGTAGTGTTAGGTTTATTTAAGGGGGGTTTGGGTTAGAGTAGGGGTATGTGGGTGGTGGGTTTTAATGTTGGGGGGGTTGTATTTTTATTTTACAGGCAAAAGAGCTGTTTTCTTTGGGGCATGCCCCGCAAAAGGCCCTTTTAAGGGCTGGTAAGGTAATAGAGCTGGTAAATTTTTAATGTAGAATAGGGTAGGGAATTTTTTTATTTTGGGGGGCTTTGTTATTTTATTAGGGGGCTTAGATTAGGTGTAAGTAGCTTAAAATTGTTGTAATATTTTTGAAATGTTTGTAACTTATTTTTTTTATTTTTTGTAACTTAGCTTTTTTTATTTTTTGTACTTTAGTTGGTTTATTTAATTCAATTTAATTGTAGTTATTTGTAGTTAATTTATTTAATTAATTTAATGATAGTGTAGTGTTAGGTTTAATTGTAACTTAGGTTAGGATTTATTTTACAGGTAATTTTGTATTTCTTTTAGCTAGGTAGTTATTAAATAGTTAATAACTATTTAATAACTATTCTAACTAGCTAAAATAAATACAAAGTTATCTGTAAAATAAATATAAATCCTAAAATAGCTACAATGTAATTATTAATTACATTGTAGCTATCTTAGGGTTTATTTTACAGGTAAGTATTTAGTTTTAGTTGAAACGGTTTTTATTGTCACACAAAATATGAAATATAAAATTACAGGTCACATTTTCCCTTAGTATGTAACATATCTCCTCCCATGACCTTTGATATAGGTCGAATGTCTCATATTTAATGTCCTGCTGTGGAGATAGTATATAAAATTCCGTCAATTCACTTATAGATACATACCTTACTATTTCAATACAATTTGTGCAACTAACAATATCTCTTAACAGAAAACACAACCAAAGTTTAGGGACCAGGACAAAGGGAACAGCAAAAAGAAACATACAAGATCATTTTTCCCTTCCTCCCCATCCCACCCCGAATTTTATTTTGTGCATGTTTTATTCCCTCCCCTCAAACCTCCCATTAACAAAAAAACAACTTTACCTTAAAACTTCAACCAACCTGTCTGTCACATCCCTCCACTATCAATGGATCCAGGAGAGGGGCCCCCCACCAGCTGTCTGTAGATCATTTCAATATCCCTGTTGTCGTGAGCCTCAAATGTCAGATTGTGATTCTACTAATTACCTGTTCCATAATTAGTTTGATCTTCCCTATTTTCTTTCTCTGCTAGTGGCCTGACAAGATCCAATAGCTCCATATCTTTAGAAATTGGTCATGTGTAGTCTGCATGAAGGCTATCGTCTCAGACATTCTGTATGTAAGTTGAATTTTATCCCTGACCTCCCCCCATGAGGGTACCCCCATTTTCCAGTGTCTTGCTACGCATATTCTGGTAGCTGTGCATAAGATTCGAATAAACGTATTAGTAGCTGCATTAAACTGTGTGAACCTGTCATTTAATAAAGCTTGTGGAGCCGACAGGGAAATGTTTTCAGACAGTACCTCGCTTAGCAGCTCAGATAGTCCATTCCACACTTGTTTGACTTGTGGGCAATCCCACCACATATGAATATAAGTCCCCGTTACAGCTCACCCTCTATAACAAAATTTGTTGCTGTTTGGAGTATAGTGTGATGTAATGACAGGGGTAAGATACCATCTGAAGGATGTTTTAATACTGTTTTCTCTAAAATCTGCGCTAGTAAGTCCTTTACTAGATGTGTATAAACTTGTTTCCCAGTCTTCTATAGTGTGAGCTATATTTAGTTCCTCTTCCCATTTCTCCATCAGAGAGGACTTGGAGGTGGTTCTGGCTTTCTGTAATGTTAAATATATCGCAGAGATTCGTTTTTTAGTTCGCTGTGATGTGTTGCAAAAGTGTTCTAGGGTTGTCAGTCTAGTGACCGAGTTAACTGTCCTAAATTTGGTGACAAAAGATGCCACTTGTAGATATAAGAACCACTGCAACTTCTCAGGATTAATTTTTTCTTGGATTTGTTGGAATGTGGCTACCTTATTATTATATAGAAAGTCTGCTACTCTATATAGCCCTTTATTTTCCCATTTCCCTATTTGCCTATGGAAATCTGCATTTAAAAGGGTCCGCAATGGTCTAACCACCGAATCTATTGGCATTAAATGTAAAGATCTGGACAACGAGGTCCACATCTGCATCATCTCTATCGTAAGTCTGGAGGTATAAGTGCCTCTAAGAGGCTGCGTCAGCTGTCCCCATAATATGTCTTCCGGGTTTCTATAATGTGCCATCAATGTCTCCACCCTCACCCACACCAAGTCCTCCGGATTCTTACTCATCAGGGTGGTTTGTGCTAACCTAGCCGCTTGATAATATTGGATTAAATTTGGTACTCCCACCTCCCCTAGTTGTCTATGTTGTTGGAGAATCTGAGAAGGGATTCTGGCCTTTTTAGAACCTCTTAGAAAGCCTATCAGGTCCATTTGTATTTTTTTTAAGTCAGTCAGGGGAACCCTAACGGGTAGGGCCCTAAAGAGATATAGTATTCTGGGGAGAATATTCATTTTAATTGCCGATAATCGACCATACCAGGAGAAACCTCCTTTTTTCCATTTATTTATGTCTTTTCTAATCGATGCGTATAGGGGGTTATAGTTTAGTCTGTAAAGATCTGCCGTGTTACTTGATACTTTAATCCCTAAATACTTAATCGCTGTGGTGGCCCATGAAAATTCAAAATTAGCTTCTATAAGCTTTTTAGTGTGGTCAGGAAGAGCAATAGGGATCGCTTCACATTTTTCTAAATTTACTTTATAGCCCGATACATCGGAAAATTCTTGTAGTCTCTGGTACAAGTTGGGTAGAGACAGCAGTGGCTTGGTTAGTGTGAGAAGCACATCATCTGCGAATAAGGACACTTTAAATTCATGGTCTTTGAGTACCACTCCATGTATATCTGGGGAAAGTCGAATTATTGCTGCTAATGGCTCTATACAAATCGCAAACAAAAGTTATGAGAGTGGGCATCCCTGCCGTGTACCGTTCAGGATTTCTATAGATTTTGATTGGTAGCCTGCTGCTCTAACATTAGCTGTTGGATTTGAGTAGATGCTTTTAATGGCCTGCACAAACTCTCCGTGAAAACCTAATCTATCTAGAACCTCCAACATGAAATGCCAATCAATTCTGTCAAACGCCTTCTCTGCATCCAGCGAGAGGACCAGAGAAGGCGTTCTCGTTTTGTTGAGGTAGTCAATCAGTGAGATTGTGCGCCTCGTATTATCTGGGGCTTGTCTATCTTGAATAAAGCCTACCTGATCAGGGTGGATCAGATTTGGCAATTGCACTTTAAGTCTGTTTGCTAGTATTTTGGTAAAAAATTTTATATCCTGATTTATTAGCGAAATGGGTCGGTAATTTTGACAGAGCTTTGGGTTTCTTCCTGGTTTTGGTATAACTACTATTTTGGCTTGTAAAATTTCTTTAGGGATTTCTTTACCTTGTAAAATATCGTTACATAATGAAGCTACATGTGGGATTAACACTTATCTATATAATTGGTAGTATTCGCCTGGAAATCCGTCTGGACCCGCCACCTTACCTGGCTTGAGTTCTTTAATGGCATTAAGAACCTCCCTGGTTGTAACCTCAGCATTTAGCTCTTTACTGCTCTCTTTATCTAGGGGAGTGAGTTTGGCTTCGTCTAAAAACTTTGTCAGAAGCTGATGCGTTTGTGCATTTGGTGTTGTTTTTTTACCATCATATAACTTAGCATAGTATTGGGCAAAGCTATCAGTGATTTCTTGGGGGTTTGAGGTACAGGATCCATCGCTTTTCTGTAAAAACGGGATAGTGAAAGATTTGGTCTTCTACCTCAATTTGTGGGCCAAATACCTATCCGGTTTATTAGAATATAAAAAATATTGTGATTTTAGTCTATGGGCAGATCTTATTGAGGTTTCATTCATTACTGTTGCTAATTCTTGTCTTTTAGCCTGTAATTGTGTATATGTTGTTGTTGATAAGTTTTGCTGATGTAACCTGGAAAGATTGTCTATTTGTTTTTGCAAGGTATCTGTTTGGAGTCTATTTACTCTGGTGAATGCTGCTTTCTCTTTAATGAGTAAACCCCTAATATAAGGCTTATGTGACGCCCAAATATTAATCGGATTAGAGGTCGTCCCTACATTGAAGTCCCAGTATTCTGTTAAAGCTTTAGAAATGGATTCACGTGTCTTAGTAGCTTTTAGGACGTATGGATCATAAGTCCAGGATCTAGTCATACTAGTTTGGAAAATCTTTTTAATATCTATTTGAACTATGGAGTGGTCTGACCATGCACATGCATGGATTTTAGCCGAGGACAGGTCAGGAATTGGAGTCTGGCTTACATAGATGTAATCCAATTTTGAATAAGACCTGTGTGCGCATGAGTAGTATGTATAATCATTGGTTCTCCCGTATAGGGTATCCCAAGAGTCTAGAACATTGTGTTCAAGGAAGATTTCTTTTATTTTTTTAATTGTGGAGTTGTGTCTTTCTTGTTTTTTTACTTTGGTGTGCGTACATTGAAACGTTGAAGTCCCCTCCCAAGATTATTCTAGAGTGTGACCATTGAGTTAATAGGTAAGATAGACGGGTGAAAAAAACTGCTTGTGATTCGTTTGGTGCATAGACATTGCACAAGACTATTTGTTTATCACGCAGTCTCCCCTGAAGTATCAGAAACCTACCCTCCGGATCCCTAATTGTTTCTTCTATCACAAACCCCACCGATTGATGTATTAATATTGATACCCCCCTCTTTTTTTTATCCGTTATAGAGTGGAAGTGTTGAGTATATCCTCTAGACCAGTATTTTGGTATTACTTCCCTAGTGAAGTGCGTCTCTTGCAGGAATATGATATTCGCTTTTAATTTAGTGTATTGGCTTAGTGCCGTCCTACGTTTAAGGTCTGTATTTAGGCCCCTAACGTTATGTGAAAGTAGTCTTAAATTGTTAGCCATTACTCACTGTTGTGTGGGTGGAGAGCCCCCTCCGGATCCGCTATCTCTTCATTCGGCATATCTGCCTTTACATATTGATAGTTTAGCTTTCTGTTGGTATCTGGGTCAAATTGGCCGAGTAGATGACGTGACAGAACATAAATAGAAACAAAAACAGGAACAATTACCTTAATGAACAAATCAAGTAATATCTCAACAATGATATTAAGCATAAGGAAAAAATACCTATTTATATTGTGCTGAGAAAACATACAAAAAATAAGAAAGAAAAAAAATATAACTTCCACCCCTCCCCCCCCCCATTGAAAAAATAGACTATGGTCTAACAGTAAAATCCCATAGTGCTATAACTGTATGTGCTTATACTATAATTTCTTTAAGAAAAGGGAGAAAAGAAAAACAAAGTAAAAAAAAAGTAAAAAGGAGAAAGAAGTTTTTCTCTTCCCCCTTCCCTTCCTTTGGCATCGAGCAATATAACTATTGTTATTAACTGTACATTATTTGCTACATTCCTCTTTTTCATAGCTTCCTAGTCTCTGAACTTATGGCTTCCCATAATGTATCCCCACCTCTGTGTATCACAATACTACTGGGTATAGAGAAAGACTGAGTACATTTTTCTACTTAAACCAACTACTGATAGAGAATGTCAAGGTTTGGTCTTTCTTTTTGGAACTCTGGACCACTTTTGCCTCTGTGGTTGAGCTGAGCTCAACTGTCCCTGAGATGAATCTTCTCCTGTCGTCATCTGTGGTATTTCTGGGGGCTCTAGTTGTAGCTTCCGGCATATATCAGGAATCTCTGACAATTCTTTTAGATTTAGAGTTCTGCCGTTGTGTAGAATAAACAGGCTAAAAGGGAAGCCTCAGCGATATCTAATTTGGTGTTTTCTTAGGAGTGCAGTCAAAGGCCTTAGATAGCTTCTTCTTTGGAGAGTCCGAATACAGAGGTCTTGATAAAATTGGATTACCATGCCCTGGAACTTGAAGGTGGGGTGTTTTCGGGCTGCTGAGAGAATGTCTTCTTTTTCTGGAAATCTAAGGAATTTCACAATAACATCTCTGGGAGGTGCATCTTCTTTTGGCTTAGCCATTAATGCTCTGTGAGCCCTTTCCAGCTGAAATTTCTCTTCTCCCACTTCACCAGTGATAGCTTGAAATAATTGGTGGAGATAGACAGGCAATTCTTCCATTAAGACAGCTTCTGGAATCCCCTTTAATCACAAATTACATCTGCGACTTCTGTTTTCGAGATCTTCAAGCTTGTCTTGCATGTCTATGACTTCTTGTTGCTGTGAGGAGAGCTTTTGTGTTCAGTTAGCTAGCTCTTCAGCCGTAGAGTTCTCACTCTCTTCCAAGGTAGCCACCCTGGAGCCTAATTCTGTAATATCTTGTTTTATGTCCGCCAGACTGCTTGTAACTGTATTTTGAAAGGTGTCTATTTTCTCCCAGAGCTTGTCAAAGTTTTGATTGATATCTTGGATACTAGAGCTTTGAGATCTGCTCTCGTAGCAGGGATAGCATCTTCTTCTGTAAATTGTGAGTCTGTTTCAGAGTCGTTGTCTTCTTCTATCACCATATTAACAGAATCTGGCACTCTCTCCCCTTTCGCAGGTTTGAAGAACAAATGTGCAGCTGATGACTTGGTCCCTTGAGTAGGTTTATTTTGTTTTCTAGCCGCCATCTTATAATTAGGTTGTCTGTCGACTTTTAAATCTCAGGTGGTGTGTCAAGAAATAGTTGGTGGGATATGTCAGCTACAAGTACCCTTGTACCTCAGAGTATAGAGGGCATGTGAGTTAGCAGATAACAGTTGAGGATTTTAATATAGATAATTTGTGAACGTAGATTATTCATTTATGCATACATCTTCTCTTAGCTGCATAGTTTGCAATCCAGACAGTGTCCGGGGTCTTTTATTTAAATTCCTCCTATTCTTTGAAGTTATATATCAGGATTATATTTGAATAGGCAGCTCCGGATTTATAGTGCTGTGGTTAGAGACCCTTTCTTAATTTACATAGGATTAGTGGTTGCTCCGGTTTGCAGTTGTAGTAAAGACATTAGTGTGATATTTGAAACATTTTTTGCAAACTTGCCATCTCTATTTCTCAGACTTAGTGAGCTGTATCCGATTCGGCATCCGATAGGAGCATTATATTGTGTTGCCTCTTCATATTTTAATTGCTGTCCTACCGGTGCTGTTTCTATTTTTAGTTGTATGTAGCTTAGGGCCTTTATATGTGCGCAGAGTTATTGCACCATCTGGGAGTCCTTATAGCGTGTGTTAACGTAGGCCTTGGTCAGTGGTACTTAAAAGTTTTTTTTTCCAGCCTCTGTATGCCTCTAATTAATCGCCATATCTGCTGGCCGTGTTTTTCCCTTGTTAAAACATTAGTCCCCTCACATACCCTCTTACCGCATCTTCCATATAGACTTTCTAAGCTTCTGTTCAAAGGAGCTCGTTATTAGAACCTTTTCTTTTCCAGCCTTAAAGTTTACTTTTAAGCTCTATTTGTTGTCCGGTTCGGCATTGTCTCAGTAGTTTTCCCACAGAGCAGGAGGTTTTCTTCCAGTATAGCTGTTATGTACAGCGCTGTTATGTCCGGAGTTAGCTACTCCACGTGTGCAAAATGGCGATCGGCACTACATATCTGCAAAAGCCTCCGTAGTCAGACTTCACTTGCAACACGTAATTTCACCTTAAGTTGTCCTCCGGTGTGTACACTCTTCAGTCCTGAGTATTTAGGGACATAATCCAGCTAAAAGTGCCATTAGATGCCTTCTCACAACACAGTTTAGCACGGAGCACAATTGCTAAGCTGCCATCTCCTTTTAGCTCCCTAAGAATTTAGTTTTAAATAGGAATAATTTATTAAAGTATAGTGTAGTGTTAGGTGTAATTGTAAGTTTTTATTTTACAGGTAAATTTCTCTTTATTTTAACTAGGTAGCTATTAAATAGTTATTAACTATTTAATAGCTATTGTACCTAGTTAAAATAAATTGAAAGTTGCCTGTAAAATAAAAATAAATCCTAAGATAGCTACAATATAATTATTATTAATATTGTAGCTATATTAGGGTTTATTTTAAAGGTAAGTATTTAGTTTTAAATAGGATTAATTTAGTTAATAAGAGAAATATTATTTAGATTTATTTAATTAATATTTCAGTTAGGGGGTGTTAGGGTTAGTGTTAGACTTAGGTTTAGGGGTTAATAATTTTATTACAGTGGCGGCGGTGTAGGGGGGGGCAGGATAGGGGTTAATACATTTATTATAGGTGGCGACGGTGTAGGGGGGCAGATTAGGGGTTAATGAGTTTGATATAGGTTGCGGCGGGGTCTGGGAGCGGCGGTTTAGGGGTTAAACTATTTAGTTGCAGCGAGGTCCGGGATCCGCAGGATAGGGGTTAATAACTTTATTATAGGTGGTGGCGGTGTAGGGGGGGCAGGTTAGGGGTTACTAGGTATAATGTAGGTGGCGGCGGTGTCCGGGAGGGTGGTTTAGGGGTTAATAGATTTACAAGAGTTGCGGCGGGGTCAAGGAGTGGCGGTTTAGGGGTTAATAACTTTATTTAGTTGCGGGGGGCTCCGGGGGTGCCGGTATAGGGGGTAGAACAGTGTAGTTAGTGTGGGTGCTTAGTGACAGCTTATCAATAAAGCTGTCAAAAAGCCGAAGAGCAGCGAGATCAGATGAGTGATAACTATCACAGTCCGCTGCTCATCGCCCCGTACTTGGTGCGTGGCTTTTAACAGATTTATTGATAACTTTGGCTAGATTTTTCAGGTCCGCGGCGGTGATGGTAGGTGAGCTTAGGCGGGCGTATTGGGCTGGCGAAGGCAGGTAAAGTAGACACGTTGATAACTAGAGGCCATAGACTCAGAAAATCTGCCAGATATTTCCTAAAAATATAAACTTATCTAATTTGTAGGATAGCCTTATGCTTGTCCCAGGCATTCTTAAAGTCCCCCACAGTGTTTGTCATTACCACACTTGTGGAAGTTTATTCCATGAATCAATCACCCTTTCTGTAAACAAGTGCTTTGGCAAATTACTCCTGAATATACTACTCTTCAACTTGAGATCCCCTTGTTCTTGAATTTACCTCTTTAAGTAAAATACTCACTGGATCATCTTTACAAAGTCCTTTAATATACTTGAAATTTGATATCATATCACCTCTTTCTCTTCTCTCCTCTAAGCTATATATATTTAGGTCATTGAGCCTCCCCTGGTACATTTTATTTTTTAGCCCATGTAACATTTTGGTAGCCCTCCTTTGCACAGATTCTAGTTTGTTTATATCCTTTTGGATATATGGCCTCCAGAACTGCACAATACTCAAGATAAAGCTTAACTAATGATCTGTAAAGTGGCATAAGAACCTTACTATTTCTGCTGCAAATACTTTTACCAACACATCCAAGCATTCTACTGGCCTTACTCGCTGCAATGCTACAACAGTGTTTACTAAATTTTAAATCATCTGAAATAATAATTCCCAAGTCCCATTCCTCATTTGTAACAGTCAGTAAAGTGTAATTGAGACTGTAATTAACGTTTGGATTTTTCATCCCTAAAGGCATAATTTTACATTTTGCAGTGTTAATCTTTAAATCCCAGTCATTTGTCCAATCCTCCAATTGTTGTATATCACTTATCATTTTGTCTACCCCCTGGAACATCTACTGTATTACAAATTTTTGCATCATCTGCAAACAGACATACTTTCCCCTGTAGCCCTCTGCTGATATCTCTGATAAATATGTTAAACAAAATAGGCCCAGGAACTGACCCCTAAGCCAACATTCTACCCAGTTCCTAATTTATGAGCCTAGACCAAGGAGATACAGTTTGAGAATTAGTTTGTTGTGTGCAACGGTGCTAAATGCTTTGCTGAAATCTAGATATGCTACATCAACTGCTGCACGCTGGTCTAAAACTTTCGTTACATAATCAAAGAAGGAAATAAGATTAATCTTACATGATGTCATTGAATTAACAGCGAAAAAGAAAAAAAGTGCCAGTAACAGATAAAATAAAACTTGACTTTCATTTAAGTTTAAACAATTAAAGCATGGAGGGACAATACCCCTTGAAAACAACTAATAGACTAATGCGTTTAGGCCGGGAGCCGTACTCATACACTAAGCATGCTGCCTAGGAGTGTTGCATGAAGCAAGCAGCACCTGTTTGAGCTGAGCGATATTTGTGCTGTTAGCACTGGGATCTACACGAATCTGCCGGAGTTGTCAAACACGAAGTTCTTAGAGTCCCCTCTCTCTGCAAGTAAACCGCAAGAAGCAAGCACAGGTCGCCAGCCCGGGGATGCCACTGAAGCCGCGACTACACGGAATACGCTCCTCCGCGTTTGGTGGATGGACAGGAGTCCGGGAGGAGCGGCTGTGCTGTGAGGAAGAGCTGGGACCTGGAGGAAAGCGGTAAAGTAAATTAAATTACATGAGTAGGGGTCTCTGGAGCTACAGGTGACTGACTGTTTTTCTTTGGGGGTAACCGGCTTATCCATTCACTGATGTAATAGACTGTTGGGTACACGGTCACACAGACACCATTCTCCCCCTCCTACTGGGAAGCGCATGTCTCCAGTGTATGTACCTTGCATAACTTAAAGCTACAAGAAAGAGCTTGGGCTACTTTGTTGGGCTGACAGGCTATTCGGAGAACTTCTGAAATATATTACGAATACCTTTGCATGGGATATGTATACTTGTTTTTTGGTACGTTTATGTAAACGCTAAACATCCCTTTATGCAAAACGGTTTAGAATAATTGAAGCAAATAATGACTTTTACAGGGATATTTCGATATCCGAATACTTATATTTTTCATAAATACCCGGGTAAACTCACATGGGCAGTTACATTGTGTGTCTATATGGACTATTTTCTTGTTTATTAACATTCTCACTGAAGTAAAACCATGCTGATTTTGGTCCTCTAAATTGTTTGTCTTTATGTAAGTCATATTTTTTTCTTTTAAGAGACTTTCCATTAATTTCCCTACTACTGAAGTTAAACTAACTGGCCTGCAGTTTCCAGATTTTTCTCTACTGCCCTTTTTATGAAGAGGTACTACATTTGCTATTCTCCAATCATTTGGAACAACTCCTGTCAATAGTGACTGATTAAACAGATCAGTTAATGGGGCAGTTAGCACTGATCTAAGTTCCTTTAAAACCCTTGGATGAGGAGTGACCTGCACAGTATGGATTCTGCTTCTTAACCTTTGCAACAGGTGGAAGCTTTCCAATATTTATATTTATTTTTGTTTAATTGTTGTTTTACTACTTGTTTTCTCACTGTTTCAAAAATTGCAACAGACAAAGCATAAGTCTCCTATAAACTGTCTTTAAGCCACCAAGCGTTTGTCGGTTCTTATTAATTTGCAAGTTTTGTACATTTATACATCTGCACTATACATTTTTATGTGCATTTTCTGTATGCTATTTTAAATAGAAAAATATAAAAAAAAGGCTTTCACTTGCGCCCAAACCCACCGTGCCCAAAAAGACAAATACTTCATTGGAGAGCAAAAGGTGGAAAAAATCCTAACACCCTTACTCGCACACTAACCCGATCACACTTTCTCAAGTGTGCTAACCCGACAAGAAATATTAATATTTCACATTTTAATGTTCCTCCCATAGAAGACTATTTTATATTTATTCATAAATACTAGTTTTTTTAAGTAAAATATATAGGTGCATCTACTGTACATATGTTTGTATGTGTATGTGTCTGTAAATACATATATACACAAATAATTACATATGTACACAAATAAATACATATGTACACACTGAACTGATGAAGGAGATGTAAGTTTCCACGAAAAGTAAATACATTTTGGTTGTTTGATATCCAAAATTTCCTGAGAGTGCATTTGTTGGAGGTTATATGATACAGCAAAATTGCACCTAGGTAGCTCATTCTTGGTGGGTGGATCCGCTATTTGGAACACAGACAGATATTTTAAAATAAATTTGAATAACTTGCTATTTAATCATTTCCTATTGGAACATTTTAAATAAAAAAAAGAGCTTTCAGTGTACATATTTTATAACTAAATAATGCTTAGTTGAAATCATTTTTACAAATGCTTATAAATTGAACTTTCTGTTTTATGACCACATTTTAGACAAATCTTTTCAGCAGTTTTATTTCCTAGATGATAAAAAAATATCCCTTAAAAACTTCAATATTTTTAAACTTTTTGAAAAATGAACTTCAAAATTTCCATTTCCAATTTTGCCGGTTCTAATAAATATACCAGATTTTAACAAGATAGGTGATTGATTGATTGATAGATAGATAAATGCTTATTAATTAGGCAATAAATATTAGAAAAAATATCTAATAATTATTATTAGTTAAAAATTACTAAAATATTTTTCCTAACCAACTATAAATTAAATGAACCTCAAGGGTCCTTTTTTATTATATAATATGAAAATATTACTAACTTTTAAATGTGTTTATTAAAAGCCTCATTCACCATAACTCAAATTTACAAATTAGTTTGAAGGACAACATTGAACGTAGTCTTCTAAATAAATAATAATAATAAAAAATAATATATATATTTATATATATTTATATATATATATATATATATATATATATATATATATATATATATGCTTGTGATTTGTAGTCACCACATCAGAATTTGTTTATGCAAAAAATAAATTGTCACACAGTTATTTTTAATCTATTTTTGAGCAAAAATAAAATGTAATAATGTTTAATTGCTACCCTCTCAACTGCATGATAGATATTATGTATTTTTGTGCTTTATTATTAAATGTTTCTAAGCAGTTTCTAAACCGTTCACTTAAGTCTTGTAGTAAAGCTCTAAACGTATTTGTTTTTTTCAAATACCTCACCCCTTTACAGACAAAGAATGATTTAAAGCATCTCCCCTATGAGTTAAATGAATATGAAACATAAATTTATTCTTTCAAGATTCAGATAGAGCATGGTATTTTAAACAGCTTTTCCAATTTACTTCTATTATTTAATTTGATTCATTTTCTTGATATATTTTGTTGAAAATACCACCTAGGAAGGCTCAGGAGCAGCAATGCATTATGGGAGGTTAGCTGCTGATTGGTGGCTGCACATATATGCCTCTTGATATTGGCTCACTAGTATTGCTGCTAGTGTTCTGCTAGCATTCCTGATCCTTCAACAAAGGGTGCTAAGAGAACAGAACCAAACAGAAAAAAATTGGATAGTTGTTGAAAATTGTATGCTATGGGGGCATATTTATCAAGCTCCATATGGAACTTGATGCCCGTTATTTCTAAAGACCGCTGCTCCATAACTTGTCCGCCTGCTCTGAGACCGCGGCCAAAAATCAACCCGATCTAATACAATCAGGTTGATTTACACCCCCTGCTAGCGGCCGATTGGCCGCAAATCTGCAGGGGGCGGCATTGCACCAGCAGTTCAAAAGAATTGCTGGTGCAATGATAAATGCCGACAGCGTATGCATGTCCGCTCGCACATTGATAAATATGTCCTATATCTTAATCAAGAAAGAACATTTTGGGGTTTCGTATCCCTTGAAATACAAGTATAAAGATTACAGACAAGCATTTTTGGCATTATTACAAGCCGTTTGTACTGTCAAGGAATTGTGAAATTACATCCCATTTTCATATAAAGATGGTGTAAAAAATAAACACATTATTTTTAATTTTAATGGATTTGAAATGAATGTACATTTACTTGTTTGTAATTGCTGTTGCAAATTTTAGGACACATTAATTAGAAATACAGCTAATATGATTGTACATGCCCATTCTCATTTTCATCTAAGTATGATAAATATTTTTTGAAACTACTTAATAGCTGTGATATCAATCAAGTGAGCATTTTGCTTTTTAAAATTTGTAAAAATAGCTACAGTTTCTATTGCTGTTGTTTGCAATCCGATTTTAAAATATGCCATGTTAATGAATATTACACCATCAAAATTAAATACTATAATAATTGTGTTTGAGTGTACTTTTAAAGGTTATTATAGTCAACTTTTTTTTCTATTATTTTACCGGAGGGAAAGCATTTCAGTTTTTTGTTGTAAAATACTATACTGAATAAATCAATGTTTTCTTATTGCACTTGCTAATTTCTGGTCACTCTCGGTAGCTGTCCTTACAAAACACTGATAAGTAGGAAGTATAAAACCAACACTGCAATATTATTTTACAGTTACATTTTAAATAGCTTATTTTTTTAGCAGGCAAAAAAATAGTTTCTATGCATGTATAAACGTTGTTTTTTCAGAACTATAAACGTGAAAAGATACAAAAGAAGAAGCTCCGCCCACAGGGGAACTAGGTGTAGTATATGTAAAGACAGGGGAGGGCTGGCAGCCTTAGGCCTGGGGGGCAAATCCAGTCAAGTGGCCCATTGCACCACCAAATAAGCTTACAGCCACAGGACCCACAGCCAGCAGAACCCACAGCAGGCCACAGCCAGCAGGATCCACAGCCAGAAGGACCCACCACATGCCACAGCAGGGCCCACCGCAGGACCCATAGCCAACAGAAACCACCACAGGCCACAGCAGGACCCATCACAGGACCCATAGCCAGCAGAACCCACCACAGGCCACAGCAGGACCCACCGCAGGACCCATAGCCAGCAGAACCCACCAGGAATACCCTTTACTGAAGCCAACTGGTTAACATTTTTACTTCCAATTCTTGGAATCAGAAAAAAACTTAGTTTTAAAAGTCTAATTGCAGAAAAGGGTGCAAAATAATGAAAGTTTTTTGCAAAGGTGTTTTACTAGACTTTATTTAAAATGTTGTATTGTAATCTCAAAGGCCTAGATTTGGAGTTCGGCGGTAGCCGTCAAAACCAGCGTTAGAGGCTCCTAACGCTGGTTTTGGCCGCCCGCTGGTATTTGGAGTCAGTGATTAAAGGGTCTAACGCTCACTTTTCAGCCGCGACTTTTCCATACCGCAGATCCCTCTACGCCATTTGCGTATCCTATCTTTTCAATGGGATCTTTCTAACGCCGGTATTTAGAGTCGTTTCTGAAGTGAGCGTTAGAGCTCTAACGACAAAATTCCAGCCGCCTGAAAATAGCAGGAGTTAAGAGCTTTCTGGCTAACGCCGGTTCATAAAGCTCTTAACTACTGTACCCTAAAGTACACTAACACCCATAAACTACCTATGCACCCCTAAACCGAGCTCCCCCCACATCGCCGCCACTCGATTAAAATTTTTAACCCCTAATCTGCCGACCGCCACCTACGTTATACTTATGTACCCCTAATCTGCTGCCCCTAACCCCGCCGACCCCTGTATTACATTTATTAACCCTTAACCTGCCCCCCACAACGTTGCCGCCAGCTACTTAAAATAATTAACCCCTAATCTTCCGACCGCAAAGCGCCGCCACCTACGTTATCCCTATGTACCACTAATCTGCTACCCCTAACACCGCCGACCCCTATATTATATTTATTAACCCCTAATCTGCCCCCCTCAACGTCGCCGACACCTGCCTACACTTATTAACCCCTAATCTGCCGAGCGGACCTGAGCGCTACTATAATAAAGTTATTAACCCCTAACCCGCCTCACTAACCCTATCATAAATAGTATTAACCCCTAATCTGCCCTCCCTAACATCGCCGACACCTAACTTCAATTATTAACCCCTAATCTGACGACCGGAGCTCACCGCTATTCTAATAAATTGATTAACCCCTAAAGCTAAGTCTAACCCTAACACTAACACCCCCTAACTTAAATATAATTTACATCTAACGAAATTAATTAACTCTTATTAAATAAATGATTCCTATTTAAAGATAAATACTTACCTGTAAAATAAATCCTAATATAGCTACAATATAAATTATAATTATATTATAGCTATTTTAGGATTAATATTTATTTTACAGGCAACTTTTTAATTATTTTAACCAGGTACAATAGCTATTAAATAGTTAAGAACTATTTAATAGTTACCTAGTTAAAATAATAACAAATTTACCTGTAAAATAAATCCTAACCTAAGATATAATTAAATCAAACACTACCCTATCAATAAATTAATTAAATAAACTACCTACAATTACCTACAATTAACCTAACACTACACTATCAATAAATTAATTAAACACAATTCCTACAAATAAATACAATTAAATAAACTAGCTAAAGTACAAAAAATAAAAAAGAACTAAGTTACAAAAAATAATAAAATATTTACAAACATAAGAAAAATATTACAACAATTTTAAACTAATTACACCTACTCTAAGCCCCCTAATAAAATAACAAAGACCCCCAAAATAAAAAATTCCCTACCCTATTCTAAATTAAAAAAGTTACAAGCTATTTTACCTTACCAGCCCTGAACAGAGCCCTTTGCGGGGCATGCCCCAAGGATTTCAGCTCTTTTGCCTGTAAAAAAAACATACCATACCCCCCCCCAACATTACAACCCACCACCCACATACCCCTAATCTAACCCAAACCCCCCTTAAATAAACCTAACACTAAGCCCCTGAAGATCTTCCTACCTTGTCTTCACCATACCAGGTTCACCGATCCGTCCTGGCTCCAACATCTTCATCCAACCCAAGCGGGGGTTGGCAATCCATCATCCGGTGCTGAAGAGGTCCAGAAGAGGCTCCAAAGTCTTCCTCCTATCCGGCAAGAAGAGGACATCCGGACCGGCAAACATCTTCTCCAAGCGGCATCTTCAATCTTCTTCCATCCGGTGCGGAGCGGGTCCATCTTGAAGCAGGCGACGTGGATCCATGCTCTTCTTCCGTTGTCTCCCGACGAATGACGGTTCCTTTAAGGGACGTCATCCAAGATGGCGTCCCTCGAATTCCGATTGGCTGATAGGATTCTATCAGCCAATCGGAATTAAGGTAGGAATTTTCTGATTGGCTGATGGAATCAGCCAATCAGAATCAAGTTCAATCCGATTGGCTGATCCAATCAGCCAATCAGATTGAGCTCGCATTCTATTGGCTGATCGGAACAGCCAATAGAATGCGAGCTCAATCTGATTGGCTGATTGGATCAGCCAATCGGATTGAACTTGATTCTGATTGGCTGATTCCATCAGCCAATCAGAAAATTCCTACCTTAATTCCGATTGGCTGATAGAATCCTATCAGCCAATCGGAATTCGAGGGACGCCATCTTGGATGACGTCCCTTAAAGGAACCGTCATTCGTTGGGAGACAACGGAAGAAGAGGATGGATCCGCGTCGCCTGCTTCAAGATGGACCCGCTCCGCACCGGATGGAATAAGATTGAAGATGCCGCTTGGAGAAGATGTTTGCCGGTCCGGATGTCCTCTTCTTGCCGGATAGGAGGAAGACTTTGGAGCCTCTTCTGGACCTCTTCAGCACCGGATGATGGATCGCCAACCCCCGCTTGGGTTGGATGAAGATGTTGGAGCCAGGACGGATCGGTGAACCTGGTATGGTGAAGACAAGGTAGGAAGATCTTCAGGGGCTTAGTGTTAGGTTTATTTAAGGGGGGTTTGGGTTAGATTAGGGGTATGTGGGTGGTGGGTTGTAATGTTGGGGGGGGGTATGGTATGTTTTTTTTTACAGGCAAAAGAGCTGAAATCCTTGGGGCATGCCCCGCAAAGGGCCCTGTTCAGGGCTGGTAAGGTAAAAGAGCTTGTAACTTTTTTAATTTAGAATAGGGTAGGGAATTTTTTATTTTGGGGGTCTTTGTTATTTTATTAGGGGGCTTAGAGTAGGTGTAATTAGTTTAAAATTGTAATATTTTTCTTATGTTTGTAAATATTTTATTATTTTTTGTAACTTAGTTCTTTTTTATTTTTTGTACTTTAGCTAGTTTATTTAATTGTATTTATTTGTAGGAATTGTGTTTAATTAATTTATTGATAGTGTAGTGTTAGGTTAATTGTAGGTAATTGTAGGTAGTTTATTTAATTAATTTATTGATAGGGTAGTGTTAGGTTTAATTATATCTTAGGTTAGGATTTATTTTACAGGTAAATTTGTTATTATTTTAACTAGGTAACTATTAAATAGTTCTTAACTATTTAATAGCTATTGTACCTGGTTAAAATAATTAAAAAGTTGCCTGTAAAATAAATATTAATCCTAAAATAGCTATAATATAATTATAATTTATATTGTAGCTATATTAGGATTTATTTTACAGGTAAGTATTTATCTTTAAATAGGAATCATTTATTTAATAAGAGTTAATTTATTTCGTTAGATGTAAATTATATTTAACTTAGGGGGGTGTTAGTATTAGGGTTAGACTTAGCTTTAGGGGTTAATACATTTATTATAGTAGCGGTGAGGTCCGCTCGGCAGATTAGGGGTTAATAATTGAAGGTAGGTGTCGGCGATGTTAGGGAGGGCAGATTAGGGGTTAATACTATTTATGATAGGGTTAGTGAGGCGGATTAGGGGTTAATAACTTTATTATAGTAGCGCTCAGGTCCGCTCGGCAGATTAGGGGTTAATAAGTGTAGGCAGGTGTCGGCGACGTTGAGGGGGGCAGATTAGGGGTTAATAAATATAATATAGGGGTCGGCGGTGTTAGGGCAGCAGATTAGGGGTACATAGGGATAACGTAGGTTGCGGCGGTTTACGGAGCGGCAGATTAGGGGTTAAAACAAATATGCAGGTGTCAGCGATAGCGGGGGCGGCAGATTAGGGGTTAATAAGTGTAAGGTTAGGGGTGTTTAGACTCGGGGTACATGTTAGAGTGTTAGGTGCAGACGTAGGAAGTGTTTTCCCATAGGAAACAATGGGGCTGCGTTAGGAGCTGAACGCTGCTTTTTTGCAGGTGTTAGGTTTTTTTTCAGCTCAAACAGCCCCATTGTTTCCTATGGGGGAATCGTGCACGAGCACGTTTTTGAGGCCGGCCGCGTCCGTAAGCAACTCTGGTATCGAGAGTTGCATTTGCGGTAAAAATGCTCTACGCTCCTTTTTTGGAGCCTAACGCAGCATTTGTTTAAACTCTCGATACCAGAGTTAAATTTATGGTGCGGCCAGAAAAAAGCCCGCGGAGCGTTAACAGCCCTTCTACCGCCAAACTCCAAATCTAGGCCAAAGTGTTTACATTCCATAAAAAATGTGGGCTGGGGGGCATGTCTAAGCCACAGCCATGTTCGGACGCTATTTGCAGAGGCTCTTACAGTGATCTTCATAACCCACTGAATATCCACACTATACTTTCCCATTGTGTAAAAAGATATTCAAGTATCAGTTGGGGAATAGATTCTACGTAAGATGTTACAAATAAAGCTATAAACCTAACTCTAGAAGACATACACCGAACGGAACTGAATTCAATGGCCCAGCTCATCATACCATCACCCCCCTCGGCCTGATATCTTGCCGGGTGACAGCTTAGACACTAGAGATATATGATGGAGGAGTTCTACACACGTGTGGCTTCCCTACTGGAGGAACTAAGTTGCAAAGCTGACAGAAGGCTCAATGACCCCCTGATCGCTTTTGAACACACGCTCCTACAAGATGGCATCTGCCTACCCACATCACATGACACTGAACCTCCGGAGCCGATTGCAGACCTGTCCATCTCACAGCACCCCTTATTATCTCAGACGGAGATGCTTGAAGAGGCTGCTGTCAGTGCCACAACTAATGAGACTCTGCTACAGAAAAGCCCTACTCCGTTTGTTGGATGGAAACCTCTACAACATCCTCCCCCTCCTAACCAGGATCCCCAAGCTGATGTGAAGTCTGCTCACCCATCCTTGGACACGTCCCGAGGAGATGCGGCCGGCTCTTACGGACGAGTACAGGGAACTCTCTACACCCCTCATCAGAGACTTGTGGCATCAGAGGGTAAAGTTCTGAAGATCAGGCCTTTTGGTGCATCAGGGGACCTACAAGATTTGTCACAGTAGGGCTCCGATCTTCCTGCATTCAGGGACTTGATTATATACGGTACATACAAGTGGAATGTAGGTCAGGAGTGGGTTAAAGAGGTTATCCATGCCCTCCAGTGGACTTTCCCCATGCTATATAAGGCACTAAGTTACAGCATACGTTTGTTTACATTTTCATGTTTTAAGTTACTCCCAAGTAATTGATAGTTTGCGATATACTGGTGGTTAACGATGCTTTAAAGTTTATTGTTTATAAAACTGTTTTATGAGCTATATCTAAGTAACTGGCCTTAGGCTATATTTTACCTACTGTTTTAACAATATTTCCTTGATTGATCGTTTATCTACTAGAGGAACCTACTTAATCTATCTGAATCTACACATGAAATACTATTCCCATATCCCTCTAGCGAAGTTGCCCATACATAGAGCTACTTATGGTCGTCTTTATCTGACAATAATTAGCTCCGAGATCTGCAGGAAATTTAGTCAGAATAATAGTGTAATTAGGGCCAACTAATCCTCACAAGCTTATCACTTAGAATAAAACTATTTTTGCCTGAGGCATACTCCTGCTCGGTTAAGCCATGTGGGTCTAAATAATGCATCCAGCAAGATCAACCCCCCAGATTCTTGCACCACACAACCTAGTAGCCTGTGAGAAGGATTATCACTGCCCCTGTCATTATGCACTCCATCACAACTATAAACGGTAGCCCATCTCTTATTAACCACGCTCTAGAATTCCCTCATCACACTGCACAGACCTCTAGAAGAGCAGACATTAGAGCTCTTAACGGTGGCTACCTATACCCCAATGTATCTTTATGGAGACAGGCAAACTGACAGCTAACTTAAAGCCACCAGATTACATGAACCCACAATACTTTCCTCCATTAAGTTATAATTCGCTACCCTTCTATCCTATACCACATCCCCTCTCAGACAATGTATATACATTAATAGAGCCCTTCCTCTACCACAACTCGCTAAACTCCTCTGTCAACATTTAACTATTGCATAGATCCAGGCTGTCTTTAATCTTTCTTACATGAGCGGCTCTTGCCCGCTGCTTTTCTTTCTCTTTCTCTTTATTTAAATCTTTTTTTTTTTTTTTTTTTTTTTTTCGAGATCTAATACCTTCTATATCAAGACCGATTATCGTGTGATCCGATATAACTATATCATCTATCATTGGGTTTAGATCTAAAGATAACATGGACTCATTGACTAAAAAAAGATCTATGCGGGACATTACTTTGTGGGTCTTAGATACACAGGAAAAACATCTCATATCAGGGTACTTTAATCACCAAATATCGTGAAGATTTAATTTGTGTCGAAAGGCTCTAAATAGTTTTTCTTCCGCTTTTCTACCTATAGGTCGATTACCAGCTCTTGTTCTATCCATCACAGGAACTGGCGTCATGTTAAAATCTCCTGCAATAATCACATTCTTATTAATATAGGGAAAAAGTTTAACATACAAATCATCCCAGAACCCTGGCTCTAATCTATTGGGGCCATATACATTACATATAAATAATGAAGTGTTACCATGTTCAATTCCAAATATAATATATCTCCCCCCCGGATCCCTTTCCTGTACTATAATTTTATATTTAAACTTCTTAGAAAATAAAACCGCTACCCCTCTCTTCCGGTTAGGTCCGGGAGCAGCAATTACCTCTCCTACCCATTTACATTTAAGTTTCTCCATTTCTGCCTCTTGCAAGTGTGTCTCTTGTAAGAGAGCTATGTCTGGATTCTTTTTCTTTAGTAATTTTAAAATTATGGACCTTTTGGCTGAGAGGTTATCCCCCCCACGTTCCATGATACTAAATTAACCATTGCAGTTTCTGAGTCTTAAAACACAATAAAAACAAAACAAAACAAGACAAAACAAAAAAAAAAAAAAAAAAAAAAAAAAGGAAAGCAAAACCAATACCAATCAAACGTCCGAACATAGTTTCCTATTATAGGACCTTTTAAATCTTTACATAGCTGGGCCATACCACTTTACCATTTATAACATAATAAAAACCTAATGTTGTAGAAGCCAACACTTTATATCCCATTATAGAGACTTGATAAATTCTTTCGCTTCTTGCGGAGATTTTAATGTAATATTTTCATTATTATGTTTAAAACATATTTTAGCGGGGTACATAAGTCTGGCCTGCATGCCTTTTTGTATTAGCGCCGTACAGAAGGGTGACATTTCTCTGCGTTTTATGGAAGTTTCATTAGAATAGTCCTGAAATAACAGAATTTTCTCTTGGCCTATCATTAATGGGCTTTTTTGTCTGAACTGTCTCATAATTGAAATTTTATCTTGGAAATTAAGGTATTTTACCATAATGGCCCTAGGCCTATTTATGCCATTACTGTCTACTCTAGGGGAGCCTAATCTGTGGGCCCTTTCTACTAAAAAAGACACATCTGAGGTTTGTAAACCCAATAACGTTGGTAAATCTTTGGCAGTAAATTTAATTAGATCTTGGTACTGAGGGATATCTGGGAGCCCTATTATTTTCACGTTGTTCCTACGTGAGCGATCCTCTAACTCTTCAACTTTAAACTGCATGTTTTTGATTATATCCTGTTGTGTTTTATATAACTTATCATGTGTGCCCACCTGATCTTCCAAGTCCGAAATTCTCATTTCTGCTTCCCCTAACCTGTTGGAAAAATGTCTAATCTCTTCAGTAAGACCGGAAATCTCGGTTTTAATTGCATTAAGTTGAGGTACTATTAATTCAGAAATTTGCTGTAGTAAATTTTGAGTATCGTAGTTACCCGCTTGTAATACCTGACCCTCCATACTTTGTTCCATGTCAATAAGTTTTGATTTTTTTCTCAGGTTGTTTAGGTGGCATTGCTGGCGATTTAACTTTTGCTGAAGTGATGAATCTCTCCATTAAAGGAAAGAAAGTTAAAAACTAAAGTGAAACCTATTATTCTGTCACTCAGAGAAACATTGAACCTAGACACCTAGGTTGTGAAATTGTCAAAAACAAAACATCCTTAAAAGTAAAATGAACACGTGTAAACTTAACTATAAAGTAAAACAAGTGAATAATTAATAATAAAGTGAACGAGTGAGAAAAAAAAAAAGAGGTAGATTCTTTCAAGAAAAACCTATTGTGACTTTATCTTTGTGTTTATGACGCCAAGCAAAATTCAGAGTATGCTCATATAAATGCGCTTGAGAGAAAAAAAAAAAAAAGAAAAAGAAAAGAAGGGACACAAGAAACAAACAAAACACTATTGTTAGAACCTATACAGACCAGCAGGCCACTATCTCTAAGTGCACTATCTATTCCTATCAGGAGACAGCAGAACACTTTGATTTACTTATATGTTGTTATATTACCACATTATCACATAGTCTGCTGACTTGTGACCAATAAACCAACATTCCATCTTAACAATCTTAACAATAATACAGTTTTATAGCCCCAGAACCTGTATCTCAGGCCCGTACCATAAGCTATATTCTATTGTTTCAGGTGATCATATACACATAAAGAGCAGAAAAACAAAATTATATTAGCCGTTAACTGCCCTCTTCTGGACAAGTCTGTATATCAAACTCAATAATGCACGGGTATAAAACCCTTTTTTTTTTTTTTTTTTTGGCAGCCTATTCAAGATTCTCTGTCACTTGTAAATAGTAGCAGAGGGAAATTTCCTTTTCTTTAATAGCTTAATACACATGTCCCCACTGCTGGGTCTTCCATATAGTCCACTAAAGCTAACCAGTGGCCGTGAACCACTGAATACAATACAGATTTGCAGTCAGAAAAACAACAGAGCGTAAAAATTTCTTGTGTGTCTCTGCTTCAACCCTTTATTTTATTTGCCTCGATTCTTCTTTATCAAGTCCTTGGCTTATGGCTAGTGTCTAACAACCAGCTACCTCTGGGACCCAAGACACGGGTTAAACCATCCAGGTTTTATTGGACTTGTGCCTCCTGTCGCAACCTGCTCAGATGTACTCCATAAAACTCCATAGAACTCACACAGCTTTATCTCCAAAGTTCCCCCTTTTTACTGTGTAAAAGATTTATATAAGAGGATTAATCTTTATGCAGTACTTATGCCAGCGTTTCTAAGAAGTACACCTTATCCATTCTTATCCTTAACCTTTCTGCTAAGTGTAGAATTTAGGAAAGGCCTTAATTTCTGTTCTTGCTTCAGCCTGCTGATTAGATTAAGTACTCACACCAGCTATAACCACACACAGGATACCAAAGTAAAAGTCTATGGTTCACTTTTAAAAACATTCCCAAACAAGCATACAGTGACACAGGTGGTGACAGATATTTTATCAGATACTTGCGCTTTTCCTCCAAGATTTTCTGGCTCCCCGCAGAGATGCTCCCTCTCACTTCACCGGCACCTCTCGAGCGGTCCCGGTAGGGAGGTGAACCCGGCCTTATAAGACTTTCTCAATGGTTCCGTGGAACACTCTGCTCTTTTCTTCGTAATGTTGCAGTATCTCTCGGGTACCTCCGAGTCCGTTCCCGGACGTAGTCCTGCGCTCCAGATAGCTGCGTCACCACCCAGCTTGCCTTGGTCACTGAAAGATTTTTTACTGCTTGTGGCCGATGCCAGCCGGCCGCTGGTGGCAAGTGTGGATTCCGTGCAATCTCTCTTCAGTCCTTCCCTGGCCGGTATAATATTCCAGGCTATAGGGGTACTCTTTGCGGGGTAGTTTGAAAAGTTTGCTCTTCTTACTCGAGCTGTAGAGCGTGCGTTCCTACACCACGCTCCTCCCACCGGAAGTCCCCCGATGACTGTTAGTTAACAACAGTCTGCTGCTCCTCTTTATTTAAATCTTACCATCTCACCTCCAACATTGCTCTATTCCACTCCCAGATAGTTCCATCCTGAGGTACAGATCTACCAACGGTACTCACAATCTTATTACCTATCTTCAGTAACTACTACTATAAGCCTTTGGAAACTTTAGTTCCCTACTATCCTCTACATATACATATTATGCTCCCTCACTCCCCGCTTAACTACTGACCTTATTCAGGTTATATATTCATAATTTCCAACAAGTACATACCTTACTACATACTTTAGGGATCTCACGTACGTGGTACTTTTACCTATCTGTATTGGAGTACAGGAGTTATTTTATTCCCTTATCTGATAAGAGATGGTAGGGACCCCCTTCAAATATTCCTAAATGTGAGTTTCAGTTTCATTATGTTATTAACCCTAACAACTACTATAAGATCATTATTAGTGGTTTAAGAGGGATCATATATATAAATTAAGACCCTCCCTCATACCATACTTTTTCTTTCATATTCCTGGGAACACAAATGACCAGAGGTTGTGTAGGAGATTATACAAGCTCATTTAAAAGGAGGTTTCATATTATTATGTCTTTTTACAAACCTAATGTTGAAAATATTGATTATCGGCCGACTCTTTAGGAGGGTTAAAAGTTTTATATACAGGGAGTGCAGAATTATTAGGCAAATGAGTATTTTGACCACATCATCCTCTTTATGCATGTTGTCTTACTCCAAGCTGTATAGGCTCGAAAGCCTACTACCAATTAAGCATATTAGGTGATGTGCATCTCTGTAATGAGAAGGGGTGTGGTCTAATGACATCAACACCCTATATCAGGTGTGCATAATTATTAGGCAACTTCCTTTCCTTTGGCAAAATGGGTCAAAAGAAGGACTTGACAGGCTCAGAAAAGTAAAAAATAGTGAGATATCTTGCAGAGGGATGCAGCACTCTTAAAATTGCAAAGCTTCTGAAGCGTGATCATCGAACAATCAAGCGTTTCATTCAAAATAGTCAACAGGGTCGCAAGAAGCGTGTGGAAAAACCAAGGCGCAAAATAACTGCCCATGAACTGAGAAAAGTCAAGCGTGCAGCTGCCAAGATGCCACTTGCCACCAGTTTGGCCATATTTCAGAGCTGCAACATCACTGGAGTGCCCAAAAGCACAAGGTGTGCAATACTCAGAGACATGGCCAAGGTAAAAAAAAGGCTGAAAGACGACCACCACTGAACAAGACACACAAGCTGAAACGTCAAGACTGGGCCAAGAAATATTTCTAAGGTTTTATGGACTGATGAAATGAGAGTGAGTCTTGATGGGCCAGATGGATGGGCCCGTGGCTGGATTGGTAAAGGGCAGAGAGCTCCAGTCTGACTCAGACGCCAGCAAGGTGGAGGTGGAGGACTGGTTTGGGCTGGTATCATCAAAGATGAGCTTGTGGGGCCTTTTCGGGTTGAGGATGGAGTCAAGCTCAACTCCCAGGCCTACTGCCAGTTTCTGGAAGACACCTTCTTCAAGCAGTGGTACAGGAAGAAGTCTGCATCCTTCAAGAAAAACATGATTTTCATGCAGGACAATGCTCCATCACACGCGTCCAAGTACTCCACAGCGTGGCTGGCAAGAAAGGGTATAAAAGAAGAAAATCTAATGACATGGCCTCCTTGTTCACCTGATATGAACCCCATTGAGAACCTGTGGTCCATCATCAAATGTGAGATTTACAAGGAGGGAAAACAGTACACCTCTCTGAACAGTGTCTGGGAGGCTGTGGTTGCTGCTGCACGCAATGTTGATGGTGAACAGATCAAAACACTGACAGAATCCATGGATGGCAGGCTTTTGAGTGTCCTTGCAAAGAAAGGTGGCTATATTGGTCACTGATTTGTTTTTGTTTTGTTTTTGAATGTCAGAAATGTATATTTGTGAATGTTGAGATGTTATATTGGTTTCACTGGTAAAAATAAATAATTGAAATGGGTATATATTTGTTTTTTGTTAAGTTGCCTAATAATTATGCACAGTAATAGTCACCTGCACACCCAGATATCCCCCTAAAATAGCTATAACTAAAAACAAACTAAAAACTACTTCCAAAACTATTCAGCTTTGATATTAATGAGTTTTTTGGGTTCATTGAGAACATGGTTGTTTTCAATAATAAAATTAATCCTCAAAAATACAACTTGCCTAATAATTCTGCACTCCCTGTATGAGAACTTTCTACAAAAGTATCCCCTGGGCTCATATCATAGGAGATTATTTACTTAACTCTCTGTTCGCTACATTACTCTAATTACACTGTATCCCTTGTGGGGTTCCAGGTATACTGGTCATCAGATAAAATGTGCATGTATAATCCGCAAACTGGTCCGACTGTAAGTTCTCTTCACAATTGTTTCTATTGTATGTGGACATATGATGTTTGATGTTTACTGTTCAAGCTAAAAACCTCAATAAAAATTATATTTAAAAAAAAAAATGTGGGCTGGTGGAATGTGCCAGCCAGGGGATTTCTTTCCAGGGGTTAAAAGAAAGCTTTTGAGCAGTTTTTTCTATAAAGATCTTAAACCACAGATTTTTTTAAAATGTTTTTTTTGCCATTTATTGCCTCTTTAAAAGTACGGTCACCATGTAGGCTGGTAGAATTGAAGGTCTGTACACACTGGATTCAAAACTAAATAAAAAAACAACTAAAGGACTTCCGGTGGGCGGCTCTAGAAGATGGCAGCAAGCTCTCTTAGCTCTGAAGAAATTCTCTCCTTATGACTGCAATTCTGCCATCCTTCTATGCCATCTGCATCTCCCTTGACAGACAAGCTGTCCGGGAACTTTTAGCAGATAGAAGCCTGTCATCCACTTCTTCCCTGGAAGTCAGTTTACCGAAGAAAACCCACAGGGGATTGCGGAGCATTGGACCTCATGGAAGACATTGCTAAGCAGCTGTGTACTCAGGGGTGAAACTACAGGGGGTGCAGAGGTCGCAGGTGCGATTGGGCCCCTGAGGGTGGGGGCCCAGCTTAAAAAAATATTTAAATTTTTTTTTTAATAAAAAACGTTAACCTACCACTGCCTGCACTGATATCATGTGAGTGTGACATGACTACAGGGGTTAGTGTTTCTGTTTTACCCATTGGTGTTTGTGTGTGTGTGTGTATGTATGTGACTGTGTGTGTATTTATGCATGTATGTGTGTTTGTGTATGTTTGTGGAACCAGCAAATTACAGACCTTGTTACTACAGCATGGGGGGCAGGGGGTAAACAGTGTCACTATACAGTACCACTATATACAGTAAGGGGGGCTGGACCATGTCACTGACTACTGTGGTCACTTTATAAAGTACTGGGCGGGTAGGGTCAGGCCAGCCATCTCACCGGCAGACTGTGTCACTAACTCACTATATACAGTACTGGTGGGTTAAACAGTGTCACTATATACAGTAATAGGGGGTCAGACCATCTCACAGACTGTGGGCACAGGGTACCTCCTTTTGCAGACATGTAATCTGATTCACATTTTTTTCTCTGTGTTAAATGTAAAAAAAAATATATGTATTGAATTCACCTTTTTTTGGAGGGGGGAGGGGTGGTGGGGGGGCCCCTTCTTAGATTCTTGCACCTGGGCCCTGTGGTTTCTAGTTATGCCTCTGTGTATACTATTTTTTCACCTACATTTGAGCAACTGTTCATAAGCTATGAACGATTACAAGAGGCAGTGCGGGCAGCTAGGAAACTCTGCCCTGCTGGACCTGTGGCGGTAAATGGAGAAATAACATAATCACGGGTAACCCCCTTGTCATTTATTGCCACGCCTTCCCAATTTCAGCGATCACTGGCACATAACCATCATTGCGATGCCACGTGGACGGACAACTTACTACCTGACTCAGGCCGAAACGTACTTCCCCCGCACGCTGTAGCTGCCTGCAATGGACCACAGCCCATATCCGGGGACAACATCTTAGGGATCTCACAGAAGCTCGATCTATACTGCTCCCCTATGCTGACTACAGCTTGGATCGCCACTCCGCCAAGGCTTTGGAAGGCTATACATTATGCACACGTGGGACAACAGATCGACTCATATCTGCCAGCATTGCACGCAAGCCACCCTGCAATGGCGCATATCGCTACTTCAAGGAACCAAGTTCTGAGACATGGATTTCAGACTCCAACTCGTGTTGGGGTAGGATAATTTATTTGTGGCCTGTGATGTGTACCTCAAGGACATTACTCTGGGCAGCGATGAGCTGGGGGAGACTGTTCACTGTTAAGTTTTAGCCATGTTGGTTTTTCTTGTTTATTAAATATCAATTTGTTCCCTGCTTTGGAAGAGCCCTGTTGGCTTTTCTTGTCTTCCTGCTTGGAAAGTTTTGGGAGTTCACCGGCAATCAGATATATTTCTGCTAAGAGACTTGATGACTCTCGGTCCCAATTTGGGTTGCATAACATTGATTAATTCCTCCCGCCCTATAATGGCCGGTGTTTCCTGGATGGCCGCACGAATTACTGACTGTTATATTATATTATATTATGTGTGTTTATATGTACTTCTGAATGTGTGAGTTCCCTCTGTAATGTTGAGGACTTTGGGACGAGTATTGAAATCATTTTGTGGTGTATGCTTGTGGACACTGGAACATCGCAAGGACTCATTTTTGTTTTAAGTTCACATAAGATTACCTGGTTAAGATCTAAAGAAAACATTTCTGTGGTAACGGTATGTTGTGTATTTACTAGTTGTATATATGTTCTAAATTTAGATCTACTTCCCACTCTCTTTGCCCAGGAACATAGATCTCTTACCACGCCAAGAATAGCTATACCAATATTGCATTATTAAATATCAGCAGTTCCAAGTCTACGTTGGTGACACTTTTAAACATTTCACCCTACTAACGCTTACAATGTTCTAACTTAAACACTCATTTATATCGTATCAGTGCTGGGCGACACAGGTCGCTACATTATTTATAGCAGCTGAACAAATCTAACCCCTGAACGACTGCTGCAAGCCACTGTTCTAATGGTTCTGTGGGCTTCACCCTTGCCCTTGTTATTAACTATAAGTGCCAACCCTATATCCTGTCCAATGATATCAGCATGCTTATCAAGTTTCCGTACTGCATACTTGCAGTTTTCTTAGTAGCTTTTATCACAGACCCTCCTGCCCTCATAGACCCTACATAGTTTATCAGCGGAACCTATCTGGTTGTCCGAGGACTGCATAAATGCCTGTTATATTACAAGAGCTATATCTTCATAGTTGGGCGCTTGCTGTTCACTGTCCAAAAATGTCAGCATACTTATTAAGTCTCCTTATTGTATACCTGCAGTTTTCTCAGCAGTATTTGTTACAGACCTCCCTGCTCCCATAGACCCCACATAGCTTATCAGCGATACCTATGCTGTTGCCTGAGGAATGCACAAATGCATGTTGTGTTACCAGAGCTATATTTTCTTAGTGGTGTGCTAACTGTTTTAATATTTTGAAATTTGGAAATGTTATTTGATTTTGTTAATACCAACTCTCCTGAAGTACACACACCTCTCTCTTAATGTCTCCCATGTGCAATATGTTGATATATCATGTTTGGTGCCGCCTGCTTTGGTAGAGGATGTTGGATTCCATACTTATGCCTCTCTCGCCAATGCTGCAACCACTTAGACATCAAATTTAACCTGCAAACTATTTCCTACCACCCCATTTAAACTTGTGGATACTCCAGGTTATACTGAGGCTCCGTAACTAAACACACTCTACTAACTCTTAAGATATTACCACTCTACTTACTATTAGGTTGCTGTGGCACAGATGTCTTCCTAAAAGAAAACTCCCAATCTGCATATCATAGTGTGTCTAGCTTCACTTAATACTCTCACGGTTGTGTAAGCCAATATTAATCTAGACCACTCTACACAAACGAATGTTCTCAATATGCAATGCGCAGGGTGATACACATTTAAAATAGGAGAAAGTATTGGTTGTAGTTTATTTATAGTTTCCTAATGCGTAGTTTTGTTAGGTTATAACTTCAGCGATGTATACAAGTATTTCATAAAGATCGATCAACGAATTTCTGATAGAATTTTGAAAAGTTTCCACCAATATAAGTGGTCCATCACTATTACTTACCTAGTGTTGTGCTAATGTTGACACACTGGCTCATGGATTGCCCTGCGGGGTGCGCAGAAATGTTATTTGTGGGACTGTATACACTTGCTGTGTTCCCCCCACCCCTTACCACTCCACCCTTCCCTCTCCCCCGACTTCCCTCCCCTCTCCTCCCTTCTGTCTCCCCTGTTTTATTTTTGTTTGTTTGTTAATAATATTAAAAACCCCAGTATTGTGGTGCAAATCCATATCTATGGTTATCTATGGAAAATTCTCAAAGTTACATGTAAGTTATTGTATGAAATCACAGTTGCTTGTATTGTTTTAACTGCTCTTCTGACTCACCCTGCGAGGCGGGATGAAGATGCAACTTGTAACTTTGCACCCTTTATTGGTCATAAATAAAAGTTTCAAAAAAAAAAAAACTAAAATTTCTTCTAAACTAAATAAGCCTACAGTTAGAGCGATCACACGTTAGCTATTATTTTTGATGCTGCATGGAGTGTTTGCAGCCCTCATGTACACCTAAAGCCATGTTGCTTTCCTATTTAAATTACTGATCTCTCATATTAACACCTTGAATGCTACAATCACTGGATGCCAATGAGACACAAAGAGAAGCCCCACATGTATTCTAACCTAATAGACAGTATCTAATATAATATATGAATGTACAAAACACTCACTGCACCCCACACCAGCACTGCCACCCCGAGGTTGGCGCCATAGTGTTGGGTAGTACGCAGGGCGGGCACTAGAAATTTTGGGGCCCCTTACTAAAGCAGTGTCCATCGTAAATTTGATAAAATACTGTAAGTCAACTGGAATGTTTTTTTAAAACTGTATGCTCTATCTGAATCATAAAAAAAACAACATTGGGCAAGAATGCAAATGCAATCAAAAGCTCCACAATGTATGCACATGTTTGATAACTTAAAGGGACATGAAACCCAATTTTTTTCTTTTAAGATTCAGATACAGCATACATTTTTAACAACTTTTGCTTCATTTTCTTTCTTTTCGTATCCTTTATTGAAGGAGCAGCAATGCACTACCGGGAGCTAGCTGAACACATTGTTAAGGCAATGACAATATATATCTATATATATGTGCAGCCACCAATAAGCAGCTAGCTCCCAGATCCTAAGCTTACCTAGGTATCTTTTTTCAGCAAAGGATACCAAGAGAACTAAGCAAATTAGATAATAAAAGTAAATTGGGAAGTTGTTTAAAATTGTGTGCTCTGTCTGAACCATGAAAGTAAAATGATGGGTTTCATGTCCCTTTAATAAAAATGCTTCAGGAAGCCTGTTTTAGCTAACTCCTCCTAGAAATGAAGAAATGAAATAAAAAAAAAAACAGCACAGGCACAGCTTATCTGAATTAACACTAACACAAAATGCTTTTAAAAGATAATATGCTTTCATATTTCCATGCAGCCCTGCTCAGCCCTGGGGTACACATACACTCCCATTGCAGAATTGTATATAAATGTGCAGCCTAGCAAGGGACTGTTATCTACAGTTAAAAAAATCACTCAGTAAAGCAATGCATAGGTGACAAATACTGCTGCTGTGAATGGTAAAAAACTGTTTTATTATTTTCCTATGTATGAGACACAGATATTTATACAACATAAACTGAAATGTCTTATCCCAAGGCTTCAGCTAAAATAAAAGCTGCACACTGCACAGTATTAGCTGTATTATACATGAGGATCTTACTGCAGCCTTGCAGAAACCCCACATACTTGCTGAGAGCACATTTATGTACTTACTGTTTAGTTGTTGGCTGGAAGCTGCCCAGGTCGATCTCAGCCCTGAATCAGCCAATAGGAATCAGAGCTGCTTAAATCCTATAAGCTGTTCAAATCAATCAATAGGATTTAAGCAGCTCTAATTCCTATTGGCTGATTTAAATTTTTCAGCCAATAGGAATGCAGCGGTACCCTAATATAAAAGGGGTACCTCGCATTGAATCCTCAGTGTGCGGAGGACGATCGCATGAACAGGACCTCAACGTCGGACCGATGGACCTCCACCTGTACCTCAGCCTGGACCTCCGCGCATCGACAGCTCCGCCTCTGCAGGGATGAAGAAGATGCTGGTCCCGTGATGGATGAAGATGGAGCCATCTGGATGAAGATGCTTAGCCGCTGGGATGAAAATCTTTCGCCGGACTTCAGCAACTGTGAGTACCGATTTTGGGGTTACTGTTAGGTTGTTTTTTTGGGGGGTGTTTTTTTTTTAGATTAGGGCTTTTTTTATTTTAATGGGCCGAAAAAAAGCTGTATGCCCTTTTAAGGGCAGTAAAAGAGCTGAATGCCCTTTTAAGGGCAATGCCCATACAAATGCCCTTTTCGGGGCAATGGGTAGATTAGGTTAGGGGGTGTTTGTTTTTATATTTTTGCAAAAGAGCTGTTAACTTTAGGGCAATGCCCTACAAAAGGCACTTTTAAGGGCCCTTGGTAGTTTATTAGAGATTAGGTTTATTTTTACTTTGGGGTATTTTTTTTTAATTTTTTTAAAACGGGGTATTAGAATAGGAATAATATCATTTTTTTGGATAATTTTGTTATTTTTTGTAATGGTAGTTTTTTTATTTTTTTGGAATTTTAGTGTTTATTATCTTTTGTAATTGTAGTTTAAATTTTTAGTAATCTTACGGCTAGATTGCGAGTCTTGCGTTATGAGCTGTGTGGTGCTAACATGCAGTTTTTTCTCACCGCTCACTTACCTGCAGCGCTGGTATTACGGGTTTTTACAAACCTGGCGTTAAAAGGCAAGAAGTGAGCGTAGAGCAAAATTGAGCTCCACTCTCCACTCCAATACCAGCGCTGCTTAAGTAAGCGGTGAGCTGGTTGTACGTGCTCTTGCACGATTTCCCCATAGATATCAATGGGGAGAGCCGGCTGAGAAAAAGTCTAACACCTGCAATAAAGCAGCTTAAAGCTCAGTAACGCAGCCCCATTGATTCCTATGGGGAAACTAAAGTTATGTTTACACCTAACACCCAAACATGAACCCTGAGTCTAAACACCCCTAATCTTACACTTATTAACCCCTAATCTGCCGTCCCCGACATCGCCGACACCTACGTTATACTTATTAACCCCTAATCTGCCGGTCCAGACATCGCCGCCACCTACATTATATTTATTAACCCCTAATCTGCTGCCCCCAACATCGCCGACACCTACATTATATTTACTAACCCTTAATCTACCGCCCCAATGTCGCCGCAACCTACCTACACTTATTAACCCCTAATCTGCTGCCCCCAACGTCTCAGCCACTGTTCTAAATTTATTAACCCCTAAACCTAAGTCTAACCCTAACACCCCCTAACTTAAATATAATTAAAATAAATCTAAACAAAACCTACAATTATTACCTAAATAATTCCTATTTAAAACTAAATACTTACCTATAAAATAAAGCCTTAGCTAGCTACAATATAACTAATAGTTACATTGTAGCTAGCTTAGGGTTTATTTTTATTTTACAGGCAAGTTTGTATTTATTTTAACTAGGTAGAATAGTTATTAAATAGTTATTAACTATTTAATAACTACCTAGCTAAAATAAATACAAATTTACCTGTAAAATAAAACCTAACCTAAGTTACACTAACACCTAAAACTACACTACAAGTAAATAAATTCCCTACATTAAATACAAGTAAATAAATTAAATTAAATTAGCTAAATCACAAAAAAACACTAAATTACAGAATATAAAAAACAAATTACAAGATATTACTAATTACACCTAGTCTAATAGACCTATCAAAATAAAAAAAGACCCCCCAAAATAAAAAAACCTAGCCTAAACTAAACTCTCCATAGCCCTTAAAAGGGCCTTTTGCGGGGCATTGCCCCAAAGAAATCAGCTCTTTTACCTGTAAAAAAAAAATACAAACAACCCCCCCAACAGTAAAACCCACCACCCACACAACCACCCCCCAAATAAAAGCCTAACTAAAAAAACCTAAGCTCCCCATTGCCCTGAAAAGGGCATTTGGATGGGCATTGCCCTTAAAAGGGCATTTAGCTCTATCACAGGCCCAAAGCCCTAACCTAAAAAATAAACCCATCCAATACATCCTTAAAAAAATCCTAACACCAACCCACGAAGATTCACTTACCGGGAGAAGTCTTCATCCAAGCGGCAAGATGTCCTCAACGAAGTCGGCAGAAGTGGTCCTCCAGACGTGCAGATTGGAAGTGGTCCTCCAGATGGGCAGAAGTCTTCACCCAGACGGCATCTTCTATCTTCATTCTTCCGGCGTGGAGCGGGTCCATCTTCAAGACATCCGACGCAGAGCATCCTCTTCTTCCGACGGACTAACGACGAATGAAGGTACCTTTAAATGACGTCATCCAAGATGGCATCCCTTAGATTCCGATTGGCTGATAGAATTCTATCAGCCAATCGGAATTAAAGTAGAAAAAATCCTATTGACTGATTGGATCAGCCAATAGGATTGAACTTCAATCCTATTGGCTGATCCAATCAGCCAATAGGATTGAGCTTGCATTCTATTGGCTGTTCCAATCAGCCAATAGGATTTTTTCTACCTTAATTCCAATTGGCTGATAAAATTCTATCTAAGGGACGCCATCTTGGATGACGTCATTTAAAGGTACCTTCATTCGTCGTTAGTCCGTTGGAAGAAGAGGATGCTCCGCGTTGGATGTCTTAAAGATGGACCCTCTCCGCGCCGGCAGGATGAAGACAGAAGATGCCGTCTGGATGAAGACTTCTGCCCATCTGGAGGACCACTTCTGCCCGTCTGGAGGACCCCTTCTGCCGCTTCATTGAGGACATCTTGCCACTTAGATAAAGACTTCTCCCGGTAAGTGAATCTTCGGGGGTTAGTGTTAGGATTTTTTTAAGGGTGTATTGGGTGGGTTTATTTTTTAGGTTAGGGCTTTGGGCCTGCAATAGAGCTAAATGCCCTTTTAAGGTCAATGCCCATCCAAATGCCCTTTTCAGGGCAATGGGGAGCTTAGTTTTTTTTAGTTAGGCCTTTATTTGGGGGGTTGGTTGTGTGGGTGGTGGGTTTTACTGTTGGGGGGGTTGCTTGTATTTTTTTTTTACAGGTAAAAGAGCTGATTTCTTTAGGGGTGCCTCTGCAAAAGGCCCTTTTAAGGGCTATTGATAGTTTAGTTTAGGCTAGGGTTTTTTTTATTTTGGGGGGGCTATTAGATTAGGTGTAATTAGTTTAAATATCTTGTAATTAGTTTTTATTTTCTGTAATTTAGTGTGTTTTTTGTTGTGATTTAGCTAATTTAATTTAATTTATTTAATTGTATTTAATGTAGGGAATTTATTTAATTGTAGTGTAGTGTTAGGTGTTAGTGTAACTTAGGTTAGGCTTTATTTTACAGGTAAATTTGTATTTACTTTAGCTAGGTAGTTATTAAATAGTTAATAACTATTTAATAACTATTCTACCTAGTTAAAATAAATACAAACTTGCCTGTAAAATAAAAATAAACCCTAAGCTAGCTACAATGTAACTATTAGTTATATTGTAGCTAGCTAAGGCTTTATTTTATAGGTAAGTATTTAGTTTTAAATAGGAATTATTTAGGTAATAATTGTAGGTTTTGTTTAGATTTATTTTAATTATATTTAAGTTAGGGGGTGTTAGGGTTAGACTTAGGTTTAGGGGTTAATAAATTTAGAACAGTGGCTGAGACGTTGGGGGCAGCAGATTAGGGGTTAATAAGTGTAGGTAGGTTGCGGCGACATTGGGGCGGTAGATTAAGGGTTAGTAAATATAATGTAGGTGTCGGCGATGTTGGGGGCAGCAGATTAGGGGTTAATAAATATAATGTAGGTGGCGGCGATGTCTGGACCGGCAGATTAGGGGTTAATAAGTATAACGTAGGTGTCGGCGATGTCGGGGACGGCAGATTAGGGGTTAATAAGTGTAAGATTAGATGTAATTAGTTTAAATATCTTGTAATTAGTTTTTATTTTCTGTAATTTAGTGTGTTTTTTTGTTGTGATTTAGCTAATTTAATTTAATTTATTTAATTGTATTTAATGTAGGGAATTTATTTAATTGTAGTGTAGTGTTAGGTGTTAGTGTAACTTAGGTTAGGCTTTATTTTACAGGTAAATTTGTATTTATTTTAGCTAGGTAGTTATTAAATAGTTAATAACTATTTAATAACTATTCTACCTAGTTAAAATAAATACAAACTTGCCTGTAAAATAAAAATAAACCCTAAGCTAGCTACAATGTAACTATTGGTTATATTGTAGCTAGCTTAGGGTTTATTTTATAGGTAAATATTTAGTTTTAAATAGGAATAATTTAATTAATGATAGTAATTTTAGATTTATTTAAATTATATTTAAGTGGGGGGCGGAGCTAACCCCCATACTCAGTAGAAGCAACACAGGAGAGCTCCGCTCAATGAGTAAATTAAAACTAGTGTTAGAGTATGCTATATCTGCTTAAAAGTTGGTCAAGCAAGGGCAATTACTCCAATAGTCATAGTGACCACTTAGGGGTCCGGACTAAAGCAGATTTTACACTTTGCTATGAGGCAGCACTTAGGATAGACTGATGCCCAGCTGCTGGCCTGTGCCACACATAGCCATCCGGAGGGTTGGGGCTCCGCTCTGGAGGCTCGTTACCATAGGACTGCTCTCTATCTCCTGAGTCGGCAACAGCACTGCATCGCCACAACTAGCGGGGAGTAAGAGCTGTGGAAGCCACCCCCTGCACCGCTACCTACGCACAGCTCCGGAGGGTCGGGGCTCCGCTCCGGAGCGCAGTGAGACGGATTATCAGGGATCACTGGGTCATCTCTACAGACGCCGGGTAAGACTGTGGAATAAGAGATGAGGAGGGTGATATAGGAGTAACTCCAGGTACATAAGCAGGCAGAGCAGGTCCATAAGTAGTAGAGAAGTAGTGGCTCGAAAAGACGCCATCTTTGTTTTGGGGCCCTGATAAGCCGTTTTAATTGTTTTACATGGCGGACCTTAAGCTGCAGCACCTGAGGACAAAATAATCGGGTGAGCTGAGACATACATAAGCAGCACAACGAATATCTAGGTCCCTAACTGAAGTTGAACATCTGTCTAAACCGTTAGGAGATCATTTCCTTTACTGTATAATTTAAGTCTGCTATCGATACCTAGAGGGGAGGAGGCTTTATAAAATATTGAGTACTTGGACTAACTACCTTCTTGGTCCGGGCTCTGTAATCCCCATTCTACTACCACCTGGCCCTTCATATACCGCAAAAGACATTCAATGTTACCAGCTTAACGAATCTCTAGCGAGCCAGGGGTTGCTGCTAAAAGGTCTGGGCCTTATTATAAGGAGGATATAACTTCATAACTGCAACCACCCTTGCGGGCCCACAGCCTAGACCCCCAGGTGGGACTTTTAAACTCCTTTTTATCCAGGTCACTGCTGTGACATGTAGTGAAGTGTTTTCTTTTAAAAGATATTCAGCTCCTCTGCTCCCCATATGGAAAATAGATATGATTCCTGTCTTAGATCCTAGGTGACAAACTACAGGATCTGAGATACAATTGGGTTTCTATCAGCTGAATAATTTAATTCGCTAACTAAAATCATTGGAGGACTAAAGTTTGGAGGACAGACATGCTAAAAAGAGGTATGTCCCCATAGGTCCCGCTTATTGGTTTTCAAGGTGTTAAATATGCTCTGATACACAGAGGTCTTTACATACATCTATAGACATTATGCAGATACTGCTTTTCAAGTGTGTGGGTGGTGTTTCATAAGTGATCAAGCTTTATCCCGGTCATACTTCAATCTTCATACAATGAAGGGAAAAACCCAATCAGTCAGAGACTGTTAATCCAAAGCACAAGCAAAAAAGAAGGCCATGCTTCAAGATAAAGCAGCTACTCAAGAGGGGGAAATGTCAGATACCATGCTGGACATTAGTACAGAAGATCAGCCACAGCCCCCAACTAACAATTTAGTTCAGCAAATTAAGGAAGTATTTCAAATAGAACTGAAAGCGGCTATACAAGATATTAGGGGAGATATAAAAGAAATAAGCCATAGAACCTCTGATCTAGAGGACAAAGTGGGAAAAATCATTGAAGAAATCCCAATCATCCAAAGTTCTATGCAAACACATCGCGACAAGATTGAACAACTAGAATCACAACTTGAAGACTTAGAAAATAGATCTAGGAGGTCTAATGTCAGACTTAGGAATCTCCCGGAGTCTTATGATAAACTGATGTCCTGCTCTGAATTCTGCGACATCTGCTACCAGAAGTTGAAGAGAGTTTTTTTCTGATTGATAGAATACACAGAGCTCTGAATAAACTAAAAATCCCAAATACACCCAGGGATGTCATTCTTAAGTTCCATTATTACACTACTAAAGACCAGCTCTTACAGGTCACCAGAATGCAACAAAAGATAGAATTTGAAGGGCATCAACTTCAATTTTTTGCTGATCTTTCTCCTATCACCCTCCAAAAAGAAGAGAATTTAAACCAGTTACGGCTCTTATGAAAGCACAGATTAAGTACCGGTGGTCATTCCCATTCAGACTTACTTTCCTCTACAACAAAACCACTTACTCCTGCACCTCCATTGAGGAGGGTACAGATTTACTTCGACAACTGCAATTAAAAGGTGAAGACACCCCTGTGCCACTGCCACCTAGACCACCTAGGAAACAGATGCAACAGATGTGGAGCAGAGTTCCTAGGGGTTCGGACCCACACAGCAGATCCAGAGAAACATCAAGTGCGGAAATAGCCCAGCAATCCCAGGCTGCGACTAACGGATGAAGAGAACCGATTTACATGAGTCAAAGACTTCAAGCTGGACACCCATGGGAGTCTCTTGACTTTTCAAACAGTATGGTCTATAGAGGACTTGCCTTAGAATGGAGAGTCCACGATCTGTTCATGATATGTAAGACTTGCGCATATAGCAATGCAGGGGGACACACCTGATGACCACTATATAGAAAATAAATAAATATATATTTATATATATATATATATATATATATATATATATAAAGTGGTTGTTGAGGCCTTATACCTCAGAATTACCTACAAGAGTTATTTTCATTAGTTGAAAGCTACCCCCGTTGGAGTTGGCTTAATTAAGATCTTGGGTTGGTTAACAATATTTATATAAGTTTTTGTCACAATAGCTCGCCATCTTCATGGCGGAATGTTGTCATGGATCAAGACCACAGTATTAGCCCAACGTTATTAGGGCTCCAGATGAGATTGTTCCGTCAAGGGAGTTCTACAGTTATAATTTTAGTAAAATGTTATGCCTCCGGAGGCTAGGTTTGAGAAACCCCTATATAACTGTAATATAATACCACGCCCATTATGAGTTTTTCATGGTAATGTCCTATGGTAATTTTAGATAGGCTTTATCCTATTTGTCGATATTCAGTAATAAAAACAGACTCTAACATACTAAGTCTAGTTTGTTAATGATATTTTGTTCAAAAGTTATGTCATAGCCACTGTTAGTTACATCATTTGTACATCTTGTAACCAATAAGTATAGTATACAGGAAATTTAAGTATCTCACACCGATACTACTGTTCATATTTGTTATAATGTTTTTTACCTATATTTCTCTATTTCTAACTCTTTTCTATTTTTCTCTGAGCGCTCGTGGGACCATAATAGCTGGAAGGTGGAGGTGGATCTTAGGAGGCAGGAAAAAGGTGGTTCAAGATGACAGGTACTCCAGATATTGTACAATTTGGGGTGGGTACAGCATTTTTTGGGCTTATATTTGTGTGAAAAAACACATTCAAGATGTCATTTAAAATAATCTTGCATAATGTCAGAGGGCTTCATTCTCACATCAAACGGAAAAAAGCTATTGCAGACTACAAAAGTAAACAGGCACATATCATAATGTTACAAGAGACCCACTTCACTTCTACACAACACCCGAAATATTGGGACTCGGCTTTTCCGATCCAGTATCACTCATTTGGTCATAAAAAAAAGAGAGGGGTTTCTATTATCCTACATGCATCATTGAACTTCCAAGAAGAAGAAGAAGTAATTAGAGACTCAGATGGCAGGTTCATAATACTCAGGGGGAAAATACATGGCAACTCGATTGTACTAGGGAACATATATGCTCCGAATGAAAATCAGGGACACTTTATGGCCAAAATTAGTAGACTATTGACTTCCTGTAAAAAATACAAAATTATTTTGGGAGTGGACTTCAATCTGACACTCAATGATAAAATTGATAGATCTCCCTCGACAGGTACACCCTCCAAAAAAAATCCTAAGTGACTTTATATTAGATCATAATCTGTTAGATATTTGGAGACTCCATAATGTGGGAGTTAAAAATTATATATACTACTCGGTGGCACATAATTCTTTCTCCAGAATTGATTAGATTTTTGCGAGCCAGATTTTATGCCCATTAACAACATACGCCAAACCAGCTGATCTGACCACTCTATTGTGGAAGTTGCGATCAAAGGTTTTTTTGATCCATCTAGAGACAGATCCTGGTCCCTGGACACATCTTTTTTTTTTTTTTTTTTTTTATAATTTTTATTGAAGTCAAAATTTTGGCATACAAAGAAAATATAATAACATTGCATAGCATTGCGTAGTTACATTCCAATAAAAGGAGAGAGAAAGAGAAGAAAAAAAAAGGACTTATGGAAAGATACATCATACAAAGAACATATTAATAGACCGTATGCAATTAGCAATATCAGATATGTCAATAGAGCATGATGTGGATTACATGTAACAGACAACAGAAAAGGGAAACATGTTAAAGTACAAATTTTGGTACATATATAAACCTATAACCGTGCCCTAGACACATCTTTATTAGGAAATTACATAATATGTCAGAAACTAACCCGGCAAATAAGACACTTTTGGTCAGACAATAAAAACTCAACACCTAACCCCTTATTTATTTGGGGAGCGTTCAAAGCCTTCCTGAGAGGTTTCTTAATTCAAGAAAAAGCAAACCTAAATAAACAGAAAAAAAGTTAATAGAGGAAAAGAAGCAAGAGATTGAGGACCTTAATAGACAAATAATAAGGACCAGAAGCCCCAATTTAACCAAACTAATAACATAAAAAAAACGGAATTAGATAAGTTACTTGATGAAAAAGCATTGGCCTATTTAAGGATTATTGATGCACAATACTTTGTTTATGCCAATAAGCCTGACCGAATGCTAGCCAGGAAGATTAGAAACATTAGCAGATCTTCTTCTATCCCCCAGTTACAGACTAAGTCGGGCTCAGTCACAAATGATCCTAAACATATTGTTAAATCTTTTGCTGATTTTTACCAGTCTTTATACAGATTACAGAGAGACCAGACAGATTCTAGAAAACAAAGAATACAGGAGTTTTTAAAAGAATGCCACCTCCCTAAGCTAGAACAAATAGCCTTAGATCAGCTAAACACCCCAATTACAGCCCGGGAAATAACCATAGCAATTAAACAACTTAAAAGCAATAAGGCTCCTGGACCCGATGGGTACTCAGGAAGCTTCTATAAAAAATTCACGGTGGAGCTTGTTCCTCACCTGGTGGAAACATTTAACTATATATTGGAGGGTGGTACAATCCCTGCTGAACTATTAATGGCTCGAATATGTGTGGTCCCCAAGCCTGGTAGAGACAAGTTCCATTGTAAAAACTATAGGCCAATTTCGCTCATAAATTTAGACCTCAAGCTCCTTAATAAAATAATGGCCACTAGATTAAACCTACATATATCTAAATTAATTTCGAATGACCAGGTGGGGTTTATTACTGGGAGAGAGGCTCCTGACAATGTACGCAGGGTCATTGATCTGATTGACTTTGCAACGAATGAAAGAGTGCCTTCTCTGTTCCTATCTTTGGATGCAGAGAAGGCATTCGATAGAATTCATTGGGATTACATGATTGAAACTCTTTCACAGTTTAGTATCTCGGGTTCCTTCACTAAAGCGATACAAGCCATCTACAGTAGTCCATCAGCATATCTTAGAGTAGCTGGATACCAATCCAAAAGAATCTTCATCAATAACGGTACCAGGCAGGGCTGCCCATTGTCACCCTTGTTATTTGCCATATGTATTGAGCCCTTAGCTGCTAGCATTAGAAATCAAAGAGATATCTCCGGTATAACAGTAGGTAAAACAGAACACAAACTTTCCTTATTTGCTGACGATATCATACTAACAATCAGCAAACCACTATTGTCTTTACCAATTTTATACAAGCTTTTATCAACCTCTGGTACCCTAACGGGCTATAAGATTAATAATGACAAGTGTGAAGCCATTGAGGTTCATCTCCCTAGCCATACCAAAAAGTTGTTGGAAATTAACTTTGATTTTAAGTGGGCTACTCGGGCGACTAAATACCTCAGAGTTTTACTCCCTTACAACCTAAAAGAGTTATATAAACTTAATTATCCCCCGCTATATAAACACCTCCACAAATAAATGAAAACCTGGAGTACCTATAAAATTTCATTTTATGGTAAAATGGTAGTTAGCAAGATGGTAATACTTCCAAAATTACTGTATCTATTTAGATTGTTGCCTGTGGATATCCCTTCAAACGATCTTAAAACCGTCCAAAAAAACATTTTTGAATTCATTTGGGCTAATAAAAAAGCGAGAATAAATAGAAACACCCTCTTGAAACCCAAAACGGAAGGGGGGCTGGGAGTACCTGATCTTCAAGTATATTATAACGCTGCGAGATTAGCTCAAACAGCACTCCTACATAACTCTGACAGTGAACTAGCCTGGGTTCAATTAGAGAGAGACATGTTAAATCTTAACCCAGTCTATCAGATGTTTTGGACACTTAAAAAAGACAGACCTGGTTTCTGGACACAATATACTTCGCTAGGACACACTTTGAGACTATGGGATAATTTACAAAAAAGATATAATTTAGTCCCGGAAGGTTCACCCCTCACACCACTATCTATATTTCCAAACCACCACAATAACCAAACTAGTACAATATGGGCCAACAAGACAGAATTGCCGACACACTACGAAATTCTGAGATCATTTTGTACCAGCAATATAACGATCTCCTGCCCTCCACACCACATTCCTGGTTTCATTATTTCCAACTTAAAAATAGGATAGACGAAGTCCGCAGATTAAGAGTCTCTGAAAAGTCCCACGCTATTTGAGAAATTCTGTAACTCCACCTCCAGAATCAGGGGTACAATTTCTAGTCTATATAAGTTTATGTCTGTGAGGCGACAGCCAGAGAAGTTATACTTTATTAAAAAGTGGGAAAGCGAGGTTAACCTCTCTAGAGATATAACAGAGTGGGCGACCATAATTTAGAAAGGCCTAGCTTGCTCCATTAGCGCAAACTTAAAGGAAAACTATATTAAAGTAATATATAGGTGGTATAATTATCCATGTAGGTTTAAATACTGTCAGCTAGATACAGACAGGGTTAGGCCACCTCAGTGTTACCGGGGTTGCCAGGTTGAAGGTACCTACACTCACATGTGGTGGGATTGCCACAAAAGCACTAAAATTTGGGACGCCACCTCTGAGCTACTAAGTAAAATCTTTAACAAAAGGATTAAACTAAATATGGAGCAGGCCCTTCTACATTTCCCCTAATCATTAAAATTAGTGGGTATAATATGTACTGCTGTCAGGACAGTGATTGCTAAATTTTGGAAAACATCAGTTCCCCACTACGATGTTATACTAAACAAAATTAAGTATTATTACCAAATGGAGAACATCGCATCGTCTCTGTTAGACAAGAGACAAGAATTTCTAAAAGTGTAGGAGGAATGGATAATCTGGGAAGACTCTGTACGAATGCAAACGAGAAGGGCCGTGGGAGTTAGGGCCTGCTAGGAAGATGGACTCACTAAATAGAAATTCCTGCGAGTGCTCAATCTATACTTTTCTTCTTCTTTCTCCATTCTTCTTTCTCTCCTCTTCAAGATAGGTACTCTTCTTATTCTTTCTTTCTCCTTTTGTGTCATGAGTCCTATCTGATATAAAGGAAGTCTCCCTTTAATTTAACTTAAGGAAATAGATGGGTCAACCTGTGTTGCCCTCGTATACAAGCAAGGTATTCTCTAACACTACTTTCTATATTGTGTTTCATGTGCTATTATTTTGTACTGTAATGTATTGTAGTACTTGTATTATTATTATTTTGCTTGTCGAGTTGGAAGACTTTAATACATAAAATAAAAAAATTTAATTTAAATTATATTTAAGTTAGGGGGTGTTAGGGTTAGGGTTAGACTTAGGTTTAAAGGGTTAATAAATTTAGAATAGTGGTGGCGACGTTGGGGACGGCAGATTAGGGGTTAATAAATGTAGGTAGGTGGCGGTGATGTTGGGGGCATCAGATTAGGGGTTAATAAATATAATGTAGATTGCAGCGATGTTAGGGGCGGCAGATTAGGGATTAATAAGCATAATGTAGGTGGCGGCGATGTTAGGGGCGGCAGATTAGGGGTTAATAATATTTAACTAGTGTTTTCAAGGCAGGAGTGCGGCGGTTTAGGGGTTAATATGTTTATTCTAGTGGCGGCGATGTCCAGAGCGGCAAATTAGGGGTTAAACATTTTATTCTAGTGCTTGCGATGCGGGAGGGCCTCGGTTTAGGGGTTAATAGGTAGTTTATTGGTGCTAGTGAACTTTTTAGTACTTTAGTTATGAGTTTTATGCTACGACGTTGTAGTGTAAAATTCATAACTACTGACTTTAGAATGCGTTCTTGGAGGTAGAGGGTATACCGCTCACTTTTTGGCCTCCCAGGACAAACTCGTAATACCAACGCTATGGAAGTCCCATAGAAAAAAGGGTTTACAAACTTTACGTAAGTTGGTTTGCGGTAAGGCCAAAGAAGTGTGCGGTGCCCCTAAACCTGCAAGACTCGTAATACCAGCGGTAGTGAAAAAGCAGCGTTAGGACCTGCTAACGCTGCTTTTTCAGCTTACCGCAAAACTCGTAATCTAGCCGTTAGGTTTTTTTGTTTTTAGTAATGATAGTTTTTTTATTTTTAGTAATGTTAGGTTTTTTTTAGTGTAAGCTTAGGTTTTATTTTTATTTCACAGGTAATTTTGTATTTATTTTACCTAGGTAGTTAGTAAATAGTTATATTGTAGCTAGCTTAGGTTTTATTTTTATTTCACAGGTAAGTTTGTATTTATTTTTAAACAGGTAGCTAGGTAGGTTTTTTATTTTTAGAAATGTTAGTTTTTATTTTTTATGATGTTAGGTTTTATTAGTTTAAGCTTAGGTTTTATTTTTGTTTCACATGTAATTTTGTATTTATTTAAACTAGGTAGTTAGTAAATAGTTACATTGTAGCTAGCTTAGGTTTTATTTTTATTTCACAGCTAAGTTTGTATTTATTTTTAAATAGGTAGTTAGTTAATAATTGTAACTTTGATTTAGGTCTATTTTAAGTATGTTAAAGTTAGGGGGTGTTAGGTTTAATGGTTAATATAGTTTAATTTAGGTTGTTGCGATTTGGGGGTGGCGGTTTAGGGGTTAATAGGTTTAGTTAGTGTCAGTGATGTCGGAGAACTGCGGTTTAGGGGTTAATATGTTTAGTTAGTCTCGGTGATGTCTGGGAACTGTAGTTTAGGGGTTAATAGGTTTTAGTTAGTGTTGGCGATGTTTGGGAATGGCAGTTTAGGGGTTAATAGGTTTATTTAGTGTTTTAGTTAGTGTTGGCGATGTTGGGGAACTACGGTTTAGGGGTTAATAGGTTTAGTTAGTGTCAGCGATGTCAGGGAACTGCAGTTTAGGGATTAATAGGTTTAGTTAGTGTCAGCGATGTCGGGGAACGGCGGTTTAGGGGTTAATAGATTTATTTAGTGTCGGCGATGTGGTGGGTCGGCGGATTAGGGGTTATTAGGTTTAGTTAGTGTTGGCGATGTGAGGGGATGGCGGTTTAGGGGTTAATAGCTTTATTTAGTGTCGGCGATGTAGGTGGTGTTGGCGGTTTTAAATCATTTTGTTTCGGCAATTGCTGGCATATTAGTTATATTAAGTTAAATCATTTTTTCGGATCCTTTCATTTTTTTCAGATCCATTCTGTATTCATATGCATTATTCTACTCTAAACTTCAGAATAGAATAATGCATATGAATAAAGAATGGATCCGAAAAAATGAACGGATGCGAAAAAAACTATTTAACTTAACATAACTAATTTGCTGATTTTTTTTTTTAAACTTAACCAAACTAATTTGCCGAAATGAAATTATTTATTTAACTAATGAAAACAAAACTAAATGCAATTTTTAGCGTTGCACATGTTTATTAGATATAAGGTAATCACAGTGGTTAAAAGTATATTAATATAACTGTTTTGGTTATGCAAAACTCAGGAATGGGTAATAAAGGCATTATCTATCTTTTGAAACAATAACAATTGCGAGTAGACTATCCCTTTAAGTATAGGCTATAGAAAAGCTTTGTAAACATATCCAGCAGAAGAAATTACACTCCTAGTGGTAGTTAGGAGAGGTAAGTAATAACATTTAAATTTCCATTTGTTCTCTCAAAGGCCCCAATTCTAAAAAGTTCCCTGGGCTGGTTAGATTGTATAAAAATGCTCACCAGCCCTTCTTTTTCCCTTAAGGAATGATATAAAGCCACCTTTCACCCTGAAAACTGGGTGTCTTGCTAAGGGATGTAAACTCACTGCATTTTCAAATGGGAAGGAGATGCATACAAAAGTGCACGATAAAGTTTGTATTTTAAAAATCTTACAAAACGAATAACTGAACCATTCACAAAACCATACAAAAATTGTATTGTATTGTAAACGTGCATCAAAATTCATAGGGAAATTGTTCACCAAAAATCTTATTTTAAAAAAAAAAACGTAAAATTTGTAGGTAAATTACACAGCGTAAACTGTCATTTAATTACACTGGATGTGAAAAAAAGAAGACATTTGTACATAAAAGTACAACATATAAAGCATAATTGTTTTTCCATAAAATACGAAATACCAAGTAGAGAGCTCTCATTATTTGTTTTTTTCCACTTTTTTTATCTTTAAGAGGGTCCATATAAGATTCTTTACAAAAATAAGAAAGGCAACGTAAATAATTATTAAAATGAATGAATGAATTAATTAATTAATTAATTTTAAAAAGGCAACAAATGATGTATCCTTACAGTCTTAACATGCAGTACAATTCATTAATAATAAACCGTTAATACAAAATTATAGTATGGGCTTTATCCAACTGAAGAAATTCAGCTATTCACAGTGACATTCACAATAACATAATTATACGATTAATGCCAGCCTTTGATAACGCTCAGGCGAAACACACGTCAGGCGTTCGCCTCTTCGTGACTACTCTGGACTATTGGTAACACTATATTGTTGACATTGATCGTATAATTATGGTATTTTGAATGTCACTGAGAATAGCTGAATTTCTTCAGTTGGATCAAGCCCAGAATTTTTTCACAATAATTGTGAGTAGCCTTCTATTGAGAGATAGTGTAATAAGCCCACCCCATATCTCACTTTTGTGGGTGTCATGTAAGCATAGTTGGTAAATTGCTAGGGATCTTTTTCTACTCAATGAATGTCTCACAATGGGCCTCTGAATCCTATTCTATTTGTAGACATGTGTAATTTTTGAATCTACGATCTGTTGTTTCATTTTATTATTAGGATCCACACATTGTTTATGTATCTGTTTCCAGGGACTCCGACAGTGCTACTTTGTTTTTGTTTTTTAAGTGATTTTAACAGACAGTCAGTAGGATGTCTTTTAATTTATTGAAAAAAATTACATTTTATTTACAGCTCTGTTTATTAGGTATACTTATTTGATTGTAAGTGCGTGCCTACTTGGTGGTTACTTTTTCTTTTTTTAAACAATTAATTATATCTGCTCTGGCTTTTTTAAATGTTTTGCTATTTACTACCCCAGACTCTTGCCAATTAGACACTGAAGGAGTCAGGTAAGATACAAACATTAGTCTCAAGTGGAATTCTCTATAGTTCATAGCCAGTGTTGCTTTCTCCAACTTCTTAAGGCTAGATTTTATTGTATCCATGTTTAACGTAGAAGAGGGAAAATATTTTATACAATCTTCAGGTCTATGATTTAATATAAAAATACCAGGCCCCTTTCCTTCCAGTCTCTGTAGACTCCATGAGTATCCTTGCTTAGAATCAGGGTTACCGATCAATGGTAAATAGTTGGAGTATTTAAAATGGAAGTCTAATTTACTACATGAGATTTTCTAGGAAGGGTGCACTGAATACTTTTAAACTCTTTATGTTTTAGGTAATTTAGAGTGCTTAATATGTACAAGGGCTTTGAGTGAAAATGTTTTTTCTAAATTAGATTCTAGATTCTAAATTGAGAAATAATTACATTCTGTTAACCAGTCTACTGCTAATTTACTTAAACATATTCAGTTGTACAATAGGAAATTAGGGAGTGCAAAGACCCCCAAACTTTCTTAAGACCTGCAATTATTTAAGTGCTATCCTTGTTATTTTCTTGTTTCATAAAAATTTAATAATTGGATACAAAACAGAGGGACGCCTCATGTGTAGATCAGAGGCGTAATCCAACATCATATCGCAAATTGGAGGGGCACTTGATGCTCTATGTTTTTAATGTGAGTTTCAATTAACCCCTTTTTAACTAAAGCCAAGTGTCAGCACCTTACTATCCTTGGAACCGCACCCTGGGGCGGATCATACTTGGGAGTCATTTCCAGTGTTTTAGATTTCTGCCAGGACAAGGGTTAGCTGTTACACCCTAAGGTATCAGCTCGTTACTACCAGCACATAAGTGTGCTCCCATCTAAATGTAGGTATCCATTTGGAAATTTGCGATATAATGTTGGATTACACCTGTATCCATTTGGAAATTTGCGATATGATGTTGGATTACACCTCTGATCTACACATGAGGCGCCCCTCTGTTTTGTATCCATTTTAGAACCTGATCTGGAGTGATCTGCGAGGAGGAGAGCAGCCTTACATCTTATGTCTGGACTACACACGTTGATGGACTAAGCACAGTATTACCTGTCTAACTGTGGGACTGTTTTTGATCTTACCTCACCTTATTTTTGGTCTGGTATTGTTTATTTGTTTTTTATTATTTTTTACATATATTATTTATGCTATAACGTATCTTTACCAATATTATTATTAGATTGTTTGCTCATTATGGAATTTTTAATATTTGATTTCAGGTTTTATGTATATATATATATATATATATATATATATATATATATATATATACTTTGGTGATTATATTGTTATTAAAGGGCGCCCCCTTTAATTAGTTGTTACAAAATGTAATCATTGACTTTCTATGTTCTGATAGATCAGTTTGTTCGATAAAAATTGGTAGGTTTTGCATTAAATATAGTAACTTTGGTAAAATTACCATTTTGCTAAGATTAACTTTTCTATTCAATGTAAGGGGCAAAATGTTCCATCTCTTCAAGTCCACTAAAATTGTATTAAATAGTGGAGAAAAATGTAGCGAATACACCTCTGCTGGATCTTTTGAAAATTTGATTCCAAGATATTTAAATGAGTTTACTACTACTTTAAAAAGTACCATTAGATTTGCTTTTATCTAGCCATAAGATTTCTGACTTATTCATGTTAATTTTGAATCCTGAAATGGATCCAAAATTATTCAATATCTCCAAAATATTGGGTAGATTTTTACTGGGATTTTCAGGAAACAGCAACATATTGTCTATGTACAGAGCCAGCTTCATTTCCGAATTACCAATTTAGATACCTTTAATTATTTTTCTTAATTTAATTGCCAAAGGTTTGATTTCCAGGATAAAAAGGAAGAGTGAAAGAGGACAACCCTGGCGGTCTCCTCTACCCAACCTAACGAAAGAGAAGAGTTCTCCATTTATTATAAGAGCTGAAGAAGGGGAGTCATATAAATATTTGATAAAATTTGTCAAATTTCCTGTTAAACCAAATCTATTCAAAGAAGGCTTTTTCAGCATCTAATGTTAATATTGCAGCTTCTTTTTGTCTAGTATTAGTCTTATATTGAATCCAGAAAAAAAGGTATAACATTCATAAAATCAATTTGATCTATGTAGATAAGGTTTGGGAGAATATTTTATCATTTTTGGCCACTATACTTGCTAATAATTTATAGTCTGCATTCAGAAGTGAGATTAGTTTGTACTAAGTGACTTCTAGAAATTTTTTTTCTATTTTAGGTATTACCGTAATAATTGATTCTGAGAATCTAGTTGAAAAATGTGTCACTTTTTGCTCTAAAAAATAGAGATTGTACAGTTTAAAAAAAATTGGGGTCATCTCTTCCTTTAACATCTTGTAAAATTCCACTGGAAGGAAGTCAGGACCAGGCGCTTTATTTAAAATGTATTTATTGATTCAGTCATGAATCTCTTCTAGTTCTATAGGCTTGTTAAGTTCATCTAATGCTTCTGGGGAGATCTGAGAAATATTTAAATCTTTCCAAAATGATCCCTTGTTTATAAGATTCATACCTTTCATTTTGTATAATTCCTCATAATAGTTAGTAAATGTATTCATTATTTCTCTTGTATTTGTGTAAATGATGCCTTCTTCTGAAATTGAACTTACCGTATGTATTTTTTTCCCTTTTGCCTTTAAAAAGATTAGCTAAACATTTGCTAGTTTTGTTCCATATCTATAATATCTAGCCTTAATCCTTAAATCATCTTAAACAGATTTTGTAATAGAAAAAGTATTTCTTATACTGGAAGCTAGTTAATATTTTTCCCTATTCTCTGTATTAGTTTTTGTAAATATATCTATTAAAAGCATTTGCTACCTGACCGGTAATTGTATTTCCCGTAATATTTCTTTTTTTATTCAATTTTGCCATAAAATCTATTATTTCTCCCCTCAGAACTGCGTTAGAGGACTCCCAAAAAAGACTAATATTATCTAAAGCCTCCTCGTTGTTACATCTAAAATATTCTCACTTTTCTTTCAAAAAACTTTTGAAAGCAACATTTGAAAACAAAAATGTTGTAAAACTAAAAGTTTGTCTCAGCCTCATGTCTTTGGTTAGCTGTAGATTGACTGGTGTAGGATCAGATCGGTTATTGGCATTATCTTGGATTTGATTACAGATTTTTGAACTTATCAAAAATAAGTTGATAGAGGAATGTGTTTTGTGGGCTATAGACATACATGTGAGGCCCTTGTGATCTGTATGATTTAACATCCATATATCTGTTACTTCTAGTAAGTTAGAGAGTTATTGGAAAATGTTTGCATCTCTTCGAGCATTGTACATACAGGATTTATCTCTAGTTAGTTTAAAATATTATATTAAAGTCTGATCCTATGATTAGGTTTGAGCCCACACACTCTAATAGTTTGGTTTGTATTTATATCCAGAAGTTGGAATCAACATTTTTTGGACCATAAATATTACATAATGTACAGATTTGCTTATTAATGATAATTTTGGTAATAAAATATCTTTCCTCTGGGTCAATTTCTTTGTTAGTATACGATATTTGAGATTTTTGTTGAAAAGAAAAGCAACTCCCTTTTTCCTTTTGGTGCAGGCTGTGACAATTACTTCTCCAACCCACTTGTATAAAAACAATGTCTTAAGACCTTTAGATGCTTAAGAATGGTCTTTCTTTTTATGAGGGAAGTAATCCCTCCTATATTACACGATGCAAACTTAATCATCCATTATATATTAAAGGGATACTAAACCAATTATTTTCTTTCATGATTCGGATAGAGCGTGCAATTTTAAACAACTTTCTAATTTACTTCTATTATCCTTTTTTCTTCATTCTCTTTGTATCTTTAATTAAAAAAACTGGAATGAAAGCTTTGGAGCTGGCACATTTTAGGTTCAGCTCCTGGGTTGTGCTTGCTGATTGGATGGCCAAATGTAGCTACCAATCAGAAAGTGCTATCTAGGGTGCTGAACCAAAAATAGGCTGGCTCCAAAGCTTTTATTCCTGCTTTTTCAAATAAATATACCAAGAGAACAAAGAAAAATTCATAATAGGAGTAAATTAGAAAGTTGCTTAAAATTGCATGTTCTATCCAAATCATGAAAGGAAAGAATGTGGGTTTAGTATCCCTTTAAGTCGTGAGGAGAGGGAGGAGAAAAAAACAAAACATAAAACCTGTTTTAAACCACTGAGGATCCATCTGTTAACATAATTAACTTATGAAAATAGTTCACTCATATTGCCTCTTACTGTGTTATCTATTTATCTATATCTTCTGCTTCTAATACATTGTTACAGAATCTTACCCCTTCTGGGAGATGTACTTTCAATTTAGTCGGGTAAATAATAGTTTCTTTTTTAATCGCTTCTATCACTTTTTTACAGATTGGGACAAGGTCTCTCCTTTTACTTAAAATATCAAATATCTTGTTTCCCTTAATTTCCAGTTGTTTACTTAATCTATATCTTTGCAATATTTTTACTTTATTTTGGAAGTTTAGGAACTTAACCATTATTGGCCTAGGATTGTATTTACCTAACTTATTTTCCCTCTCTGGTCCTATTCAATGTACTCTTTCTATGACTAGAGGTAGTTCTGACTCAGGTAAACAAACCACTTTTGGTAAGTCTATGCTCACAAATTTTTCTAATTCTGAGTGAGGGAATGATTCACTTAACGTTTTTACTCTCAATTTGGTACACCTAGATCTGTTTTCTTAATCTTCAACATTAATTGATAAGAATTCTGCATGCTTTTTTAATACTTTTTGGTTTGTTCCGCTGTTATTTGTTTATCCTCTATATCTGATACGCACTGTTCTACAGCATTAATTCTGGTAGAAAATTGCTTGATCCCATTTGTCAGCTCATTTAATTCAGATTGCATTTTGTCAAATTTCCGCAAGAATAGTTCTGATAAAGTTTTAGTAATAATATAACTATCTACAATAGTCTGGGGGCTGACACCCTCATTAATTCCTTCCAGTGATATATCAGTGCTAGATTTGTTGATTGTGTTTTGTTTTTATTGTGTGATTTTGCTCTAGATGCCATACTTCTAGATTTATTTTTATTTGTGCAAATGAAATATTTTTTCCATCAATTCAATTGTGCATACATGTGAACTAAAAAAGAAAAAGAAAAGAGAAATAAACTGCCATAACTGTGTACTCACTCTGTGACACCTAGATTACGAGTTTTGCGCTAAACAGGGTGCGAAAATAACGTCAAAAAATTGCGTTATTGCGATCTCCATAGCGCTGCCATTACGAGTTACTGAAAAACCTCCTTGTGCAGTGCGTTATGGTGCGTTAAGCTACATACCACACAAAATACAAGGGCTGAGTTTACGTGCTTGTGCACGCTTTCCCCAATATTAATAATTAATTATTTCCCCAAGTAATATTCTTTCCCCAAGTAAATTGAAAAATCTAGAAAGAAAGGTTAGTTTGTGGCTCACCAGTAAAGGCATGTATAAATGCCATCATGCCAATTGTATTTCCTGTTCCGTGTAGACCAGAGTGTACATTTTTAATCTTTCGTTATTGGCAGAAACACTCAATTACAGTCTTGTGACAATTGCCATTCTAGTTATGTTGTCTATCTGATGTGGTGCTAGGTGTGCAGACTGCAGTATGTAGGGTGCACGACACATGAAGCAAGTGACAGGATTAGAGAGCATTTGTTGGATATAAAAAAATCAAATGCTACTTCACTATTGAATAAACACTTTATAGAGATCCATCACTGTAATGTCGTCTCTCTGAAGTGGAAAATTGTAGAAAAAATACATACCCCAGTGTAGGGGTGATCTCACTAAATTGCTTCTCAAGCATGAAACATTTTGGATATTTACAATTGAAACAAGGAAAAGAGTTTCAATTTGGAGTTTGATTTAATTCATTTTTGGGAATTAATTATTATTTTTATACATAATCAGTAAGGTTTGAATAGTTAGTTAAACTTGTTAGCAAGGAGGGGGATAAGTCAGGTGCAGAAAGGTAGATTTTGGTGTCATTAGCATACATATATTAAAACCAATGTTAATTTATTAAGGCAACTAATGATGATTTATAGATTGAGAAGAGAAGGGGACCAAGAACATAGCCTTGAGGTACCCCAACAGAAAGTGGTAAAAGGTCAGAGTGTGCACCAGAGAAGGTTACACTAAAGGTACAGTTAGACAGGTAAGAGGCCTGTATCACAAATGCCAATGGATTAGAGGGCTTGGAGTAAAAAAGGGTGGTCAACAGTATTAAAGGTTACAGACAGAGTGAGAAGGATTAACAGAGAGATGCAGCCTTTTGATTTTGTACATAAATAGTAATCTTAATGATTACTGTCTCTGTGGAGTGTTGAGGATGAAATCCAGATTGAAGTGGGTCAAGGAGGGAATTTAATGTGAACAAATGTGATAAACACGTATATACTAGCTTTTGCAGAAGATTTGAGGCAAGGGGGAGTAGGGAAATAGGGTGGATCAAGAGAGTTTTTTTTTTTCTAAAAAAGATAGGTGTGATTAGTACATGTTTAAGAAATGAGGAAAATATACCAGTGCTGAGGGAAAGGTTGAAAATATGTGTGAGGATAGGGGTAAGGGTAGGAGAGAGGGAGGAGAGTAGCGGAGGGGATGTGATTGAGGGGATAGGTAATGAGGTAAGAGGACAATATAAGAACAGAAACTTTTGAATTTGAGGCTTTGTGGGGTTTAGTTAATTTCGAGCTCTGGAGGGGGTTGGAGATTGGTTGTATGTTGAGAGATTATTTAGTTTTTAATGGAATCAATTTTGTTGTTGAAGTGGCTGGCAAAATATTGAGCAGAAGAAGCTGTAGTAGTAGGTGGGGGTCTTGCTTTGAGAGGTTAAGGGCAGAATAATAGGAGTTCAAGGTGAACTTGTAGTGAAGAAAGTCAGCTGAACACCAAGAATTTAATCAATGTTGCTCAGTAGTGCAGGAACATCTGCATAGGTAGTGTGTTAGAGGAGTATGCCATGACTGAGGATGAATGTGTGACTTCCTAGCTATGGTAGGAGGTGCCAAATTGTCAAGGACTGATGTAAGAGTGGAGTTGCAGTGACAAATAGATTGGTCAGGGCAGGAAAGGAGGATGGAAGAGATCAGAGATTTGAGAGAGTTTGAAAGATGGCACTGATCTAGTGACTTGATGCTCCTGTGGAGTTTGGTGTGAGGGTTAGATGGACGGAGATTGCTGTGATGTTGCTATATATATATATATATATATATATATATATATATATATATATTCATATACATATATAGGTGTAGATAAATATTTTACAAAAAAAAATCATAAATATATAACATTATCTTCTATTTGAAGAACATATAAATGGGAAGGATTCCTAACGCACCTTCTGGTTGATCTAGCGCAGTGTAGGGGTAGCATGCAAGCGATAGCTAAAAATACTTTTTGCAGCACATCCCATAGAAGTCTATGGGGAGAGGGAGTTAGGGTGGTGGCGATATCCTTAATACTAAAGTTAGCGCGTCTTTTGCTTGTGCGCTAACTTTTTCACTTTCAATTTTAGATACACGCTCATCTGGCCAAGCTAATTTTTTAACTTGAGCAGAGTAAGCACTTGAGCAGAAACATTTTTATCACGACTCTTGTAATCTGGGCCTAAGCCAGCTCATGTTACTTTAGAACATTTATTACATCAAACTAGATATGCCTTCCTGTAGAGACCCCAGCCCCCTGGCTTTGACAGGAAGTAAGGGACACTGCACAACTGAAGTTAAAAATTAAACAAATAAAAGGCAAATCCTTTTAAAATTATGAATAGTATATATTAAAATGTTTTCTATTAAGTATAACCAACTGTTTAGTGTTTTTATATTTTTATTATATCAATGAAACCGAACAGAATGTTTTATATCCCTTTAAATTAGCACCAAAGCAGCAATGCGCTACTGGGATCTCGTGAGCAAATGATAAAAGACAAATGTGTGAAGCAACCAATCAACAGATAGCTCCCAGTAGTTTATGGGGGTGGAAAAATATCACTATGGTTTACTAGTCAGGGATTAAAAGCTACTAGCCAAAAGGAATAAATTAGTAGTTCACTCAATGTTAAAGATAGAAAAAAGTCAAATTTCTAGTACGCTACAATTTCTAAGCACTGTGTCAGGATGGAGACTATCCCCTCCTATTATTTGGGACTGAAACCCAGTGGCAGGAGAAACAGATAACATAGTAAGAGTGGGCAGAAAATTCCGTAGTCAGGGCAGGTAGAAGTACATGTAGTCAGAGGAATAGGATGAAGTAAAAAACCAGGAAGTCAAAAATATTTGAAGGGGAAAAAAGGGACTCAAAAAGAGGTATCAGGAAACAATGCTTTGTCTCTGAAAACAGGCAGAATAACCTAGCACTGGGTTAGGGGAAGTGCCTGACTTATAAAGCCTGCAAGGGCCAGGAACGCCCTCATCACCCTGACAACCAGGGAGCAACAGAATCAGGCGACCAATAAAACCTCTGTTAAAGAAGGGTGTGTCCTTTAGACACTCCCCGCGCTGATCCGGTGTCCTGAACGTGATGCGTGATCCCGTCATGCACACGCATGAATTTACAAGTGCGGGTACTAGTGGGCACACGCACAAGGTAAGAAGGTTCCTCCCGGTCCTATGACAGTGCCTCCCACCAAGGCGCAATCTCCAAAAGCGAACCTGAGAAGGCTGAGAAGGATGTCTCCGATGGAAAGCTCTAACTTTGGCATCAGCATGGAGATGATCCACAAGCTCCCAGGAACGTTCCTCAGGACCATACCCCTTCCAGTGGACTAGCTATTCCAATCTACCATGTCTCCTCCTAGAATCCAGGATCTCCTGTACCTCATATTAATCATTATCCTGTACTCGTATTGGTGGAGGAGGAATGACTTCACGGCCAGAAAAAGAACTCTTATGCCAAGGTTTAAGGAGGGAAACATGAAAGACAGGATATATTTTGCACTGAGAAGGAAGACTCAGCTGGACAGCATTTGAGTTGATGATCTTGGATACAAAAAAAGGGACCTATATAACGAGGACCCAACTTCTTGGAAGGACAAGAAAGGTGTAAATGACAATTAGATAGCCATACTTTGTTTCCAATCCGATAACTAGGTGCAGGTGTTCCTCTTTTGTCTGATTGATGTTTTTGTTGAGCTTGATTACTGATTTGTTGTTGAACTAGTTTTCATAAGTGTGCACGGAGATGACGTAAACGGTGGGAAACTTCAGGTACAGGAATGACAGAAGGTAGATTTTGCAGAGTGTTAGGATGATATCCATAATTTGCAAAGAAGGGTGAAAGCTTACTGGATGAACTTTGATGGTTGTTGTATGCAAACTTTGCAAAGGGAAGATGAGCAAACCAATTATCTTGTAGATAAGAGGAAAAACATCTCAAGTACTGTTCGAGTGTTTGATTGGTTCTCTCTGTCTGGCCATTGGATTGAGGGTGGTAAGTGGAAGAAAGACCATGAGAAATGCGTAAGCCACGACAGAAGTGAATCCAGAATTTTGAGGTAAACTAAACACCGCAATCAGAAACTATAGTACGAGGTACTCCATGGAGACAAAACACATATTGCAAAAACAAATCTGAGGTTTGTTGTGCAGTAGGAACATTGAATACAGGAATAAAGTGTGCTGTTTTGGTGCATCTATCAACCACTACCATGATTGTTGTATAACCCTTGGCAGGAGGCAAGTTCACAATGAAATCTATGGATATACGGTATCTCTCCATGGTTGTGTTAAGATGGGTAATGGTTGTAGCAATCCGGCGGGTTTCTGGTTAGAGTGTTTACAACGTGCACATACCGAACAGGATTGTACAAAGGAATGTACATCTTTAGGCAAGGAGGGCCACCAAAAATGGCGTTGTATAAATTCAGTGGTGTTAGGAATAGAAGGAAGCTTAGGGCTGATCATATAAGACAGAGACATACCAGACTGAGGCCTTGATGAACAATCTTTTAAGACATGGGTTTGTTGAGTGTCACGTTTGACTGCATTTTAGAAATATGGTTCAAAAAGTTAAGAGAAGAGATCATCGCCCTTCTCAAACAAGGAACAGGATACAAAAAGATAGGGCAGGCACTGAATGCTCCTAGAGACACCGTTAGAAGCATAATTCCCAAATTCAAAGTTAAAGGAAGGGGTAAAAAAGGAAGCTTTCAACAACTGCAACCAGATTTCTGAGAAGGCACAAAAACCCTTGAGTGACAAAAGACCTGCAGCAAGACCTGGTGGCAACAGGCACTGAGGTTTCAGTTAGCACAGTAAGGCACCTACTAAACGCAGAAGGTTTACATGCCAGAACTCCAAGACGTACACCACTACTGACCCAAAAGCACAAGAAAAGTTGGCTCCAATATCCTCAAAATCATATAAATAAGCCATGCTGTGGGATTCAGTTCTGTGGAACAATGAAACAAAACTGGAACTTTTCGGCCCGATGGATCAGCGGTATGCCTGGAGGAAGAAGAATGAAGCATACATTGAAAAGAACAATCTGCCTACAGCTAAGCATGGTGGTGGATCGGTGATGCTCTGGGGCTGCTTTGCAACCTCACTGGAAACCTGCAGCATGTGGAAGACAAGATGGATTCATTGAAGTATCAGAAAATCCTAGGAGGAAACGTCTTGCTGTCTGTGAGGAAGCTGAAGCTTGGGCGCCATTGGATCTTTCAACAGGACAATGATCCCAAGCATAACTCAAATTCCACCACAGCGTGGTTGCAGAAGAAGTCCTGGAAGTTTCTACAGTGGTCATCACAGTCACCTGACTTGAACCCCATAGAAAATCTCTGGTGGGACTTGAAGAAGGCGGTTGCAGCACGCAAACGCAAGAATATTACTGAACTGGAGGTCATTGCTCATAGGGAATGGGCTAGGATTCCTCAGGAATGCTGCCAGAAGCTGGTGTCTGGCTATGCGCAGGTCATAACAGCGAAAGGGTGCTCTACTAAGTACTAAAGATACTTGCCATGAAGGGGTTGAACAATTTTGAGACTGCAGGATTTATTAAAATTTGCATTTTCAGTTGAATTTGTGGAAACCACTTGAAGCATTCATTGTGTTGAGCTATTGCAATTGATTTTGTTTGATTTGTTCATTGTAAACAGCTGAAATTATGTACATTTTGTCAAGAATGGTAAACAGGTGGTAGTGTCCGATCATACGCCCCATGTTGCATGAAATTAAAGCTGAAACATCCAACATGATAGAAATAATTGTATTAGCTGAACCTAGTTAATGGTTGTTTAACAAGACACCTACTAAACCTCCTACACATAAAAAGAAACTGATATATACAGCTAGTAATTGCATGAAATCCCTTTTGGCAAAAAATTGGAAAAATACAGATCTTCCAAATGGTTACAAACATTTTCTTACATTTTAGGTCTGTAAGAATTCAAATACATTAAATACAAAAGAGCAATGTGGGATACTTATGTTGCTAATACATTTCAGAATGTGGTTTCTAAATAGGGGAAGGGCTATTTATATAGAACAAATAACTGGGACCTAATCACGTATGGGATTTGATGAAGGTGATGTGATATCTCCTCTGACAATTTTCTGTTTTTGTTTTGTTTTCTGCTATCTTCAATTATACAAACATGAATGATCAGCTTTATATTCTATATTATGTAAGCTTACAAATCACTTCTATAATTGTTTGATGTATGTTTTTTTATGTTTTTTTCTTCAATAAAAAGGAACAAAGAGGCCCAGACAGGGAGCTCAAAGCAAAGTGAGTATTTATTTACAGTATCAAGTTAAAAGCTCCATAGAAGGTATACGATAGGCAAATGGCTATGAATTACGGCAGTGAGAAGGGCTGGGGTGGGCATCTGACGCGTTTCAGCTCCTGTGGAGCCTTAATCATAGACAGATATATTTATATTTACACCATAATGCATACTTTTTGAAAATGCAGTTTGTGATCCATTGTAGGTGGGTTTATACCCCAAAGTTACTCTCTGTCCTGCTTGCTCACCCGCTAAAGCTTTTATTTTTAAAACCTTAAAGGGACAGTATACCCTAAATTTTCTTCCCTTTAATTTGTTTTCAATGAGCAATTTTACCTGCTGGATTGTATTAAATTGTTTACTAATAGCTCGTTTTACCACCTTTCTGCTTTTGAAATAGATAATTTTACCTGTAGTATACCTACGTATACTGTACTTGAAAATAATGCATGAAGTGCAATCAAGTACATTCATTCCAGCATGTATAGGTTTATGTACACACAATGGATTAGATTACAAGTGGAGCAGTATTTTTTTTTTGCGATCGCAGAAACTCCCCTAGAGTATAGCTTTTTGCGCTAGTCGGGTTGCATTCATATTACAAGTAAATAAAATACATATTTTGTGCTTGTGTTAACCCAAATAGTGCAAAAAACCTCACTTAAAGTGAAGGTCAATTTTGATGAATTAGTGCCTGGTTTTTATTAATCCTATTTAAAACAAGGGCACTTTAATTCCTCAAAATTGACATTTCACTAATTTTCTTCAAAAACTTACCTTTTAATCCTGACAGCCGCTGCAGCACTTCCTCTGCCCGTAGCAAGCCCTATTCGCGGATCCAAAATAACGAATCCGGCTTCCTCCAATCACGGCGTTGCCTCAGGCCATGATTCCCCCGCGGGGGAAACTGTGATTAGAGGAAGCTGGATTTGTCATTTCTGACGTATGAAGAGGCTTCCGACAGCCGGGGGAAGCGCTGGAGTGGCTGTCAGGATTAAAAGGTAAGTTTTTGAAGAAAACGAGTGAAATGCCTGGGCACTAATTCATCGAAATTGACCATCACTTTAAAGGGACATTATACACTCATTTTTTCTTTGCATAAATGTTTTGTAGATGATCTATTTATATAGCCCCTAAAGTTTTTTTTTAAATATTTTGTTATAGTTTTGCTTATTTTTAAATAACATTGGTCTGATTTTAAGACTCCTAACCAAGCCCCAAAGTTTTAGGAGAATACTATCAGATACCTACTCCAGCTTGCTCCTGTTTGTGTAAAGGGTCTTTTCAGATGCAAAAGAAAGGGGTGGGGGGATTGTCTTATTTCCCACTTGCAGTGGGCTTTCCAGCTACTTTTTCAACACAGTTAAACTGAGAGCTTCTAAGTAAGTTTTTAAATAGTTTTATACTGGATTTTTATATCAGTATCTGTGCATCTTATTCTTTATAGCAATGTCTATTAGATGCAGTTATATCAAAATTGGTGTATACTGTCCCTTTAAGTTTCTGTGTGTGCATGCATGTATTCCCCCATAGAAATCAATTGAGAAAGAGGAAGTAGGGGAAAAAACTATCACCCGAGATCGCACAAACACCATTGCATTTTCACATTCCCCATGCAAGTCAATAGAGAGAAAAAAAAATGTTGCGAAAAAACACCAATCGCGCAAACAACATAGCATATTCGCATAAGCAAATGGGAAAAGATTTACAGTAAATACTAAGCTAAAATCTTTATGAAATATAAATATTGCATAAATATGTTTTATCATGTTTTCATCTACTTAAAGGGCTCTAATGCACTTATGACTGTAAATACATATATACCAGCGCTGCGGAATCTGTTGGCGCTCTACAAATACCTGATAATAATAATAATAATATACACATATAAAGATAAATACATACGTGTATGTACAGATAGATAGATACATACATACATACAAATACATCTTTAGAAATGTATATGTATGTGTGTTAATGTTAAAGCCTGCCTTTTTTTTTCTAGCACCCGAGATCTCATATCTTTGAGCCCTTATAACTTTTTTGTGCAATATTTTTTAAAATAAATTTTATTAGACAGTGTTAATATGAGGGTAACTGTACTTTGTAATGTATTTTTGTTGTGTTTTGTGCAACTCTTTTGTTTCGGAAAACTGTTAACCAAAGCTCTGAGATTGCGGTAAGGATTGAAGCGTAAATGGCTTAATGAAAACAGCTTGCACAAAACCGTTTGCGCATCACTTGTAATCTAGCCCAATACATATAAACATATATTGGCTGTGCTGCAGATCAAGACTACCCTCAAAGACAGCATAAGCATTTGTTTTATTTTAAAAAAAAGGGTTGGTTGGTTTAAAACAGCTAATCATAGGTTATACAGCTCAAATCTTTCTGCAGAAGTTGCAGAATGGCTCTGGAAAACAGCCTCTGGTTAGCAGTTTCAAACCACGCATCCATTAGCTTATTTGTTAAAAAGTGAATTACGTTAAAGATGTTGATTAATAGCATCAATAAAATAGTAGGTGTGCAGAGGCGTAACTAGAAACCACAGGGCCCAGGTGCAAGAATCTAAGAAGGCCCCCCCCCCCCCAAAAAAAATGTGAATCAGATTACATGTCTGCAACAGGAGGTACCCTGTGCCCACAGTCTGTGAGATGGTCTGACCCCCTATTACTGTATATAGTCACACTGTTTAACCCATCAGTACTGTATATAGTGAGTTAGTGACACAGTCTGTAATCTGCCAGTGAGATGGCTGGCCTGACCCTACCCGCCCCAGTACTTTATAAAGTGACCACAGTAGTCTGTGACATGGTCCAGCCCCCCCCCCCGTACTGTATATAGTGGTACTGTATATTTACACTGTTTACCCCCCCCCCCCCGCCGCCCCCCCATGCTGTAGTTATTTGCTGGTTCCACAAACACACACACTCATACATGCATAAATACACACACAGTCACATACATACATACACACACACATCACACACACACACACACACATACATAAATACACACACAGTCACATACATACATACACACACATTCACACACACACACACACATACATAAATACACACACAGTCACATACATACATACACACACATACACACATACACACATAAACACCAATGGGTAAAACAGAAACACTAACTCCTGTAGTCAGAGACACTAGTAAAGCATCATGTCACACTCACATGATATCAGTGCAGGCAGTGGCAGGTAAACATTTTTTTTTTTGGGGGGGGGGTTTAAAGCTGGGCCCCGCAATTGTGAACTCTCCACCCCCTATAGTTTCGCCCCTGAAGGTGTGTGTGTGTGAATATGTAAAATATAAATATATATATACATAAAGATATACTGTAGATGATAGATAGATAGATAGATAGATAGATAGATAGATAGATAGATAGATAGATAGATAGATAGATTACAGGGATAGTAGATAGTAGACACATTGAGATTTGAAAATATAAAATATTTAGTTATTTAGCTCCGAAAATAGAGCAATATCTAATTACAGAACTTAAACTGCAACCATCTGACTTCTGAAAAAAAAAAATTGCAGTAAAAAGGGTTTCAATTTGTTTTAAAAACATCAAGACTTGGCTGGTATGGTATTCTATAGCAACACAACAAATATGTCTTGTAATTACAAGGTGTTTACTCTCCCTTTAATTCCACTTTTATCTCTCTTGGCCAAAACAAAATAAATAAAAACCCTCTATGAGTTGGCACGGCCTTCCTTTGCTGATGGATGCTGTTTTTTTATCTACTTGTTTTCACATTTATAAACACGTTGTCATATAGTTCAGGTTCTGTAAATTCACACCTTGTTCAGAATTAAAAACACAGAAATCTCACACAGATTAGTACTTAGTAAGAACTTATGCAACTGTGATGTGCTGATCAGCACACTAGAATATCTTTACATTATCATCCTGATCTACATTATTCAACAGATTTTTAAACCATAAGTAAAGAGAATTGTTGCACTGAAAAACAATTTAATTGACTAAGGCCTATATTACAAGTAGAGCTTTTGCAAGCACGATATTTGCACCTCGCTCAGTAATAGCAGCGCACGGACATGTGAGCTGGTATTTCAAGTCATTGCCTGGAAGCCAAGTGATCACAAAGCGCGATTCCATAGGCTCCAATGGGAGCCTCGTTCTCATGCCGTCGGACACGGCAATCCGCCTAGCGCAGCACAGGGAGGCAAATCATGTAGCATTTGGACAGCAGAATAAAAATATATATGTATATGCTTATATGCATATATATTTATGTGGTTATACGTGTGTATACTGTATACACATATTAACACATACATATATACAGTTTGTATATAAGCATATGCATATATATTTATGTGGTTATATGTGTGTATACTGTATACACATATTAACATACATATATACAGTATGTATATGCTTATATGCATATATATTTATGTGGTTATACGTGTGTATACTGTATACACATATTAACACATACATATATACAGTTTGTATATAAGCATATGCATATATATTTATGTGGTTATACGTGTGTATACTGTATACACATATTAACACATACATATATACAGTATGTATATAAGCATATGCATATATATTTATGTGGTTATACGTGTGTATACTGTATACACATATTAACACATACATATATACAGTATGTAAATAAGCATATACATATATATTTATGTGGTTATACGTGTGTATACTGTATAGACATATTAACATACATATATACAGTATGTATATAAGCATATACATATATATTTATGTGGTTATACGTGTGTATACTGTATACACATATTAACACATACATATATACAGTATGTATATAAGCATATACCGGTACATATATATTTGTGTGGTTATACGTGTGTATACTGTATACACATATTAACACATACATATATACAGTATGTAAATAAGCATATACATATATATTTATGTGGTTATACGTGTGTATACTGTATACACATATTAACATACATATATACAGTATGTATATAAGCATATGCATATATTTATGTGGTTATACGTGTGTATACTGTATACACATATTAACATACATATATACAGTATGTATATAAGCATATGCATATATATTTATGTGGTTATACGTGTGTATACTGTATACACATATTAACACATACATATATACAGTATGTAAATAAGCATATACATATATATTTATGTGGTTATATGTGTGTATACTGTATACAGATATTAACATACATATATACAGTATGTATATAAGCATATGCATATATATTTATGTGGTTATATGTGTGTATACTGTATACACATATTAACACATACATATATACAGTATGTATATAAGCATATGCATATATATTTATGTGGTTATACGTGTGTATACTGTATACACATATTAACACATACATATATACAGTATGTAAATAAGCATATACATATATATTTATGTGGTTATACGTGTGTATACTGTATACACATATTAACATACATATATACAGTATGTATATAAGCATATGCATATATATTTATGTGGTTATACGTGTGTATACTGTATACACATATTAACATACATATATACAGTATGTATATAAGCATATGCATATATATTTATGTGGTTATACGTGTGTATACTGTATACACATATTAACACATACATATATACAGTATGTAAATAAGCATATACATATATATTTATGTGGTTATATGTGTGTATACTGTATACAGATATTAACATACATATATACAGTATGTATATAAGCATATGCATATATATTTATGTGGTTATATGTGTGTATACTGTATACACATATTAACACATACATATATACAGTATGTATATAAGCATATGCATATATATTTATGTGGTTATACGTGTGTATACTGTATACACATATTAACACATACATATATACAGTATGTATATAAGCATATACATATATATTTGTGTGGTTATACGTGTGTATACTGTATACACATATTAACACATACATATATACAGTATGTAAATAAGCATATATATATATATATATATATATATATATATATATATATATATATTTATGTGGTTATACGTGTGTATACTGTATACACATATTAACATACATATATACAGTATGTATATAAGCATATGCATATATATTTATGTGGTTATACGTGTGTATACTGTATACACATATTAACACATAAATATATACAGTATGTAAATAAGCATATACATATATATTTGTGTGGTTATACGTGTGTATACTGTATACACATATTAACACATACATATATACAGTATGTAAATAAGCATATATATATATATATATATATATATATATATATATATATTTATGTGGTTATACGTGTGTATACTGTATACACATATTAACATACATATATACAGTATGTATATAAGCATATGCATATATATTTATGTGGTTATACGTGTGTATACTGTATACACATATTAACACATACATATATACAGTATGTATATAAGCATATGCATATATATTTATGTGGTTATACGTGTGTATACTGTATACACATATTAACACATACATATATACAGTATGTAAATAAGCATATGCATATATATTTATGTGGTTATACGTGTGTATACTGTATACACATATTAACATACATATATACAGTATGTATATAAGCATATGCATATATATTTATGTGGTTATACGTGTGTATACTGTATACACATATTAACACATACATATATACAGTATGTATATAAGAATATGCATATATATTTATGTGGTTATACGTGTGTATACTGTATACACATATTAACACATACATATATACAGTATGTAAATAAGCATATGCATATATATTTATGTGGTTATATGTGTGTATACTGTATACACATATTAACACATACATATATACAGTATGTAAATAAGCATATACATATATATTTATGTGGTTATACGTGTGTATACTGTATACACATATTAACACATACATATATACAGTATGTATATAAGCATATGCATATATATTTATGTGGTTATACGTGTGTATACTGTATACATATATTAACACATACATATATACAGTATGTAAATAAGCATATGCATATATATTTATGTGGTTATACGTGTGTATACTGTATACACATATTAACATACATATATACAGTATGTAAATAAGCATATGCATATATATTTATGTGGTTATACGTGTGTATACTGTATACAAATATTAACACATACATATATACAGTATGTAAATAAGCATATGCATATATATTTATGTGGTTATACGTGTGTATACTGTATACAAATATTAACACATACATATATACAGTATGTATATAAGCATATGCATATATATTTATGTGGTTATACGTGTGTATACTGTATACACATATTAACACATACATATATACAGTATGTATATAAGCATATGCATATATATTTATGTGGTTATACGTGTGTATACTGTATACACATATTAACACATACATATATACAGTATGTAAATAAGCATATATATATATATTTATGTGGTTATATGTGTGTATACTGTATACACATATTAACATACATATATACAGTATGTATATAAGCATATGCATATATATTTATGTGGTTATACGTGTGTATACTGTATACAAATATTAACACATACATATATACAGTATGTATATAAGCATATACATATATATTTATGTGGTTATACGTGTGTATACTGTATACAAATATTAACACATACATATATACAGTATGTAAATAAGCATATGCATATATATTTACAGTAAAAACACAGTCCCACATTCGCTTCTATGTAAAGGCACTTTTAGTGCCTTTTATTTTATTTTTTTAAACACCCCATATCCCTTCAATTTAACCCCTTATAACTGCTTCGCACATTTTAAAAAATAAATAAAGATGCTAATATTTTTATTTCCTTTTAAATAACTATCCTTTTTATTTGAGCATTAACCAGTCACTTGTAATGGCTGGTTATTTAACGTGTGCCCATAAAGGGGCACATTTAAGATAGCGCTCCTCTCATAATCTAGACTTAAATATCAAATGGGGTCCACTTTATCTGAAAAAATATACGTTCTTGTATAGTGTTACAATATGACATTTAAGGCAAGATTCTCATCCACCCAAAAGACCTTCCAAAACTTATCAGATGGGTTATCCTTAAGGTTTTAATATTCAGAGCCCTGTTCCTAACCTATTTGTCAATCACAAAACAGCAATTATATATGTAATATGTAAATGCATTTGGCCCAGGTAAACACATTCTATATATTTCAGTGGGTAATTTGACACCTCTTTTCTGATTGGTCAGAAAACTTATATCTGGTGGTTTCTCAATAGATTATTTAAAAGGGACATAAAACCCAAAAATGTTCAGATAGATCATTTTAATTTTAAACAACTCTAATTTACTTCTATCAAATTTTCTTCATTTTTATCTTATCCTTTGTTGAAAAGCAGGTAGGTACATTTAGGAGTGTGCATGTGTCTGCAGCCCTATATGGCAGCAGCTTTGCAACAATGTTATACGTTACCAAGAGCACTAGATGGCAGCACTATTTCCTGTCATGTAGGAGTCCAGACATGTGCACGCTACCTATCTCGATATCTCTTCAACAAAGAATAACAAGCGAATGAAGCAAATTTGATAATAGAAGTAAATTGGAAACTTTTTTAAAAACAAAATGTATTCTTTATCTAAATCATAAAAGATAACATTTGGGTTTCATGTCCCTTTAAATGTTTTAAATTCTGCATCTCATCTTGCTAAAAACTATTTTTTTGCCTGTTTCAAGTGATGTGTTGGTTCTTTACTTGGGTTTAGTCAATGTTAAAGTTCCTGTGCATGCTGAGTTCACAAAACAATAAAGATCTTTTTTCACTAATTAAAAGTTAAAAATGTAGTTTATATCACATTTTTATAAACTTGTACATAAATTTAAAGGGACTGTGTACTGTAAAATTGGTTTCCTCTTAATGTGATTTCAATTACTTGTTATACCAGTTGCAGAATATAAAATGTAGCAGAAATTGATCATTTAAGTTTAAGCTGTTCTTGCTCTTTGAAACCACAATCCATTAAAATGGTCTAAGCTTGCAGGGAGAGTAGATCTCCTTATTTTATTACTCAGTACAATCACAATGGCTTTTTTATTTTATTTCTGTCTGAAACAATTAAAAAAATAAAAATGTAAGTACCTCTCTCACACCCAGTGTGATTTATTCTGCTTAATCATGTTTACATAGCTTTTCAACAGACAAAATCACCTATTTCAAACGTCAATATAAAGGGTAAGGAGCTATTTGTAAATAAGTTGAAACACTGAAGCAGGTAAAATAGATCATTGGAACATAATAAAGGGGAGAAAAGTTTACACTACACGATCTGCTTAATATATACTTCCTAACTGCACAGTATGATACAGAATTGTCATTGGTTGGGAGCTGTCCCTTCCCCAGCTTCCCCATCAGAACAAATTACCCAGTTTCCAGTTGCCCTGCCTCTTCCCATGACATACTTAACTCTGCCCAACTCCCCCCACTTCTTGTTACTGCAGTTTATTTATCTTTAGATGCATAGATATATTGCCTATTTTGTTGTGCTATTTACAATATAGTTACTTTGTTTTTAAATTTATTGCATAAAGTACACATGGGTACATAGTTATTTACAGTGGGTTGCCTAGTACAGACGCCGCCTGATGACATGTCCTCCGTGTTGGGCGCCTTCTGTAGTGTACTTTGGTGTTTAAGGTGAGTGGGTATTTAAGTCACTGATGTATGTGAGGTGTTTATGCCAGTTTGAAAATGGGGGTAATACTCCGAAACGTCACGGTAAAATGGTAAAGGATTAAAATTCCCTTTTTTAAATCCGGTGAGTGCCTTCCTCATTATTCTCTATCTGGATTTTTTGATGCGCACCCCGGTACTAAATGGTAACCGAGAGTGCTAGGCCATACATGACATATATACAGTATATATATATATACATATATATATATATATACTGTATATAAGCATATTCATATATATTTACAAATGCTGCAATCACTGCGCAACTTACCACCTTTGCGGCACTTTTAGAAAATTAAACAGAGAACTAATCTCTGATTAATTTTCGCAGCACTAATTGTAATAGCTGGTTAATTATTGTGCTCCTGCTAGAGGGCAAATTTGCCTGTTTGCGGGAGCGTGATAATTTAGAGCTCCAGTTGTAATCTAGCCCATAATGTTTAAATCCTGCATGCTGCTCCCTGCTAACTTTGCTCTCCCTAGAGAAGTTTCCCTTCCAAGAGAGCTCAATTACTTTCTATGGAAGACATCTTGCAAATTGAAGGGACAGCCCCTTTTTTTAGCAAATACCCTGAGGCCGGTCGAGCGGCTATCTGATTTTTCTCATCTGAGTCAGCATAGTTTTGATAATTGGACCCTTGATGGGGCGGAACTACCATTTGTGCAGCAGCTGCTGTGGCACCAGGGCCCAAGTGCTAGAGGGGCCAATAGCAGCCAGCCTATTAATAGAATATGTACAATACTAATGCAGGGAGTCTTTTGTTAGTGCAGGTTGCAGGTGTATCTATCTCTTTGTCTATCATCTATCTATCTATGTATCTATCTGTCTTTTTATCAATCATCTATCTGTCTACCTGTATGTCTATTTATCTATCTATCTATCTATCTATCCTCAAACTCATTATACAGAGCAGCATGTATTTTATTACTATTTCTTACTACCAAACTTTGAGCCCCAAAAAATTGTTGCACCAGGGCCCTCTGTTGAGTAGGTCTGCGATTGGGCCTTAGGTCTTGTGATTTTTAGACATTCACCGTAAGATGTTCATTTTTATCTCTGTGTGCTGTAGCTTATTATACAGGCCCATAATATTCTGTTTGCTCTTTTTCTTTTGCTAAAGCAAGACATGTTTATATAAATCACTATTAAACTTGTGTATAAGTTAAGCAAGTCATACAGTTCTACATCCAAGAAGATTACTGGCTTAGATAAACAAATAACATATTATTCATGTGAGTCATATTCCCTCAGTTCTAGACCTCCACTTCATCACACTGTATATTGTATATTCTAGTCCTTTCATTAGGATTTCATTTCAAATCTGAACATGTGCAGCGCACGATTGTATGACATTATAACATTCTGCAGGTGCATTTAGCTTTGATTCCACAGTACTCTTCTCCCTAATCCCATTTGGAACACAGGACTCACAGGCAAATTAAGGGGGGGGGGGGTCTTCTTTTCCGGCACAAATCTTTTCTTCTCTGGAATTCTGCTACTGGGTTTTCTACTAAATATCTGTTGGTTTAAACATTGTTTTCATTAATAGAATTTGAAACATTTCTTCACTCGTCTTGCGAGTGAGAAAAAAAAAACGTGCCTGTCCGCACAGTTAAAAAGGTTTACCTTAAATAGTTTGACACTTGATAATGATGAAGCTGTGCCATCTAGTGGTCAAACGTTAGAATGATTTTTAATCCCACTTGCATAAAATAAAACTAATGGTCCAATTTAGGACTAGATTACATCATGTTGGAAAAATGGATTCACTGCATAAAAAAGTAGCATTTTTGTTTTAAGTAGCGAGTCAATCTTCACTTACGTATTGCACGGCACTCATAGGTAAAATACCTTGTGTTCACTACGTCCGCTTGCTACATAATACAAAGTTAAAGATATTTGTAGTTACAAGGAGCTTCAGTCGCATATTTTGCGTAACAACAGCGGCAGTAGCTACAAGTCCATTTTTGCACCATTTGAACAACCTGAGTTAGAGTTGGGTAGCTACAGGAGCAAAGTAGCTGTAACAGTTTTAAATAAGATTGTTTTCATCTTCTCTTGTTTTTTTGTAAATTACAAAAAATAATGAATATATTTATAAAAAAAATAAAACAGTTACACTTGCAGTACCATCTTATTACATAAATAAACAATATGTTCCTCCTAATTTCAAAAATCTTAAAATAATTAACAAATAATTTATGTACATATCACACAAATATTTATTGAAAAAAAAGTACATTGCAAATATGAAAATGTATTATATTATTTTAAACCAATATTTTACCAATGTTCTGGTATTACTACTAACTCCATTATAGTATGTATCTATTAAATTAAATTTAAGTTTTGATAATATTCAATGTTGTCTTGACAAATATACCAAAGGAAAGATTACTAAACGTAAGTTATAATGTTTGCTTTAAAAAACAATGCAATCTTATATCGTTTGCCAACACAAACATTGCACTTGCTTCAACTTTTAAGGAAGTCACAACCTCTGGCTACTCTTTTTGCATTTAATCTGTTTTGTTTAAAGAGAGAGTGTATTGTAAAATTGATTTCCCCTTAAAGTGTTTCCAATGACTGTTTAAGAAATTGCTCATTTAGGTTTATTTTTATAGTATTTATCTTTGACACCACAACCCATAATAATGAGCTAAGTTGCAGAAAATTCTTATATTCTTATTTTATCACTTTCTGTATATTGAAATGTTTCCTTATCTTATGTCTGTCTGTATACCAAAGCCCAATACTTAGGCGATATATTAAAAAAAAGGGGCTGACCCGCAAAGTGCTAGCGAGTGGCGTTGTGTTTCCCATTGGAAACAATAGGGATCGCCCTGACATTGTCACTCATAAGCAATTTCAGCGGGGTATTTGAAGTGTTCCTGCAAAACATAGACAGTGCACTCAGTGAAACAAAAAAGGTTTCTTTAAAAAAATAAATACCTAATCTTACTGTTACTAAACCTACATTATGTGTCTCACACTAGAAAATATCGCCGCTGAAAAGCTGGTGAGACAAATACAGCTGAAACCATATACCTAACTTGCAGGGCTGCCCTTGGAATATATCGCACTACTGGTGATGCATCTCAATTTAAATGCACGTTACTTCCCTGAAACATTGAACATGAACATTTTTTATTTTCATTTTTGTTTCTCTATCCTGCTTCCTTTTATCCTCTTTCTTGCTTGTCCTTATACCCTTTATCTATTACATTACAATGATATTTCTACTCTCATTTGTCTACCGCACACATAAATATATATATATATATTTTTATATATATTTTTATTATTAAGGGTTAAACTCACCCGTTAGTATGAAGTGTGTTCTTATTGATTGCATTCAATATTATCTCAGGTATAGAATTGTGTGTTAAGTGTTAGCTTTGATTATCCAATAAATGAATTGCAAAGCACCACATCCCACTAGTTGTGAGTACGAGGCAATCCCGAAACGCGTCCTGTGTTGGGATGTGTGTGGTTCTCACTTGTTTGCTTTTTTTTTGGTATGTGTATAGCCCACGTCGGTTTTCTTTTAACTTGATTCCAATAAAACTGTTTTGTTTTCAAGCCGCGCTAGTCTTCTTGGATTTGTGTACGCTAAACATTGCTATTGGGCTCAGCAAACGGCTAACTGAGACATTGAATTGATCTCTGAACTGGAAGTGCCTGTTGGAAGTCTTTCACAAGGATACGGAGGAAAATCTGCAGAGTCCTGAAGCACTACAGTGTTTTTTCACCTCATGGAGGTTTGAAAGCGTGGACTGTGGATAAATCCTGTGAGCAGTATCGTAAGTGAACTTTACCTTTACTGATTGTGTACATGCATTAGGTTTGAAAGCGTGGACTGTGGATAAATCCTGTGAGCAGTATCGTAAGTGAACTTTACCTTTACTGATTGTGTACATGCATACACTGTCTGCTGCTATATTATGTATTTTACTGACCAGCCAAAAGTCTCAGTATGAGGGCTGACTAGTGCTTTTTGCTCATTTGTTGTGAATTACTTCCCTGAAATGCCCAGCTAACTCCCACAGAATGCCTACATCTAAGTCATGTCTTTGTAATATCTGACTAATAAAGACAAAAAAAACTTCCTTTTATAACTATAGGAGCTATGTCCATATATTTATGCATTTTCTTGTATAATGCATATTAATTTAAGTATTGTATAGATTTTAAATTGTCAGCTACTGACTTTGAGAACAAAATTACATATTTTAAAAAAATAATGTATATATATATATATATATATATAAATGTTTAAAATAATAAAAAGAACACTATATATTTAAAATAATATGCTTTATACAAGGAAAATGCCTATCATTTAAACATTGTATATAAATTGAATGATATTTTAAACTTTTAACCACTTATACACCCTCACCCCAGCACAATCTAATCCTGCTACACTATTAGCCCCTAATCTTCCATAACCTATTAACCTAACCACCCCTAACCTATTAACCCCTAAACAGCCACAAACCCCCAGCACCAGAAACCCACCAACCTATTAACCCCTAAACCGCAAATACCCCCCATTGCAAACTACCCCATCACAACTTAACTCCCTAAAAGCTAAACCCCTCAGAACCTGAACCTAACACCCCTCAGTTACAGAAAATAAAAAACACTAACATTACAAAAAAACAAACACATTACCACAAAAAATATACTACCAAAAATAACAGTTAGGCACATACTAAAACCCATTTTAAATAAAAAATTCCGCCTTAAAATAAAAAACTATACTAACACTAAAACCTACTCTAAAATTTGCCCTGGAAAAAAAAAATTGCCCTGATAATGGCATTTGGTCGAACATTGCCCTTAGAAGGGCATTTTGAAGGGCATTATCCTAACCCAATGTGACGTATCTATACATTGTGCTGTACTTTGCTTATCCTACCGCACAATGTATAAATACGTTGAAGCTGGAGTTCCTGAGTTCATGGCATCTGCCTGCATATGGAACTGGAGTGCGATCAGTGCTCCAGTTCCATATGAAGTCAGATGCCAGATCGTTACAGATGGCGACACACACACGATCATCTGCTGGTGCCAGCAGGAGGTGTGTGAGGGAATCCGGGAGGCGGGTGGGTGGTCCAGCAGTGGAGGCGGGAGGGAGTGGGATGGCCCTACACTACAGAAAAAATATAAAGAAACAGGGAGGGAAGGGGAGCTATGCTACAAGAAAAAGGTAGGGTGAGGGGTCCCTAACTACTGATCGCTGAAGGGGGGATGTGGGGGGACCACTAAACTAAAGAATTTTTTTAAATATACAGGTAGCCCTCACTTTACGCCAGGGTTAGGTTCCAGAAGGAACGGTTGTAAATCGAAACCATTGTAAATTGAAACCCAGTTTATAATGCAAGTCAATGGGAAGTGAGGGAGATAGGTTCCAGGCCCCTCTCAAAATTGTCATAAGTAACACCTAATACATTATTTTTAAAGCTTTGAAATGAAGACTTTAAATGCTAAACAACATTATAAACCTAATACAATAATCACACAACACAGAATATATAATTAAACTAAGTTAAATTAACAAAAACATTTGCTAAACAGCATTATAAACCTAATAAAATAATCACACATCACAGACTTCACTTGCATATTTCTGCAAACAGTTCTTTCTATGCATTCCAATCTGGACTGATTTATAGACAGGAAGATCTTGTTCCTTTAAAATCTGCTCGATTGCTCAGGTCTGGCTTTGCTGCAACACAAGCGGACAGCTCCACCTACTGGCTATTTTAATAAATGCACTGCTTCTCAATGCTTTTCAATAGCAGTCACATGACTGGAAAAAAAGGTTGTTATTCTGAAACGGTGTAAATTGAACCGTTGTAAAACGAGGGCCACCTGTATATATATATATATATATATATATATATAAAAGCCATTTTATAGATAAAGATGGTAGGCACTAATTAGAGGGGGAGGGTTAGACAGCTGTTTGGGATGGATCAGGAAGGTTGTGTGTAAGGGGGGATCCTACAGTGCAGAAAATATTTTTTTTAAATAATTAAATTTGCCTTAAAACTTAATATTGGCATACATTCTGCCAGTACCTAAGATGGTGGAGACCAGTGGGGGGTGAGCGAGAGAATAGAGCTGTTTGGGAGGGATCATGTAGGGATTAGGAGGTCGGAGGTGTCAGGTGGGAGGGTAATCTCTACACTAAAGCTAAAATTAACCTTAAAAGTTACCTGATTAACCCCTTCACTGCCAGCAATAAGAGAAATGTGGTGCACAGCTGCAATAAGTGGCATTCTAATTACCAAAAAGCAATGGCGAAGCCATGTATGTCTGCTATTTCTGAACAAAGGGGATCCCAGAGAAGCTTTTACACTTATTTGTGCCATGATTGCGCAAGCGGTATGTAAATAACCGCATTTGGTGGTGAAATGGTGACATGAAATATAATAAATGGGCCGAGATCAATACCTTGCGTTATCTACTTAAAAAAATATATAGTTTTGACAGGTAAATAAAAAAATTAAAAAAAAACAGGGCTGTTTTTCTGTTTAAAGGGATTGATAGCAAAAATGCTAAATACTAAAAATTCTCCTGTATTTTGGGCAAGTTCTTCTCTGAAAGTCCCGATAGTGAAGGGGTTAAGCTCTTTTGGCCAACAAAAAAAAAAATCAATATTCTAAAAAAATTCTAATCTAAAAAATTCCCTATCCTAAGAAAAATTGTCCTGAAAAGGGCATTTAGTAAGGCATTGCCCGAAAGTGATTACAGCACTTTTTATATAAAAAATAAAAATCCCTATTCTTAACAAAAGCCCATCTTAAATAAACATAAGAAAGCAAATAAAAAACTCTATCCTTAAAAAAAGCCCACCCAAAAAAAATTCTAATGCTAAACCCCAAAGATTCTACTCACCCAATTTGAATCCGGCTCCTACGTGAGAAACTGAGGTCCTCCTCATCCATGGCAGCAGTCTTCATCTATCTTCATCCACAGCAGTGGTTTTCATCCATCTTAATCCATGGCAGTGCTCTGCTAGGACTCTCCTCTGCCACCCAGTCTTCATCCATCTTCCATCTGATGCTTCTTCACTTCTTCTGATCTCCTGATCTTTCGTTCGACGTCCTCTTCATGCGATCACCATCGCACACTGAAGATTGAGTGCGAGGTAACCCCTTATATAGGGGTGCCCTTTTATTCTGATTGGCTGATTTTCAAATTCAAATTAACCAATAAAATTAAAGTTTTTTTCTATTGGCTGATTTGAATATCAAAATCAGCCAATCAGAATGCAAGCAACCCTATATTAAGGGGGTACCTTGCATTCAAGCTTCAGTTTGCGGCAGTGACCGCATGAAAAGGATGTTGGACTGAAGATCAGAAGATGCAAAGAAGCATTAGATGGAAGATGGATGAAGACCGGGTGGAAGAGGACACCCTCAATGGAGTTCCATTATGGTTGAAGATAGATGAAGACAGATGCCCTGGATGAAGATGGATGAAGACCGCCACTGTGAATGAAGAGCTGATCATGTAGGAGCCGGATTCAAATTAGGTGAAAAGAAACTTTAAGGTTTAACGTTAGGATTTTTTTAGGTGGGCTTTTTTTTTAGGATAGGTTTTTTTATTTTATTTCTTAGTTGTTTTTTTAAATAGGCTTTTTTTTAGAATAGGGATTTTTTTATTCAAAAAGGAGCTGTAATGGCAATTTTAAAGGTAAATGTTAGTGTTAGTATAAGGTTTTTTTTATTTTGGGGTGACCTTTTTATTTCTTTTTTTTAGATGGGACTTATTTTTGGTAGTTGTTTTTTTTTTAACTGTGCTTTTTAATTTGTTGTAATCTTAGTTTTTTAATTTTTACGTAACGTAGTGGGAGGTTAGGTTAGGGATTTGGGGTTCGCTGTTAGAGATTTAAGAAATGTAAGGGTAGTTTGCGATGAAGGTATTGGCGGTTCAGGGGTTAATAGGTGTTTAGGATGGGGGTGTTGGCAGTTTAGGGGTTAATAGGTTAGAGGGTGTTTGTGGTGGGGTGTTGGCGGTTTCAGGGTTAATAGATTAGGGCTGTTTGTAATGGGTGTATTAGCAGTTTCGTGGCCGGACTTTTGGCCGACGGACACTTGGCCGACGGACACTTGGCCGACGGACATTTGGCCGACGGACATTTGGCCGAAACACAAGTGGCTGTCAGATAACAGTCCGGCACAAGATAGATAGATTTGATAGATAGATAGATACATAGATTAGATAGATAGATCAATAGATGCAATAGATACATTTGATAGATACGATAGATAGATAGATTTGATAGATAAATAGATAGATTTGATAGATAGATAGTTTCCCAGACAGAGAATTACAAAACGTGCGGCCTAGGACCCATGGTAAGGTTCCCAGAGGCAGTTGCGGCGCCCGAGGCTGTGATTAGAACAGAGCACTCTGGTAACGCATCTGCCCTCGGCCGAAATCGGAACATTCTTTAGCTTTCTGTCTGTCAGCCAAATGTCTGTCGGCCAAATGTCCGTCGGCCAAATGTCCTTCTGCCAAAAGTCTTTCTGCATTTTGTCAGAGCACCTAGCAGTTTAGAGGTTAAAAGGTTATGGGGTGTTTGCAAAGGGGTTTTATTGGTGGTTTAGGGGTTAAGTAGAGTAGGGAGTTTATTGCAGTGTGGTATTGGCAGTTTAGGGGTTAAGTAGAGTATATGGGTGTATTTATTGGGTTTTGTGCTATGTATTATGAAGGGATCCTTTACTTTACATCATCAATGTCAGTGGCGATTCTTGTTGGAATATATCGCCATGATCGCCAGCGCCACCCATTGAAATGTATAGTAAAACGCCTCTTAGCAATGCTGTCTTTAAACAATGATGTCGGCAGCTTGGAATATTTTGCCAGCTTGCTCGACATTTTGGCAGATCCCTTTGGAATATATTGTTGCATCGCAGGACTTTTGATCATCGGGCCTTAGAGAGAACCAATCCAAATTAACACTCATCCGGTTAGCGTGTACTCAGAGCTATGGTTCACTGTTTTGCAAAAAAGAAAGTCTTACAAAACACATAAAAATTCATTACATAGTACAGTTACACTCATACTAACAACATCTAATAAAAAATATTCAAAAAAATATTGCACAAAAAAGTTTTAAGGGCTCAAAGATATGAGGTCTCAGGTGTTAGAAAAAAAAAGCAGACAAAGGGCTTTAACATTGATATATATATATATATATATATATATATATGTTTATGTATTTATATGTGTATATCTGTATTTATCAAAAAAAATTAAGTGCTAGGTGCACTGTTACGCTCTACCTGAAGCTGTTGTTCCCTTGTACATGTTTTATCGATGGAATACGAGTAAATTTTGATTTTTTTTAACAAACTGTCCTAACCTCATTTCTTTGGATGTCTATGCACCAGCAGGACTGTTCGTTTTCTTGCACTTGCACTTTATTAGCCAAGCTTATTTACCAAGCTTTTCTACCAAGCTTATTTGCCAAGCCATTTGAAACTCGGCTTTAGAGACCCTCCTCCTCCCCCTCATAGGAACGTCACAGGAACGTTAAAGGAAACATCATCGGCTCCTCTTTTTGTGGATTGGTTGTCAGCTTGAAGTAAGCGTCCCCATTGTGGTGAGCAACTTCCCGGTTATACGCATAGCATTTGGCGGAGTTTTAAAGGCCAGCCGGGTCTCACCTGAAGCGGACACAACCTACATCTTCGTACGGACATACTGGAAAGAGAGGTATGTTGCCTCAGTTTATTAAGTGACTTTCTTTCTTTTACGGTTTTGGAGTTGAGGTGTAGTCTACTGTGTATTGAGAGTGCTTGGTGTCTTAGCTAGAAGTGACACTTTTTGGACCTTTAGAGGGACATTAAAGGTCCTTTACTAACGTATCCCTTTCTGTGCTTTATTTATAGTTGTATTTACACATATAAACACATAAAAACATATAAAAACATATGTACACATATATAGACATATATAGAAGTGCATTGGAGCCCTTTGCAGTTAAGTAAATGAAAACATGTAAAATTGTATGTATCAATATTCATTTTTAATAAAGTGTTTAACTATGTATTTACTGTAAATATTTCAAATGTCAATGTTCTGCACATAGCAGATATTCCTATATATATCTACAGTATATATATGTCTATACCTATGATAAATAGTACCAAAATACCATCATATATATATATATATATATAGAGAGAGAGAGAGAGAGAGAGAGAGAGAGAGAGAGAGAGAGAAATATGTATTTATGAATAAATAGCACATTTTCTTCTATGTGAAGAATATTGGAATGTGAAATATTCATATTTTCATGTCAGTTTAGCGCACATGAGAACATGAGTTCGGGTTAGCACCAGAGTAGTGTATTAAGTTTTTTTTCCATTTTTTTCTCTATTGACTTCTAAGGGGGAATAGGTTATTGTGCAATATTCTAATTATGCTAGAAGTAAGCGAACACGCAAACTTTTTACTTTCAACTCATAATACGAGCGCAACCTGATGCAAGCAAAAAGTTTAATTCTACCACAATTAGCGCTCTAGCGAAAGTGCTAAATAGTGCTTCACATGTAATCTGGCCCAATATTGTTTATTAGAAAAAAATACACACAATTATTTATGTAAGAAATAAATTAAAGGTGCATAAAAGTGCATGCATGTTTAAGACAAAGTTTAAATAAATTGTTTACTTAAACTAGACATTAAACTGCTGAGCACAATTATCCCAGAATGGTTACTACTCACAATCAGCTAGATTACGAGTTTTGAGCGCTATAGGGATTTTAACGACCGCCACAAAAGCGGCATTATTTCACCTCCCTATAGCGCTGCTATTACAAGTTTAAAAAAAGCAGGCTTCTGCGGGCGATATGGTGGCGTTGAGCTCCATACCGCACCGAAATCAAGCACTGCTTTGAAGTACTCATGCACAATTTCCCCATAGACATCAATGGGGAGAGCCGGCAAAAAAAAGCCTAACACCTGCGATCACGGAATGAAAAGCTCTGTAACGCAGCCCCATTGATGTCTATGGGGAAATAAAAAGTTAAGTTTAAACCTAACACCCTACCATAAACCCCGAGTCTAAACACCCCTAATCCGCAGCCCTCGACATCGCCGCCACCTACATACAGTTATTAACCCCTAATCTGCCACCCCCAATATCACCGCCACCTACATACAGTTATTAACCCCTAATCTGCCGCCCCCGATATCGCCGCCACCTACATACGGTTATTAACCCCTAATCTGCCACCCACAACATTGCTGCCACCTACATAAAACTATTAACCCCTAATCTGCCGCTCCCGATGTCGCCACCACTATACTAAAGTTATTAACCCCTAAACCTCTTGCCTCCCGCATCACTACCACTAAGTAAATCCATTGACCCCCTAAGCCTAACACTAACCCTAACATAACCCTAACCCTAACGTAACCCTAACCCTAACACCCCCTAACTCTAACATAATTAAAATATAGCTAAATTAAAGTTACAATTATTAACTAAATAATACCTTATTTAAAACTAAATACTTACCTGTAAAATAAAACCTAGAGCTGCTAAAATCCTATTGGCTGTTCCAATCAGCCAATAGGATGAGAGCTCAATCCTATTTGCTGATTGGAACAGCCAATAGGATTTTAGCAGCTCTAGTCCTATTGTCTGATTGAAATCTTTCAGCCAATAGGAATGCAAGGGATGCCATCTTGGATGACGTCACTTGCATTGAAGTTCCAGTTTACGGCGGCGACCGTATGAAGAGGATGCTCCGTGCCGGATGTCTTCAGGATGGACCCGCAGGATGGATGAAGATAGAAGATGCCATCTGGATGAAGACTTCTTGCCGCATGGATGAGGACTTCGCCGGCTGGATGGATCCTTCAAGCGGGACTTCAAGAACTGTAAGTGGTTTGTCGGGGGTGTTTTTTTAAGGGTTTTTTGGGTGGGTTTTATTTTTAGTTTAGGGTCTGGGCATGTAAAAGAGTTAAATGCCCTTTTAAGGGCAATGCCCATACAAATGCCCTTTTCAGGGCAATGGGGAGCTTAGGTTTTTTTAGATATTTATTTTATTTTGGGCCGGTTGGTTTTGGGGCTGGTGGGTTTTACTGTTGGGGAGGTGTTTGTATTTTTTTTACAGGTAAAAGAGCTGATATATTTGGGGCAATGCCCCACAAAAGGCCCTTTTAAGGGCCATTGGTAGTTTATTGTGGGCTAGGGTTTTTTTTATTTTAGGGGGCTTTTTTATTTTGATAGGGCTATTAGATTAGGTGTAATTCTTTTTTATTTTTGATCATTTGTTTCTTATTTTTCTTAATTTAGTGTTTTGTTTTTTTTGTAATTTAGTTATTTAATTTTTTTGTAATTAGATACTTTTTGTAATTTTTAGAGTAGTGTTAGGATTTTTGAATGTGTAGTTTAATTTAATTTAATTAGTAGTTCGTTTTAATTGTAGTTTAATAATTATCTTAGTTTAATTGTTAGTTTAAAATTAATTTATTTAATTTTACAGGTAAGTTTTAATTTAATTTAAGATAGGGAAATTGTAATTTTAATATAAAGTTAGGGGCATTAGGTTTAGGGGTTAATAGTTTATTATAGTATATTTCGTTGTGGGGGGCTTTCGGTTTAGGGGATAATAGTTTATTTAAGTATATTTCTTTGTGGGGGCTTTCAGTTTAGGGGTTAATAGTTTATTTAAGTATATTTCGTTGTGGATGCTTGCGATTTAGGGGTTAATAGGTTTATTATAGCAACGGTTTGTGTGGATGGCAGATTAGGGGTTAATTATATTTAAATAGTGTTTGCGATGCAGGAGGGCGGCGGTTTAGGGGTTAATAGGTTTATTATAGTGGCGACGATGTCGGGGAGCGGCGGAATAGGGGATAATACATTTTAATAGTGGTGGCGATGTCCGGAGCGGCAGATTAGGGGTTAATAACTTTATTATAGTGTTTGCGATGCGGGAGGGCCTCGATTTAGGGTTTAATAGGTAGTTTATGGGTGTTAGTGTACTTTTTTACACTTTAGTTATGAGTTTTATGGTACAGTTTTGTAATGTAAAACTCATAACTACTGACTTTAGATGGCGGTACGGATCTTGTGGTTATAGAGTATACCGCTCACTTTTTGGCCTCCCAGGCAAACTCGGAATACCGGCTTTCGTGATTCAGATAGAACATCCAATTTAAAAAAGAAAAAAGTTACAGTACACTCTCATTATCAAATTTGCACAGTCTTTTTATTTGCACATATCTGTAGAACCAATTTCTACTTGAACATTTGTGAAAGTTCAAAGTATATAAGCATATGATTCTGTAATAGGCTGATTACTGTCCCATGTTACAGGAGCAGAGAAATGGAAGGAAGCTTTGAAATTTGTCAGAACAGGGCGTGCAATATTGAAAAGTTACAATATACTTTCGTTATAAAATTTGCTCAGCATTTTAATAAATACATTTATGAGGAACCAGCTTCTGATGAGCATGTGTAAGAGTTCAGAGTATATACATAAATGAGTCTGTGATTAGTTTACCACTGTCACATAATACTGTGGCAGAGAAATTTAAAGTAAGTATTATTGCATTGAATGTTTATAATGCATGTTACTGTATTTAATATTTCTTTAACACCTGCAAAAGGATGAATGCCAAGTGGATCAGCAGCATTGTTCTGCTCCAAACCAGCAGTGTCTTACCACTCTAAAGCAGACTTTAGCTATGTGTATAACCACCTTGTAGAGGTTAAACACATAGGTATAATTAAAGGGACACTGAACCCAATTTTTTTTCGTTCGTGATTCAGATAGAGCATGAAATTTTAAGCAACTTTCTAATTTAATCCTATTATCAAATTTTCTTCATTCTCTTGGTATCTTTATCTGAAATGCAAGAATGTAAGTTTAGATGCCGGCCCATTTTTGGTGAACAACCTGGGTTGTTCTTGCTGATTAGTGGATAAATTCATCTACCAATAAAAAAGTGCTGTCCAGAGTTCTGAACTAATAAAAAAGCTTGGATGCTTTGTTTTTCAAATAAAGATAGCAAGAGAATGAAGAAAAATTGATAATAGGAGTAATTTAGAAAGTTGCTTAAAATTACATGCTCTATATGAATCACGAAAGAAAAAAATGGGGTTCAGGGTCCCTTTAAAGGACCACTCAATGCAGTAGAATTACATAATTAACAAATAGATAATAAAAATAGATAATAAAAATACAATGCAATAACATCTACTCTGAATTTCAAATAAGCAGTAGGCTCTGAGACCGGATGGCTTTACCCCTTCATTTTATAAGTCCTTTATAGACCAGATCTCCCCTATCCTACCGAGAGTTTTCGATAAAGCAGGTCATATAGGATCTTTCCCAGAGGAATTTCTACAGGCCACAATCATTATTCTCCCAAAGGCTGGCAAGTCGCCAGATAGTTGCCTTAACTTTAGACCTATTTCCTTGTAAAAAAAAATAAAATAAAAAAATAAAAAAATAAGCAGTAGATTTTTTTTTACTACTCAGAGTTTCAAAGTTAAAAATATGACATGGTCTAAAACATTTGCGCTGCAGTGTTGTTTAAATGTAATATATTATTATTATTACTTTTTCTTTAATTCTTGTCCAGCTACCCTACCTGTATATATTTCAGACTAGTTTGGGGATGTGCACTGCACAGGGGTGTGCACTGCTTACAGGGCAGTGTACATTTTAACAATAGCATATGTTCACATTTTCAAAGTGAACATTTTATAAGTGAGGCACTAATTTTTAAGAATTATACAAGAATTGAACAAGGATTGGGCAAGGGGCAAGACACAAGGCAAGTACTCTTGTAATACTTTGTTTTATGTATCTCATTGTATCCTTTTGCAAGTGCTGCTGTAACACTGTGTCTTATGTGTTTACTTGGTTCCCACTTTCATAATAATGCTCAATATCTTCATATTCCTTTTTGCTACCTCTTGTCTCTATAACAAACTACATTACTCACTTACTCCTTCTCCCTCTCCACCTGCACTGTTCATTAGCCCATCTCTCTTATACTCACCTTACTTTTGTACTCATGAACTTTACCTATTCCTAAACACTCTCTCTCCCCCCTGCACTTCAGCCATTACTGCAAATCTGCTTCTCATCTCATGTCACTCTCCCTCTTGCTCATACTAGCTGCTGGCGACATCTCCCCTAATCCTGGTCCCTCACAACCTCCTAGCCTTTCGCATCCTTGTGTGCCTTTCAATAGACTTCATAAACTAAACTCTGGTAACCTTAATCGCATTCCTCTTACATCTAAAAACCCCTCCCCCTTCATTTGTGCACTATGGAACTCTCGCTCTGTCTGCAACAAGCTCACTTCTATCCATGATCTCTTTATCTCCCACTCTCTTAACCTTCTGGCTCTTACAGAAACCTGGCTCTCTGCTTCAGACACAGCATCCACTGCTGCACTGTCACATGGGGGTCTCAATTTCAGCCACACTCCTAGGTTTGGCAATAGACAAGGAAGTGGTGTCGGTATTTTACTTTCCTCTCGTTGCACCTTCCAACAAATACAGCCCTTCTCTTCACTCACATTTTCTTCATTTGAAGCACACATGATTCGGTTATTCTCTCCCCTCTCTATACATGTTGCAGTCATATACCGCCCCCCTGGCTCCCCAACTCAATTTTTAGATCACTTTGTTGCCTGGCTTCCTTATTTCCTTTTCTCAGACACCCCTGCCCTCACTCTTGGCGACTTTAACATCCCTCTTGACAATCCCACTGCCTCCTCTGCAAAACTACTTCTTCAACTGACTTCCTCTTTCGGCCTGTCACAATGGACTGACTCTCTCACTCACAAAGATGGTCATTCCCTTGATCTGATTTTCCCCTATCGATGCACTCTTTCAAATTTCACAAACTCCCCTTTTCCTCTCTCTAACCATCATCTCCTAACTTGCAACATCACTTCCCTACCTACAACTCCCCCTCCCTCTACCCCTCACACCAAACTTCACAGAATCACTAAGTCACTAGATCTGCATCAGCTCGCTAGCTCTCTCAGACCTCTCCTCTCATCCATCACCTCCTTTTCCTGCCCTGACCAAACTATCTGCCAGTATAATTCCACCCTAACATCGGTCATTGACACTCTGGCCCCTCTAACCTTAACTCAGAAACCACACTCTCATCCTCAGCCCTGCCATACCCCTCTGACACGATACCTACGCAGATGCTCCCGTACTGCTGAGCGACATTGGAGGAAATCTCGGAGTTCAGCTGACTTTCTTCATTACAAGTTCATCCTGAACTCCTACTATTCTGCCCTTAAACTTTATAAGCAACAATATTTTTCTAATCTCATCTCTACTCTTTCCTCTAACCCTAAACGTCTGTTCTCCATGTTCAACACTCTTCTCCGCCCACCCCCACCTCCTAACACAACCTCTCTCTCAGCTCAAGATTTTGCAAGCCACTTCAACAACAAAATTGACTCCTTCAGAAGTGAAATCAGCTCTCAACATACTTCCAATCTCCCACCCCCTCAAAAGCTCACGATCACCCAAAACCCAAATATCCAAAAATGCAGCTCTTTTGCCCCTGTCAATGAGGATGAAGTTTCTGCCCTTATACTGTCCTCCCACCTCACTACCTGTCCCCTCGACCCCATCCCCTCACAGCTACTCCCCTCCCTCTCTTCTACCCTCACCCCCATACTCACACACATTTTCAACCTCTCCCTCAGCACTGGTATATTTCCCTCATCTCTAAAACATGCACTGGTCACACCTATCCTCCAAAACCTTCCCTCAATCCAACCTCCCCTTCCAATTACTGCCCTATTTCCTTACTCCCTCTTGCCTCAAAGCTCCTCGAAAAGCTAGTTAACGCACGTCTATCCCACTTCCTTACACTAAACTCTCTTCTTGACCCACTGCAATCTGGATTTCGTTCCCATCACTCTACAGAGACAGCAATTGTCAAGGTTACCAATGACCTACTTACAGCAAAATCCAAAGGCCACTTCTCTCTGCTTATCCTCCTTGACCTGTCTGCAGCCTTTGACACTGTTGACCACCCTCTTCTGCTCCTAACCCTCCAATCCTTTGGCATCTGTGACACAGCTCTCTCGTGGTTCTCTTCCTATCTGACTAACCATACATTTAGTGTAGCCTTCTCCGGAGCATCCTCTGCCCCGTTACCACTTTCTGTTGGGGTACTTCAAGGCGCTGTCCTTGGTCCCCTTCCTTTTCAATCTACACGTCGTCACTAGGTTCCTTAATAAAGTCCCATGGCTTTCAATACCATTTGTATGCCGATGACACCCAAATCTACCTCTCTGCACCAGACCTACCTCCTTCCTTACTAACCCGTGTCACTTACTGTCTTTCTCACATCTCATCTTGGATGTCCTCTCACTACCTTAAGCTAAATCTCTCCAAAACTGAACTCCTTATTTTTCCCCCTTCTTCCAATGTCTCCACCCCCAAAATTTCTATAACTGTTGATAATTCCATCATTACCCCTACCCGCACGCCCGATGTCTTGAGGGTCACACTTGACTCAGATCTTTCCTTCACTCCTCACATGCAGTCCTTGGCTAAAGCCTGCCACTTCCACCTTAAAAACATTGCTAAAATTAGACATTTCCTTACACAAGATACAACCAAGATTTTAATCCACTCTCTCATCCTTTCCCGCCTCGACTACTGCAACTCCGTCCTCTCTGGTCTACCTAGCTGCATCATAGCTCCTTTACAATCCATTATGAATGCCTCTGCCAGGCTCATCTTCCTTACTCGTCGCTCTTCATCTGCTGCACCTCTCTGCCAATCCCTTCACTGGCTTCCTCATGCCTCTAGGATTAAACATAAAATCCTCACCATGACATATAAAGCTCTCAACTGCACTGCTCCCCCCTACATCTCAGAACTTGTCTCGAGATACTCTCCCTCCCGTCCCCTTCGATCAGCTCAGGATCTCCTCCTCCTCTCTTGTTACTTCCTCACATTCCCGTTTACAGGACTTCTCCAGACTGGCCCCCATCTTGTGGAATTCCCTGCCCTGCTCCATAAGACTCTCCCCTAGTTTTAACAGCTTCAAGCACTCCCTAAAAACTCTACTATTCAGGGATGCATACAACCAACACTAACCTTTCCTAACTCCACTGCTTTCCCCTTGAACCCCTTATAGTGTAAGCCTATGGGCCCAGCTGTTTACAGATCGCTTCATAAGAGCCGACTACAACAGTGAAACTCTCGGCAGGGCCCTCTACCCACTTGACCCCTACAAAAGCTATCCTGTACATCGACTATGTTTACAGCGCTGCAGAATCTGTTGGCGCTCTACAAATACCTGATAATAATAATAATAATAATAATAATAATAATAAAAGCTACTATTATTAAGATGACAAATATACCAGAATTCCAGAATCTCCTAGCTTCAATGATCTTTGGTAAATTTAAGTAGTTATTTCAGTTTTGGCCTGCTTGAGGTCCTCAATGAACTCATTCGGACACCTCTTAAATGACCTGCAGTTTATCAAATCCCTGCTCTAAAACCTTTTGTTACATTAAAGTAACAGACGTTATTTAAGTTGACAAATTAATACAAACTATCATTTCATTTGTAATTATGTTTTATCTTTGCATATTAAATAATGTTATTAACTTTACACACATTTATCACATTCCTGCATACATATTTTTGTAGTTATTTGTAAGATTATGCGTGCAAGCTATATTAGCGCTCCACTTTGTAGTATCAGCGCACATTATGCGCTGGTATTAAAATTTGCAATGCGAACACATGCTAGTATTCGCATTGCTAGGAAGCATTGCGCTCACAAGAGCACGCTTCCATAGGCTCCTATGGGAGTCTTGTTAAGACGACATCAGAACCTCACACCGCAAAGCAAATAAGTAGCGCAGCCATGGCAGCATTTTAAAATATATATTATATGAATATATACATATATATTTATGTGTTAATATATTTATTGGGAACACACAGTTCCCATAGACTGCAATGTAAAGGCACTTTTCAGTGCTGTTTTTTTTCTAACACCCCACACCCACCAACTTTAAAGCCCCCAAACTGCCTAGTGCAGTTGTTTTTTATTTTAAAAAAAATTCTAGATTTTTTTTTCAATGAAAAACTATAATGCCCTCTATTTTGAGGCCATTTGGGGAACTTCTAGAAAATTAACCAGAGATCTTATCTCTGGTTACTTTTCTGAGCGCTAATTGCTACTGTGAGCTCGAGGTAGCAATAACCAGCCATTTGTAATGGCTGGTTAATTACTGTGCGCCCGCAAAACAGGCAAATTTGCCCGTTCGTGAAAGCGCAATAATTTAGCGCTCCACTTGTAATCTAGCCCTAATTATGTAGTAAAAAAACAACATGTGGGGGCATGTTGGCATTTTCAGTCCTCTTGGAGTGTTTTTGTGTACTATACCTTTTAAAATGTTGGAATAAAGCATGTTTTTTATTTTAGCATTGAGTGCTGTAGACTTTGCTTCATTGACAAGATACAGTATCATTATACATTGCAATATCATGTAACAACTCTATCTATATTAATATGACTCCTATATATTATATTAAACATACTGCTTTACAAATAAATTATAGTAAGGACAAGAATAATATTCTATTCCCATCAAATTTTTGAAAACCAGTATTATTATGATATTTAATAATGACATTGACTGTAGCATTAAACTACAAATATATTGTTTGAATTTGCTGTGAAAACTGGTACTGAAGAGAATATAATAATACAAAGTCTATGATTAAGACACAAGTCATCTGTCTCTACTGTCCTATAAATTTACCAATAACAAATCAGAACACAGTTCCTGCAAAATAATAAAAGAAAAAATTGAGCATATCTATTCTTCTGTGTTTTGGATGTCTGGAAAATAACACCATAGGGGAATAAATTTACCCTTAAAGTGCGGCGTGCAAAATATGATTTGAATAAAATGATAGGGTAGTATCTAAGATTCCCTTTAGGGAGTACTAGACTCTGAGCTGTCAGAACAGATTGTGTAAATAGGCCAGGCTGAAGGATGTGATTCTAATCATATTGATGAGACATTCATCTGAAAGAGCGAATACTTCCAGAGGAGATTCTCTAGGAATACTATTAAATGTTACAGAGCCTCAGCACCAGAAATGTGTTTAGGAAATCTTGCTGCTCTATAACTCAATTGAACAGGCTACAGACTACAGGCTACAGATTATAAACATATGATATCACATATGTTATCATAAGGATTACAGTAATAAGAAAGGAATAATATTTATGTGAGAAAGAAATATATTTAGAACTGAAATCCCTACCCTTTTTTATTTTACAATTTTGTTCCAAATCAGATTGTATCACTGCTCTGAAACAAACATACTAATGCACACACACATATACACACACACTCTCACTTACAGACACATGCAATTACACAAACACACATGCACTGTACATACATACACGCTGACCTACAGACACATCTACATATACACACACACACATACACTTTACATACACACACTCTCATTTGCAGACACACACACACTTGTGTGCACTTTACCCAAACACTTTCACGAGCAAGTACTTTGACATGATTTTTTGAGGGCCAATCACTGTGCTTGTGGCTTTACCAAAGCCAGAAGGATATTCTAAATAAGGGATATAAGGCTGCTTTTCTGTATTTTCTATAGGATAACACATTCTTCAGGTCATCTTTATTATCAAATATAGTAAATTCAGAATATATATTTAGTTTGAGGTTTTAATTCCATCTTGCACTGTTGTCTTAATCTTTTTTCATTCTGTCCTGATGACTTACATGATGAAGATGTCCCCACCGATTGGGGCCGAACCTTCATGCTGATTTGAAAAAGGAAGAAGGCACTAGAATGCTTGGACTTGTTCCAGTTGGTTTTAAACTTCCAGTAAGTTATGAAAGATCAAGGGCAATGTAAGGTGGAGGAAAATGTTTGGTTCCTACCTTGTCAAAAGGAACGGAAAAAAACTATCTGCTCTATTTTCCCATAGATCACTTGTCTGATGAGTGGGGGGGGGGAATTATCATCTAGACACAGTGAAAAAGAAAACTTCAAGAGCAGGTTTCCAAATAAATTCTTCCTTGAAAGATAAAAGTCTATCTTTGGACAACTTGTTTGCTGACAATGACTTAAATCATAAGGCTCTTCTGGTAAGCACTGCTAAAGTCATATACTTACCAACTTACCGTAAAATCGAATTATGTCAACATTGGCACCCCAAATAAGGGAATTAGTCGAAATTTAAAACTATTTTGAAAACCTTGATCCACAGTCTTTTGATATTTGCTCAGATGAATCGTCACGCCAAACAGACACAACTGCTACAGAAGCAATGCTTGCTAAAAATAGAGAAGAACCTGAGAATATAACTAGGATGACCTGCAGACATAGAACTTCTGCACACACTTGGAGGAGACATAGCCACCCCACTTACAGAGCACACAAACCTTTAAAACCTGGAACCAAATCACAAACAGTCCCTTATATTGAAGAAACTGAGGAACGGCAGATTCCTTTAGAGACAAAAACAGCATTAGACTGTTAGAATGCATAATGTGATCCATTGAGAAATTGCAAAGCTGGGCTGTAAACAATCGATCTAAACTCGAAAGGATAATGTAATGTAGAGGGAAATGGAAGAAAATCCCTTTTGTGAAAATTAAAAAATAAAACATCTTACCGTCTGCAAGTGAAAATGGCAGGTAATGGGAGAAGTAAAATTTGTCTCAGCACCCAACTAGAAAATGGTGGGAATAGCGTGCTAGAAAACCAATAATCTGTAGTGCAGTCAACCGCCTAAGAGAAAGTAAACTGTAAACTGAAAAACAAGAACATGCTAAGTGTGCACACACTAGAAAGAGGCCCAACGTGTGCTACTACTGCACGTACTATACAACTACCACTGTGTGCACTAAGCAGAAGCACAATGCACTACCTCTGCATGCACTAAATAAAAGCCCGACACACACATTATGTTGATGCACGCACTAAACAGTAGCCGTACACACGCTATCCAGATGCGCACACTAAACAAAAGTCTGACTTAACAGAGGCTATAATGCATTCTATCCAGACGCATGCACTAAACAAGGACCCAGTTTATAGCAACAAATGGGTTAGTCATGATGTGATTCTTTAGCTATGGTTCAAATGCCTTTTTTTTTTCTTTTACTTACTTATTTTTTAATCTATGAGAACTTATAGTGAAATGTCCAATATATAAATATAAATATTAGCTGTGTTAAAGTTAGATTTACTTATGAAATATAGAAAATGTATTTTTTTTATATGTACATAGTATTGCAAACTTTTATGGGATAATATGTTTTTGAAACAGGCATAATTATTCACCATTTTCCATTTAAGTTATTAGATATTGAATTTAAAATTTCCAATACTTTGGTTTATTTTCTGGTGGTTACACTTTGAAAAAAAATGCAAATGTTTGAGAAGACGCATATCAACTTTAAACAACTTGATATACTTCATACTGGGGGTGTATGGTTGCCACATAGTGCTATTTTTATGTTTTAGGTAATATTAGAACTGATGACACTGGTGACATCATTGTTTATATTACAAACAACTGAAAGCACCAACAATCAAATACAATATGGATAATAAACACTGGAGTCCTTCATATATCATATACCCAAAATTCTAAGAAAGTTCATAGGGTACAAGGGCAGCTTCCTCTTCAAATAATCACTCGATCTTTAAAAAGTGAGATCCAATCTAAAAGACACAAACAAGAACAAGGCACCCCAATGGTGTGGATTCTTTGGAATACGCTTAATATATAAACAAAAAAACGTACTCACAGATTTACAAGCACTCGATAAGTGCTTATCACATAGTCTGGACTGTTAGAAGTCGACCAGCTAACTTATACCAGGAGGAGGAGGAAAAATATCCTTTAGCAAGGGAATTCACAGATGCAGATGTCCAAAGAGGAGTGATAAGCCCAAAATTAACACTGCAAACTGACTGCTGCATACTGATCTGTTCTTCACAAAAACACTGATCGCCAAATTGTATAAAACAAAAGAATGCTTTAATTAAAATTATACAAAAAAATATAAAAGTACTTAACTCGCACAACGCGTATCTCTGTTATACCGTTTCATCAGGTGAGATTATACAATATCCACAATCTGAGATTTAAATACCCCTCTTAGGTGTTCCAAAAATCACAATGCGCATTCATAAAAATTCATGTGGAGTCATCACAGAACATCCAATCAGAAGATTAGCAGTTTGAAAATATTTTTTTCAACTAAAGCATGTGTGTTGTGACTTATACAAAAAGTTAAACAAATAAATCGATACTGCTTGAAAAATGCAAAGTACATACATAGATTCTAAGGCCTCTCGCTGATCTGATAACGACTACATTTTAATTCAAAATCGCATTAGCATCTCATAAGCTTAACAGGTACAACCATTATAATAGCTCATAACAAAACTCAACAGTATGCGCTTGCGTGTTGTGACTTTGAGTGAGAAAAATGCCTGAAAGTGACTTGTAGTGTTCCATCACATCCTTCAATCACAAAAGGATTCAACAAAATATGAATGTGTGTTACAATGTGTCAAAAAATAATATATATTGAAATATCACAAAAACAAAAACATATTAGACGTATAAGCGAAGGGAGATTGATTTACCAGTGGCCACTAAATCAGTGTTGGAAGAATACAACCTTTGGCAAACAATTATAAATGTATAATGTCCAGGGCCATCTTTAATACTAATTGGACCCTGGGTAAACATTTTATTGCCCCCCCCCCCCCCATGCAATTTCGTTCTCCATCCGAAAAAGCCTTTCCCAGTAGTCTCCATCCGAAACAGCCTTTCCCAGTAGCCTAAATAAAGACATAAGAATGCAGAGCTGTCATTCTGCCTCACTCACACACATAACCACTCCCCACATACACACACTTATACATGCACACTTATACACACACACTTATATACACACACACACTTATACACACGCACACTTACACATACACACACGCACACTTACACACAAATACACACACAAATTTATTCGCACAAAATACACACACACACATACACATTTATATTGTGTGTGTGTGTGTGTGTGTATATATATATATATATATATATATATATATATATATATATATATATACTGTATATATGTGTTTGTGTATACTTTGTCAACAATAAAATAAATACATTTTGTCTAAATTAACTGTGCTATATACAAGGATTAAGATGCACATTATATATAGGTAAATAAAGAGAGACAGATAAATAGTTCTTGTATCTAAACATCTAACATTTCATGTTTTAGTGTATTGTGTAAGCTAAAGTAATTAATGCCTCTGTAGAACACACACACATTTGTTGGTCTGTCTCCTGTGGTTTACTGGAATATTTATGTGACATTGTCAATGTTATTAGGGCACAGAAGGGCAGCCATAAATTTCCAGCGTCATACTTTGCATGATGGACTTGTCTCTGTACTAGACTCCAAATACTTTGTAATGTACTAGTCTGGAGCACATTAGTTAGGTGCACTCACATCCCCCAGCAGCCGGTGACTTATCTGCAGGTGTCACTGCTGCAGCACCCAGCCCAGGGCTGGCAGATAAAACAAAGAGATAGTCCTCATATGTTATCCCTCTTATCTTATCTACATACCTCTGTGGCTGCTGTCAGGACTGATTTCTAGCGAGTGCTCGGCTCACACCTCTGGCTGCATCTCTAACACAGTATTGGGTATAGGCGGCTGTTCAGAGGCTGTGCATTCATGTGAGATGTTACAGATCATATCTGTGTGTTTATAACATGTTGGTTATTATACGCTCCCATGCAATACAGGCACATGCATGTATAATGTGTTACACTGACCATAGTAATCAGAATGTTGGCTACAGATGGGTCATCTCAGAAATGTAAAGCTATAAAACTTGCAAATATATCATTAGACACCTACTGTTTGCCTCCTGAGTACCTCAGCTCGCTCAACCCACCCGCTGCTTCCCTCTCTCACTCTTTCTGCGCGGGTGGCTGCATGCATAGATAGGCTGCTGGAACTGGGAGGGACTCACTCTAGGAGGAAGTAATTAGTGTCAGCTGTCAGAGTGGGGAGCTGCAGCGCCATTAGGGAGTTCATACACAGACTGTCAGGTCACATGAGGCACCTGTTCCTCCCACCCCCAGCCACAGATAGAACACCAGATCAATAGTTTTATAGCAGGCTAGCAGACCATTTTACAGACTTGTATATCAGTCTAGTCTGCCCCTGCTGAGTGGACTCAAGGGGCAGCTGCTTTGGGTCCCACAACAAAGACTGGGCCCGGGTCAGCTGCCCCTTTTGCCCTGCGTTAAAGATGGCCCTGATACTGTCAAATGAGAAAATTCTTCGATATACACACCACAAAATAAACACACGCTAAAGACATTTATTAAACAGTTGGCAAGAACATTATTGGACAAATATATATCCTATATAATAAAAGACCAAGTGTGTTTGTCCGAAGCTGTCATGCGCAGTAGAGACAGCACGAGGACAAACACACCTGGCATTTGAGTCCCTAGCTGATCTGCGGCAGTAGTGGGCGTGGCTGGGCATGAACGGGGCGTGACCAGCATGAAGGGGGCGTGAGCGGGCGTGAATGGCCATGAAGGGGACGTGGTCGGGCATGAAGGGGGCGTGGCCGGGCGTGGCGCAATAGAGGGTAGAGAGATAGCAAGGATAGAGAGATTGAGATAGAGAGGGGGGAGAGATAGAGAGGGGAGAGAGAGATAGAGAGGGGGGAGAGAGGGGGGAGAGAGGGGGGAGAGAGAGAGAGGGGGGAGAGAGAGGGGGGGAGAGAGAGAGGGGAAAGAGAGAGGGGGAGAGAGAGAGAGAGAGGAGGGGAGAGAGAGAGAGAGAGAGAGGGGGGGAGAGAGAGGGGGGAGAGAGAGGGAGAGCAAAAGAGAGGGGGGAGAGAGAGCGCAAAAGAGAGGGGGGAGAGAGAGCGCAAAATAGAGGCGGGAGAGAGTACAAAAGAGAGGGAGGAAGAGAGAGCGCAAAAGAGGGGGAGAGCGAGAGCGTAAAAGAGAGGGGGAAGAGCGCAAAAGAGAGGGGGAGAGAGAGCGCAAAAGAGAGGGGGGAGAGAGCGCAAAAGAGAGGGTGGAGAAAGCGCGCAAAAGAGAGGGGGGAGAGAGCGCAAAAGAGAGAGGGAAGAGAGAGCGCAAAAGAGAGGGGGAGAGAGAGCGCAAAAGAGAGGGGAGAGAGAGAGATCGCAAAAGAGAGGGGGGGAGAGAGAGTGCAAAAGAGAGGGGAGAGAGAGGGGGGAGAGAGCGTAAAAGAGATGGGGGAGAGTGAGAGCGCAAAAGAGATGGGGGAGAGAGCGCAAAAGAGAGGGGGGGAGAGAGAGAGCACAAAAGAGAGGGGGAGAGAGCACAAAAGAGAGGGGGAGAGAGCGCAAAAGAGAGGGGGAAGAGAGAGTGCAAAAGAGAGGGGGAGAGAGAGCACAAAAGAGAGGGGGGAGAGAGAGCACAAAAGAGAGGGGGAGAGAGAGAGCACAAAAGAGAGGGGGGAGAGAGAGAGTGCAAAAGAGAGGGGAGAGAGAGAGCACAAAAGAGAGGGGGGAGAGAGAGAGCGCAAAAGAGATGGGGGAGAGAGAGAGCACAAAAGAGATGGGGAGAGAGAGAGCGCAAAAGAGAGGGGGAGAGAGAGCGCAAAAGAGAGGGGGAGAGAGCGCAAAAGAGAGGGGAAGAGAGAGAGCGCAAAAGAGAGGGGGAGAGAGAGAGCTCAAAAGAGAGGGGGAGAGAGAGAGCTCAAAAGAGAGGGGGAGAGAGAGAGCAAAAGAGAGGGGGGAGAAAGAGCGCAAAAGATCGGGGGAGAGAGAGAGCGCAAAAGAGAGGGGGAAAAGAGAGAGCGCAAAAGAGAGGGGAGAGAGCGCAAAAGAGAGGGGGGAGAGAGAGAACACAAAAGAGAGGGGGGAGAGAGAGAGAGCAAAAGAGAGGGGAGAGAGAGTGCAAAAGAGAGGGGGAGAGAGAGAGCGCAAAAGAGAGGGGGGAGAGAGAAAGCTCAAAAGAGAGGGGGAGAGAGAGCAAAAGAGAGGGGGGGAGAGAGAGCAAAAGAGAGGGGGAGGGAGAGAGCACAAGGGGTGGGACCACTGTACTGCAAAAAATGACCTGTGTGAATGGGCTTTAGGACTAGTATACATATATTTATATATATATTTAAATAAGGATGTTGTTAAACTAAAATATGATGCACAACAGTTATTTAAAAGATATACATATAAATACACACACACAGGACAAAAAAAAAAGGAATGTGTCATTGAGGCCGATTTATCAAGGGCCGAATGGCCCCTGATGCCCCTGTCTCCACGAGAGCCTTCAGGCTCACCAGAAACAGCTGTTATGAAGCACTGGTCCACCTACTCTGAGGTTGCAGACATCAATCCGCCCGATCCTATACGATCAAGCTGATTGACACCCCCTGCTAGCGGCCAATTGTCCGGAAATCTGCAGGGGTGGCATTGCACAAGCAGTTCACAAGAACTGCTTGTGCTATGATAAATGCAGACAGCGTATGCTGTCGGCATTCATCAATGTCTGTCGGACATGATCCGCTGATGATAAATCGTCCCCTTAGTGTCATTGATGATTGTTTCAAACCATCTTCACTGTGCACTTTACCCCAGTTGCCATTTGCCATTCTTTTTGTAGGTCACTTGATGTCATCCTATAGTTGTTGATTGACATTCAAGTGAGTTGGCAGTCAGGAGTTGGCAGTTAAGAGTCGTTTTCGCCCTCTGTCGCCCTTTGTTGTCCCCAATTTCTGCTGCTTGACCTCGTTCTTATGAACCACCATCTTTGAAATTTTATGGAGGCAAGCAACCAGATGCTCACTGTGTCCTTCTGCTAGTAATTAAACCCTTCTTTTCCTCACTCAAAGCTTTTCTATACAACTCTTTCTATACAACTCTGGCATGGTCAATAGTTATTATTATTATTAGCATTTATTTGTTGAGCGCCAACAGATTCCGCTTTTTTATGCCAATTACTTTTGAGGTACTACTAGCACTGTTTTTGCCATCCAGCTGGTCCTATTGTAAGAGGACAGTGATGACCACAGCAGTGGTTTTTATACTTTTCCTCATTAAATAATATTTGTTTCAGGTAATCAATCAGTACCTCGTTAAGTAGAGTGAGATTTTTTCCAGATATATATATATATATATTTATTTACTGTGTGTATATATATATATATATATATATATATATATATATATATATATATATTTCTTTATACAATCCAAAACCTAGAGATGAAAGATTCCAAATAACTGATTGGTGAAAGCAAAATAAATATATGAATTGCTTAGGGACTTTAAAAGGACAGTCTACTCCAGAATTGTTATTGTTTAAAAAGATAGATAATCCCTTTATTACCCATTCCCCAGGTTTGCATAACCAACACGTTTATATTTATATACTTTTTACCTCTGTGATTATCTTGTATCTAAGCATCCGCAGACTGCCCCCATATTTCAGTTCTTTTGACAGACTTGCATTTTAGCCAATCAGTGCCCTCTTATATATATACTCCACGGGCATGAGCACAATGTTATCTATATGGCACATATGAACTAACACCCTCTAGCTGTGAAAAACTGTCAAATGCAGATAAGAAGTGGCCTTCAAGAGTGTTTTGAAATTAACATATGAGCCTACCTAGGTTTAGCTTTCAACTAAAAATACCACAAGAACACTGCAAATTTGATGATAAAAGTACATGGGAAAGTTTTTTAAAATTGCATGTCCTATCTGAATTATGAAAGTTTTATTTTGACCAGACTGTCCCTTAAGATCAGTGTTTTTCAAATCCAAAGACATTTCATATTCTGTTTGTTATAATGTCTTGTTATTTCTTGCAAATCCTTCATAGAAGAATAGCATTTTAACAGTACAATGATGAGGAGAGGAACTAAAACAATCTATGTGTATTGTGTCCAGATGTGTTGTCAAGTTCCAAAAATATCAGTCGTTTAAGCCCATAGCTAATGTCAATATGGTTATTCCTTAACCATATCCCTAAGTTAAAAACATGTTCTATTATAGATAGAGATAGATAGATATAATAGATATATATATATATATATGTATATGATTGATAGATATATAATTATTATTAATTAGAGAATAAATATTAGATAAAAAATATAGATAGATTTAAACACTTTTGCTTTGGATCCAAAATAAGTATATAAGTGCTATATGTGACCTTATTTAGGACTAAAGAGAAACATATGTGACCTTTTCAAGAATCCTGTTTGCCCTTCACTGAAAAGTGTAATGGTACAGAATTGTTAAATGTAGTTTGACAGTCAGCAGGGTTATATGTTATATGGGTAGGAAGGTGTATTTGGTCAAAAGATACACTTCAACTAAATAGAAGTTTATTTTATGAATTATTATTATTATTATCATTATTATTATTATATGCTGTCTAGCAATATTTTAAAATATCTTACGGCAAAAACATAATGTAGCCTAATTTTCCATTGCTCCTAGAGAAGATTGTGATGCTATAACATACTTAGTAATTGCTAGAGCAGTGGAGGAGTTGATTTCTATCTGTCTCCATGCAGTTGGCCACAGTAAAGGAGATAAGATAAACAAGTAGCTTTTAGAGGTGTATGTCTCAGACCTGTAAAACAATGTAAAGTTTGCTAACAATATGGCATCTTAAATGCCTTTAGAATTATTATTATAATCGGTTATTTGTAGAGCGCCAACAGATTAGAACATTCATTTTGCATATACGTCTTTTCCAATGCAGTGTGTAAATGAACACATATAAACAATTACTTTCCTTGAACAATGAGCTTTACACTGATAACTGCAAAGATATAACAACAAATAATAAAAGGTATTTAGAGGTGGTTTTAAAAAAAAAAGTTATTAAACACCTTTTGGTTTTGTATAAAAACAATTGTGCTTCCCCCACGCTTCCTAGAGAAGATAAAAAAAGCTAATTCTGTAACTTATGTTTTCAAACTGCCTCAAATCAAATGTCTGGTTTTGGTCATTTAAAGCATTTTAAAAATCTAAGTTACAGAATCTATGGAGTGTGAGAGAAGCAACAATCTTTATACAAAAGCAAAATATGGTTACATTTCTTTTAATATCCTGCACCGACAACAATCCTTTTCCCTTTTCTACAAAGTTTGCAAATAATTTATGTTGAACATTTTAAAATTAAAAGAAACTCTGAAGGCATAAAAATAAAGTAATGGTTGCTATGCTGCATATGAATTGATGTTATAAGTCAAGCGGGTGCATTAACACCTTGCATTTCTCAGTAGCCCCAGGGTAGCACAAATTTACCACGTACTGGAGGCAGGATGGACACTACTTTTTAATGCCAAGGAAAATCATTTGCTACCCAGCTAATGCCCTGTGGCTTTGCTCGCGCACCTGCGCAGCTATGGAGATCAGTAAAAATGTAGCTCCTAAAACTGGTTAGTTTGTCTATTTGGATCAGATTTTACTTTCCAGCCCGTGAAGCCTGCAGGGACTAAAGCAGCGAGGGATCTAATTTTATTTTTTTTATGAGTTAGTTTCCTTTCAAGCGTGCTTCATGAAAAAAGTAATAGACGTTTCACAGAAAATTACATTTGAACTATTTGTAATTTATTCTGTAACTGTATTTTCTCACAGTAAACTCTATAAATTGATTTAAAATATTACTCTCTCAAATAAGCATGAAGAGTTAATAACTATATAACTGTAAAAAAATAAATGATACCATTATTCTTTTTCCATTTTAGGTATTTGCTTTTCCTTCAGTTATACAGTTACAGGAAAGGACACATTTGACTAAATTTACGTAAAACTCATAATTGTGTTTCAGACAGTGTAGAATTTAACCGCTTAAAGGGACACTGAACCCACATTTTTTCTTTTGTGATTCAGATAGAGCATGCAATTTTAAGCAACTTTCTAATTTACTCCTATTATCAAATTTTCTTCATTCTCTTGGTATATTTATTTGAAAAGCAAGAATGTAAGTTTAGATGCCGGCCCATTTTTGGTGAACAACCTTGGTTGTCCTTGCTGATTGGACAGCACCATTAAACAAGTGCTGTCCAGGGTACTGAATCAAAAATTGGCTGGCTCCTTAGCTTAGATGCCTATTTTTTCAAATAAAGATAGCAAGAGGACGAAGAAAAATTGATAATAGGAATCAATAAGATAGTTAGGCTCTATCTGAATCACGAAAGAAAAAATTTGGGTTCAGTGTCCCTTTAAGTGAAAATGACAACATGTGGTCGTCGCCCGCACAATGTATTAAAGGGATAGGAAACCCAAAAAAAATTTCTTCATGATTTAGACAGAGCATGTGATTTTTTTTTTTTTTTTTTGATTTTTTTTAAATACATTTTTATTAGCTTCCAACAGAAAAAAAAAAAGAAAAAAGAGAATGAGTTGAACAACAATGAGCAAATACAGGCCAGTAATAAAATTCATATCCATTAGAAAGTAGTGTACCTTATACATTACAAGAACAAGAAAAATAATAAAACAAAAGGAAGAGGAATCTCTCTTTTATATATTAAGCGATGTAAATCTCATGCTGTAAGTTCAACTAACACTTCATACTCTTTAAGATTTTCTGTTGGAATATTTTTTCCCCTAGTTTTATATACCTCACCCAAAAGACCAAAACAACAACAACAACAACAACAACAAAAAAAAAGGGAAAAAACCCCACAATACTACGTAGCTGTTACCATAGACCTAACAAAATTAACTCTGTATTTCTGAATGGGTAAATTAAGTATTCCATTTCACTCAAGGGAAGAGATTTAATAAAAACAGACCACTTTCTAAAAAATAAAATAACATCTCTTTCATCATTGAGATTAGTGTCAATCTGTTCAAGTATACATTGTTTTTTAAGGCAATTTTTAACCTCTTGGATACTGGGGGTTGCCCTATTCTTCCATTTTTTAAGAATTAGATATCTTACGGCTAATATAACTAAATCAACAATTTTAGTATTCATGGATCGCTCCTCCGGATTCTTCCAGATATATATTATGATTAATGGTGAGAGACTCGGAGGGGAGGCTCCCATCGCCCTAAGCCAATATTCTATTTTCAGCCAGAGCTGTCGTATACTCGGACAATTCCAAAACATGTGTATAAGGTTGGCCGAAGGGAGAGAGCACCTAGGGCAACTACTGAAATCAAAATTTCCACACCAAGAACCTTTTTCAGGAGTAAAGAAGGTCATTAGTAATAATCTTATATGTGATTCTCTCCAAGTGGATGACAAGGTAATTTGTGATACCTCAGATATTGAAAATTGAATTAGATTAGTATCCCCGACATTTTGCGACAAGGGCACCGCCCACTTACTAGAGATTTTTTCCAAGTTCAGATCTCCTTTTAAGGAGCTTAGATCTAAATAACAAGGAGAGATTGTCATAATACCATTCTTGGCTAGTAATAGCCATTTCTCTATGGTCCCCTGTGTCCAGTTCCATCCAAAGTTATTTACTAAAGTTAGGGCAAAATGCCTAGCTTGAAGATAGGCAAAAAACTCCTTGTGTGAGAGATTAAATTCCTCTCTTAGAGTACAAAAGGTTTTTATACATTTCCTATCCATTTCTAATAGTTGAAAAATGTTATGGAGGCCCAGGTCTTTCCACCTTTGAAAGAGGGGTGAGTGGAGCCCCGCTTGAAATTGGGGGTTCCCTGTGAGTGGCATGTATTTGGATACTCTGCATTATACATTGAGAAGTTTGCAGACTTTACACCATACCTGTAACGGATTGTAAATCGTCCTCATTTTTCTCACCTCTCTAGGTAAGGAGTTAGGAGTACAATGGATGATTGCTAGAGGGGCATATGGTAATGTTATATTTTCCTCAAGTTCATTGTCCGTGACATAGTCTCTCTTCGAGATCCAGTCCATAATCAGACAAACCAAAAAAGCGTAGTTGTACAACTTAATATCTGGCAAAGCTAGTCCTGCGTATTTCCTAGGAAAAAATAATTTAGATTCTGGGTTTTTTTGTTTTGCCAAATAAATTTTCTTAAGAAAGTATTAAATATTAGAACATCTTTTCCTTTGAGAATCACAGGAACATTTTGTAAGACATATAAGAGTTTGGGAAGACAAACCATCTTATAGAGAGCAATACGACCAGATAATGAAAGAGGCAGGTTTTGCCAGTTTTTCAGATTCTCTTTAATTTTATTCAAGACTGGAAGGATATTAAGATCATACCACATATCTGGGGTATCGGAGATCATAATACCCAGGTATCTAAAAGAACCAGTCACAAGTTTAAATGGCATGTCCTTCGGGGGGTCCTTAGGTTGCTTAATCCAAAGTAATTCCGATTTTAAAGCATTAACCCTATAGCCGGAGAAAGACCCAAATCGGTCAATAATTGACATTAATTTGGGGATATTTACAGAGGTGTTAGAGATATATATTAAAATGTCATCAGCATAGAGTGCTATTTCCATCTCCTTCTTACCAATCTTAATGCCGTTAAGATGTTGTCTAATAAAAATGGCCAAGGGCTCAATGGAAATATTGAAGAGGAGGGGGGAGAGAGGGCACCCCTGACGAGTTCCTCTTTTGAAATAGATGTCTGAGGAAATAAAACCATTAATTAATAGCTTGGTGGAAGCTGTTTTATATCAATTATTAACAAATTTGAAAAAATTGCCTGAAAGGCCAAATTGTTGAAGAGAGTGGAGCAAGTGATCAAAATGAACTGAATCAAAGGCTTTCTCAGCGTCTATTGAAATAATTGCTGAGTCAGGGGTGTCTCTCCCCCCTCCCCCCTCCAGTTCCTCCCTGCTTTTGAAGTAATCTATGGTAAGAAAGAGTTCTCTAATCTTAGCTGCAGAGTTTCGTTTAAGTATAAAGCCTGCTTGGTCTTTGTGGATAATCTTTGGTAAAAGGATTTGCAACCTTGAGGCTAAAATTGAGGATATGATTTTGTAGTCCACGTTTAGCAATGCTATAGGTCTATAAGATTCTTTCTTATCAGGCTCTTTTCCTTGTTTAAGTATTAGGGTAGTATATGATGCCGAGAAGCTCAATGGAGGTATATTACCCTGTATAAAAATATCATTATATAGTGATGTTAGATATGGTGAAATTGCTGGGGAAAGCATTTTATAAAATTCATTGGGGAGTCCATCTGGACCCGGGGCTTTATTTAAAGAAAGATCTTGAATTGCCTTGGATACCTCCAGCTCAGATATAGGAGAATTAAGGGGTTCTACTACGTCTGGGGATAAAGTATGAAAGACAATTTTTTCCCAGAAAGTTTCTTGCTCATAGGAGTTTGAAACATTTAAAGAGTACAAGTCTTGATAATATTTTAAAAAGGACTGTAAAATTTCTTCTGCAGTTGTTATGGTTTTTCCTTCTATTTGTAATGTGTCAATAATTGAAGAATTTTTATCCCTTTTTATTAACTTTGCAAGGAGTTTTCCCGTTTTGCTTCCATACCTGTATAATTTAGCTTGGAATTTCATATCTTTCTGGGTGGTTTTGTATAGAAGAAAGGAGTCCCGGACTTTTAAAGTTTGTATGTATCGTGACCAATTACTAGACGTTTTTTCTAAGAGATAAGAGTTATATGAATTCGAAATAGATTTCACAATTTCCCTCTCCCTGGCTTTAAGTTTCTTTGTTCTACTGATAGTGTAAGATAGGATCTCGCCTCTTAATACTGCTTTTGCAGTTTCCCAGAAAATATTGGGACGATTAATATAATCTTGATTAAAAGAAACAAATTCTTGGAATTTAATAGTGAGCCAGTTTTTAAACTTAATGTCTGATGTTAAATATACTGGAAAAAAGAATCTGGAGTTTCTGGGAGTGGTGTTACTAGAATAGACTAATTGAGCCTATGATTAAGGCCTTTCTTGTCACACTTTTTTCTTCCCCCCCTGTACTTGTGTCTTGCCATCCATGTATATATTTTCAACTTTAATGTGAGCCCGCTTGGTCTTTGTAGTGCCTGCCACTCTCTCTCCTATTTTTACTAGAATAGACCTCTAGGGAGATCGGGGCATGGTCTGAAATACAAATAGGGAAGATTCCCGCAGCCACCCTTAATTTACATAATCTTTCATCTATAAGGAACAGATCAATCCTTGATAGAGATTTATGCGCCTTGGAAAGGCAAGTGAACTCCCTAGAGTCTGGATTCTGTGTCCTCCATATATCTTTGATCCTGAGAATCTGAAACAGTTTAAGGAATAATTTAGATTCCAGGTTATCTCTTTTGGTTCTAAGAGAGGCATTCTTGTGTCTTAATCTATCTAGAGGATATTGAGGTGACATGTTGAAGTCCCCTCCAAGTATTAAGAAACCCTCTGCGGATGTTAATATATTGGCTTGTAGTATTTCCCAGTATGAGGGGCTAAAAACATTAGGGGCATAGATATTGCAAAATGTATAAAGTGTCTTAGCTATTTTAATTTTGGCAAATAGGAACCTCCCCTCCGGGTCAATTTTTGTATGGGATACTTGGTATTTTAACTTTTTCCCTAGTAAAATCGCTACCCCTCCTTTTCGTTGGGCGCTGAGTGACGCCAGGACTTCGTTAACCCAGGAGCATTTAAGTTTAAGAACTTCCTCCATTTTTAAATGAGTTTCCTGTAAAAATGCAATGTCTGTGTTTATTTTTCTTAAATGTGCTATTATTGTCTTGCGTTTGATAGGCGATGTAATACCCCCAATATTCCAAGAGATCAATTTAAAACCATTTATTTTTTCTGTCATTACATAAGCAATGATTCAAGAAAGAGAGAGAGGGAAAAAAAAAACACAAAACAAAAAAAGGAACCCCCCCCCCCAAAAAAAAGAGGGGGGAGATCTCCCCCCTAGTTTCCCAAGTTTTTGGTCCAAAACATGTGGAACCATCAGGACCCTCGCAGCAGCCTGTACTATCCTTTCCATGGGGTCGAATTTATTTATTTGATTTTATTCTTAAGTTAGTAAATTTAAAGTTTTTAAGTCCTATCTTGTTCCTTATCAGAAGGCTGTTGAGTTATAAATCTTTCTGCATCTCTTACTGAATCAAAAAGGTGTGTATTGTTGTCAATTACTATTTTCAATCTTGCTGGGTATATGATAGTAGCTCGGTGACCCTGATTAATCAGCTTAGTGCATAGTGGGGCCAATTCCCTTCGTCTGGCAGAGGTTTCTGATAGTCTATTTGAGAACTGACGAATTTCAGATGTAAGTGCATGTATGTCTTGTTTAATTTCATTTTTGAGGAGGTCAAATTTCGGTGTTAAAGCATTATAGATACTCAGGACTAGAGTCTGCAGGTCCAATGATTCGTTGGTCTTTGAAGCATTGGTGATAGTGGAGTGAATATCTGGTGTGGGTTCAGGTGTGACCTTATTTCTTTTGTCTCTCTGCCTTCCAGCCATAGTGGAGGGAGGAGTTTTAGTGTTAGTAGTGAAAAATTTATCCATATATCAGTGAGTGAAAAAGAAAAAAAAAAGAAAATAAAGAAAAAAAAAAAGAAAAAAAAATCTTTCTCTCTCTTTTTTAAGTGAGTTGTGAGGTGTGAATATTAAGTGAATGTGGAGGTGTGAAGAAAAAAGAAAAACAAAAGAAAAAAGTGTGTAGATTGGCTATAGAAAAAAAAAAAAAAGAAAAAAAAAAAAAAAGTATTCTTAATCAATTAGGGCCTGCAGACTCAGGTCCCGTCTGTATTTATTTACTGAGAGATCTCCAGACAAGGATTTCTTTATTCCTCTCTTATATCCTCCTTTTTAATATCTTAGGCAAAATGAAGGGAACGGACCAGATTCCAGGGGCTATAGGAAACAGCTATTCTTAAATGATTAGTCTAGGAGTATATATATTTGGAATTTTTCTATTCTCAAAAATACCCAGGTAAACAGAATTACTTATATTCTCATAATTCCAGTTTAAGTTCTTTCTAAATGCTTTAGCGGATCAGATGAGGTTTTTTTTTTCTTAAGAACCTTAGTGATGCAAGAATTATTAGCAATATCATACAAAGCAAAAACAGCATTTAGCAATGAAATCACAAAAAAATTGGGAGATAACACAGCAGCAGAGTAAGCTGTGGCCGTTGCTTATTAGTAACCCTCAGACCTCTAGTTAATTAGGATAATTCCTATCATGTACCCAAAAAAAAGTTTGGAAAAAAACTTTTTTCTTTCTTCCTTCTTCTCCCTTCTCCTTACATAACCTTTATTGGCAAATAAATTGGGATAATAAGTAGACTGTTTAAAGAAATAACAATTTATACAGATTAGTGTATCTATAGAATGCCTGCAGGGCTATGGATTCTTATAGTAAGTAGGTCTAAAATGAAGTATGTTCTAGCCTGGGAGCAGAGAGAATTATTTTTGGCCGTGATATTATACCAAAGAAATAAGAAAATACCTTACATACGGGAGAAGGCAAGGAAGTAACAACACTATCAGAAAGTACTATCTAGAGATATTTTTACACCTTGCATTTAAGTTTTCATGACACATTTACAATAAACCTTAACTCTGCTATTACAAACTTGCAAAAGGTAAATATATACAGTTATCTTGCGATGTTCAAGTAAAGAGAGTCACAGTGTATCCTAATAGCAATGGGGACATCTGATTCAAAGAAAAGGTTTTTTTCTTCTTTATATGTATATATTTTTTCTTCTTTCTTTTTCCCCCCTTCTCCCTTCTCTTTCCTTTTTTTTTTTTTTTTTTTTAAAGTCCAGGACCAGGAACACAAAAGTCAGTTAATTCAGCAAGAATATGAAGGATATTAAGAAAAAAAGAAAAAAAACATCCTTTACGTTACCAGTTCCTGTGGTGTAGGAAGTCAGCAGAGAGTTTTAACGTCCTCCTCAATAACAGCCCCTCCTTGCGCAGCACCGGTGGAAGGGGGAGCACAATGACAGGAAATGTTGAAAAATCGTTCCTCCGCTAATTATGAGGAACAAGGAGAGACAGCCCAACAATTACAGGAGCAGCAGACTGATGACGACAAGCTTCGCCCTTCACGCAACATCGGTGGGAAGGGATCTCAGCAAGATTACAGATGCGGATCATCGGTCTCACATAGGATCTCTCCTTCTCCAAACAGAGACAGAACCAGCACAACACCGCCAAATGATCAACGTAGCTCAGGTTCAGGAGCTGGGACGGAGAAGGATAACAGTAGCCAGGTAACTTCCACTAGGTCTGAAAGTGTAGGCAAACCAGCCGTCCGGCGTCCAGCGCGGTATCAGAAGGCTGCGAGGAGGGCTTATATTTAACAATATTCCTGCTTACAGGTAAGCCTCGCACCTCATCTTGTTAAATTTAGCCAGGTAGGGTCTCTTTATGCAGAGTGAAATCTCCCATCGGCTGTAACAGTATAATGGAGTAGCAAGTGAGGAGATATGAATGAAGAGAGAGCATGTGATTTTAAACAACTTTCCAATGTACTTCTATTATCTAATGTGTTTTGTTCTCTTGCTATCCTTTGTTGAAAACGATACCTAGGTAAGCTCAGGAGCTGGTGATTGGTGGCTGCACATACAGTATATGCCTCATGTTACTGGCTCACCCAATGCATTCAGCTAGCCTCTAGTAGTGCACTGCTGCAGCTTCAACAAAGGATACCAAGAGAATGAAGCAAAATAGATAATAATTGTAAATTGGAAAGTTGTTTAAAATTGTATTCTCTCTCTGATTCATGAAATAAATCATTTGGGTTTCATGTCCCTTTAAGTGCAGATGACAGTCATGTGTTGTCATCCTGGGAGGGGGCATTTTCGGAGCTCACTATGTCCATGTATAGTGACGTTACTATGCCCCGTAAACCTGGAAGTCCCGGGCAGCTGTACAGGACTTAAGGGATCGGGCTAAATTTTTATACAAAGCAAAGTGTGCCCTAGTCAGGTAAAGATAAAAAGTGTCTCTATTTTGTACAGGTCTGACATGTTTCACTTTTTCAACTATTTCTTAACCCACCTTTGGCTTAAGCACACTTGGCTCGGTGCATCTTTGTTATCTCTTGAGCGAAAGCCAGAACAGACTTTTGTAGCTGTCCCATAGAAATCTATGGGGTGAGGGGGCTTGTGCGGCCATACTATCCAACCTCCAGATGTTAGTGTTTTTTAATTGTATGCTCTATCTCAATCATGAAAGTTTAAGTTTTACTTTAGTGTCCCTTTAAAGGGGATATAAAAGCACAAAACAGAAATACTTCATGATTCAGATACATCCTTACATTTTTAACAGCTTAACAATTTACTATTATTACATTTACTTCATTCTCTTGTTATTCTTTGTTGAAGAAGCAGTAATGCGCTAATAGAAGCTAGCTGAAAGCCAATGACAAGAGACATATATGTGCAGCCACCAATCAGTAATAAAGGATACAAAGTGAACAAAACAAATGAGAGAATAGAGATACATTGGAAAGGTATTTAGTATCGCATGCTCTATCTGAATCATGAAAGAAAAACATTTGGATCTCATGTCCCATTAAGCTAAAATATTGTTTATTAGACAAAAACACATAAATAATGTATGCAATAAATACATTAAAGGGTCATAAAAGTCCAGACAAGTTTAAGACAACATTGAAATAAATGGCATATTCCACTTTCTCAGAAATTCCACATTCCTCTAGAGGTTGTATGTGCTATTGCCTCAAGCAGTTCCCTTAGTATCTTGTAGCTGCAGCAGGAGAATTTGTGACAACAGGGTGGTAAGAAATGATAACAATGTAATAAATGTGAGCCAAAGACAAGAGGCATATATGTGCTGCCACCAATCAGCAGCTAGCTCTCAGTAGTGCATTACTGCATATGTACATATGCTTTTCAACATAGGATACTAAAAGAACAAAGTATATTTGATAATAGTAAATTAAAAGTTGTTTAACCCCTTCATGCAGGCATTATCGTTCAAATGTAAACACATGCTGTAAAAATGAAATCAAGTGATTGTTGATGGGATCATGTGATTTCTAGGCCGGGATTAGATCATGGGGGACTGGCTATGCATGTGTTTTTTTAAGCGGAACGTAAGTGCCTAGTATGGGGGTCAATAGTTTGTTCTATCTGAATCAGGAAAAAACTATAGGGTAAATGATGCTTATGGATATGACAGCTGTATAATACTTAATACCTAGAAGCCCTGTTTAAAAAATGACGACAAAAAAAAAAAATCTTAGACAACTAAACAATAATACTTTTACAAGTAAATTATAACATTGTTGTGGGTGTTCCCCACTGTCACTTAGCACTGCTTACCGCACCCTCCCTTTATAGGTTGTCTGTCTAAAATTGCTGGACCACCTACTGCCACACAGTGTTCAAGATACATGCACACTCCTGTGCATACTTAAAGGGATAGTCTAGTTATGATAGCTTTATTTGAATGTAAGCTTAGGAGATGATCCATTTTTAGTTCAGCACCTGAGTGGCGCTTGCTGATTGATGGCTACATTTAGACACATTTCGAAAGCTCTATACAGGTGCTGAAAAAGAGAAGGAAGAAAAATTGATAATAGGAGTAAATTAGAAAGTTGCTTAAAATTGCATGCTCTATCTGATTCATGAAAGTTTAATTTTGACTAGACTATCCCTTTAAGTATGTCCTTATGGAAAGAGCTGAATTTCAAAACAATCAGAACAAAGTAGTAAATCTGAAGTATTATTTTTTGAATTGTACTCTCTAACTAAATGAAACGTTCTTTTTACTTTAATATCCCTCAAAAAATGATATAAATGTAATTTATACTTTAAGTAAAGCCTCTCAAATCTCTTTCATCAGCTGTATACTGGTGAACTTAAAGGAACAGTAAACACCTTGTTGCTAAAGAATAAAACATTTCTAAAACACATTAACATGTTTTTTTTCACTACAACTGTTTTATTATAGCCAAACTTCACCTACCATTTGGATTTTTTTTTGTAGGAGCCAATTTGAGCTTTAAAGGGACAGTACACTGTAAAATTGTTTTTCCATTAATGTATTTTAAATAACTTGTTATACCAAGTATAAAATATTTGAGAAATTGCATTTTCAGGTTTATTTGTGTATATGAAATAGCTGATTGTGTGCTTTGAAACCACAGCCTATTACAATGGGTTGAACTTAAAGGTGATATTATATCTCATTATGTTATAACTTTGTGTACACAGACTTGCTTCCTTATCTTTTATTTGGCTGGAACACCAAAGCTCAATACATAAGGAGAACAATAGACAATTATCATTTTATTACTTAACTATCCTGCACCCCACTGAGAGTGTAACTTCTTCTGCTGGCTGTGTTTACTTAGGCTTGTCAATAGCATATACTCCAGTATCAAAACTTTCCGTATAGGTGGTTATACCACAGGCTAAATCAGTTATTTTATTTCAAATGCTGTAATAGGAGTAAAGGAGCTACTTGTAAACAATTTAATACTCTCTAGCAGGAAAAAAGGATCATTGGGAATAATTTAAAGGGGAAATCATTTTTGGGTGAACTATCCCTTTAAGGGATCTGAAATCAAAATATTTTATTTTGTTACCCAGATACATTGTATAATTTTAAACAACTTTCCATTTTACTTCTACTATCAGATGTGCTTCATTATATTGGAATCCCTTGTTGGAAGAGCAGCTATGCACTACTAAGAGCTAGCTAAACACATCTATTGAGCCAATGACAAGAGGCAAAGATGTGCAGCCACAAGTCAGCAGCTAGCTCCGAGTAGTGCATTGCAGCTCCTGCGCCTACCTATGTATGCTTTTCAAGAAAGGATACCAAGAGAATGAAGGAAATTAGATAATAGACCATAATTAGACGATAACTAGAAAGTTGCTTAAAAATGCACGCTCTATCTAAATCAATTTTATGAGATAAATTAAATGAAAGGGGAGCAAAAAAAATAATTAAATTATACTGCAAAGTTGCTTCATTATGCATCACTAGATTCCTTTGAAAGATGTTGTTTGCTAGAAAGCAATAAAGCTTACAACTCAAATATGTTTCCCTTGTGAGTTCTAGATAATCTAGGCCATTAATTAAGACAATAGAAAGTGGATTGCAAAATTGTATCACTTATCAAATCAGACAGTTTCTCAGGAACACAAGTGCACATTGGTAGCTGTATATTTTCATAATGACCAATACAGCGCTACAGCATATGCTTGCTGTAAATATTGGCAAATGGGGACCCTAATTGTAAATATATATAAATGGTGGCCTTATAGCTGTAATTGTGGGAAATGGTTGCAAACATCCAGTACTAAAAGTGTGTAAATATAATATGCATCAATCAGTCTGATCATAAAGTGAGTTTATATCCTACTCCATTTAATGCTGCTTAGCTTTGCAACAAACCAATATGTGATCATTACATATATTTTGATAATGGAGTTGGTAAGTAAAACTATTGTGTATCAGAGCTTTCTTTCTGCTACAATTTGCTAAACTTTGCTATGTCTGACCCTGATAAATAGCAGAATTGGTTTATTCAATGGGGAAAAATATACATCAATCAGAAAATGCCTTCTGGGACACTGACTTGACATTTCAAATGTGACCTACATCTGAGAAAAAGCAAGGGCAGGCAAATTTAAGTTACAATCATACTGGTGGGAAATTTTGAAGGAAATATTTGAAAAGATAATACTGTACACTAAAGGAGAGGGTCCTTCAATTATTAAAAATAGCAAAAAAGAATTTTCAAAACTAAAATTGTATTTTCAATTGTTTAAATATATAATAATTAAAAAAAAACAATGCACTTTGAGAATTTGAACAAGTGTAAATAAATAATGCAATACTCCATCTAGTGGCAGAACATAATATTACATTCGCTTGCAAAAAAATGTCCTCCTTAACAAACTTTGGTCCTCATATATCACTCTGTTTCTAGATTATTATGTTTTTACAAAAATTTTGGTTTTCGATGTAAAGAGAGTTATAGGGTGCGATGTAAAGAGAAGTATAGGGTGCGATGTAAAGAGAGGTATAGGATGTAATGTAAAGAGCGGTATAGGGTGCGATGTAAAGAGAGGTATAGGGTGTGATGTAAAGAGAGGTATAGGGTGCAATTTAAAGAGAGTTATAGGGTGCAATGAAAAGAGAGGTATAGGGTGTGATGTAAAGAGAGGTATAGGGTGTGATGTAAAGAGAAGTATAGGGTGCGATGTAAAGAGAAGTATAGGGTGCGATGTAAAGAGAGTTATAGGGTGCGATGTAAAGAGAGGTATAGGGTGCGATGTAAAGAGAAGTATAGGATGTGATGTAAAGAGAGTTATAGGGTGCGTTGTAAAGAGAGGTATAGGGTGCGATGTAAAGAGAGGTATAGGGTGCGATGTAGAGAGAGTTATAGGGTGCAATGTAAAGAGAAGTATAGGGTGCGATGTAAAGAGAGGTATAGGGTGCAATGTAAAGAGAGGTATAGGGTGCGATGTAAAGAGAAGTATAGGGTGCGATGTAAAGAGAAGTATAGGATGTGATGTAAAGAAAGTTATAGGGTGCGATGTAAAGAGAGTTATAGGGTGCGATGTAAAGAGAAGTATATGATGTGATGTAAAGAGAGTTATAGGGTGCGATGTAAAGAGAGGTATAGGGTGCAATGTAAAGAGAGGTATAGGGTGCGATGTAAAGAGAAGTATAGGGTGCGATGTAAAGAGAAGTATAGGATGTGATGTAAAGAGAGTTATAGGGTGCGATGTAAAGAGAGGTATAGGGTGTGATGTAAAGAGAGGTATAGGGTGCGATGTAAAGAGAGGTATAGGGTGCGATGTAGAGAGAGTTATAGGGTACAATGTAAAGAGAGGTATAGGGTGCGATGTAAAGAGAGGTATAGGGTGCAATGTAAAGAGAGGTATAGGGTGTGATGTAAAGAGAGGTATAGGGTGCAATGAAAAGAGAGGTATAGGGTTTCATGTAAAGAGAGGTATAGGGTGCGATGTAAAGAGAAGTATAGGGTGCGATGTAAAGAGAAGTATAGGGTGCGATGTAAAGAGAAGTATAGGGTGCGATGTAAAGAGAAGTATAGGGTGCGATGTAAAGAGAAGTACAGGATGTGATGTAAAGAGAGTTATAGGGTGCGTTGTAAAGAGAGGTATAGGGTGCGATGTAAAGAGAGGTATAGGGTGCGATGTAGAGAGAGTTATAGGGTGCAATGTAAAGAGAAGTATAGGGTGCGATGTAAAGAGAGGTATAGGGTGCAATGTAAAGAGAGGTATAGGGTGTGATGTAAAGAGAAGTATAGGGTGCGATGTAAAGAGAAGTATAGGATGTGATGTAAAGAAAGTTATAGGGTGCGATGTAAAGAGAGTTATAGGGTGCGATGTAAAGAGAAGTATAGGATGTGATGTAAAGAGAGTTATAGGGTGCGATGTAAAGAGAGGTATAGGGTGCAATGTAAAGAGAGGTATAGGGTGCGATGTAAAGAGAAGTATAGGGTGCGATGTACAGAGAAGTATAGGATGTGATGTAAAGAGAGTTATAGGGTGCGATGTAAAGAGAGGTATAGGGTGTGATGTAAAGAGAGGTATAGGGTGTGATGTAAAGAGAGGTATAGGGTGCAATGTAGAGAGAGTTATAGGGTGCAATGTAAAGAGAGGTATAGGGTGCGATGTAAAGAGAGGCATAGGGTGCGATGTAAAGAGAGGTATAGGGTGCGATGTATAGAGAAGTATAGGGTGCGATGTAAAGAGAGGTATAGGGTGGGATGTAAAGAGAAGTATAGGGTGCGATGTAAAGAGAAGTATAGGGGGCAATGTAAAGAGAAGTATAGGGTGCGATGTAAAGAGAGGTATAGGGTGCGATGTAAAGAGAAGTATAGGGTGCGATGTAAAGAGAAGTATAGGGTGCAATGTAAAGAGAGGTATAGGGTGCGATGTAAAGAGAGGTATAGGGTGCGATGTAAAGAGAGGTATAGGGTGCGATGTAAAGAGAGGTATAGGATGTGATGTAAAGAGAGTTATAGGGTGCGATGTAAAGAGAGGTATAGGGTGCGATGTAAAGAGAGGTATAGGGTGCGATGTAAAGAGAGGTATAGGGTGCGATGTAGAGAGAGTTATAGGGTGCAATGTAAAGAGAAGTATAGGGTGCGGATATAAAGAGAGGTATAGGGTGCAATGTAAAGAGAGGTATAGGGTGCGATGTAAAGAGAAGTATAGGGTGCGATGTAAAGAGAAGTATAGGATGTGATGTAAAGAGAGTTATAGGGTGCGATGTAAAGAGAGTTATAGGGTGCGATGTAAAGAGAAGTATATGATGTGATGTAAAGAGAGTTATAGGGTGCGATGTAAAGAGAGGTATAGGGTGCAATGTAAAGAGAGGTATAGGGTGCGATGTAAAGAGAAGTATAGGGTGCGATGTAAAGAGAAGTATAGGATGTGATGTAAAGAGAGTTATAGGGTGCGATGTAAAGAGAGTTATAGGGTGCGATGTAAAGAGAAGTATATGATGTGATGTAAAGAGAGTTATAGGGTGCGATGTAAAGAGAGGTATAGGGTGTGATGTAAAGAGAGGTATAGGGTGTGATGTAAAGAGAGGTATAGGGTGCCATGTAGAGAGAGTTATAGGGTGCAATGTAAAGAGAGGTATAGGGTGCGATGTAAAGAGAGGCATAGGGTGTGATGTAAAGAGAGGTATAGGGTGCAAGGTATAGAGAAGTATAGGGTGCGATGTAAAGAGAGGTATAGGGTGCGATGTAAAGAGAAGTATAGGATGTGATGTAAAGAGAGGTATAGGGTGCAATGTAAAGAGAGGTATAGGGTGCGATGTAAAGAGAGGTATAGGGTGCGATGTAAAGAGAAGTATAGGGTGCGATGTAAAGAGAAGTATAGGGTGCGATGTAAAGAGAAGTATAGGATGTGATGTAAAGAAAGTTATAGGGTGCAATGTAAAGAGAGTTATAGGGTGCGATGTAAAGAGAAGTATAGGATGTGATGTAAAGAGAGTTATAGGGTGCGATGTAAAGAGAGGTATAGGGTGCAATGTAAAGAGAGGTATAGGGTGCGATGTGTTGAGAAGTATAGGGTGCGATGTAAAGAGAAGTATAGGATGTGATGTAAAGAGAAGTATAGGGTGCGATGTAAAGAGAAGTATAGGGGGCAATGTAAAGAGAAGTATAGGGTGCGATGTAAAGAGAGGTATAGGGTGCGATGTAAAGAGAAGTACAGGGTGCGATGTAAAGAGAAATATAGGGTGCAATGTAAAGAGAGGTATAGGGTGCAATGTAAAGAGAGGTATAGGGTGCGATGTAAAGAGAGGTATAGGATGCAATGTAAAGAGAGGTATAGGGGGCAATGTAAAGAGAGGTATAGGGTGCAATGTAAAGAGAGGTATAGGGTGCGATGTAAAGAGAGGTATAGGATGCGATGTAAAGAGAGGTATAGGATGTGATGTAAAGAGAGTTATAGGGTGCGATGTAAAGAGAGGTATAGGGTGCGATGTAAAGAGAGGTATAGGGTGCGATGTAAAGAGAGGTATAGGGTGCGATGTAGAGAGAGTTATAGGGTGCAATGTAAAGAGAAGTATAGGGTGCGGATATAAAGAGAGGTATAGGGTGCAATGTAAAGAGAGGTATAGGGTGCGATGTAAAGAGAAGTATAGGGTGCGATGTAAAGAGAAGTATAGGATGTGATGTAAAGAGAGTTATAGGGTGCGATGTAAAAAGAGTTATAGGGTGCGATGTAAAGAGAAGTATATGATGTGATGTAAAGAGAGTTATAGGGTGCGATGTAAAGAGAGGTATAGGGTGCGATGTAAAGAGAAGTATAGTGTGCGATGTAAAGAGAAGTATAGGATGTGATGTAAAGAGAGTTATAGGGTGCGATGTAAAGAGAGTTATAGGGTGCGATGTAAAGAGAAGTATATGATGTGATGTAAAGAGAGTTATAGGGTGTGATGTAAAGAGAGGTATAGGGTGGGATGTAAAGAGAGGTATAGGGTGCGATGTAGAGAGAGTTATAGGGTGCAATGTAAAGAGAGGTATAGGGTGCGATGTAAAGAGAGGTATAGGGTGCAATATAAAGAGAGGTATAGGGTGTGATGTAAAGAGAGGTATAGGGTGCAATGAAAAGAGAGGTATAGGGTGTGATGTAAAGAGAGGTATAGGGTGCGATGTAAAGAGAAGTATAGGGTGCGATGTAAAGAGAAGTATAGGGTGCGATGTAAAGAGAAGTATAGGGTGCGATGTAAAGAGAAGTACAGGATGTGATGTAAAGAAAGTTATAGGGTGTAAAGAGAGTTATAGGGTGCGATGTAAAGAGAGGTATAGGGTGCGATGTAAAGAGAGGTATAGGGTGCGATGTAGAGAGAGTTATAGGGTGCAATGTAAAGAGAAGTATAGGGTGCGATGTAAAGAGAGGTATAGGGTGCAATGTAAAGAGAGGTATAGGGTGCGATGTAAAGAGAAGTATAGGGTGCGATGTAAAGAGAGTTATAGGGTGCGATGTAAAGAGAGTTATAGGGTGCGATGTAAAGAGAAGTATATGATGTGATGTAAAGAGAGTTATAGGGTGTGATGTAAAGAGAGGTATAGGGTGGGATGTAAAGAGAGGTATAGGGTGCGATGTAGAGAGAGTTATAGGGTGCAATGTAAAGAGAGGTATAGGGTGCGATGTAAAGAGAGGTATAGGGTGCAATATAAAGAGAGGTATAGGGTGTGATGTAAAGAGAGGTATAGGGTGCAATGAAAAGAGAGGTATAGGGTGTGATGTAAAGAGAGGTATAGGGTGCGATGTAAAGAGAAGTATAGGGTGCGATGTAAAGAGAAGTATAGGGTGCGATGTAAAGAGAAGTATAGGGTGCGATGTAAAGAGAAGTACAGGATGTGATGTAAAGAGAGTTATAGGGTGCGTTGTAAAGAGAGGTATAGGGTGCGATGTAAAGAGAGGTATAGGGTGCGATGTAAAGAGAGGTATAGGGTGCGATGTAGAGAGAGTTATAGGGTGCAATGTAAAGAGAAGTATAGGGTGCGATGTAAAGAGAGGTATAGGGTGCAATGTAAAGAGAGGTATAGGGTGCGATGTAAAGAGAAGTATAGGGTGCGATGTAAAGAGAAGTATAGGATGTGATGTAAAGAAAGTTATAGGGTGCGATGTAATGAGAGTTATAGGGTGCGATGTAAAGAGAAGTATAGGATGTGATGTAAAGAGAGGCATAGGGTGTGATGTAAAGAGAGGTATAGGGTGCAAGGTATAGAGAAGTATAGGGTGCGATGTAAAGAGAGGTATAGGGTGCGATGTAAAGAGAAGTATAGGATGTGATGTAAAGAGAGGTATAGGGTGCAATGTAAAGAGAGGTATAGGGTGCGATGTAAAGAGAGGTATAGGGTGCGATGTAAAGAGAAGTATAGGGTGCGATGTAAAGAGAAGTATAGGGTGCGATGTAAAGAGAAGTATAGGATGTGATGTAAAGAAAGTTATAGGGTGCAATGTAAAGAGAGTTATAGGGTGCGATGTAAAGAGAAGTATAGGATGTGATGTAAAGAGAGTTATAGGGTGCGATGTAAAGAGAGGTATAGGGTGCAATGTAAAGAGAGGTATAGGGTGCGATGTGTTGAGAAGTATAGGGTGCGATGTAAAGAGAAGTATAGGATGTGATGTAAAGAGAAGTATAGGGTGCGATGTAAAGAGAAGTATAGGGGGCAATGTAAAGAGAAGTATAGGGTGCGATGTAAAGAGAGGTATAGGGTGCGATGTAAAGAAAAGTACAGGGTGCGATGTAAAGAGAAATATAGGGTGCAATGTAAAGAGAGGTATAGGGTGCAATGTAAAGAGAGGTATAGGGTGCGATGTAAAGAGAGGTATAGGATGCAATGTAAAGAGAGGTATAGGGGGCAATGTAAAGAGAGGTATAGGGTGCAATGTAAAGAGAGGTATAGGGTGCGATGTAAAGAGAGGTATAGGATGCGATGTAAAGAGAGGTATAGGATGTGATGTAAAGAGAGTTATAGGGTGCGATGTAAAGAGAGGTATAGGGTGCGATGTAAAGAGAGGTATAGGGTGCGATGTAAAGAGAGGTATAGGGTGCGATGTAGAGAGAGTTATAGGGTGCAATGTAAAGAGAAGTATAGGGTGCGGATATAAAGAGAGGTATAGGGTGCAATGTAAAGAGAGGTATAGGGTGCGATGTAAAGAGAAGTATAGGGTGCGATGTAAAGAGAAGTATAGGATGTGATGTAAAGAGAGTTATAGGGTGCGATGTAAAAAGAGTTATAGGGTGCGATGTAAAGAGAAGTATATGATGTGATGTAAAGAGAGTTATAGGGTGCGATGTAAAGAGAGGTATAGGGTGCAATGTAAAGAGAGGTATAGGGTGCGATGTAAAGAGAAGTATAGTGTGCGATGTAAAGAGAAGTATAGGATGTGATGTAAAGAGAGTTATAGGGTGCGATGTAAAGAGAGTTATAGGGTGCGATGTAAAGAGAAGTATATGATGTGATGTAAAGAGAGTTATAGGGTGTGATGTAAAGAGAGGTATAGGGTGGGATGTAAAGAGAGGTATAGGGTGCGATGTAGAGAGAGTTATAGGGTGCAATGTAAAGAGAGGTATAGGGTGCGATGTAAAGAGAGGTATAGGGTGCAATATAAAGAGAGGTATAGGGTGTGATGTAAAGAGAGGTATAGGGTGCAATGAAAAGAGAGGTATAGGGTGTGATGTAAAGAGAGGTATAGGGTGCGATGTAAAGAGAAGTATAGGGTGCGATGTAAAGAGAAGTATAGGGTGCGATGTAAAGAGAAGTATAGGGTGCGATGTAAAGAGAAGTACAGGATGTGATGTAAAGAAAGTTATAGGGTGTAAAGAGAGTTATAGGGTGCGATGTAAAGAGAGGTATAGGGTGCGATGTAAAGAGAGGTATAGGGTGCGATGTAGAGAGAGTTATAGGGTGCAATGTAAAGAGAAGTATAGGGTGCGATGTAAAGAGAGGTATAGGGTGCAATGTAAAGAGAGGTATAGGGTGCGATGTAAAGAGAAGTATAGGGTGCGATGTAAAGAGAGTTATAGGGTGCGATGTAAAGAGAGTTATAGGGTGCGATGTAAAGAGAAGTATATGATGTGATGTAAAGAGAGTTATAGGGTGTGATGTAAAGAGAGGTATAGGGTGGGATGTAAAGAGAGGTATAGGGTGCGATGTAGAGAGAGTTATAGGGTGCAATGTAAAGAGAGGTATAGGGTGCGATGTAAAGAGAGGTATAGGGTGCAATATAAAGAGAGGTATAGGGTGTGATGTAAAGAGAGGTATAGGGTGCAATGAAAAGAGAGGTATAGGGTGTGATGTAAAGAGAGGTATAGGGTGCGATGTAAAGAGAAGTATAGGGTGCGATGTAAAGAGAAGTATAGGGTGCGATGTAAAGAGAAGTATAGGGTGCGATGTAAAGAGAAGTACAGGATGTGATGTAAAGAGAGTTATAGGGTGCGTTGTAAAGAGAGGTATAGGGTGCGATGTAAAGAGAGGTATAGGGTGCGATGTAAAGAGAGGTATAGGGTGCGATGTAGAGAGAGTTATAGGGTGCAATGTAAAGAGAAGTATAGGGTGCGATGTAAAGAGAGGTATAGGGTGCAATGTAAAGAGAGGTATAGGGTGCGATGTAAAGAGAAGTATAGGGTGCGATGTAAAGAGAAGTATAGGATGTGATGTAAAGAAAGTTATAGGGTGCGATGTAATGAGAGTTATAGGGTGCGATGTAAAGAGAAGTATAGGATGTGATGTAAAGAGAGTTATAGGGTGGGATGTAAAGAGAGGTATAGGGTGCAATGTAAAGAGAGGTATAGGGTGCGATGTAAAGAGAAGTATAGGGTGCGATGTAAAGAGAAGTATAGGATGTGATGTAAAGAGAGTTATAGGGTGCGATGTAAAGAGAGGTATAGGGTGTGATGTAAAGAGAGGTATAGGGTGCGATGTAAACAGAGGTATAGGGTGCGATGTAGAGAGAGTTATAGGGTGCAATGTAAAGAGAGATATAGGGTGCGATGTAAAGAGAGGCATAGGGTGCGATGTAAAGAGAGGTATAGGGTGCGATGTATAGAGAAGTATAGGGTGCAATGTAAAGAGAGGTATAGGGTGGGATGTAAAGAGAAGTATAGGGGGCAATGTAAAGAGAAGTATAGGGTGCGATGTAAAGAGAGGTATAGGGTGCGATGTAAAGAGAAGTATAGGGTGCGATGTAAAGAGAAGTATAGGGTGCAATGTAAAGAGAGGTATAGGGTGCGATGTAAAGAGAGGTATAGGGTGCGATGTAAAGAGAGGTATAGGATGCGATGTAAAGAGAGGTATAGGATGTGATGTAGAAAGAGTTATAGGGTGCGATGTAAAGAGAGGTATAGGGTGCGATGTAAAGAGAGGTATAGGGTGCGATGTAAAGAGAGGTATAGGGTGCGATTTAGAGAGAGTTATAGGGTGCAATGTAAAGAGAAGTATAGGGTGCGGATATAAAGAGAGGTATAGGGTGCAATGTAAAGAGAAGTATAGGGTGCGATGTAAAGAGAAGTATAGGATGTGATGTAAAGAGAGTTATAGGGTGCGATGTAAAGAGAGTTATAGGGTGCGATGTAAAGAGAAGTATATGATGTGATGTAAAGAGAGTTATAGGGTGCGATGTAAAGAGAGGTATAGGGTGCAATGTAAAGAGAGGTATAGGGTGTGATGTAAAGAGAAGTATAGGGTGCGATGTAAAGAGAAGTATAGGATGTGATGTAAAGAGAGTTATAGGGTGCGATGTAAAGAGAGTTATAGGGTGCGATGTAAAGAGAAGTATATGATGTGATGTAAAGAGAGTTATAGGGTGCGATGTAAAGAGAGGTATAGGGTGTGATGTAAAGAGAGGTATAGGGTGTGATGTAAAGAGTGGTATAGGGTGCGATGTAGAGAGAGTTATAGGGTGCAATGTAAAGAGAGGTATAGGGTGCGATGTAAAGAGAGGCATAGGGTGTGATGTAAAGAGAGGTATAGGGTGCAATGTATAGAGAAGTATAAGGTGCGATGTAAAGAGAGGTATAGGGTGCGATGTAAAGAGAAGTATAGGGTGCGATGTAAAGAGAAGTATAGAGGGCAATGTAAAGAGAAGTATAGGGTGCGATGTAAAGAGAGGTATAGGGTGCGATGTATAGAAAAGTATAGGGTGCGATGTAAAGAGAGGTATAGGGTGCGATGTAAGGAGAAGTATAGGGTGCGATGTAAAGAGAGGTATAGGGTGCTATGTAAAGAGAGGTATAGGATGCGATGTAAAGAGAGGTATAGGGTGCAATGTAAAGAGAGGTATAGGGTGCGATGTAGAGAGAGTTATAGGGTGCAATGTAAAGAGAGGTATAGGGTGCGATGTAAAGAGAGGCATAGGGTGCGATGTAAAGAGAGGTATAGGGTGCAATGTAAAGAGAGGTATAGGGTGCGATGTAAAGAGAAGTATAGGGCGCGATGTAAAGAGAAGTATAGGATGTGATGTAAAGAGAGTTATAGGGTGCGATGTAAAGAGAAGTATAGGGTGCGATGTAAAGAGAAGTATAGGGGGCAATGTAAAGAGAGGTATAGGGTGCGATGTATAGAGAAGTATAGGGTGCAATGTAAAGAGAGGTATAGGGTGGGATGTAAAGAGAAGTATAGGGTGCGATGTAAAGAGAAGTATAGGGGGCAATGTAAAGAGAAGTATAGGGTGCGATGTAAAGAGAGGTATAGGGTGCGATGTAAAGAGAAGTATAGGGTGTGATGTAAAGAGAAGTATAGGGGGCAATGTAAAGAGAAGTATAGGGTGCGATGTAAAGAGAGGTATAGGGTGCGATGTAAAGAGAAGTATAGGGTGTGATGTAAAGAGAAGTATAGGGTGCAATGTAAAGAGAGGTATAGGGTGCGATGTAAAGAGAGGTATAGGGTGCGATGTAAAGAGAGGTATAGGATGCGATGTAAAGAGAGGTATAGGATGTGATGTAAAGAGAGTTATAGGGTGCGATGTAAAGAGAGGTATAGGGTGCGATGTAAAGAGAGGTATAGGGTGCGATGTAAAGAGAGGTATAGGGTGCGATGTAGAGAGAGTTATAGGGTGCAATGTAAAGAGAAGTATAGGGTGCGGATATAAAGAGAGGTATAGGGTGCAATGTAAAGAGAAGTATAGGGTGCGATGTAAAGAGAAGTATAGGATGTGATGTAAAGAGAGTTATAGGGTGCGATGTAAAGAGAGTTATAGGGTGCGATGTAAAGAGAAGTATATGATGTGATGTAAAGAGAGTTATAGGGTGCGATGTAAAGAGAGGTATAGGGTGCAATGTAAAGAGAGGTATAGGGTGCGATGTAAAGAGAAGTATAGGGTGCGATGTAAAGAGAAGTATAGGATGTGATGTAAAGAGAGTTATAGGGTGCGATGTAAAGAGAGTTATAGGGTGCGATGTAAAGAGAAGTATATGATGTGATGTAAAGAGAGTTATAGGGTGCGATGTAAAGAGAGGTATAGGGTGTGATGTAAAGAGAGGTATAGGGTGTTATGTAAAGAGTGGTATAGGGTGTGATGTAGAGAGAGTTATAGGGTGCAATGTAAGGAGAGGTATAGGGTGCGATGTAAAGAGAGGCATAGGGTGTGATGTAAAGAGAGGTATAGGGTGCGATGTATAGAGAAGTATAAGGTGCGATGTAAAGAGAGGTATAGGGTGCGATGTAAAGAGAAGTATAGGGTGCGATGTAAAGAGAAGTATAGGGGGCAATGTAAAGAGAAGTATAGGGTGTGATGTAAAGAGAGGTATAGGGTGCGATGTAAAGAGAAGTATAGGGTGCGATGTAAAGAGAAGTATAGGGTGCAATGTAAAGAGAGGTATAGGGTGCGATGTAAAGAGAGGTATAGGGTGCTATGTAAAGAGAGGTATAGGATGCGATGTAAAGAGAGGTATAGGGTGCAATGTAAAGAGAGGTATAGGGTGCGATGTAGAGAGAGTTATAGGGTGCAATGTAAAGAGAGGTATAGGGTGCGATGTAAAGAGAGGCATAGGGTGCGATGTAAAGAGAGGTATAGGGTGCAATGTAAAGAGAGGTATAGGGTGCGATGTAAAGAGAAGTATAGGGTGCGATGTAAAGAGAAGTATAGGATGTGATGTAAAGAGAGTTATAGGGTGCGATGTAAAGAGAGTTATAGGGTGCGATGTAAAGAGAAGTATATGATGTGATGTAAAGAGAGTTATAGGGTGCGATGTAAAGAGAGGTATAGGGTGTGATGTAAAGAGAGGTATAGGGTGCAATGTAGAGAGAGTTATAGGGTGCAATGTAAAGAGAGGTATAGGGTGCGATGTAAAGAGAGGCATAGGGTGTGATGTAAAGAGAGGTATAGGGTGCGATGTATAGAGAAGTATAGGGTGCGATGTAAAGAGAGGTATAGGGTGCGATGTAAAGAGAAGTATAGGGTGCGATGTAAAGAGAAGTATAGGGGGCAATGTAAAGAGAAGTATAGGGCGCGATGTAAAGAGAGGTATAGTGTGCAATATAAAGAGAGGTATAGGGTGCGATGTAAAGAGAGTTATAGGGTGCAATGTAAAGAGAGGTATAGGGTGCGATGTAAAGAGAGTTATAGGGTGCAATGTAAAGAGAGGTATAGGGTGCGATGTAAAGAGAGGTATAGGGTGCAATGTAAAGAGAGGTATAGGGTGCGATGTAAAGAGAGGCATAGGGTATGATGTAAAGAGAGGTATAGGGTGCGATGTAAAGAGAAGTATAGGGTGCGATGTAAAGAGAAGTATAGGGTGCGATGTAAAGAGAAGTATAGGGTGCGATGTAAAGAGAAGTATAGGGTGCGATGTAAAGAGAGGTATAGGGTGCAATGTAAAGAGAAGTATAGGGTGCGATGTAAAGAGAGGTATAGGGAGCGATGTAAAGAGAAGTATAGGGTGCGATGTAAAGAGAGGTATAGGGAGCGATGTAAAGAGAGGTATAGGGAGCGATGTAAAAAGAAGTATAGGGTGCGATGTAAAGAGAGGTATAGGGTGTGATGTAAAGAGAGGTATAGGGTGCGATGTAAAGAGAAGTATAGGGTGTGATGTAAAGAGAGGTATAGGGTGCGATGTAAAGAGAAGTATAGGGTGTGATGTAAAGAGAGGTATAGGGTGCGATGTAAAGAGAAGTATAGGGTGCGATGTAAAGAGAAGTATAGGGTGCGATGTAAAGAGAGGTATAGGGTGCGATGTAAAGAGAGTTATAGGGTGCAATGTAAAGAGAGGTATAGGGTGCGATGTAAAGAGAGGTACAGGGTGCGATGTAAAGAGAGGTATAGGGTGCGATGTAAAGAGAGGTATAGGGAGCGATGTAAAAAGAAGTATAGGGTGCGATGTAAAGAGAGGTATAGGGTGTGATGTAAAGAGAGGTATAGGGTGAGAGAAGGTAGCAGTTTCAATTTATAGTTTTACAATAAGCTCATGACTTTAAGGGGCAGAAATAAAATGCTCTAAATGCTTGGGTTACATTACCACAACTTACCGTCATGTAGCAACTTTTTTCAATGCCAACATCAGTCCCAAATGCCCTCTTGAATTTTTCTAATTTTATCTAAGTATAAGCACACACTTGTCATTGGCTCACCTGGTGTGTTCAGCTAGCTCTCAGTAGTGCCTTACTGCTCCAGAGCCAACGTAGATTAACTTTTGAGCAAAGGAAACCAAGAGAATAAAACAAATTTGATAATAGAATTAGAGTGGAAAGTTATTTAATTGCATGCTCTGTCTGAATCATTCAAGTTTCATTTTCACTTTACTGACTGTTTAAGACACAATAGTTAAAGGGACAGTCAACACCAGAATTTTTGTGGTTTTAAAAGATAATTCCCTTTATTACCCATTCCCCAGTTTTGCATAACAAACACAGTAATTTTTTTTTACACGTTTTATCTCTGTAATAACCTTGTATCTAAGCCTCTGCAGACTGACCCCTTATTTCAGTTCATTTGACAGACTTGCATTTTAGCCAATCAGTGCTCACTCCTCAGTAAATTCACGTGCGTCAGCTCTATGTTATCTATGTAATACACATGAACTAATGCCCTCTAGTGGTGAAAAACTGACAAAATGCTTTCAGATTAGAGGCGGCCTTCAAGGTCTAAGAAATTAGCATATGAACCTCCTAGGTTTAGCTTTCAACTAAGAATACCAAGAGAACAAAGCAAAATTGTTGATAAAAGTAAATTGGAAAGTTGTTTAAAATTGCATGCCCTATTTGAATCATGAAAGGTTTTTTTGGACTTGACTGTCCCTTTAATCGCTTTTATAGTGCAACAGAAGAAGATGATGGCTGCATGCTCCATAATAATTACATGAGATAATGAACATGCCTTCAAGCTGCTCTCTTAATACAGTAACCTGCCATCACTTATCAAGAGCACAGCTTCTCTGTTTCCTTTTGTACACCTGTATTGCTAAGGGCAGTGGTGGTTCCAGAAATAACATGGGTGGTGGTAAGCAGTGAGTAGAGTAGCCAATATCCTGTGGGTGGAACCAGAGCAGGTGGGGACTTACAGAATTCTGTTAGAAGAGCTGGGTGGTCTGGACATGTCTAGGCAGCTTGGGGAGTGTCCAAGTGTTTTGGCTTTGACTAGGAGTCTAATGATAAAAAAAACTCACCATCATGGAGAGAAATCACGCAAAATATTTGGGGCTTTTTTGGGCATTATATTGTAATGCATGTATCTCTTCTTCACACCCAGAACCTTGTATAGTGAAATAGACAGCTCTCAGGCGAAAATTCTTTGAGGAACCTCACAGTACTGACTAAACATCTTAGATAATTTTGCCAGAGCGGAGAGCTTTAGATCGTGTGTGTGTGTGTGTATATGTGTGTTTGTATCTGTGTGTGTGTATATATGAGTGTTTGTATCTGTGCGTGTGTGTGTGTATATAAGTGTTTGTATCTGTGTGTGTGTGTATATGAATGTTTGTATCTGTGTGTGTGTGTGTGTGTGTATATGAGTGTTTGTATCTTTGTGTGTGTGTATATGTGTGTTTGTATCTTTGTGTGTGTGTATATGTGTGTTTGTATCTGTTTTGTATGTGTGCATGTGCGTGCATGAGTATGTGTGTGCATCTGTGTGTGTGTATCTGTGTCTTTGAGTATGTGTGTGTATCTGTGTGTGTGTGTGTGTGTGTATGAGTATGTGTGTATGAGTATGTGTGCATCTGTGTGTGTGTATGAGTATATGTGTGCATCTGTGTGTGTGTGTATCTGTGTGAGTATGTGTGTGTATCTGTGTGTGTGTGTATGAGTATGTGTGTGTATCTGTGTGTCTGTGTGTGTGTATCTGTGTGTGTATGAGTATGTGTGTGTATCTGTGTATGTGTATGTGTGTGTGTCTATGTATATGTGCATGTGTGTGTATGAGTGTGTATCTGTGTGTTTGAGTATGTGTGTGTATCTGTGTGTGTGTATGAGTATGTGTTTGTATGTGTGTGTCTGTGTGTGTATCTGTGTGTGTGTATGAGTATGTGTGTGTGTCTATCAGGGGCGGACTGAGAAAAATCAGGGCCCCAGGCAAAAATTAGGGACGGGCCCCCACTGTCTCACACTGACCCAAATGTATTCAAATGTATGCAAATAAATATGGTAGCCTTCCTACCCTGCCCCCCAACAGGTCCCCAACTTCTAGGGCCAGAACCTCCAATTTCCAGGACAAGAGACAGGGCCCTCAACCTCCAGGGCCAGACCTCCTACTCTATGGCCCTCACAGTGACAGACCCTGGCAGGACCCCACCTGCAGGTGACTATTACTGTGCATAATTATTAGGCAACTTAACAAAAAACAAATATATACCCATTTCAATTATTTATTTTTACCAGTGAAACCAATATAACATCTCAACATTCACAAATATACATTTCTAACATTCAAAAACAAAACAAAAACAAATCAGTGACCAATTTAGCCACCTTTCTTTGCAAGGACACTCAAAAGCCTGCCATCCATGGATTCTGTCAGTGTTTTGATCTGTTCACCATCAACATTGCGTGCAGCAGCAACCACAGCCTCCCAGACATTGTTCAGAGAGGTGTACTGTTTTCCCTCCTTGTAAATCTCACATTTGATGATGGACCACAGGTTCTCAATGGGGTTCAGATCAGGTGAACAAGGGGGCCATGTCATTAGATTTTCTTCTTTTATACCCTTTCTTGCCAGCCACGCTGTGGAGTACTTGGACGCGTGTGATGGAGCATTGTCCTGCATGAAAATCATGTTTTTTTTTTAAGGATGCATACTTCTTCCTGTACCACTGCTTGAAGAAGGTGTCTTCCAGAAACTGGCAGTAGGACTGGGAGTTGAGCTTGACTCCATCCACATAGTAGATAAGGTTGAAAAAAGACTGAAGTCCATCGAGTTCAACCTATACAAATCTAAAATACTTACAAAAAGCTCCAGTTAAGCTTAAATAACCCCATTAAAATGTGACCCATTTAATACTAGCAATCATATCCATGAATTTTGTTTATATACAGAAATTTATCCAGACTATTTTTAAATGTATCTATGGTATTGGCATTCACTACCTCCTTTGGTAATGAGTTCCACAATTTTATTGCTCTTACAGTGAAAAAAACGTTTCCGTTGCAGGAGATTAAATCTCCTTTCCTCCAACCTTAAATTATGACCTCTTGTCAGAACCAATTTTCTTGGAATAAAAAGAGCTTCTGCCATCTCTGTATATGGGCCTTGAATATATTTATATAAAGTAATCATGTCACCTCTCAAGCGCCTTTTTTCTAAAGAGAACAGACCCAGTTTGGCTAGCCTCTCCTCATAGGTTAATTTCTCCAAACTTTTTCTAGTTCTGCAATATCTTTTTTAGCAATCGGTCCCCAGAACTGCACTCCAAACTCAAGGTGAGGTCTTACCAGGGCTTTATATAATGACAGAATTATGCTTTCCTCCCTTGAATCAATGCCTCTTTTAATACATGCTAGTATCTTATTAGCCTTTGAAGCCGCTGCCCTGCATTGTGCACTCATCTTTAGCTTGTTATCTATTACTACTCCCAAATCCCTGTCCTCCTGTGTTTGGCTAAGTCTTGTCCCATTTAAAAAATACATAGCCTGCTTATTTTTACTTCCAAAATGTAGAACCTTACATTTTTCCGTATTAAATCTCATTTTCCATTCACTTGCCCATAGTTCTAATTTTAGCAAATCCCTTTGCAAAGAGAGTTCATCCTGCTCTGACCTAATGACCTTACTTAACTTAGTATCATCTGCAAAAATAGAGATGTCGCTATTTAATCCTTGCTCCAAGTCATTTATAAAAATATTAAAAAGAACAGGGCCCAGTACTGATCCCTGGGGGACGCCACTGATTACCTTTGTCCAATCTGAGTATGATCCATTTACTGCTACTCGTTGCTCCCTATCTTTTATCCAGTTATTTATCCATGAGCTAACATTTTCAGCTATTCCCAGTCCCTTAATTTTGTGCATTAATCTCTCATGTGGCACTGTATCAAATGCCTTTGCAAAATCTAAGTATATCACATCAACTGATTCCCCTTTATCTATATTTTTACTTACTTCCTCGTAGAATCTAATTAGATTAGTTTGACATGATCTATTTCTCCTAAAGCCATGCTGATTAGAACTCATAATCGTGTTTACACGAATATGCTCATCAATATAATCCCTTATAATCCCTTCAAATATCTTCCCCACTATTGATGTCAGACTAACTGGTCTATAGCTTCCTGGATCATCCCTGCTTCCCTTTTTGAAGAGTGGCACCACATCAGCTTTACGCCAATCCTGGGGTACCATGCCTGAGGATAATGAGTCTTGAAAAATTAAGAGTAAAGGTTTGTCTATAACAGTGCTAAATTCACTTAACACCCTTGGGTGTATTCCATCTGGGCCTGGAGTTTTATTTACCTTAATATTTTTTAGTTTTTTCCTGATATCCTCTAAACAAAACCCAGTTAGTGGTATGGACTGGCATGTTCTATTCTGTTCCAAAGTATCATTCAATGGTTCCTCTCTTGTGTATACTGAAGAAAAAAACTGGTTTAGTACCTCAGCCTTCTCCCTGTCATTATTTATCATGCTACCCTCCACACATTTTAATGTACCTATATTATCCTTCTTAGATTTTTTGCTATTTATGTACTTAAAGAACCTTTTAGGGTTAGACTTAGAATCCTTGGCAATTAATTTTTCATTTTCAATTTTGGCTAATTTGATTGCTTTTATGCATGCTTTGTTACATTCCTTATAAATATTGTATGCTGAGTCTGTACTATTTTCTTTTAATAATTTAAATGCCCTACGTTTTTTCCTAATTTCTTTTAACACATTTTTATTTAGCCATAACGGCTTAGGTTTTTTATTTTTATTTTTATAACCATATGGTATGTATTGATATGTATATTTATTTAACAAATTTTTAAATATTATCCATTTATCCTCTGTATTTTTATTAGAAAATACATTGTCCCAATTTATATTATTTAAAAGGCCCCACAAGCTCATCTTTGATGATACCAGCCCAAACCAGTACTCCACCTCCACCTTGCTGTTTGCGTCTGAGTCGGACTGGAGCTCTCTGCCCTTTACCAATCCAGCCACGGGCCCATCCATCTGGCCCAACAAGACTCACTCTCATTTCATCAGTCCATAAAACCTTAGAAAAATCAGTCTTGAGATATTTCTTGGCCCAGTCTTGACGTTTCAGCTTGTGTGTCTTGTTCATTGGTGGTCGTCTTTCAGCCTTTCTTACCTTGGCCATGTCTCTGAGTATTGCACACCTTGTGCTTTTGGGCACTCCAGTGATGTTGCAGCTCTGAAATATGGCCAAACTGGTGGCAAGTGGCATCTTGGCAGCTGCACGCTTGACTTTTCTCAGTTCATGGGCAGTTATTTTGCGCCTTGGTTTTTCCACACGCTTCTTGGGACCCTGTTGACTATTTTGAATGAAACGCTTGATTGTTCGATGATCACGCTTCAGAAGCTTTGCAATTTTAAGAGTGCTGCATCCCTCTGCAAGATATCTCACTATTTTTTTACTTTTCTGAGCCTGTCAAGTCCTTCTTTTGACCCATTTTGCCAAAGGAAAGGAAGTTGCCTAATAATTATGCACACCTGATATAGGGTGTTGATGTCATTAGACCACACCCCTTCTCATTACAGAGATGCACATCACCTAATATGCTTAATTGGAAGTAGGCTTTCGAGCCTATACAGCTTCGAGTAAGACAACATGCATAAAGAGGATGATGTGGTCAAAATACTCATTTGCCTAATAATTCTGCACTTCCTGTATGTGTGTATCTACAGTACAGTATGTCTCTGTGTGTGTGTGTGTATGTGTGTCTGTATCTGTGTGTATATATATATATATATATATATATGTGTGTGTGTGTGTGTGTGTGTGACTGTAGCTAATGGAAGATTATCATGAGTCTTCGTGTGCACAGAAACTGTAAATTGCTTTTTTAGTTGCCAAAATAAATTTAAACAAGTTCATATAAGTATATATTTGTCAGATTTACTGTATGCAAGTCATCTTATGATATGTTAGTTTCTAACTGTAACAGTCCCAAGTTTATATAAAGAGTACTGATGGGGAAAAATCAACTAATAAATGTGAAAACAATATGGGGTAGATTTAACAAGCATTGGAGGCTGCTTTCTACAGCCCATCGTTTCTGGCTCGCCAGAAACGGAAGTTAAAAAGCAGTGGTCGTAAGACCGCTGCTCCTTAACTTCTCCGCCACTTTTTAGGTGGCAGACTGAAATCATCCCTATCCGATACGATGATTGACACCCCCTGCTAGCAGCCAATTGGCCGTGAGTGTGCAGGGGGCAGCATTGCACAAGCATTTCACAAGAAATGCTTGTGCAATGATGAATACCGACAGTGTATGCTGTCGGCATTTATCAATGTCGGGCGTTATGGAATCAGGCAAGGCTTGCCAATGTCATTTTTACAGCAAAACGTACATTGTTTTGCAGTACGTTCACATCTGCTGAGGCCAAACAGAGACAGGTATGTGGCAATATTAGGCTTGAGAATTCTGCAGTGTGTGCTTTTAATTTTCTGCATGGAAAGAAACAAATTTTTCAGTTAAATTACAGGAAAATGAGGCAAAATTAAAAAAAAATGTTGCAACATGTTTTTACTATACATAATTAAATATTTTATATTATAATCTGAAAGTGGGTCTCCTTTTATATTAAAGTGCAGAGCTGAAAGCACGAAAACACATGAAACCTGAAACTAGATAAGAAAAAAAACTGTAAAACAGTAAAGCTCCCACTTTGTATTGTGTAGTGTACACTAATCTAAAGTGCATGTTACTGCACACCACTTCTGTCACAGTGTGCCAGAATACCCAAGCTAACAGTATGATGATGCAGAACTTCATCATTCAGCACCTGTAAAAAAAATAAAATATGAGAACAGCTTTAAAGAGGGTTGCAGGAAAAAAATCAATAGAATGGTGAGTGGTAACTAGGCTATTGTAATTGTGTCTACCTGTTTAATGTCCCTTTAAAAGACAGAATCAATATTCACATTAAACACTAGTCTAACCCCTTAATATCAGTCTACATACAGTCTAGAGGGGTGACAGTGTGGGTCTCGATAACAGAAGGGGAGAGCAGACTTTACTTCATGTCTCATGGTTGTGAAGTATCCAAAAGTAGCACAGTCTCACAGCTGTTGGCTCCTTGTGACAAGCAATGTTAAAAAAAACACTTTATTAAAATAAAATTATAAAAAATATTTTTTTTATAATGAAATGTATTTAAAAATACATAAAATGACTTTATTAAAAAATAAATTAAAGGGACACTGTAGTCACAAAATAATTCACTATAGTTTAAAAATATACATCTAAATAAATACATTTTCAATGCCCATCATGTTACAAATATTATACCGTTTGGAAAAGTAACTTGCTCAGAAATTTCTTTTTCAAACCCATTGCTTTGCGATCCGTTTGCTCTCTCCAATGCTGGAGGACAACTCCAGTTGGAAGATGGCAACTGTTGAACGAGATGCGCATGCACAAGATAGGTAGCCGTCATCAAAAATGTCACGTCTTCATGTCCATTAGAAATGCTAATGCGTTGCTGTCAATATATTGTGGGTATTGTCAGCATCAGTGCCGCAATCTGGGCATGCGCAAATAGACAATTCAAACTGCGCATGCGTAGGTTGACTAAATCATAATATAATTTTATGCAAATACTCGCAATAGGATTGGCAACTGAGGTATACCGTGTACTGATAAGAAGAAAAAATGGGGTTTATTTAGCAGCGCTAAAAAAAGCTAGGAAATGATGATACCAATCTAATTTATGTTTTATACAATCTAGTTTATTTAAAAATTCTTATAACACATAAAAACAACAGCAAATGCTTTTCCTAATTATTAAAGGGACGTCTCCCTTATACAACACTTCTAAAAACAGACTAGAACCATATAATCCTAGAACTCCAGGTATAAAGGAATTAATTCTATAGATAACATATGGCAAGCAACAAATTTCTAGGATAAATGGTGAATTGAATATTTAAAAGGCACAAATGTATCAGTCCTAACAGCTTTACAGTTCTTCAGTAACAAATACAGTTATAAAGTTACACAGTTACTTTCCTTGGACATATAATTGGCTCAGGTGTGCTGGATAGTTAAAAAGGCAAAAAACAGCCAATATTCTGATTTAGGTGCCAAAGCAATCGTGGTTAATGGAAATGGTTAATTTAACAGATGAATACCTTGATGTCTTTAAAGTTCAGTTTGCGTGTTTTAAAAAACGTAGTGCAAATTAGTGTAGAGGTACCTTAATCTGTCCTGGTTGCAACCGCTGATATTCTTCACTGTGAGGGATTCACAGACTGTTTGTTCCTGGTGCTTCTGATAAGTCACCTGACCTTCTCTTTGATTCAGAGGTCAGGGGTGATGATCCGTTCTGGTGATATAGTTATCCTTTTTTATGTTTTCCTTTCTTCTTATAGCCCAAATATTGTTTTCATCTGGGTTCCCTCAGACTTCTTAAGGTTTGAAGAAATCTTTGGTCAGTGTTTAGCAGTAACACCGTATTCCCTGAAGTTACCAAAGGTAGATTTTAACTTGCAGGGTCAGGAGAAAAGTTTAAAGTTGCAGGGTCACACAGCTTTGTGACAGTAGTAAATGAAGTTTAGTAGAGTGTAGCAGGTCCCATTCAACGCGTTTCACCCTTCTGGGCTTTATCTTTAAACTTTTCTCCTGACCCTGCAAGTTAAAATCTACCTTTGGTAACTTCAGGAAATACGGTGTTACTGCTAAACACTGACCAAAGATTTCTTCAAACCTTAAGAAGTCTGAGGGAACCCAGATGAAAACAATATTTGGGCTATAAGAAGAAAGGAAAACAAAAAAAAGGATAACTACATCACCAGAACGGATCATCACCCCTGACCTCTGAATCAAAGAGAAGGTCAGGTGACTTATCAGAAGCACCAGGAACAAACAGTCTGTGAATCCCTCACAGTGAAGAATATCAGCGGTTGCAACCAGGACAGATTAAGGTACCTCTACACTAATTTGCACTACGTTTTTTAAAACACGCAAACTGAACTTTAAAGATATCAAGGTATTCATCTGTTAAATTAACCATTTCAATTAACCACGATTGCTTTGGCACCTAAATCAGAATATTGGCTGTTTTTTGCCTTTTTAACTATCCAGCACACCTGAGCCAATTATATGTCCAAGGAAAGTAACTGTGTAACTTTATAACTGTATTTGTTACTGAAGAACTGTAAAGCTGTTAGGACTGATACATTTGTGCCTTTTAAATATTCAATTCACCATTTATCCTAGAAATTTGTTGCTTGCCATATGTTATCTATAGAATTAATTCCTTTATACCTGGAATTCTAGGATTATATGGTTCTAGTCTGTTTTTATAAGTGTTGTATAAGGGAGACGTCCCTTTATTAATTAGGAAAAGCATTTGCTGTTGTTTTTATGTGTTATAAGAATTTTTAAATAAACTAGATTGTATAAAACATAATTTAGATTGGTATCATCATTTCCTAGCTTTTTTTAGCGCTGCTAAATAAACCCCATTTTTTCTTCTTATCCACCATTTAGTTCTCTTTGAGGGAAGAACTTTTTTAGCAGCAGGAATCCACCTGTAGGCGCTCCTATCACACTACACATGTATACCGTGTACTGCCCATATTTGAGGGCTGGATGAAGTGCTGTTATGCGATTAAAATAAAAAGTTATTTTATATAGATTTGGAGCTTCGTTTCAAGACCAAATAAGGTAGATTGGATTGTGATGATTGATGTGGTTTAAAATATGTGGTCCGTTATGGACCACAAAAGCAAACGTTAGTAATCCTTTAAACACTTTTTTTTACTGTATGTAATTACAGGGAGAAAAGAAGAGGGGCCAAAACACTGTGACTGGATTTCACAATGATCACATGACCATGGGGCAGTTTTTGGGCATCACAGATCTTTTTAAAATTTGTATTAAAGACTTGGAGGAAGGAATAAATAGCAACATTTATATTTTTGCAGATAATACAAAGTTATGTAAGATGATTAGGTCAGTGCAAGATGTAATTGCTTTCCAAGGGGACTTACAAAAATTGGAGAATGGGCTGGTAAATGGCAAATGAGATTTAATATTGGTAAATGTAAGGTTTTACATTTTAGAAGTAAAAATATACAAGCTACCTATTATTTAAATAGGACTAGACTTAGCAGAGGAGGAAGAGGATTTAGGTATACATAAATATAACAAGCTAAAAAGGAGTGTGCAATGCAAGGCAGCAGCTTCTAAGACTAATAAGATACTAGCATGTATTAAAATAGGGATAGATGCACAAGAAGAAAACATAATTCTGTCACTATATATATCCCTGATAAGACCTCACCTTGAGTATGAGTGCAGCTCTAGGGACCAATTTTAAAAAGCAACATTGCTGAATTAGAAAAAGTTCAGAGAAGGGCAACACAACTAATAAGGAGAATGGAGTATTTAAACTATGTAGAGAGGTTGGGTCTGTTTACTCAAAATAAAAAAAGACACTTGAGAGGTGATATGATTACGTTTCAAGGACCATATACAGAGTTGTCAGAAGAGCTCTTTATTCCAAGGCAGTTGTGGTCACGGTTTAAGGCGAGAGGAGAGGAAATGTAATCTCCAGCAATGTAAAAAAAAAAAATTACGATAAGAGCAATTAAATTGTGGAACATCTTTCCTAACGAGGTAGTGACTGTCAATACCTGTAATGTTAAGTAGCAATGTTGGATCTATTTTTGCAGAAAGATACAAGGAAACATACTCAACATAAAGTAACTAAGTTTTCAAATATGTTTTTGTAGCTTAATTCAACTCTGAAATATCACTTAAATAAATCAGATTGTGAAGCAAGCAGTTACTATATAAACAGTGTTATAGAAGTGTATGTATGAACAAGGTGAATTATCACTTATGACAACACACTAGTTAATAGTAACAATTGTTACAAAAAGAAAGACACAGCATTTTACTATATTGAACAAGTGGAAGGATCCCTATTCCAGGTAATACCCAATGTGTACACAAATTAACTAAAAGACCAAATGTTATTTACATTTCCAGAGCTGAGAGGATTTATTTGTAAGACCGGTACTTACGATTACTAGTAATTGCTTACTTGGAGACTTGGTCCGGATCCAGGAGGAATTAGGAGTACGTTATGCTCCTGTGCTGGTTAGAGAGAGACTGACTAGAGCGGGCGGCGTGACCGCAAACACAGGAAGTAGTTCTGGCTTAACATTGAAAGAGAACAGTGAGACTGAACAGCTGTGGTAGCGGCAAACTGGAGCCGAGTGAGTTGAACCAGGGGGTTAGCTCGATATGACGCTAAGCAGGTAATCAGAGCAACAAAGATTAGAAATATTCCCAAAAGGTTGTTAGGACAATATTTGTATAAATATACAGGGAGTGCAGAATTATTAGGCAAATTAGTATTTTGACCACATCATCCTCTTTATCCATGTTGTCTTACTCCAAGCTGTATAGGCTCGAAAGCCTACTACCAATTAAGCATATTAGGTGATGTGCATCTCTGTAATGAGAAGGGGTGTGGTCTAATGACATCAACACCCTATATCAGGTGTGCATAATTATTAGGCAACTTCCTGTCCTTTGGCAAAATGGGTCAAAAGAAGGACTTGACAGGCTCAGAAAAGTCAAAAATAGTGAGATATCTTGCAGAGGGATGCAGCACTCTTAAAATTGCAAAGCTTCTGAAGCGTGATCATCGAACAATCAAGCGTTTCATTCAAAATAGTCAACAGGGTCGCAAGAAGCGTGTGGAAAAACCAAGGCGCAAAATAACTGCCCATGAACTGAGAAAAGTCAAGCGTGCAGCTGCCAAGATGCCACTTGCCACCAGTTTGGCCATATTTCAGAGCTGCAACATCACTGGAGTGCCCAAAAGCACAAGGTGTGCAATACTCAGAGACATGGCCAAGGTAAGAAAGGCTGAAAGACGACCACCACTGAACAAGACACACAAGCTGAAACGTCAAGACTGGGCCAAGAAATATCTCAAGACTGATTTTTCTAAGGTTTTATGGACTGATGAAATGAGAGTGAGTCTTGATGGGCCAGATGGATGGGCCCGTGGCTGGAATGGTAAAGGGCAGAGAGCTCCAGTCCGACTCAGACGCCAGCAAGGTGGAGGTGGAGTACTGGTTTGGGCTGGTATCATCAAAGATGAGCTTGTGGGGCCTTTTCGGGTTGAGGATGGAGTCAAGCTCAACTCCCAGTCCTACTGCCAGTTTCTGGAAGACACCTTCTTCAAGCAGTGGTACAGGAAGAAGTCTGCATCCTTCAAGAAAAACATGATTTTCATGCAGGACAATGCTCCATCACACGCGTCCAAGTACTCCACAGCGTGGCTGGCAAGAAAGGGTATAAAAGAAGAAAATCTAATGACATAGCCTCCTTGTTCACCTGATCTGAACCCCATTGAGAACCTGTGGTCCATCATCAAATGTGAGATTTACAAGGAGGGAAAACAGTACACCTCTCTGAACAGTGTCTGGGAGGCTGTGGTTGCTGCTGCACGCAATGTTGATGGTGAACAGATCAAAACACTGACAGAATCCATGGATGGCAGGCTTTTGAGTGTCCTTGCAAAGAAAGGTGGCTATATTGGTCACTGATTTGTTTTTGTTTTGTTTTTGAATGTTAGAAATGTATATTTGTGAATGTTGAGATGTTATATTGGTTTCACTGGTAAAAATAAAAAATTGAAATGGGTATATATTTGTTTTTTGTTAAGTTGCCTAATAATTATGCACAGTAATAGTCACCTGCACACACAGATATCCCCCTAAAATAGCTATAACTAAAAACAAACTAAAAACTACTTCCAAAACTATTCAGCTTTGATATTAATGAGTATTTTGGGTTCATTGAGAACATGGTTGTTGTTCAATAATAAAATTAATCCGCAAAAATACAACTTGCCTAATAATTCTGCACTCCCTGTATAGCTTGTTTTTGTGATGGTGGATACCTTGTCATCTTGCATTTTAATTCCTTGAGGACTAATTCGATAACCAAGGAAGGACAATTCTGTAACATGAAATAAACACTTCTCAGGCTTTGCGAATAATTGATGTCTTCTTAACCTCTCCAATACTGTCCTGACATGTTGAATATGTTGATCTAAAGTTTTTGAATAGATCAAAATGTCATCTAGATAGATGATCATGTACACATCTAGAATATAATGGAAAATGTCATTTCCAAATATTGAAAAGTTGCAGGGGCATTGCAAAGCCCGAATGGCAAGACCCTGTACTCAAATAATCCGTACAGGGTACGGAAAGCGGTTAACCATTCATCACCACTACGTATCCTAACCAAATTATAGGCACCTCTGAGATCTAGTTTGGTATATATGTTGGCAGAGGACAGTCTTTCCAGTAATTCAGGGATAAGTGGGAGGGGGTACCTGTTTTTTCTGGTAACCTTATTTAAGGCTCTGTAATCTATGATGGGTCTTAGGGTATCATCTTTGTTTCTAACAAAGAACATCCCAGCCACTGCTGGAGAAGTTGAGGGTGTGATAAAACCTTTTCTGAGGTTTTCATCAAGATATTGTTTTAAATCTTTTAATTCAGGCTGGGAAAGTGGGTAAATACGTCCAACTGGAATTGGGGAACCAGGGAGGAGTTCTATTGGCAGTCATAACTCCTATGCCGCTTCTTTTTTGTCAAACACATCCAAGTAGTCATGATATGTTTTAGGGACAGTTTCAGTATTAGTTAGTGATAAATGACACTGTGAGAAACAATGCTGTGTACAATATTGTGAAGAGAATGTGATTGATAGATCAGACCATTGTATGTTGGGTTGATGTAACCGCAACAAATTCAAGCCAAGTACTATAGGGAATAGTGGTGAGGTAGTAACATCAAAAGATAAATACTTGCTATGCCCATCATGTGTTGAAACCAAAAGTGGTATAGTATGTGTAGTGATTGGACCATATGATGAGGAAGTGCCATCAAAAACCCGCAAAACAACAGGAGAAGATTTTTTTATAGTGGGTATTTTATTCATGGTAACAACAGAACAATCAATGAAAGCACTAGATGCACCAGAATCAATTATGGCTTGAACTTTAGTCTGATGGTGGTCCCACTGTAAAACAACAGAAAGACAACAGTAATGTAGCAATTTGTGAATTGAACATAGAATAAGTCTGTTGTATTATACCTCTTTTATTCTTCAAGAGATTTGGGCAGTCTTTCAGACCATGTGCTTTGATCCGCAATACAGACACAGATTGTGTAGTTTCCTTCTGGCCTTTTCTTCTGGTGTAAGATCGAGGTCCTCTAACAGCACCAATATCCATTGGTTCTTCTGAGGGTTTTAGTGTGGATATGTATGGTTTATGTTTAGGTATGTCTACTATTCCTCTCTCTTTTTTCCTCTCTCTTAATCTCCTATCAATTAATATTGAGAGTGACATAAGATTTTCTAAAGTTTCAGGGAGTTCTGTTCTTGCTAACTCGTCTTTCAAAGCTTCAGACAAGCCTAAGCGAAATTGATTTTTTAAAACTTATATTGTTCCATTCACTATCCATTGCCCATCTTTTGAAATCTGATATGTACTCCTCTACTGGCCTTTTTAACTGTTTTAAGGAGCGTAAATTGTTTTCAGCGGTTAATTGTTTTTGTGGGTCATCATATAAATTTGCCATGGCTGCAAAAAAGGAGTCTAATGAATTTAGGATGGGGTCATTCGTCTCATAAAAAGTATTTGCCCAGGCTCTTGGTTCAGCACGCAAGAAGGAAATGACAGTGAGAACCTTTTGTCTATCATTGAAATAAGACCTGGGTTTTAAATCAAATAGTAAATAACAAGAGTTTGTAAAACTTCGAAATTGAGATCTGTCCCCATAAAACTTATCTGGAGGGCTAACAATGGGTTTTGAATGTGAATCTGCAGTAGCAGATTTTGCAGTTACTGTATGTTTAATAATTGTTCTCAATGTTTCGTTTTGAATCTGCAATTCCCTTAAACCCTGGCCTAATTGGTCAACACTCTGTGAAAGGGTTTGCATGTGTGTAGTAATATCTGCAGGATCCATAGTAGGCTTGGTAATATGTAATGTTAAGTAGCAATGTTGGATCTATTTTTTCAGAAAGATACAAGGAAACATAATCAACATAAAGTAACTATGTTTTCAAATATGTTTTTGTAGCTTAATTCAACTCTGAAATATCACTTATATAAATCAGATTGTGAAGCAAGCAGTTACTATATAAACAGTGTTATAGAAGTGTATATATGAACAAGGTGAATAATCACTTATGGCAACACACTAGTTAATAGCAACAATTGATACAAAAAGAAAGACACAGCATTTTACTATATTGAACAAGTGGAAGGATCGCTATTCCAGGTAATACCAAATGTGTACACAAATTAACTAAAAGACCAAATGTTATTTACATTTCCAGAGCTGAGAGGATTTATTTGTAAGACCGGTACTTACGATTACTAGTAATTGCTTACTTGGAGACTTGGTCCAGATCCAGGAGGAATTAGGAGTATGTTATGCTCCTGTGCTGGTTAGAGAGAGACTGACTAGAGCGGGCGGCGTGACCGCAAACACAGGAAGTAGTTCCGGCTTAACACTGAAAGAGAACAGTGAGACTGAACAGCTGCGGTAGCGGCAAACTGGAGCCTAGTGAGTTGAACCAGGGGGTTAGCTCGATATGACGCTAAGCAGGTCATCAGAGCAACAAAGATTAGAAATATTCCCAAAAGGTTGTTAGGACAATATTTGTATAAATATATAGCTTGTTTTTGTTAGCCTTTCTGAGTGGAAGTCCCAATGATATACTCACAATATACGAGTGAAATATAAGATTCTGTAAGTCAGGAGAGCAGAATCACAAAGGATATTCCTCAAATTCAGCAACGGCTGGGCAAGAGAGCAGCTAGTGTTACCTAGCAAGGATTCAAATTACCAAGCAATCAGTTAGGGGAAAGGTGAGACTTTATAGGCAGGATGTTAACCAGGTGATCAATCTCCTTAAAGGTGTATGCATGACAATACCTTAGAAAAAAATAAAAATGGCTTAGATGCATTTCTGGCTAAAAACAGAAATCAGGGATATGATTGCTTATGTTAAAGAAGGATTTGTGATTGTTTGCTGTAAGTTCAATTGTCAGCTTCTTTATTGTAACTCAGGTAGGATCTGAATAGGTTGACTTCTTTCTTCTTTCAGCCTCATATATTTTGTTACTATGCTACTATGTTACAAAATCCAAAGAACAAATGCTCACAATGGGGTACAAAACAGTTAACATGTACTTATAATGTACTTTATATCCATATTCGCAAAGTGCCACACGGTTGCACAGGTTCTTCTTGTATCACACTCGGCTGTGTCTTAGGCTACCTTAGGTCTTCAAGACATGCGCTCAAGACTCATTAGACTGATATCAACTCCTATTGCTTGCAGGCATACCTACGATGAGGTACTCAGATGGAACGTACTCCGCACAGTCTCAATCTGATATATATGTGGTGTAATCTCTTTACAGTTCACTGTGCTATGTGGATGATGCAGATTTTATTAGACATTGAAACGAGACTTTGTTTGTTCATTGAAATTAATTGTATTATTGGTTGATTACGAACCTTGAGCATTAGAGGCCATTAATAAGCAAGTAGAGGTGATACAAGCAGAATTAAATGTGAGGAGTAGAGCACCGGAATATCCTAAATTTGTTAACATTTTACAAGAAACACTAGCAGAAGCTAAGACATTATTGATGGACATAAAACATATTAAGTATTTAAGAGACCAAACAGATTATGATACAAATTAAGTCTATATTTGGAATAGAAGGAAGTGTTACCAAACACGTAAACAGATTAATAGGTCCAGGAGTAGAAATAGGTTTACTAGTCAAACTAGAACTCAGACTCAGAGGTGAGTGGAGGGCGGTGGCTGGGCTGGTATTTAGAAATTTCCAGGACCGTACTGGGAAATCTGCCGATTTTAAAAATAATAATTTGCATACAAAGAGAGAAGCGCTCTACCAGGAACGAACAACAGCTCAGTGGCTTGTTCTATGGCGATTTACCACCCGGAAGCAGCCTCTTTTAGACCAGTGTGCTTTTCACAGAAGAAAACTTTCCTGAAGTATATCAGTCTGATCCTGCCAAGTAAGGTCAGTCCAGCCCCGAAATACCAGGCAATTCTCCTCTGAACAAGGAACATGACAACCCCAGACGATCGTTTCGGCCTCCTATGGGCCTCGTCAGTGAGGTGCAGCCACATTCCTCTAAGCACACTGGGCAAGGAGTCCACGTCTGGTTTCCCCCATCACCCATAGGGAGACTTCCCCAGGATCATAATAATTTGCATACAAAGAGAGAAGCGCTCTACCAGGAACGAACAACAGCTCAGTGGCTTGTTCTATGGCGATTTACCACCCGGAAGCAGCCTCTTTTAGACCAGTGTGCTTTTCACAGAAGAAAACTTTCCTGAAGTATATCAGTCTGATCCTGCCAAGTAAGGTCAGTCCAGCCCGAAATACCAGGCAATTCTCCTCTGAACAAGGAACATGACAACCCCAGACGATCGTTTCGGCCTCCTATGGGCCTCGTCAGTGAGGTGCAGCCACATTCCTCTAACCACACTGGGCAAGGAGTCCACGTCTGGTTTCCCCCATCACCCATAGGGAGACTTCCCCAGGGTCATAATAATTTGCATACAAAGAGAGAAGCGCTCTACCAGGAACGAACAGCAGCTCAGTGGCTTGTTCTATGGCGATTTACCACCCGGAAGCAGCCTCTTTTAGACCAGTGTGCTTTTCACAGAAGAAAACTTTCCTGAAGTATATCAGTCTGATCCTGCCAAGTAAGGTCAGTCCAGCCCCGAAATACCAGGCAATTCTCCTCTGAACAAGGAACATGACAACCCCAGACGATCATTTCGGCCTCCTATGGGCCTCGTCAGTGAGGTGCAGCCACATTCCTCTAAGCACACTGGGCAAGGAGTCCACGTCTGGTTTCCCCCATCACCCATAGGGAGACTTCCCCAGGGTCATAATAATTTGCATACAAAGAGAGAAGCACTCTACCAGGAACGAACAACAGCTCAGTGGCTTGTTCTATGGCGATTTACCACCCGGAAGCAGCCTCTTTTAGACCAGTGTGCTTTTCACAGAAGAAAACTTTCCTGAAGTATATACCAGGCAATTCTCCTCTGAACAAGGAACATGTCAACCCCAGACGATCATTTCTGCCTCCTATGGGCCTCGTCAGTGAGGTGCAGCCACATTCCTCTAAGCACACTGGGCAAGGAGTCCACGTCTGGTTTCCCCCATCACCCATAGGGAGACTTCCCCAGGGTTCGTTCCCAGGTTGAGCGCTTCTCTCTTTTTATTTATGCAAATTATGACACTTGGGGAAGGCTCCCTAAGTGTGATGCGGGAATCCAGACATGGACCCGTTGCTCAGTGTGCCTAGAGGGATATGGCTGCACCTCACTGATGAGGCCCACAATAGGCCGAAACGTACGTCTGGGGTTTTGCTGTTTCTCTTGTTTAGAGAGGGATTGCCTGGTATTTCGGGGCTGGACTGTACTGTGAAGTCAGGATCGGACTGATATGCTACAGGAAAGTTCTTCTCTGTGAAAGGCACATATTGAGCAAAAAGAGGCTGCTTCTAGGGTGGTAACTTGCCATAGAACAAGCTATTATGCTATTGTTCGTTCCCAGGTTGAGCGCTTCTTTCTTTTTATTTATGCAAATTATGACACTTGGGGAAGTCTCCCTAAGTGTGATGCGGGAATCCAGACGTGGACCCGTTGCTCAGTGTGCCTAGAGGGATATGGCTGCACCTCACTGACGAGGCCCACAAAATGGGCTGAAACGTACGTCTGGGGTTTTGCTGTTTCTCTTGTTCAGAGAGGGATTGCCTGGTATTTCGGGGCTGGACTGTACTGTGAAGTCAGGATCGGACTGATATGCTACAGGAAAGTTCTTCTCTGTGAAAGGCACATATTGAGCAAAAAGAGGCTGCTTCTAGGGTGGTAACTTGCCATTGAACAAACTATTATGCTATTGTTCGTTCCCAGGTTGAGCGCTTCTCTCTTTTTATTTATCCTTAGTAGAAAACCAGCTTGTTTCAGCAAGCCAGTCTAACGCGATTTTTCCCAAGGCAACCAGATTATACAATTTTATATTAGGTAATGCTAGTCCCGCAAATTCGCGAGTTTGCATCAGTTTTTCTAACGCGATTCGTGATTTGTTCTTTCCGCACCAGATAAATTGTGAGAAGCTTGAATTTAATTTCCTCAGCTCTTCTTTTTTAACATTAAAGGTAAATTCTGTAATGGAAAAAGTAATCGCGGAAAGATAATTGTCTTTATAAGGCTGACCTTGGCAGATATTGAAAGCGGAAAAACAGCCCATAGTTTCAAATCTGTAAAAATTTTCTGCAACAGCGGCTGAAAATTAAGATCATACCACTTTTCTGGATTTCTATGTAAAAGAATCCCTAAGTATCTTAGTGAGTCAACTACTTTAAATGGTGTGTTGACTATCTTCGGGCCGATTTTATCGATCCACATTATTTCACTTTTATTATAATTTACTTTATATCCCGAGAAAGAACTAAAAAGATCTAAACACTCTAATACTTTAAGGATAGACTTGGGTGTATTATACAAACTAATTAAAAGGTCGTCTGCATATAAAAAGATTTTAAGCACCATTCCACTTATAGAAATCCCTTCCAGCACTTCCCTTAGCCATATAGCCAGCGGTTCTAATGCTAGGTTGAAAAGGAGGGGGGAAAATGGACACCCTTGTCTAGTACCTTTTTTAAGTCTTATCCCAGGTGTTAGAATTGGTTTTTAAATCCAAACTTTTCCAGCATTTGAAATAAATAATCCCATTCAATAGAGTTAAATGCCTTAACTGCATCAAGAGTAAATAATGCCATGTCATTTTTAAAATCTTTACAAGTACCTTTTTTTAAGCTCCAAATATAATCTAAAAGAGCAATAATTTTCTGCATGTTTTTAGATGGATTCCTTAAGGCCATAAATCCCGACTGATCGGGGTGTATAATTTGATCAAGGCATTTCATTAATCTAGATGCCAATATGGAAGTCAAAATCTTATAGTCTACATTGAGGACCGAAATAGGTCTATAGGAAACTGGATCCTCTAAATCTTTATCTTTTTTAGGGATTAATGAGATATTGGCCACTACGAAATATTCTGAAGGTGGATTACTATTGATAAAATAGTTATTATAGAGTTTTTCAAGAGAAAGTGTGATTTCTTCCGCTAGAATTTTATAGTATTCTGCCGGGAGGCAGTCCGGGCCAGCAGCTTTATTTAGTTTAGTTTTCTCAATTGCGTCCCCTATTTCTTTAGCTGTAATAGGTGCATTAAGATTCTCAAGAAGATTTTCTGCTACTTGAGGGATTTTTACTTGTGACCAAAACGTCTCTTGATTCTGTTTATGATTACAACTTCGAGTATATAGCTCTTGGTAATAAGTAAAGAAGACCTTGCTAATATCTGTTGGTTCAGTATATCTCTTATCTTGATCCCTAATAGCTAATATAAGATTTTTCTTTTTTCTACACTTTACTAAATTTGCAAGATGTTTAGCTGAGCATCCATAATATCCTTTGAAACGTAAATTCAACTTTGTCTCCTCTTCTAAAGATTTCTGTTTCAAAAACAGATCTCTTTCCTGTCTGGCGTTCCGATACCTTTCCCAGTAAACACTATTTGGATCACACACATATTTCCTATAACTATTTCTAACTTGTTTAGCTAATTGGGATTCTCTAGCATTGTCTTTCCGCTTCTTCTTGCACATGTAAGATTTTATTTCGCCTCTTAAAAAGGCTTTAGAGGCTTCCCAGAAAGTTTCAATTTTTTGAAAATATGATATATTAAAAGTACAATAATCTTTCCATTTCTGTTTTAGCCATAACGTAAATCTTATATTTTTATACAAATAACGTGGGAAGACAATGCTAGCATTTCCTTTTGCTGAATTTACTAGCGATTGGAATGATAGCGAGACGATCGCATGGTCCGAAACAACTATATCCCCAATAGAGGGCTCCATTTTTTGTAGGGAGAGAGATTCAGAAATTAATATAAAATCAATTCTAGAAAATGTCTTGTAAGTTTTGGACTCACAGGTGTAAGTGCGCAGATCGGGACTATACAGTCTCCATACATCAAATACTTTTAAATAATAAAAAAAAAAATTTCATATATTTAGCATGTTTATTATGTAAAACAAGATTTTTTTTTGAGAATCTGTCTATCTCCGGGCAAAGGGAAAGATTAAAATCGCCCCCTATCACCAATTTTTCTACTACAAATGGAAATAGTTTACTCTTAATCTTTTCCCAAAATGTTTTGGAAAAAACAGGTGCATATATATTACAAAGGACTAATTTTATTCCATCAATTTGTATTTGTAATAGGATATATCTTGCCTCAGGATCTAGTTCGCATTGTATTATTTGATATGATAGATTTTTATTTATGAGAATAGCGACACCTAATTTCCTATTTTTACAAGGTGTAGCTATTACTTCTCCTACCCACCTAGATCTCAATTTGGGAATTTCAGTGTTCTTTAAATATGTTTCCTGTAAGAATACTATACTTGGATTTTGAAAGCCTAATTTTTTAATTATAAGTTTCCGTTTTATTGGGTTAGTAATGCCCCCCACATTCCAAGAAAGGTTCTTGAGATTATCTATTTTATCAAACATGTTTGTTGATAGAATGGAGATTTTAATCTATTTACTAGATCTATTACCATGCCATCTATCTTCCCTCTTAAGTGTTTAAATATTCTGTATTCCCTAATTTCTGTACTACCAGTTCTTCACGTGTTACTCTTACCATGGGTGAGAGAGGGGGGGCGGAGTGGCGAGCGGGGTAAGGGAAAAAAAAAAAAAAAAGGAAGGGAAACACGCAATCCATACAAAATAAACCAGCTTGACAAAGCAATTAAAAGACTCCATCTTGATTGATAAGATACTATTTAAACATCATCTATCCTTCTCTAGATTCAATGTAATCTTTTATTTTAGCAGCCTCAGAAAATACAATCTTATTACCATTTTCATTCACAATAATTTTAGCAGGGTATATCAAGCGAGCATTTATACCTTTGTTAATCAGTATTGTGCACAAAGGAGACATGGCTTTCCTTTTTTGTACTGTCTCGTTGGAAAAATCTTGAAACAACAAAACTTTCTTATCTTCAATAGTAAAAGTATCAAA